>NC_060253.1:35343738-35961186 GCF_921293095.1 Ischnura elegans | reverse complement strand
TTTTGGCTGTTACACCATTTTCAAATACAGAAAATATTAAAAATATTGCGGGGATACTTGTAACATTGTAAAATTTAAATTTAACATGGCCCCTTGTAATTTCTATTTCAGTTTGAGTACCAATAGACATACAATATAATTAGGAATACAATATTGCTGTAAAGTTGTAAACCGGAAATCTGAAATTTCCGATCAATGCGAAACAATTATTGAAATACATATTTCATTCCACGGTATTTGGGACAAAAATAAAGTTTTGGGAGAATATCAAGGAATTGTTATTTGATAGTGAGAATAGTCGAGAATAGTCTCATTTTCACAATACTTCATTGTTTTCTTAAGGATGAAAACCTTTTCTCTCAATTATTCGGATATGACTCATACTATTAAGCTAGTAAAGTTAAATTTTCCATTAACTAAAGGCGAATATCTCGGTACAAGATTCCTACACTTCGTAATATATATATATACATGTACCCACGTATTTTAAGTGAGAATATACAAGGGGTCATTGTGGCGCATACTTTGTGGCATTCCGGTTAAAATTCATGCTTAACCAAGTACCCAAAAATCGGTTCCTTGGTTACAATTTGAAAGGGGATGATTATTACCTATCAATACCAATCAATCAAATACTAAATACCTCTAAAAAGTGTTACACACCAATAACGCTACTGTATAAAAGATTGCATCGCAATTTAATAGGAATGGTATAGGTACCTGAAAGAATGGTTACCATTCTCGTTGAGCTTAACCAGAAATCATGCAAGTCAAAACTTAACTTGACGAATCGCGAAGCACATTCCTTCATGCAAGTGCTCGCAGCCAGGAACGCTGGTAAGATACATAGTAAAAAACGGCCATAATAAATTTAAATTAGGTTTGCATGAAGGGGTCAAAATTGATTGAGTTCTTGATTCTATTTCTCGATCTCACTCAATGACGTTCTAAAATGTGAACTATTGTTACCTGCTTGACACAATTAGGTGATCGCGAGGCTGAATTTGGCGCCCGCAGTTGCAGACTCCGAAGGGTGGCTGACGAGGAGGACTTCCCAGGAGATGGTCATCGGGGGCTGTAGAAGCGATCGTTGAAGTCTCTGCGGTCGTTGAAGTCTCTCCGCGGCCGCTGCACAGGGATGTCGCGGGCGAAGACGCCGTCGTCCGCAGCGCGTCGAAGTCTCCATCCGCGGCGAGGTGAGCTGCTCATCTCTAGACACTTCTCCTCGTCGCGGCTTCTCCTCCGCTGCTGCCTCGTAGGCAAATGAGCCTCTGAGGGGGGTTGGGGGGTCAGAGCATGAGCTGGATGAAGGGGAAGAGAGAGAGAGAGACAAGTAAAAAAAAGGGCCCACTCGGAGGTGGGCCCGCGGAGCGAGTTTTTTCCTCGGCCTCTTTCATGCTCTCTCGCTATCTCCCGGAGAACGAACCATAGTCTCTCTCACACACTTGTTTTTTTATACGCCATGATGCAAGCGCATGTATTCGTCTCCCTTTCAAACCGTGCTTCCGCATTGTTCTCGCGGCCTTCCCTTGAGGCCCCTTCCCCTTTACCCTCCCACCGAGAGCCGACGAATATAACAAATAGTGCTGCGAGCGGCAAGCACATTTACGTGTGTATAAAGAGAAAGAGAGAGGACGGGATGAGATGCAAATGGGAGGACTGCGCGGGGTCGTGGGAGTCCCATCGGCTGCTGCTGCTGTTGCTGCACCGGCAAAAAAGGAAGGGTTGGAAAAACACACACGTTGAGGAGGGTTTGTTCTTGGGCGGCGGCGACAGGCAGACGTGGAGGGTCCTTTAGCCCCTCGCGACCCGCGATATTTATGCAGATGCATTGAGGGCCTGGGACGCGGAAAACCAGTCTTCTCCAAGACGTGGGGCCTGGGCTCCGACCGGAAGCAGGGAGGGGCACTCTGGTCGGGTCGATCACGCTGTGCACGAAGGGGCCCAAGCTTGGCGCCTGATTCACAAAAGGCATTAGGATTCACTCAAAGGCGTGATCAGAAATCGAATGTCGATGCACTCAGCGATTTGCCACCTGCCTCTGCAGTCGAATTCCTCACGCTGACTAATGCGGGGCGAAGCGAACTGATGCTTCGCGCGATCTGGATATGCAAATTGCGCTGCGAAGGCCGAAGGCGCAAAAACTTGTACAGAGGTCCTCTCCCTTTCGAATTTGGGGCTATGCAACGGACGACGAGGCATCTGTTTGGAGTCCTTGCTTCCTTATTCGGCGACCTCGTTCGTGATAAGCACATGTTGCATGCATGTCCTGCTCCACAAGGGTGTTTGGAGAGCAGAATTCCAATAAATTTAGAAACGCTGCAATAAAATCGTATAATACTTTGGCTGGAATACAATGTTGATACTCATATTAGCCCATCCACCACAATCTCCATAAAATACGTAATCTCAATAAATGCCTCGTATAGACAAGCAGGAAGAATTGTAAGAAGGATTGATAATCGTTTAAAACATTATTTTTAAATTATGTGTGAGTAGCTGAAGCTTTTACAATATATATGAATAGTTGAACTTTGTTTCGAGATGCAATTATTTACCTCCTTCGGGTGAAACATGTTTTACCACGGAAAAATACAAGAAATAGCTCAAGCTTCCTTGTTCAATAACTGATTTAAAACTCAAAACCATTTTCTACCAGAAATGGGAGGCAATTCTTCCATCAAAGCTGGCTTAATTATATGATAAATATCTTCGAAGAAAGCTATTTATGTTTTTTAAATCATAGGTGCCTGTTTGAGCTACAACGAATGATCGTGTCAGCAGAAAGCAATAAATTACGCGGAACGAATGAATAATGCCTGCCGAAGTGATTGGTCACGCTCAGAACTGAGGGAGAGCTTCAGCGCTTAAGTCATTAGGGAATGGCAAAGTGATGGATTGGACTGAAAATATCACAAATTGCTAAGGCCTTGGTTGAAAATTCTAAATAACCATATTTATTGCTTGTTACCACACTTTCACCTGTTCATGATAAAAAGTTCAAATGTTAGGCGCAAATTACTTTCTACCAAGTGAGGTTTTCCTCTTCTTTGAGAACCGATCGGCATGCTGAATTTTCGGACAGTTCTTATAGTAATCTTAATTAAGTGAAGTATATGCTGATGGGAAATAAGAACATGGAAGGTATTAGTGTGGTTGCAGAATTTTCTTTGTCGATGAAGATGTTGACTCGTTTTTTTTCGAAAAATACCGACTTCACCGGTCGCTTACATGATTTAATTCATGCATTTCTTTTTGCAGAAATGACAGATATGCTCATGGGAAGGGTATGATCATGCTGATAAAGTCTTCACGGGAAAGCAGCCGGGTAAAGATGGACATTGCTGCCAACGTTTCACTGCCGGCTGATTTCCCGTGAAGACCTTATTAGCAGCATTCGCCGGGAAAGCACCAAATCTTTCTTCGGTATGATCATAATCTTGTATGGATCTCAAATTCACATATAAAATGAGAAAATCTCGCTTCGTATTCCATCGGTGATTTGGTGACTCCATTGCATTACAATGGTGAGTTTTTAAAAAGGGATTTTTAAATTTATATTGAATTAAGCACGAACAAAAAATTAGGGTTTTCAGATTTTGAATGGAAAATATTACTAATCCTTTAGTAAACAGATCAACTGATTAAAACTATTTGATCCAATATAAGAATACCTTTTCTGTGATAAAGATAAATATTTTATTGCTTCTCACGCAAAATCTCAACATCAAGGCTTAATTGACCAAAATAAAATAATATTATAAATAAACGTCTAACAATTTATATGAATATGACAGAGATGTTTTTTTTTAATTTCACGCTGGCAGCCTTTACGCTGCTACATTTTTACGATTACAATACTATGGACGCTAATAATATTACAGGTTGCAACTCCCAACAAAATCAAACTTGAAAATTAATTTCTTGAATATAGTCTTAATTACGTGGTGAATGTGACAGAGATAATTTTTTTAATTTCATGCTGGCAACCTTTACGCTGCTTCATTTTTACGATTAAGATACTATGGATGCTATTAATATTACAGGTTCCAGCTCTCAGCAAAATCCATTCTGAAAATTGATTTCTTGAACATAGTCTTAATTACGTGGTAATTTGGGCTTAAACATAGCTCTGGAATCATATGGGTCTGGATTAAAATAAAGTCATTTTAATTTTGGAAGTTTAACATTCACAAAGTGAAGCCTGAATAAATTCTTCATGTTCCGGAAAATTTTTGGCATGATTCCAAATTCACGTGTTTCAAATGGTTTGCCGAAATGTTCAACAGCTGCGCAGCTACTGAAATGGTCTTCAGTTTGAGGAAGCGACTGAGCACTCCGTGAAAGTGCTTCGATGGACCTCTTCGTCTCCAAGGGAGCGCGATTACGACAGAGACGTCTCCAAGGGCGAGAGAGGGGGAAGAAGCCGCCCGAAAAAGAGGTGCATCCCTCCCCTACCGTCCCAACGGTCCTCCCATATCCCACCTTAACCCTTTTTATGGGACCCGCACGAAGCTGGGAACCGGCTACCGAACAAAACAACGGGCTGGATCCTTATGGGGGGGAAGGGGGGATATCTCCTCTCCCGCTCCTGCTGGGATCTATCTCGCGTTCATTTGAAGGCGAGGGGCACTCAGGAGAGGCACACCATAGTTTTTCAGGGGTCTTCAACCTTTCCGGGGCCCCTGTTTCGACCCCCTCCCTTCCAACCTCGCCACGAAAAAAAAGTAAGAGGAGTGAATGGAAGGGTGTCTCGCTCAACATTCATCTCGTGGTATCGCATCCGCCCGTCCGTAATTAGTATTCCATCTTTTTAGAGGCCCTCGCGGAGGCCAGGGGCCCACCCCTGGGGCCTCCCCCTTCCCACCCCGCGGGGCCCATCAGCCCCTGCCCTCAAACAAAGGTCGCGCCCGACGCCCGATGAAAGGGAAAATGCAACACGGACTGAATTACACTCTCAAATAGATTTCTCCATTCAGGGAGCCGCTCCAGTTTTTACCCCGTGGATGAGTTGTGCCGGCGGTACAATAGCCCTAAAATTCGCGTCACATTTAAATGGGGAAACGGCTATCGCGCCCGCTGAGGATTCGGTTAATGCGGAGCAGTTCATAAGGCCACGCCCATCATCTACGGATTCAAATGAGCATATCCGTTTTAAGTTTGCATACCGATGGCAGAAATATATTCCACACGGCCATGTATCCTTATTATATCCAATGAAAGGAATTTGATTATCCTTCCTGCGTACCCGTATGTATAGGGATATCTCTTCAGATACCTATTTTAAAAAGAGACGCAATCTGAGCGCCTTATTCTAAACTTACGGTGACTTGAAGAAATATTTATAATTTCAGTTTGAGTAAATTATTGTGACTATAAATATCTTGAAATTATTTCAAAAAGAATTATGAATATTATTTATTTTTGCTGTTCTCTGTCATTCTAGAGATACCTATCCCTTTTATCACCGCTTATTGTCATTTTCCAACAGGTCACTCTAAACCCTCTCAGGCTTCCCCTTTCTATAGGAGAAGCACACGGAGATTTCAACGCCTTCATTATTTCTCGCGAACAGCCACACATGCAGCTACTTTGCAGGAATGCTGGTAAATTATGTAGTAGTTTACTAACCACTCCAATGCCTCGCATGCAGTGAACAGGTAAAATAAAATGGCATTCTAACCTGAAAGTTTTTTTTTTTAAAAAAGGACTTATCGCCCACGTTTGACTGACCTATTTTTGATTAGGCTATGCTTGTCGAAGAACTTATGCCAGCAGCTAGAAATTTCCAGAGGTTATAGAGGTGACAAAGCTTTACTTTTTTGCATCGTTACTGTAAAAAATTTTTAACTGAATGCTTACTCATCGGTAAAATATTTAATTTGAAATACAGGACAATGTTGTTATAATCTATTCTATTAACCCTGAAGGTATCCTATTTGTAAATTTTAAATTTTATTTGAAAGGAGTGTAAAACATGAAAATTTGACGGATTAATTGGTTTACTCAATGCTTAAGAAATCGGGTTGGTTTGGTATGTGCTAGAATGTCTCCATGATAAAGCCTCATGAATGTGAAATCTACACTGCCAGGGCAAGGGGGGCCTCCTTTCTATATCTTTTTCTTGTGTAACGAATGAAACCGAGCCATTACGTTTTAAATTTCCTTATTTTTAATGAGAATAGCTAATTCCTACACCCATCCGTCGGCCAAAATATCTCTCCAAATTTATCGCTTACGTCGAAACTAGAAACATGGTAAGCTTCTAAGATGACCATCTTACAGTCACTCCAAAGAATATCTGCTCTAAGTGCTCACGAAGATAGGTAGGCGAGATCCATAAGAAAGGTGCTTCCGTGCGTTTGCTGTCACTTAAATAGATTGGTTGTGTGCGTGGAGTGTCTATGTATGCACGCGGAAGCAGCGGCGGCCGCCGTGGGAAAAAGATGAAGGTTGTAGAGCGCGCATGGTAATCAGCGCCACGCCCCTTCTAGCAACACTCATCGCACTCCCCCTCCCCTCCCTGTTACGTGAGGATGGGTTTTCCGGGTCCCTATATCCTTCGTGTCTTCCGGCCGCTCCCTCAAAAGGCCCCTCCGAAGGGGCCTCCTCCATATCCACTTGCATATGCGCACCTCAGCCCTCGCGATGTGAAAGTTAAACAAGACAGGCTCCGATGCGGACGTCTAAGTGACGGGCAAAAGGCGGAAGAAGGAAAGGAGATATGCACACCACTCAAGGAGTTGAAGCTGCGCCAGTCAACCACAATTAATGGAATCGTCAATTAATAATGGGATCAATGATATTGTGTGAGGGGTTACTTGATGGACTCCTTCATGACTATCAGGAAAGAATGATATTTTGCTAGTTCCGCAATAATTTAGACACAATGAAATAATTTAGTAAACTATACCAGAATATGATAAGCTGAATCGAAACTGGTCGCGGTGGAGGTAGTATTTGAAGGAGGCAAACGACAGCTGAGGGCATTTGCTCCATGAAGGTAGGGTAAGGAAGGAAAGGTGGAGAGAAACCCGGCGTCGGCATTGGCCTGCTCTTAACGAAAGGCACCTAGGAGACCACGGATTAACGTCCCATCCGACGGACGGAGTGTTGCGCTTGAAATGTCCTCCACACAACACTCAAGCACGGATCGGGCAGTCTCTGATAATTCTCTGCCACTGCCGGGATTTGAACCCGAGCCCGCCGGATGGGAAGCTAACACTCAAGCCACCACATCAACCCGATCCCCGAAACCGGTTGCAGGAGAATTAATTATTAAGAAACAAGCAAAGTTTCCTTCTTTCCTCATAGTAATAATGTCATCATTCACCCAGACCCGAAATCGCGATCCCGTAACAGAATTAGGAGTGTAAAGGGGAAAGATGGGGGAGTGTGGTAGTATTGTGGATAGAGCGCCTGGATGCGGATATAGAGGTACTGAGTACAAATCCCAGTTGAATCCTTCGAACCGCGGATATTACAAAAGAGGGTCTTCAAGTATGCCTCTTCAAGTGTTTCCAACCACCGCGCATTTAAATGGGTTTACAAAAGTCGCCACTCGCATTGCTGGTGGACATATTGACCCGATTTTTACGGAGAAATAAGATATAATTAGGGGTTTCAACCGTAATTAATGCACACGATGACGTGATCTATCAAATTAATTACTTTTCAATGATATTCCTCGCAATTACAAACATTATATCGTAAAATATTGGGTGAAGGTGGATCGCATTGAACTCATCACCGCGCCGCGGACATTTTTGAAAACCGATTAAAATGCGACCGAAGTGGCAACAGGAATCATCCTTCTATGGGGTGGAATTGAGCCTTCTCTATGCAGTCCATTTCCTTCGAACCATGGTCGAAGTTTAAAGTTTTATGTTGGGGAGGGGGGGCAGCAATCTTGCCAGTGGTTTAGGGGCTATGGAATACCCTCTGATATGGTATGGGGGAGTATTCCATTACCGGGTATAGTATGGTATTTGAAGGAAGTGACTGACAGCTGAGGTCATTTGCGCCATGATGGAAGGGTATGGAAGGAAGGGTGGAGAGAAACCCGGTATCGGCATTAGCCTGCTCTTAATGAAAGGCGCTAAGGGGATCACCGTTTAACGTCCCATCCAACGGACGGAGTGATATGCTTGAAATATACTCCACAAATCATTCAAGCAGGGATCGGGCAGTCTGAAATATCTCTATCTACCTACATAATTTGAACGTGGACCCTTTGAGTAAGTGGCCAACTTTCTAGCCAATACAGCAGTCCGAATCCCGAGTTGAATTTTTGTACATTGATACGGAATGTGTGAAAATAAAATTTTGCTAGTAGTGACACAGCGTCGGTTGACGCTTCATCCTGGGCGTAAATGAGGTTTTTTATCTTTTTCATATACTAGATCTAAATTTTGAAGATTTGTAAACGCAACTCAGGTTCCGGGAAAAATTTTCCCTTACACCATGCACGTTTACGCACTTGACATGACACACAAGACTGTAACTAGCAGATTACTAGCAATCTGGGATCAGGCAGTCTGAAAATTCTCTGCCACCGCCGAGATTTGAACTCGAGCCCACGAGGTGGGAAGCCAATGCTCTAGCCACTACACCAACCCGATCCCCCTCAATTACTCAAGCTTTTGAACTATTTATTTTCTTTGATCTCTGATCAATTCTTTCGTTTCCATGGTGAAGGTAGCATGAAATTATAAAACATCAACTGAATGAAAATTATTTCCCTGAAAAAAAAAGATATCAAAGAGTTCCACGTCATATTAATTTACGATTTAAAAATGGGGGTCAGAAACATTGTGATTTCCATAGCTATTCGCTTTTATCGCCCTCTGAGGATGGTTTTTAATATTTGTGATCGGCATGGTATGATATTAATAGGAGACGACCGACATCACAAATCATTTGATTCTTCAATATTAATGTACCAAGACCTAAAATGGAATTATTGGATAGCGACTTTTATGGCTGGGATACAAATAATGTATTGTTTACCGAAATGGTTTCTTTAATTTTTCTACAGAAAAAGTTTTGTAATCGTCAATAAATGATTGACTCGTAATAAGGATTATTTGAAAAAAAGTGTTGAATAAATAAATAGCGTGGTTATAAAATACGTTTTATCGATAATTTTAGTTCCTATTCAACCATTTTTTGTTTGAAAAAAACGTAAACATTTTAGCATTTTTGAAAGTGATCAGGTATCTCTCGTTGAATGAGACAGTTTATGACAGGCATGAAGAGGAAGTATCAGCTAAGTAAAAATGTTTATCTGCAAATATATGCATTAAAAGTATAACGAGAGTTTTCAACAGTCATTTACCAACTGGTAATTATACTAGGAGTATACTTTGACAGTAGTCTTTGTTTCGTGGATTCAGTGAAGTTATCAAAGATAAAGAGGAATATAAAGTAAAAATGAATAAAAATCCGACGCTGTTACTGGACGAGAGAACTGATTGACTTCAACATCTTTCCTCGTTCTCTTCCACGAAAAGATTAAGGGCCTCAATTTTTCACTCTTTATAATCCGAGAACTTGAAAAGGACCAAGAAGAAAAGATATCGATCTTTTTTTTATTTAACAAATCTATTTAACCTTTGATTATAAGAATTAAGTGAGTGATTCCATTGAATTCCCTTAGTGGTAGTCGTAAGTCCCCAAATAAACAAGACTCGCTTAAAACTCTGCTCCTTCCTGTTCACGAACGCCAACTCTGCCAAAAAAGTGATTATTCTATACACCCTGAAATTTTCAAGATGATATCATGAATTCAAGGCGAGAAATGCGTCGCGAAAAGAGACAAAACACTACCGTTTGAGACGGTCAAATGCAACCTCGAGAGTTCATGGCCTTATTACGAGGAAAAAATTTAAACTGTTCCCCTGAGTTAAAAAGAAGAATTAGGGCAAACAAGAAGGCCTTTTCATTGAAGAAGTACATAACAGTGTTTGTACCGAGGCTAGGAATTTAAAACTGAAAAGCTTTGTATGGGTCGTTGTATCTTATAAACGTGACACATTGACAACAACAAAGTGTGAAATGATCCGACTTGAAGGAGCAGAAATATTGCTATGAAATAGGGTAGCAAGACCTACTTGGGCCGGCAGAAAAACAAATGAGCACGTGCATAATAAAGTGAGTTCGAACAGAAAGATGAAAATACGAGCGTGCTGCGCCCGCTCCCAGCGGGCTTCCCCCGCTCTTTTCAATGCAGGTCCACAGAGGGATAGGCGCGTTTCTGATTTTAAAATGTAGAATAAAAGGCAGGATCTTATGTAAAAATTTAATTGGAATGTTCATGTACAAATTGAGGTCAGAGGACCTCTTTAAACACAACATTGGAAGTAATTACACTATCCTCTGTTAAACGCACATGATGACTCATACTTACGTATCAACAGTAGACTTGAATGTGGAATCAGCCGCATTTTGATAAAAGTTATTTAAAGAATACGAATGCAAATGAACAAATGTATCAGTTTGTGCGCCGTTAACGTCAGGAATATTTACTGTTTTTTTAAATTATTTAAAAACCAATTTTAGGAAACGATAGCAGTATTTAGGAAGTAAATATGCCGTCGCATGTTCTCTGATAAATTCTGTGCATTTTGGTACGTCATTTTTAGAGTTTGGTTGCGTATAAGTTGAGAAAAAGGTATCTATACAGTGGAAATAATAAAGAAGAAAGAAAGAAAACTTTAATAACAAGAAAATCCAAGTTTATCGGATACCTCCGCAAATTATTTTGAAAATATTATAGAAAGAAAAATTTAGGATAAAGGCAGAGAGGACGTCCGATAATTTCGTATCTAAAAGGATTGGCGATGAAAATGGAGTGCATTTCGGACAATAGGGTAGTTTCCTTCATCAAAGAAAACGGAAGACATTGATTGCGATTAGTTACCCAACATAAGTGTATTCATAATATACAAATTATTTGGTTTTAGAATTCCCAGTTTAGACGAATGGCAATGGTCAATTTTAACTGCTATTGAAAAAGGCCAGATTGGCGCCCAAGCGATGCCACTCCACGTGACGTCACAGGGACCTAGTTTCTATACGAGTAGATAGGAGTTTTACATCGTCTAAGATTACCAATGCATGCATTAGGCACAGAGCTCAGGGAAACATGTCTTAATAATCACCTATTAAAACTGCCTAGGTGGAAGAGGGGACTTTTTAGTCTCAACCTCGCCCGAATAAAGACATTTTATTATTATTATTAAGTTCGGAAAGTTTCCTTCGTTTGATAAGGTATTAATAATCCTTATTTAAGCCAAGCACTACCTGCTAGCAAGGTACTCTGCTACCTGCTAGCAGCCAGCATCGCAGCGGCGCACAATATCCTCGCCCCAAGGTCACCTCACACGGCGACAGTGGGAGCCAGAATGACGTCACACGAGATTTTCCCAGCATTCATACTTAGCCGTCGCGTTTTCGCGCGATTGAAAATTTTCACTTTTCATTTATTCGCGAAAAATAGATATGGTCATTTAAATATCTAAAAGCGTGAAATACGTACTCCAGGAGAATGTTTGATTTAGCCAATAAAAAATAATAGGAAAGCAACCTATTAGATAAAAAAAAGATGGCTGAGAAAAGAAATTGTTGGAAGTCTTGTCCAGGAAGTTCCGAATATTTCCAGATACAATTTTTTAATGACTGAGGAACAAGAAACTTTTTTGTCGAAAAGTGTTTGATGCTAACATATCCTTCAAATTTCGAGCAGAAATTCTTCACTTTAATAGACGAAATACTCCTGGGTAAAGCGGCGTGACACTCTAAAACTATAATCTCCACAATTTCATCTCTGATGCTGGAGATTTCTTCAGGGTAACTTCGTCAAGATTACTATTTTTAAACTGTGACGCGGTTTCATTCAGAATTTACACGAACTAGAATGGTAGCCACGAAAAACATGGAGGTTACATATACGCTCAGAATAATGTAATTAATATAGCATTAGGATAGAAAATAGATATCTATTGGAGCAACAAGGAGGGCAACGTCTTAGTAGCTCAATATATTTCTAAGTCCACAAAAATCATAAAATTATAGAAATATAAGGTCGAACAGGTAGGTATATGAATTTGTTATTCCCCCGAACAATAAAAGACTGTTATAAATGCTAGGTACGACTCATTACTCGAATGCTCTTTTTTTAACGGCTGGTATACAAGCACAGGTTTTGTGGAACAGTGAGTAGATTTAGATGAGAAGGTCATCGTGGGAAAAATCCACAGAGAAAAAATCATTCGCCTTGACCAGGATGAGAATCCGGATCCCCCGACTTCCGTTCGAGTGCTTTAGCCAGTAAAGCTACCGGGGCCTCATTCTTCCCCGTAAAAATTTGAGAACTGAACCTGAAAAGGTGGCATGGACTGCTAAGCATATGATGCGACATGCAGTCCAAATGGTGCGCACAGCGCCACAGCCGGAGAGCAAGGCACGAACTTTGGACACATAGAGGTGATCGTTCTTGATTAATTATAAGTATACCGGGACTACGGTGTGATTAAAATGTGAAGAAAATCGCTGGGCATTGAAGACCGTGGCAGTTCTAACCAATGGGGTCGTTCATTTATACCCGAATCCGCATTTAATGATAATGATAATTCGATGGATGAAAAGGGAAATATAAGTTACGAATGAAAAAAGTCTTCCCACATCAGCCATTTTTTCATAACTTGAAAACGAAAAAAAATGCAAATGTTGTCGCCTACTTTTCATGAGTTGGTGCCTTCATTAAAGTTTTGGTTCATTAAGTCGTTTAGAAACACCTTATATTTGACGAAAACAATCGCTCATAACAGTACTTATGGCAACAAACCGCATGAGATGCATACGCGATGCCGAGAAGTAGCGGAGAAGCAGTGAGCCGCTCGTCAAGAGTCAGTGACGTCATGAACTTTTAATTCAGCGAAAGGGTTAAGCCCGTCGATATTTCGCCGAAAATAGCTCGAGAAGTAGGCGACGAATCGAAAAAAGGAAAAATGGGGGTGTCTTTATTTTTCACTCTCTATCGCTTTCGACGATAGTAAAAATATGTTTAGTAGGATATCGCGGAATTTTATATCCGCGGAATTTATTTCCTGATGTATTAGAGTTATTTAATAACAAGCAACCTTTTCAAAGTAGTTCTAATTATTTACCTTATTATTTTTCTCCAATTTTAGTTTATTTATTCATATATTTTGCTGAATAATTATACCTTTAACTTTGGTTTATTTAGTTTCAAGTTTGGTATATCGTTTTTCCTTTGTGCGGTTGCGAATTGTTGCCGATTGAAAATACGCGACGAACCTAAAGAGGTTGTTTGAGTAGATATAGATGAGATGAGCATCGATGGACATTATAGACCGCGGAATTTCCAACCAATCGAAAATACACGATCTGTCGAGAGGGTAAGACGCGTCCTCTTCAGAGCAGTTCACGGAATAGAATGATGTTGGTGATGGGCCAGGGGTGGCGCGGGAGGGACATTCAGGGGTGGGTGGGGTTGACAAGGTGGCATAGAAGGGGGGGGATAGAGGACAAGGGATCGTTTTTTGTGGATGCGACTGAGATCTAGTGAGTAGAAAAGGCTCCCTTTGTCCCTTCGCCGACAGATCCTCCTCTCTAAGCACGGATAGGGACTCGCTCGAGTAAATCCCCAAAAAAACTATCCCGACCATCGCCCACCTTCTGCCTCCTGCGCCCAACCCTCTTGACGCTGCAGTAGTCGTGCCTCTTATTTTACCTACCACCAGCAGTCCCGCGTCACCAGTGAGTTGACCCCTGTGTTCTTCAAATATCAGTATCTTTTCATTTACGTTTTACGCATTTAATGTTTTTTTACATGATGATCATGGTGGGTGAGGAGTGAGGAGGGGGATTATGTAGTCATGTCTATTTTACCATCAGCTTTATCGCGTCACCGATGAGATGACCTCGGTGTTCTTCAAATTTCAAAGTATCTTTTCATTCATTAAATATTTTTTTGCGCACTGATCATTGCGGGTGAGCACAGGCAGCAGTCGCGTGTCAACAGTGGGTTGACCTCGTTGTTCTTCAAATTTCAGAGTATCTTTTCATTTATTTTTTAAGGATTAAATATTTTTTACGTGCTGATCATGGTGGGTTAGGACAGGCAGCAGTTGTGTGTGCCTACTTTACCACCAGCAGTCTCGTGTCTCCGGTGAGATGACCTATGTGTTCTATAAGTGTAAAGTTTTTTTAATTAATGTTTTTGCATCAAATGATTTTTTTACGTGCTGCCCATGGTGGGTTAGCAGAGGCAGTTTCTAGATGAGACACGGAGGAGACAGAAGGTATGGATGGAGCGAGTACTTAGCGGGGAGGGGATGTTGAAAACAGTGTTAGAGGGTAGAATGTTGGATAAACGAGGGAGAAGAAGGAAGAGAATAGGTTTTTTTAGAAAGAATGAAAGGAAGTACTCCATTTTGTGAATTTAAGATATTATAATAATTGCATGTGTATATAGTAAATAGGTACTTGGCAAAAACTTGCCGGAAATTTTCAAAATTCATGCATTTTTTTAATTTTAAAACCATCTCCTATTGAAGGATGACGACGCCAGTTAAAGGACCTTGGTTTCAAACGGTGATATTTCTTTCGGCCTTAATGTCGGTTGACATAAAATATTAGCTCTAAAACAACTGAATGGTACACTTAAAGTGAGATTTAAGACAAGTCAATTTTGGCTTTCGTGGAAAATTGCGTGTAACCTGCGCAATTTAATAAAAACATTGGCGTGGGTCTTGGTCGGTTTTGAAGTAGCGTTACATTTTCGGGAATCGCAGTGCCGTCGTCATTAGTTTCATGCGATTTTAAACATTGTCTTGTTAACTCAAACCGTGAACTATGAATGCAGGCATCGTGGGATGAAAGAGAACTCTGATATAACAAAAGAATGGAGAAGTAAGCTCCAGAAAAGACATCGAGACAGCTAGAAAAACGACTGGAATCAATTTTAATGACGTGTGTGCAGCAGTTTGTAGTTGATCTTAAGAAGAATGATGCGCAACCATGTCTTAATTATTTATAGATGCCCCAGAGCCATGAAGCAGGTTGCTCGTGAAGTGATAACTTATTTAATGTAAACTACTTCTTAGACATAAACTGATCTTTAGTTTGTCTCCTGAACTTTTCCAATGGGAAAATTTTCCAATAAATATATCCGGGAAGGGGGCAGTTGGTATCCCAATGCTTATTCTTTTCTTCTAAATACTATAAGTGATCAAAAATTCATGATGGCGATTTAACCAGCGACTCGCTACGATTTTAATGGTATCTTCGTCGGCCTTATTTACAGACAGTGGCGGATACAGATGGGGGGAGAAGGGGGCGCGCCCCCCCCTTGCGTCCACAATTATAACTTTTTTATATCATGAGATGGCATTTTCTTGTATATGTGTGCAGTAAATTTTATTAAAAATTTCTTGAACTCTGCATGTGACTTGATTATTTTTTATTAGGATAAAAGTAAAGGTAACTCAAGATATGTATCTTTTGCGCTCCCCCTCGAGTTTTTTCTGTATCCGCTACCGATTAAAGATCGAAGTTAACTGCTACAGAAGTCCACTATTACGCTCCACTCGTACGCGTGGGTAGGTACTGCGACGCACTATGAACATAATACGACGCGTTTGAGAACGTTATTGATTTTGATTCTATCGAAGATGAAGCATTTGAACTTTGTAAGCCACAGGAATTGATTTGGCAATGAATTGAATTTGTCAATGGTCATATCCCAAGCGGCTAGTGTTAATTTCACTGTGCAGATAACTAATATAGTAATAGGTTGTTTTTTTTTAGTTTTTTTTACTCATGAGGGATCAATTTTAATGTAAATATAATTTGATGTTCTTTAAAAAAGTGTGGATGAAAATATTTTTATCGCAGCTCATCGTGTCTTCTACCTCAGCCATAACAAATCATTTTCAAATTGATTCTCTCGAATACTTCCACGCATTAGATTATTCTATTAGATATTACTATCGATCAAAAATTCATGAAACTCGCTACTAACTACGATTTAAATGTTATGTCCATAGTCCATGTTTAATCATTGAACTTACCTGATATAACAGTGGAATATTAAGCTCCACTCGTACATGTGGGCAGGACTGCAAAGCACTGCCAACAGAGTACGAAACAATTGAGAAGATTATCGATTTTGAATTGATCTATTAGGAAAGTTGAAGCATTTCAACGTTAAACTCCGTAGGAATTGATAGCAAAGGCCATATCTTTTGCGGCTGATGTCAGTTTCACTATACAGACAATTAATACAATTAAAGATTGCTTTTTTATAAGTTTATACTCATTAGAGATCAATTTTAATATAAACCATAATTTAATTGGTATGAAAGAGTGGATGAAATATTTTTTCTTTTATAACTCACCTTGTTTTTTTTTTTTCTTAGCCATCACGAATCACATTAACATTGGAACTCTCCGGGTGTTTATATGATGATAATAGTAGCAAAATATCGTTTTGGAACAACTGCCAAAGCACTAGCTAATACTCAGGCCTTCGTAATAGCGAATGTTACCTGAAGCTAAAGCCTTGCTAGGAATAAACGCCCAGACTGCTATCACGAACAGTATTGGCACTTTTTGGGCTCTCGTAGGTTGATAATGGTAGCAAGATATCCTTTTGGAAAACTGCTATAGCGTTAGCTAATAATAATCATGCCTTCGCGATTGTGAATGTTAGCTGTAGCTAAATCTTTGCGAGGAATAAATGCTTTCGTCCGCGGGCGGACCACCCACTCACTTCTCTAGTCTCCACGCGAAGCCTCCCCAGGGGCGCTCATTGCTATTCACTTGTCGCGGGGGCACATCGGCGCCCCTGAATGGGCAGCAGCCAGCCGTTTCCCGGCCGCGCGTGATTGCGCATGCAAATTTCCACACCCTCCGGATAGTATGCTCTCGACGGACAATTAGACGACGACGAAAGCTTCCTCGAAATGACACTGCTTGGAGCGCCGTCTCGGAGCGGAGGGAAAGCGATTATTATTGCACCGCTGAACGTTTGAGGTACACCAAACCTTGGTTTTCTTACAATTAGTCGCACGCTCTACGATTCTAATTGGTGTGGCATAATTAGGAGACCCAATTTGGGCAAATTTAACAGTATCAACTCAACTGTTGCCTTCTGGGGAAATATTTCCTTGTTGCATGTTGGGAGGCTGAAGTAGGGGTTGATTGAGGTCGTTGTTTTGGGAGGAGGAGGTGTCATTACTCTCCGCGGAGACTCAGTTGTGTGCAAAACCCCTCACAGGCAATGCGTCTAAGGTTTGATAGGAGTCAACAAGTGTTTTTTTTATATTCAAGCTCTTTAACTTCTTAACTTTTTAACATTTTATTTGTTTAGCTTGTGAAATAATAACTTTCATTGGAGAAGCATCTTAACTCCCTTAATGCCACGAACCGATATATCGATGGCCAAGTTCTAACAACACGTATCTCAAACTTTGGCTGGTCTGAGTTAATACTGCTAATACTGTTATTAAAAAATAAAATTGAAGCAAAAAACAACTCTTTGTTTGCAAATGTATGCTTCTTTTTCAGTTTTATGAATTTTTGATTTTTAATTTCAAAATTATGTAAAATTAAAAAAAAATAAATCATATTTTTACTCTCCTGAAAAGTTTCTATTTTTGAGATAGGTTTTATTAGAACTAATCCATCGATATTGGCAATGAGGTTAATTTAGAAGTTAATAACTACGCAGCAACTAAGGTGTTGAATAAAAAATCAGGTTTAATATTAGGTTAAAGACTTATACAATAAGGCGAAATTAAAAAACACAGTATGCTGATAAAAAGACAAGGCAGAGATTTCTTCTCGAAGATGTTACATTTGATTATAATATCTATGGCGTTTCTCGCCAGTGCCATTCCAGGCAGATTTAAGAGGGTTAAAGAGTGTCGTATTTTTTTTTTAATTTTCCAGGAATTCACGAGGGGTATATCACGTGTGCCCAACTCCTATACATCTTGGTCGAAAGTTTGGAGCTGGCGGCAGGATTTGCAGTACGCGCTGGATTAGAGGATTCCTGGAACATAGAAGCCTAAGATGTAGGACATTACGAGTTACTCAATTCCGTACTGAACGGAACGGGGTCGTACGGAACGGTCGGGGTGCGGGTTAATGCTGCGTACGGATAGCCTGAATTCTTGTCATTTTTTCCTGAGAGTTCCGTACAAATGACGAAAATTCTCTTTTATTATGTGCGTCAACTTAAGCAATTTTAAAGCATACTATAAGTTTTTGATAGTACACTTTCAGTTGCTGTACATTACTTATTATGAATGGACGCATCTTTATGTTTGCTTAGGTAAAAATATATTTTAAAAATTAGTCTTTAAACCATGTACGAGTAAAAACCAAAGGCAGTTCGCACAAATTGGCACATATTTCAAATCTTAACACCTCTACACAGGTACGTCGCTCTTCTACGTTTAAATACCCCGCTACTCAACGTGTTAAGAAGACGCGTTGCTTAATATTCGATTGACCTTTTTAGGTGACAGATTATTCGCTTTAGAGTAATGCTCACTCTGTGATTCAACCCGCAGGTTGGCTTGTATATATTAGGGTAGAGCTCTCCTCGAATTAAGCCACGGGCTTGTGAATATCACAGTTTCAGTGTAGGAGGGGCATTCCCTTTCTATGGGCCACCTCGCACTTCGAGGATTTTATTTGGGAGTTTCAGAAGGCTTCACCCGAGATTTGAACCCAAGACTCTGCGGTCAGCAGCTAAGTACTCCACCCATTACGCCAACATGCTCCCCAAAAGTTATGCAATCATCTCAAAATCTTCAGGGTATTGATAAAAAACCCTGGTCAACATTTGAGTGTATCTTAAATTTGATAAAGTTGCCTCCGTACTTTCACCAGATACAATTATTAGATATTTGAGAAACAGATATTGGCAATGGTGTAATTCATATGTTCTGAAAATTTTAATACGAAAAATAGCATATATAAGTAGCGAGGAAGTGCTAAGAAGAGTGGCAGAAAAGAGAATTCTTCTAAAAACCTTTAGTAGAAGCCGGGACAACTTAGCCACATTATTAGACATGATTGCCTGTTGAAAACAATCGCAGAAAGACACGTGGAGGGGAAGAAGGGCAAGGGGCAGCCCCGAATGAGTTACAAAGGACAGGTTATGATAGTGATGAGCGGAACTGTGATTTTCCAATCACTTCGTTACCTAAGGCGATCAGTAACGGTTATTTTTAACTGCGATTGCGATCACCGAGAAGAATCCCTCATAAAAGTCAGCGGTGATTTGCGGCTCTGCTATTCCTGCTCCTTTGTCCAATTCCAATGAATGAGCTCTCCGCCATAGGAACGAATAAACTAATTGAAAATTGGAAAATTAGGCAAAATATTTTTTTGAGGGAATAGTTCTGATTCGGAGTTTATATTATGATAGGTAAGTAAAGTTGATGTGGTAAGGGAATTGATAAGTGGGTATCATTTTAATGCCGTCGTAAATTTTTTTAACATATCATATATCCTAACCATCATGATTCAAACCGTTAGAGGTATATTTCTAAAGAATGTCTTATTAATCATAAAATATGAATGAGACGTTAGAAGTTGGTAGCAGCCGGAGCTATCTTCACCGTATTCACAGTCGCAGTGATTTCGAGTATTTAGTGATTTAGTCACCGGCAGTGATCGGCTACTTCTCTTCAATCACAGGTAGCGATAGATCGCTTATCACTTGGTAGCAGCCTTTACCGAATCCAGTGATCCAATCACAATGATTTCGAGTATTCAATCACCGACAGTGACAGCTGCTTTTCAATAACGGTGATTCAATCACAGTAAGTGATATACCGCTCATCACTAGGTTAAGAAGGATGTAAAAGAGAAGAAATACGTTGGTATGAAAAGGTTTGCTGATAGGAGAGAGGAATGGAGAGCTGCGTCAAACCAATCGTAGGATTGTTGACTAATGATAATGACGACGTAGCATATGTTTTCAAGGAGTAATATTCCACGAAGAAAACGAACGGTCGAGGGGTATTCAGACATCCTTTTCATTAACTTCATCCCTATTACTGGAATATTAAGATTGGTTTAATTAAGCCTATGATTTCTCTAGCTTTTTATGAAAATAGTCCCATGATGTTATTTATCTTTGCGTCTATATTATATCTAGGAATTTTCTTTCTATAGTGCATCTATTGTTTTGTCAAACAATTGCTGTGTCTTATTATGTCATGGTCACTGAGTCCTTACATATTGTATAAATAGTTTACAGCTCCCATTATTCTCATAGCCTTAGGCAAACTTCACGTTTCTCTACCTATCTTTCCAATTTATCAACAGCACCTACCTCTAACATCAGATCCAGAAGGCTTCCATTCTTCATTGTTCGGCTTTTTTATTTGCTCATTGTTTTAATGGCCCATTATAGCATTATGCAATTGTGCATAAGCACACCTGTTTGTTTGCCACCGCAGCGTTTTTCACCTGGTGATAACCTTGAATGTCGAAACTATTGACATATAAATGAATGATACGGACTTACCAACTCTTTTGCCATTTAAATAAAATAAAATTAGAAAATCCCGAAAAAATATAGAATTATGGTTTACAAATATTTAGCACCTAATAAGTTATAAGGTAGAAAATCATGTATACTGTACAAGGTTTTGAAGAATCGTGCGAACGCTAATTACATCACCATCAATTGCTTTACGTAGATGTTTCATGTCAAACCCATCAATAATTTCATCTCTACGTCAAAATAAAACCCCGAAAATCACAATAAGTAATTGTGTGTGAGGGACTACTCAATAATTAAGAGATATACCCCAAGCAACATCGTTTGTCATTTTCTATCTAAAACATGTTAATTTTATGCCATCAATTTATCAATAACTTCCATCTCCATCGGCTGATATAAAAGTGATATTTATTGAATCGAGTATAAAAATTTGATACTGTGTATTATTAAAAAGAGATGTCATAAATAACGTTATATATAAAAATTTGATACCATCGACAATGATGAGAAAGTAATACCTATGAAATTTAACTTGATTAAGTTTCAAAACTTAGGCCTGTTAATATTTTTCATAGCAACTCACCAGAGAAATCCGAAATTGACGATAACATGACTTCATATTTTTTTTAGTTCATCACCAAGTGATACCTTTTTTGATCATTATAATGAAACTGGCAATTATAACTCTGATGATAAAATCGCTGTCCTTTTCGAAGTATAAGTGACAAATCCGGTAGGTTTTTATTTAATCATTAAAGATTATAAAAATTGCAACAAAAAACCCTATGGAACATCGTTTTTCCCGTTAAGCAACAAGATGAAATTAATTTTACTTAGAGCTTGAAAAGAGCTCTGAATAAATCGCTTTATTTGCAGCTAAAAATGTTGGGCGCATGTAGTTGTATTATGCTTCCCATGTAATTATACATTCTCATAATCCCTTTACAGAGTTATCAATATGTTCCGCTCATCGTTTTTCGTTGTCAATGTGGAAATTTATTCGGACCTCTTTCCAGGGTCATAGTATAGTTATTTTCTTCTTTTAAGTTCATAAGAATAAGATCGTTTTACAAACCTTTTTCCTACTGGCACAATTACTATGTTTTTTTACGGTCACCTACCCTCGCAAAAATATAGCATAAGAGTGGCGTCAACGAAGATCCCATCGGAGAGTGAACGAAAAATTGCCATAGCGACGAAGAAGGACTATCGGAATGACGAATAGGGTGGTTTCCTATCATGTTTTGCCTAAATCGAAAGATTATAACTCCTGGAGTACACATTTCACGATTTTAGATTTTTAAATGACGATATCTATTTTTCGCGATTAATTGAAAAGTGAATATTTTCAAGCGCGCGAAAACGCGACGGCTAATATGAATGCTGGGAACACCCCGTGCGACGTCGTTCAGGTTCCCGCTGCCACAAGTTTGGTGACCTTGGGGCGAGGCTTTGAGCGCTGATACGACGCAGGAGGCTAGCAGGTAGCAGAGTACCGTGCTAGCAGGTAGCGCTTGCCTTAAATAAGGATACCTTATCAAACGAAGAAAACTTTCCGACCATAGGCAGTTTTAATAGGTGATTATTAAGAGGCATTTCCCTGAGCTCTGTGCCTCATGCATGCATTGGTAATCTCAGACGATGAAAAACTCCTATATACGCGTATAGAAACTAGGTCCCTCTGACGCCACGTGGAATGGCATCGCAAGGGCGCCAATCTGGCATTTTTCAAATGAGGATAAAGTTGATCATTGCCGTTCGTCTAAACTGGAAATTATAAAACCAAATAATTTGTATATTATGAATACACTAATGGTGGGTAACGAATCTCAATCAATGCCTTTCGTTTTCTTTGATGAATGAAACTACCCTATTAGCATTGAGTATAGGGAGGTGAACGGAGCGTCCACCAGGAGATTAAATGGAACGTAGATTGGGTGATCGCTTATGTGCGAAGAGAAAAATTCCTCGCAGGAAACACAGTTTTTTGAGAAATCAGGATTCGCAATGCGTATTGTGGGAAGATTTTCGGATGAGAAAGTAAAAGAAAGGTGCTATTTCGCATTCGTCCGACCGCACCTTGAATATGCAGCGAGCGCATGGGATCCAGTGCAGGAAGACTTAATCCGCGAACTGAATAAAATAAAAAGGAAGGCTGCGCGTTTCGTCAAAAACTGCCACGAGTTAACAGATAGCGTTACCCAGATGTTAGGCAAATTGTGCAGGTAACCGCTGGAGACTAGGAGGATGCGCGCTAGGCTTAGATTGCTTGAACAATTGAGAATGGATATCTTCAAGAGCGACACAGAGAACATAATATAAGAGCCACACTATATTTCCAGGTCCGATAGAAGCGATAAATTAAGAGAGATGTTTTGCTGAACGGATAGTTATGGGAATTAGTTTCTCCCCCGAACCTTAAAGGACTTTAACAAACGCTAGTCCCAACTTCGTTAGAGTACCTCATTTTTTTATGTACAAACGGCTGGTGTCCAAACACCCCTTCCACATGCCTTTTTGGCGGCTTGCGGGGTATTATGTAGATGATGTAGATGAATTTACAGGGAAAATCATAAAAGGAATGGTAAAACGCAGGCTTTCGTAAAAACGATGATGGCTGTTACTCGAAATCCTCGATGTCGACTCCCTAACGCTAGAGACGCCCATCATAGTATCTTGGCTGCGGGGGAGGTTGTAATCTCAGTGTTCTCAAGAGAATTTATTACACCTGTATTGATTGCAGCGTCTGCATCGGATTTTGTTAGCTGTATTGTTGGATTTTATCTACATATTCAATTTTAATATCTGAATTTTACTCAAGATACCTGTTCCAAACATGATAAGTGAAATAGTATTGCAATGTCATCCAATTTTTAGCTATCGCGAAAAATTTAGCGCTCAAGCTAGTCGCAAAGTGGTCAAAAATGAATTGCAAAATTTCGACAGGACAGAAAGGTCCCAAGAGATGTAAAGAAAGACGTAGTGGTAGATATAAAATGAATTCAGAAATATATCAGGAACTGCATAGGAAACTGTTAATTATATGGTTTTATGAAAAGAATTGCTTGATCTGGCATAACAAAATTCTAAGAAGTGCACCTGGAAATCAATATTTTCGTCTTTCGGAAGGCAGCTCAAAATGTCCCTTCAACGGCGGACTCTTGACCTTCGGGCGCTTTCCAAATACTTGCTGCACGGATGATAATTTATGCAACGATTATTAAGTAGTGGGAATGAGCAGATGGCGATGATCGTGGATCTCGGAAGAGAAATCGCCTGCAAGGTAAAGATACACACCATGTGCTAAAACAGTCTTGAGAGGTAGTACAAGATGTAAATTCAAATTACGGAAACAAAAAATTACCATGATTCGATTCAGAACTCAAAAGCTGATTGGATGTTTTGAATTGCAGCTGTGAATATTCACGATTGAGATAATTTGCATCGTTGAGAGCAGGTGGTGTGCGTTTGCAAAGGAAAAATTAAATGAGCCACTGTTCAAGGTGGGGAAATCATGTGTGAATATTACAGAAATAACTTTGAAAGGCCAAAATGGAAAACCGGATTATAAGGTTGGGACTACGATTGGGACTTTTCCCAATGTATGCATAATTAAAAATTTTTGTTTTTATTTTTTATTTTTTACAATAATAATATAACTAAATAAAATAATAAAACTACCGTAACATTTATTTATGTAAAATATTGTATATCATTGTATTTTATATTGTTTTCATTCATAGTTCTGTTGATAGTTTAAAATAAACTGAAACGGTGACTACAACTTTTTTGCATCATACATTTTGACCTATACTCCAAGAACTACTTAACCAAAAACTATTGTATTCATCTTCTTCTCTGGCTGCATTCCTAGGATTCTTCTGTAGCAGTCTTCAACTTTATCCAAACTTTGTCAAATCTTATCCCTTCTCTTTATCCTTTCACCAACTGTTCCATGTAGTGTAGTCTAGGCCTACTCTTTTGGTTATTTCGCTCCAGTGCACCTTCCAGTATGCTTAAAACTAAGCTTTAGAGTCGGAGAACTTCGCCAATTCAGCTGTTCTTTCTCTTAAGGTTTCTTGAATGAATATCTATTACTTATACCGCTTCAAATAGATGTTCATCCAAGAAATCTTAAAATGGAATACCACTTAGTCAAGAATTAGTTAGTAAATTTCTCTTATTTAGCATTCGAAGCATTTATCTTTCTCCTATGCCTTAAATACTCCTCGTTTGTGGCACTTGCCACCCAGGGTATTTTCATGTAACAACATGCATCAAATATCTCTACTCTTTTCTTATCTCACTTACTAAGTGTCCAAGTCTCATTACCATTGAGCAAGAATCTCCATGCGAAAGTCTTTGCTAGCAATCTCCTAATCCCTGAATGCATATTATTGGAAATGAATAGTTTGCATTTCTTTTTGGAGGCTGGCTTTTCCTGGTTACTCGTCCACTGTTATCAACTTTTATACGCTCCTTTTACTAGCTCTACTCTTGTTCCGTGTCTGTTTCAAGCGCGTATCCAGGATCAAAACTAGAGGGGGGGGGTAAGCCGTGGTAGTTCAAGTTGTAACACATAAAGGTTATGAAACCAAAATTTTAAGAAAATTATAAAAGCACTGAGTTAGTTTTTAAAATAATTTGCTCGGAATTTTTTTTATTTTATTTACATGATTTAAACTAATATCCCTTTTCTTGAATTTAAAGAAAATTTGGTTCAAAATTTCGGTTTGAAATAAATTTTGATTCTGGAGGGGGGCAGCAGCCCCCCCATGTCCCCCGGTGAGTACGCCTATGGTCTGTTTTCTGCCTTCTTTTTAGTCTCACTTTATTTTGTTCTATGTCGCATTGGTTGTTTAAGACGTTATTCTTCGCTTAACACTGGATTTATTGAGAGTAGGTATAGTGGGCTAGTTCACAGCTTACTTATTACTGTCGATTTGATAATCACTTTGAAAATGACCCATATTTTTCATTTATCGATTCGTGGTATACTTCTCGAAATAATCTCAAAGAAAATCGGACGGAATTAACCCTTTTGCAGAATAGTTGATGACGTCACGGACTATTGCCGTTCGACTCCTCACTTATCTGTCACTCCGCGGCCTCGCTCATTCGTCTCACGCTGGTCGTTGTAATAATCACTCTTGCGAGTGATGCATTTCTGTCCCAGGGCGGTTCTGCCAGAACGAATTAATGAGCCGAAACTCTAACGACGTCACCAACTCTTGAAAATTGATTAAAGCTATATCTTTCGACGTAAATCATCTTTCCCTTCCATCTAGCGAATTCTTCAAATAAATTGCAATGTCGGTTCTGAGTGAACGACTTCATTTGTGTCAGAAATTGACTTTAAAACAGCCTTTAATACGTATTTATAGAATCCAAAACCTTTCCTTTTGCCCATTTGGAATTTGTGGCACAACCCCTTATCTTAAAAACGCATGGCCTTCTACAATACGATAAAAATGATGTCTCTATGCTTCTGGGTTTCACCGCGTGGAATTTCTTTGCGTTAGTTTATGGAGATAGTTTCTCCGGTATTCTAACCGGCGTCTTCAGGTCAATGAATGCTGAGATAGTTTTTAAAATAATTTGCTCGGGAAAAAATTTTAATTTTATTTACATGATTTACACTAATATCCCTTTTCTTGGATTTAAAGAAAATTTGTTCAAAATTTCGGTTTGAATTAAATTTTGATTCTAGTGGGGGGTAGGAGCCCCCTCATGCCCCCCGCTTAGTACGCCCATGGTACGCTGTTTTCTACATTCTTTTTAGTCTTTATGAGGTATGAGGTATGGTTTGAGTGCTTCATCATCGACCTGAAGACGCCGGTTGGAATACCGGAGAAACCGTCGTCGCAAAGAAAATCCTCGCGGTGAAACCCAGAAGCATGGAGACATCATCTAGACAAAGCCGCGGAAAACTACGCATCAGAAATACCATAAAAATGCTTCACGCTGGTCATGCTCCTTTAACAATGCGTGTGGTGAGCGCCTGCGGAGGGATGGGCAATGGTCCAGTCAGAAGAGAGCCGGAATTTTGTCTGAAAAGTTGTGGGTTTAAATTCCTGGGGTAGCCTTTCCACATCTCCTAAGATAATAATCGCAGTAAATGTGTGGTGAACCAAGGAAAGAAATTTTTTTATTTTCTGGTGGCTATGAGGAATTCACTCCCACCTAGCTGAGTCGGGGAGCAAGATAGCCTAGTGGATAGAGGGCTTGTCTACTGATCGAAAGGGTACGGGTTCAAATCCCGGGAGAAGCCCCTGGACACCACAAATCAAAATACTCGGAATGCGAGCTGGTCCGGGAAAAGGAACTGGTCACCCTACCCTGGACGTGTAATATTCTTTCCCTTATGACTTAGCCCGGGGTGAGTTCTACCATCACCCAACAAAACCAACTTTCAGGTTGAATCATTGGGTGAGTGAGTTATAGTACCAAGTGGCTGTATCAGGGGGTGAGCTCTGACGATCATCGTCAAACAACAATAAAGTTATTAAATTGAGTTCTCTTGGGATCCCAACAGGGCAAGAAAGTCCATCTGGTCTAAAGTTTCCATAAAAAACTCTTTCTGATACCTAATAACTCGGGCCAGGTAAGCATATCTAAGGATCCAACTGGCATCAGAGCTTCCAGCGGATACGCCCAGAGTTGCGCAAAGTCCCACCTAGTTTCGTAATAGGTAACATGTCTACAATGTCACTATACTTTTTTGACCCATTGTTTTTACCTCTAATTAGAATCTTACAAAACACGTAGAATCCCGGAACAACTATGACGGAGATGGTAAGCAAGATTCTTGATAAGAGTCGCAGCATATGGGTGCCAGAGGGGATATTATTGAAATACGGTTGTTGACGTCGTGGTTGGGCGTGGGAGTTACGGATGCATAGAGGTGGCTTAATGTATTGTAAACAGATGCCTACTTATAACGGTATCCCGCTTTCAAAAGAAAGTAACTCGTCGTGATTCAAATTTCTGCAATTACGGGAATAGTTGGTCCAGTTGGACGAGCCTTTTCCCAGGTGGCGTGGGAGGCAAGGCCTTCTTAGGCGGTCATCTTCAAACGATATGAATGCGCAACAGATGATGCCGGAATAGGAGATAAGAATAGTCTTGAAGAATAAGAAAACCGGAAGGAAATCATAACGGGAATGAATAGCAGATGATTGGGGCACAACGGAACGGGATATCATTACGTCAAGAGAAGAAAGCAGAGGCTAGAAAAGGGAAGAGCTAACCATAAAATATTTCATGCAAAGCTTAGAGGATGTGGATAAAATGAAAAATAAAATACTATCAGGAGAAATTTGAAAAAGAAATTATCATCAGTCGTACAAGTGTTGTAATTTAATGGGAAACGAGATGACTAAATAGATTAAATAATTTATAATAGTAGATGATATTGAAGTCGTGTAGATTGATGAAAATTGAAGCTTAGAGAAAAATTGGGCAAAACATTTATATTCAGAATTTATTTTTATTCGTAACGATGTAAATTTCCACCCAAAATTTATAGCGCAAATGACTTCAATAAAGCAAAATAAAAATGTATGTACGGAATTCAATGACTTTCTTGTGGTATTAATTTAATAGGGTAAAAAGGAAAAATAGTTTACTGCAAAAATCCTTTCTCAATAAAAAAAATTAGCCGTAAGGATCGAGGCAAATGATGTTAATCACTCCATTTAGAATCAAACTTTAAATTAAAGTGCTGTTGGTTGCCTCGGCAGGTATGATTTGGGCTCTTGCGTATGCCTATAACAAAAATAAATGGCGAATAGAATCGTGATAATATATGTAGCCGATTCAATTTATGCTGAGAAAGACCATGTTTGCACCTTTTCATGTGAAAATTGAACTAAACCGATTGGAATATCTTCTTGGCAGCATAAAAATTGGTAGCTGAAGTACGTAATTCCAATAATTCCCTCTCGGGCTCCTTACGTCCTCTTTGATTCTATGACTGACTCCTATCAATTGCACTCATCTTCTAATATGTTAGTTTTATTTGTGCTTTTTATAAGCTTATACCTATCTACCAATTATCTAACCCATATTAACCAGAATCTTTCTCAACTCCTTCTCTATCTACGCTAGGACACCTGTGTCATCAGCAAATCGTAGCATGCTAATCTTTACTCCATGAATATTCACTCCCGAGGCCTTTGCTTTGATTTCGTTAATAGCTTTCTCTATGTTAACGGTGATAATAATTACGGATGAGAAATCTCAGCCCTGTCTCACTCCTTTCCTAATTCTTGCATCTTTACATCTGAGTCCTCATTTTGTTACCTTAGTTTTTGCTTGAACTTATGATAATTCTCCTGCCATTGTAAAGAACTCCAATATATTTTAGAAGTAATTGCAAGTATTGTATTCCAATCCACGTGATCAAACGTACTCTCAAGTCCACAAGCGTTCAGTGTACGTTAGATTAGCTATTTAGAAATCGGAGTCTTTCGTTGGTTCATTCATTAGATCGCATTACTATACTGCGGCCTTCGAATTCTACCTTATCCATGACAGTCAATTTGGTTTCTTGATGTTCTTTATCCTTGTGTTCTCCTTAATCAGCCCCAAATACTTTTCTCTGGGTCTTTCCTCAGCGAATACCTTATCTTCAATACTTTTCATTTAATTTCATCTTATTATGTATCTCGCATAATCACTGACCGCTATACACGGTGAATGATCATGCGAATGATCATGCCATCATTCACGGGATCATGCGATAGAACATGCTCTAATTTTTACTGAATGATCATGCGCATGACGGCTCATTCGCAAAGTTCTCCGTTATACGCGGCAAATGATTTCATTCACACGATCATTTACCGTTTATAGCGGCCTTTATAAAATGGCTTATCAACCGGGCCCTTTCCTGGCGTAAGTTATTCAACAATTTCCTTCCTTCTACGAGTCCTCAGTAAAACTATTTTCTCCAAAGTGGTGTGAATTATCGGGTGGCTTTCAAGAAAAGGTTCAATGCCAAAGCCATTACGTCTTTCTTGTGAAGGAAATGGAATGTGGGGGTAAAATGAAAATAATTTGGTTTAATTTGTGAGGGAAATGGGTTAGATTGGTTAATGTGCATCTGACTTGTTGAGGAAAGACATTAGCATACAATGTGATATGGAGAAATGTATTCATCCATTGTAAACCCAAAAAATAGGTGGTTACGGTGACAATGAGAGGTTCAAAACGCGGGACACCTCTCCGTGGAAGGCAATTTTTTCGGTCTGGACAGGAATTTGGTTTAACTCATTACCTCCCGGTGACCTCATTTGAGGTCACTTAAAAATTAGCATATTTCTGGCGAAAGATTATAGATCAATTAATTTAACAATTAGTTTTTTAAATACAATTTTTAAAAGCACATTGGATATCAGAGAAATATACCTAATAGATATAGAATGGAGGTTAGACATAAACATACAGACAGTTAAATACGGAATCTCTATATTTTAAGGGATCTCATATGAGGGGCTGAGAAGTCAAGGGGTACAAGTGATTTTTTTCTCAACACAGATAGATAAACTTAATTGTTAGAAGGAATACACAACTTGTTTTCCAAGGAATGCAAGTGAGCCTCTGTTCTGTGCTGACATCGCGTGGAAAATCGAATGCACTACTAAGTATCTAATTGATCTCGTTTGTTTTGTATACCTAATTTCTGTACCTAACTCTGTTTAGAAAAAAGTAATCACATGTACTTCTCGGCTACTCGCCCACTCATTGAGATCACCGGGAGGCAAAAGGTTAATGAAGGCTGGATATATATGACAATGGTTTTGGAGGTGAAAACAAAAATGGCTGGGATGCATACGATATTTTTAGTACAAGCTGGATGCAAAAATGCTTTACAAATTGTGATTGACAAACAATTCAAATGGGCCTCCCGTTTTTTCGACCCTTATATCGGCAGATTTGGTCCAAACAATGATAAACGAAGCTATCGTACTGCCCACAATTTAATAACAGAGGACTACACGTGTTTCAATTATACAATCAATACTAAGTTTGCTTCTATTAGTACCTGAGGATGATTGTATAACAACTGAATCACTTGTAGTACTTTGTTATCAAATTGTGGGCAATACGATGTCTTCGTTTGTCATTAGTTATGTTTCACGACATCTCTCCTAAGAAAGTTGACTTGGTCCAAACAAGTGCAGACAAATAGCAGACAAACAGCAAACAGATATCTCCTTTTTGGGATTAAAATATATTTCACCCCATTCAAAACTCAATTATGGGCTCAGAGGGGCATTTGATTAATTTTAAAATGTCCTATTCCTTGGAAATTAGAGATTCACCAATCGTTCTTCGGGGTTTTCCACTGAAACTAAGGACAAGGGAGTTCGACACGTAATGAAACTCAATTTTTTCTGCAACAGGGGTTATTTTATTCAGCAAAGTTAAGTTTGGAACGAACAAACTGAGTTTTATTCCCCATTCTGTTTCATTCATTTACGACGCTGAAATCCTAGGACTGGAATACTGAATAATTGCCCTTTATTCCTCCCTTTCCCAAGCCTAAGCAATATCAAGTAGACTGATTGTGTGCCATGTGTCTATGGTATTGGTGAGTATGGTTAATGGGATCGCACACTAAGTGTCGCACACTTTTTGCCATACGTACGATTAACGTATTGTTATTTCTCCCTGTAAACAGGACTTTAGCGCATGTTTAAGAATGACCTACGTTTTCCTTTCATTTAACCTCTTTTGCAGTGTCCTGTGCCCCTTTTTCCGTCTTCAGATCTGGTCACCTATTGTCCGAAGTTCCCAACGATTTGATCATTGTTCACTCTTTCACTGTAATGTTACGATTAGTATACCACTTAACTTAGACTCAGATTGATTGGGAAGTTAAAGAAATATAATTTTCAAAGCGACAAAAATAGCATCATCTTGGAATATCACTATGTTTCTAGGTCCAACAGAAATTATAAAATAAGATAGATATTTTTCCGAACGGATTTGTACAGCAATTCTTCTTTTCCCCAAACAAGAAAGAACTTTGATGAATGCTAGGTGGTATACAATGTTCAATTCACTTCATGATGCTAAATTCATTGAATCATTTCTCCCTGCTCTTACTCCTTCCAAAATCTGTTACGGTATAATCTGCTGGAGCACTGCATGAATGAGCACATTTAAATGTGCACTCGTTTTGCAAAAAAAAAATAATTCGGGTAATATCGTCCAAAAATTCCTATGATCACTCATTTCCGTTATTAGTGGCCCTAAAATTGTTGCCACTTAGGAATTTGTATTTATTCAAAGTCCTAAAATTGTTTTATGCCAGAAGTGGTTATATGCCGAGTGTATATGATAATTATAAATATAATTTAAGGAGTGAGTCATTCGTTGTAACAAACAGACCAAGGTTAAAATTATATAAACGTTGCTTTCTTTACATGGAGTAAAATATATTTAATTTACTGCCAGTTGATATAAAAAAATTAAATCCTTAAATACGATATTCAGATTTGCCAAAGACTGACTTTTCTGTCAGTAAATAATTGCACATTTATGTTGATGTTATTTCTTTCAAGCACTTACCTATGTAATATTTACTGCATTATTTTTTTGGCATACATTTATGTAATTTGATGTTTACTCAATTCTGGTCTTATGACCTAGAAAACCATCTAAAGCTCCTCCTCATTGTTATCTTTGTTATTCAGTTGTAAAATTAAAATATAGGAGTAAATAAAATAATTATTTATTTATTTCTCAAGCCAGTTCATTTGATTTCCTATTGCTCTTCCTCCTTGTGTCCTTCTTTATTTTTCTCAAATACTCTTTTATCGGCCTTGTTCGGAGGACTATTATGTTCCCCTCCGACATATTTGTTAGGTAATCTCTGTATGTTAAGACATTGCTTATCTACCACATCCTTTTCTGGCGCATAGTGCTTCACAGATCCCTTAAATCTCCAAGCCTTCAGAAGCCTCCTCGTTTTTCGCGCTATCCGTCCTTATCATCTTAAGCAACCGCTTCAGCACCAGGAATAGGTGGCTTAAGCCTTTTCTGGGCAGATTTTCCAATTGCCCAAGCCTATAATCCGTTAATTTCTTTTAATTTAATTATTTATTCATAGGATTTGAATCTCAAAATAGGTTTACCCCAGCCGCCAAATTCCATAGTCAGTACCTTTAGTTCCTTGATTTTCTCCTTTAATTGTCTCAAAGAATTTTCTATCGGCCTGGAATATTTAATTCAAAGAATAACCTCTACTGCTTCTTACCTTTTCTTTAACTCCGTGATCGATTTTTCTATATGGTTCGCCTCTTCTAATCTTCTTCCACTAAGCATAATGACTGTGAAAGAGAAACGCCAATTCTAAGTTCAATATATGATTTTTTTAAATAATTAGAGAGCATAGTCTTTCGCGGGCTGAGTCATTCATTGATAATACTGCATCCCTGTATAGCAGCCCTCCATTTGTGCCCAATTCACCGCTTCCTCTCAAAACCAAACTTTTGTTATACAACGCCATCATCAAACCAATCTTAAGTAATGCATCGTCAGTCTGGCTCTACGCTGCTGCTTCCCACCTAGAGAAAATACAAACGGCAGAAAACAAAATAAGAAGAAAATTTTTTGGCGCGCCCTGGTTCGTCAGAAATTAGAACATCAGAAAAGACCTCAAAATCACCCCTATTCTGACAAAACTAAAATCGTCACTGGACAAATTCTCTAAATCATTGAAATCGACTGAGAAATCTCTGTTAATTAACTTATGGGACTACCAAACTCCGCTGAAACCACAGCATCGCCTTCCCAAATGTGCCTTGAACCCCTCCCATACCCCCATCCCTTAACACCCCTGATATCATAATGCCACGGCTCTAATTTTTACCCACCGTGATTTAAGTCCCTGAAACCATCCTTCAATGCAACGCTCAGGAGACAGCTTCTAGCTGGGAGCTGAGAATACATATATATGTATATAAAACCATAAAGTGATACTTGTGGCGTGGCGTGATTAGACATGCCTTGATGACGATGGACAACTCGTTCATCAAAACGTCGGTCGAGATGGAGTTGGAGAACCTGACCCGGTGGAATTCCCGAGTAACCTTCCAAGTTCCTTGATGCTATTTATCCTTGTGTTCTCAATAATCCGCCTCAATTACTTATCTTTGGGTCTTTCTTTGGGGGAATCTATGCTACCCTCTAACACATTTGTTAAGTAATCACTGCGTGCTTTAACATTGCCCATCCACCGTTTTCATACCATATCGTGCTCCACAGATCCCTTTCTCCTCCAATTTGTCATTGTGCCTTCTCCTTTCATACCCTAATGGTCCATTTGATCTTCAGAATCTGCTGTGAGCACCAGGTCTGTTCTCTTTTGATCGGCTTTTACAACCAAATTGAAATTATCGCAATTTTTAAAATAAATTATGGTCAGAATGATTCATTAACGGTACTAGATGTTCATAAGAGGAGTATACTTGTCCAAGGACAGGAAATACGTCGATTAATGCTAGACCATAAAGACCGATTTGAATGAACTGAGATAATGTTCATTGTATCTTAACCCTTTGTAACCCAGAGGTGATTAGTGGAGAAATTAAATTTCAACAATTTTCCTTTTCAATATGTGAAAATTTTCTCCTCAATCATGATTTGGTACTGTGGCAGCTGCGTATTTTACCATTAAACTTTATCGCACATAAGAACACATAAAGTAAATCTTTCCTGAATAGAGCTGAAAATTTTCACATTGTTTATGTTACTTAGAAGCTACATTTGGTTATAATGTGTTAAAAATCCAATTGAAAATAAAATTGAGGTATCCCTCGGGACATATTTCGGAGTTTTTTTGCAATTCAATCTTTTCAAGTCGTATTATTTACCACCAAGGGCGCAGCTAGGAATTAAGGCTAGGAGTGGTTTTAGGCACAACTAATACTGGGGTTTCTGGGGGTATGGAATACCCGCCAGGATAAGCGGGAGGTGCGGGGGCCCTCTCCAGAATTTTTAGGATAAATGGTTCAAAATGGTGAGTTTTACGGCTTTCTGAGGAATATTTTATAAATCCTTACCCTATTCTATAAGTAAAATTAATTTAATTAAGTGAAATAGATTTTACATAAAATTTCTCTGAGCCCTGGGGGGGGGGGTTAACCCCCAAAACCCCCCCTCGCAGCGCCACTGTTTAACACTGTGAACACCTCGTACTAACCTACTACTCGAACCCTAAGGAGTCTTCCATTGTTTTCTAATCAAGGATTCTGCTTCCAACTGACCGCGCGGGTTGAATGTTTAGGGTGTTAGTAGTGAAAGGGTGATGGTGGGAATACATTTGGGACCACCACTTTGCGGTCATCCCCTTCCCCTCATTCAAAGACACGTCGGAGAGCATGCAAGAGGGTCAGCGTTTACGGTTGATAGGAAAGGGGGGAACGATAGATTGATATGATAGGGCCAAAGTAATCCATCAGACTCGAGTATTCAATTCATTGCAATTCAAAAATTAAACTACCTCTCCTGTTAAAAAAATCTTTTAATGAAAAATTTTTTGCGTATGGCAAAGGAGGACAAGAGTACGCACCTAGTGGATTATTGGTTATATCTTGTGATTTAATAAATAAATCAATCCAAAATTTCGTCACTGCACTCTTTAACTATGGTATTCTGGCTACACAAAGTTTGCCAATTTCAAATAAAATGGTTTTCTTGCTACAAAAAATAATGAAATACGTCAATTGCGTACTCTTAGACTCCATGGCGTCTAAGAGTACGCATAAGAGTAGGCTAAGAGTACGCACCAAAAATGACTTAACAATGATTACAAATGAAAGGCCCGTTGCCTTCACATGCTGAGCAGGCTTCATGCAACTATTCCGTACGGAGTCCACACTGAATCCAGTGGTCATTAAAGGATTTTCCACATCTGTCTGTCTCTTTTTGTTGCATACTGTCTCTTTTTCTTCCTCATATTTTTGCTTGATCAAGTGGTATGGTTGCATTGCTCAAGTGGTATGCTAGATGATTTGTTAGAACAAGTTTATGGCTGCGGATTTTTAGTGTCGAATGTCAGTTTTGCTTTTGCCATCATATTTTATTTTTTTTACTATTTTTGTCTTTTTTATTTCGTTTCAGCGTTTTTTTTTGCCTTTTCTGCCATCTTTTCAGCCTTTGCTATCTCTTATTCCTCCTTTTCTCTTTGTTTTTATGTATTTTCCGCTATCTTGTTCATTGTGTTTTAAACAAAAAATAGTAAACAATGCTAAAATAAATTATGAAATCAGCGATTGAATTATAATTAATAAATACGTACGAATAAGATTGATATGACGCACTACTGGTATAAGTACCCAGGGCTGCGTACTCATAGCCTCACGGGACATGCTTTCCGAAATTAGCGGTAGATACTACCAATATGCAAAGACAACTATCAAGCTCATTTCATCAGCTAGCTAAAGAACTGTAGTTGTAGATTGAAGTCTCTTTGAATTCTATATGGAAATCTTGCATCATCTCTAATGATCACCCTAGCTGCTAGGCTTGATTTTATTATTGGTGTAGTTGAATAGTAGTTCGTTTTAGCGACTAGGCCCAGAGAAAAGAAGTCCACTTTTTCCAGAGAAGTATCGTTGAACAGCATTTTAAATGATTCACAAATATACACTATAGTCCACTTTATTAATTAAGTGTACAATATGATTCTTTGTGCATCATCAAGTGAAAATATTCGTTTTATTTACTCTGAAAACTTCTACTCGGGGTGGCTTAGTCTGGTGAGCTCTACCCTCACCTATCTATACCTGCATTCGGGTTGTATCTCCGAGTGAGAGAGGGTTATTAAGTGTTTCTGTTGTATTCCACCCTTATCTAAATTGGTCAACTTGCCGTTTTCTAACAATTTTCCACTATTTACCAGGAGTCACATTTTTAGAAACAGCTTTACTTTTGAAATGTTGAGATTAATGTAAATGTTTGTGGAAGGCGGAGTGAGACTGCATGCATGTCTATAAAGGGATTTTCTCCGGACCGGCGTGAATTGGAGAATCAAGAAGGTCGGTTCGCGACTGCGCAGTTCCAAACAAATACTTATAAAGTACGGTCTTTAAAAAAGTTTCGCAATCTCTAATAAAATGCATCAAAACCAAAATTAAGATTCATAGATGGTCTATTCTTGAATAACATTCACAAAATAATTTTCAACTGTAAGGTATTCCATTTTTAGGTTTCTTGGTTACGTTAGTAATTACTAAACTAACCTAATTAGCGGTTAGTAATTAGGTTAATAAGCGGTATAAGTAATACCTAGTTATCCAACCAAGAAACCTATACTTGAGTATTTGAACACCCTATGCTGCCAAGTTTAGCGCACATCCATACATTAGCGGCAGGTGCACCTTTGTTTGTCATCTGTATTTCTCCAAAGTTTAAAATATAATGCATACTCATATATTAAGCGCAGGGTAGTTGCAGAACCTTGATAACTGATATTCGTATTCTGGGAGCCATTAAAAGTTGCATTCGCAATAAGATGAAAATTATGCTAGGCCTTAGAAATATCACCATTTCACTCATTCAGTACTCGTATTTGAATAATTAACGATCTTTTTTGTCAAGTACCCACCTAGGGAATCTCATGCAGAAGACGCTTATAATGCACCTAATTTTTAACGCTTATCAAATAACTTCGAAACATTGTGTAATGTACGGATTCTACTTGAAAATTTAGGGAAGCACTTTTTCTCCCTATCCAAGCCAACCGTAGTGCCATTTACATAGAAGTAAATAACACGACTTAAAAAGGTTCTATTGTTAATAATTACGAAATTAGTCCGTGAGAGATCTCAAAATTTAATTTTAACTGGAAGTTATTTTAAAATGAACTTTTTCTCATATCATTTATAACTATCTTTATGATCTAGCATTAGTCAATATATTTCCTATGCTTAGATAATTATCTCCTTAAAATTTGGAATGGCAATGCTGATATTCAAATGCCAATTCCAGAAAATGTAGCATCAAAAGCTTGTTTTTGACCGTCAATAGATGGAGTGTAATTAAAAAATGAGAACCTTTTAAAAGTTAAGTGAGAATGACGTATAGGTACTTAGTATCCCGGAATAAACTCCGCAACATCTCTTAATATCGTCCGCAATGTTTTCAATGCTCCACAGTGGCAAAAGGGCAATGAATAGCAATAGGGTGCACTGTTCTTCAACTTTTATCTCGGAGTGAAACTAGAAAATTTGTCATCTTTTACCAACCTTGCAAATGTACTAACACACATTTTAAGAATTTTTGTCTCCAAGCTTCAAAATTTGGGCACTAAAAAAATGGATTTGACAATTATTTCACTTTGTGATACTGAAATTATTTTTTAGTAGGAGCTACATAAATTTTGTTAGACATTGGAGTAAAGACCTTTTACAATATTAACGAAAATTAGCCACCCAACAGTGGTATATTCAGAAAAAGATGTCTTGCAAAGCACTTCATATGATTGAAATGTTTTAAGATTTCCCTGGTATCACATTTAAGGTGAATGGATTTCATAAATGGATGTTATGCCATTGAAATTATGTTTTCCAAAGTTTCAATGGATGAAAACACATTTCGCACAAGGGCCTTAGCGTGACGCATCACTTCCGGCCGTAATTTTACTTTATTCATGACTTTTCCAGCACGTAAATTTACGCTATCATTGTGAAAATTTTCGGTTGTTTTTTAGAATGGACACTTTTCAGTATTTTACTGTACCACATAAATGCATGCTTACCCTTTTAATGGATGCAGATTTTAAATATCTATGTTCAAGGTATAAACCATAATTCACAGAAGATTACTCTCTATGTTATGGAAATATCAAGACAGTTGCTTGAGCTTAAAACGCAGTAAAGTAAATAACTAAAAAATTACCGGTTGAGTGATGTGTCCTCTTAAATGAATGAATAAGTGGAACGTATTAGAAATTAAGTGGGTATTTATCGGACGCAACTGCCTTTCTGTGAATGCGTGAGCTGCGCCCGTTGCCACGCGACGACGCGAGAAAGCTGAACACGCCTGACATCTACTCGGATAAAATTTGAACTAAAAGAGATCGCGGCGCAGGGAGGCCTCCGCCCATATTACCACCCCTCCGGAGGGGTGGAGGAGAAATTCGGGGGTTTTGGGAGGGGGACTGTTTTTTTTATTCCTTTTCTTTTTTTATTAATGCTCTTCGGTCGGGAGGAGGGGATCAATAAAAAAGGAAGGGGACAGAGCCGCACCCAACCCCCTCCCCTTTCATCCCCCTTCTGAAGCAGAAAAATAAAAGAAGGGAGTTTGTGCGGACCTCCGCGGAGCACCGGCGCTCTCGCAGTGCTGCCAACTGCGCAGAATCCACGATCAGCAGAAAGGAAAATCGGGAAAATGCCTGGTAATGGAAGAAGCTGTAGAGCTTTCAGCATATTCAAAACTCTTCCTTTTCCAAGACCAAGGGATATGCGTTCATCATTATCATAAGTAAGCAATCCTAAGATTGGTTTGACGCAGCTCTCCATTTCTCTCTCCTATCCGCTAGCCTTTTCATAGCGACGTATTTCTTCTCTTCTTCCCTTTCGAGATGACGGCATAAGTTTCATGCAAGTTAGCAATCACCGGAAAATACCGACTGAGCATAAGGTATGCGTCCTCTTAAGTTTCTTTGCACAGTGTTTTGTGCAGGGATCTTGACTAGGGAATCCAAAAAAATGATACCAAAGCTTAAAAATTGTATGAGGTGGATGTATTGAATAAATATGATTTATGTAAAATTTTAGGAAGGTCTACGTCCTCCTCAATCCTTCAAACGTAAATATATATTATTTTCGGCAGGGATAGCTCTCTTTCCCTAATACATTATTTTCGTCATCATCATGATAAGTCAATAGTCCTTCGATATGTTTTACGCAGTTCTCCATTCCACTCTACTATCCGCTAGCCTTTGCACAGTGGTATATTTCTTATCAATTATACTGTAGTCCTCCGCAACATTTGGTATCAGCGTCCATCTTCCGGGCGTCCGTTGACTTTTCGTTATGAAGTACACCAGGGAGAGGGACGCTCATATTTCTTCTCGTTTACATCGTTTATAATCTGTCCTATGTAACTGATTCGGGGCCGTGTCTTGCACTTCTTCTCTTCCACCTGTATTTCTACGATAGTCTTCATAAGGCCATCGCGCTTGAAAATATGTCCAATTAAGTTGTTCCGACTTCTGCTTAAGGCTTTTAGAAGGCTTTTCTGTTCTCCCACTCTTCTTAGCACTTCCTCCTTACTTAAACGGTCAGTCAATTTTACCTTCATCATTCTTCGGTAGCACAAATTTCGAATGCTTCCATTCTTGACTTCTCTGCTGCTGTCAACGTCCAAGCCTCGCTTTTATGCAGAAACATACTCCATATGCAGCGTCTACTTACAATAATCGCCATCATCATCACCTTTTCTAGTTAATAATCCTAAGATAGAAAGCACAGCATGAAACAAGGGACTTTGTACGCACTCAGGCGCACGTGTGCAAAGTTATATACACCAAAGATGAAGTTTGCAGCGAAAAAATATTTGCCTCATCCGGGATACGAACCCGAATCTCCCGATTATCGGTCAGGCCTGTTAGCCAATTGCATTGCGAAGCAATATTCTCAAATCGAATTTGAACTGAAGTGAAACTGAATGATGTAATTGATACCGGCTAAGCCACACATTTTTTATGGCTACCGTCATCCTTGTGGTTTATAATCCTAAACCTAAGAATGACTTAACTCAGCTCTCCACTCAATTCCCTTATCAGCTAATCCTTTCACACCTTAGTTTATAGTTTGTTCTTTAAATTCAGAGAAATTGCTTAACTTCCTCCGCCATTTTTGGACACTTCCAAATTTCTTCATTGTACATTTTTTGCATTAAATAATTAACGGATGACCTAACTTTTAATCTTCACGGCCTCTAAATCATCCTAAAAACATCTTATAAATATATACCTGTTCTGCAGCTTTTGGTTCTCGGGTTAAATCGGTAGATTGTGTATTAAAATAGGAGTAATTTGTTCTGCCAATAGTAATCCATCTTTCCCCTCATCTTACGTTTTAAACCTCCGGCATAAACATCAGCCATCAAATATACAATATGTACGTGGATTTAGAACGAGTGAATTTAGCCTTCCTAATAATTGAAATTCCAAAAAAACCTTTTCGATTGATGTATGACTAGAATTTAATAATATAATCAAAGATACCGTAGCAAGGAAACCGATTGAATGGTGTCAAATACTCAATGAGGCACTCACAGCCGTAGCGTTACATAAGCATCACGTATTTTGGGCTGGATTATCAATTTATGGTGAGCTCTATTTCATTTTAAATAAGGACACACTATGATGTTTAAATGCACACGAAAAACGTTACACATGACGGAGTATCACTGCCTGTGGGGTAGCCAGGAGTATCGTTCGAGGGGGGGGAGTTCCAACCTAGGGGAGAAATAAAAAAAAACAGGGTACAAAATAGAGGGTTTTAAACTAATTTTAACACTTTTCATAATCGATAAAACATCATTTGTCAAAGAAATCTCTTGTAAAATCATGATTTTTCAATATTTTGTTTCCTTTCATGAAATTGTGTTTATATATTTTGGAGGGACTCCTGGACGTACCCTTTCGCTACGCCACTGGTCACCCCATGCCGCGCTTGTGCCCTTGTGTACGATTCATTCAACTAATGCACTATACGGTGCGTATTTTTTTTAATTTTCGCACTTTTGGGGGGGATCAAAACTGTTATTTGGACGTTTCAACGAGAGATTTACTAATTTTTTGCAGGAACTATATATCGATGGCTAAGTTCTAACAACAAGTATCTCAAATTCGGCCGGTTAGAGAGAGCAATACAAACAAAATGCAATAAAATTAAAAAAAAAATAAAGTACAAGCAAAAACCAACTCTTTGTCAGCAAATTAATGCTTCTTTTTCAGTTTTATAAACTTTTGGTTTTTAATTTCAGTGTACTAGTAAAAAAATTAATCTTTTCTTTGCTCTCCTGAAATGTTACTATTTTTGAGATAAGCGTAGTTAGAACTTAGCCATCGACATACTGATGTTGCTTAGCAGTACCACAGACGTTCCTCAAGACGGAACGTTCTTCGGTATTTTTTCTTAAGTTATTTATGTAAATTCTATTATCAATTTTAAAAATATAATTACAATTATCAATTGTTCCATAAACACTCATACCATGGATTGGAGCACCCTACCCAGGCGGGACTCGAACCCGTGACCTTTGGTAGGCGAAGACTTTACCCCTCTCACCGAGGACGCCTTTATTGATAATTGTATACACGGAAATGAACGAAATTTCAACAAATCTGTTAATTTGCGAATTGACAAAATATCAATCTGTATTTAAGAATATCAATTTTTCAATATTTAAAAATTATATATAAATATTATTTTTCAATATTAGGCAAAAAATAATCAAAATCCCTATGATACAGCAACCAAATCCGGGGGTAAGCCTTCATGACCATGCAGGCAGTAAATTAATCAATTCAATCGACTCTTCCTTACTTACCCCCCTGGTTAACAGGGGTGTGTTGCATAGGAGAACCACATATGTTCCTCAAGGCTTTGGTAATTTTCATCAATTTATTTATTGGCAAATGATAATTTCACGCCCGAAAATTAACGAAACTATAAATAATCTGGTTACATACAATTTTACGAATTCGTAGGCCAAATATTTTTCAAAGTAGCCAGAAAAAACATCAAAATCCCCACGATCCAGTAACCAAATCCGGAGAAATACCGGCGTGACTATGTCGTCATCATCACCGGACATCAACTAGGATTCACAGCGAGAAATTCGGACTGGCTGGTAACTGAACCCAGAACCTTCCAAGTACTCGTCTAGTCCACCGTCAATCATCATTATCATTGGTCAAAAATCCCAAGATTGGTAAACGTAGATCACCATTCAATTCTCTTACCTGCTATTATTATCACACCTACGTATTTCTTCTCTTTCTCATCCTTCTTTACCTGTTCCATATATCTCACTCGAGGTCTTCCTACTCCGTTCTTGGCACGTTCTTTTCCCTCGACGACTGTCACCATCAGGCCAACATGTCTCAAGATATGGCCTTACCATATAGACCAGGAGTCTCCAAAACACGGCCCGCGGGCCGGATGCGGCCCGCGGAGGGCTTTCATCCGGCCCGCGCACTCGTTTCAAGTAATGCGCGATTCTCGCTCGTTCAAGTCTGTGAGACGCCGCTGGGAGTATTGCAGCGCTGTACTGCACGTCAAAGTCACCTTCAACTGTTCATAAATAAGAAATACGCCACCGGATACTTCAGTAGACGTTGGTATCGAATACTTCAGTCATCGGCAAATTAGCTGTCCGGCCCGCGGGGCGATTCGGAACTTGGAATGTAGCCATCGTGACCTAGTAAATTGGAGACCCCTGATGAAGACAGTTAATTAATCAATTCAATTGAATCTTCCCTACACACGCCCCTGGTTAACAGAGGTGTTAAAGACGCTAGTCTCGAGGCGTTCTTTTGGACAGGTCTCACGCAGTCAATGTTTGGGGCCATTTCGCGGATACGCTTGGCGACCGAGGGATTCGCGAGCCGGAAATACGGTTTCCCCCCGGCAGGAGGCAGCACCAGTTTGGCCCGTGTCCCATTCCGTCCCCAGTGCAACCGCGGTCGGGTCGCACTCTCGCGGACCTTCTGCTTCCACTCTCGGTCGACAGACGGCGCGGAGACACAAGATTCGCACTCTGTCCGCCTCGGGGGGGTCGATTTTTAAGCCCGCGGCCAAAATAGTCCTCTGCATATACTCTCATATTTACTCCTTGACAGACTTTACGCCTAATTGATGAATATTTGATTACAGCGAACAAAAGATGTTCGTGGCTTAATATTTTTGCATTTTTAAACGATCTTTTTCTTAGTGTTATTTAGATATTTACTCCATTTGGGAAGGTTTTCGGGCCTTTCAAACACCTTAAAAAATCATCAAGCAGTAGTGAGGACGCGAATCAAGGATCCCTATTTGCCACTGATTCGGGATTTTTTTGTCGTTTCTTCACCCATTTATGCTCAAGGATAGTAATTTATTGATTGTGTGTGAAAACTGCAGCGAAAAACACTAATCCTGGTGGTAGTAGGTCAAATTTTTCGACCAAAAACATAAGATTGAATGTATTCTAGAATCATCATCATCATTGGTCAACAATCCTAGGATTGGTTTGACGCAGCTCTCCACTCAGTTCTCCTATCAGCTAATCTTTTCACACCTACGTATTTCTTCTCTTTCACATTTCTCTTTACTTGTTCCATATATTTTGTTCGAGGTCTTCCTTTTCCATTCTTGTCTTCCACTTGTCCTTCGACGATTGTCTTCATCAGGCCATCATGTCTCAAGATGTGGCCTATGAGGTTGTTCCGTCTTCTTATTAAGGTTTTCATGAGGCTTCTCTTCTCTCCTACCCTTCTTAGAACTTCCTCGTTACTAACTCGGTCGATCCATTTGATTTTCATCATTCTTCTGTAGCACCAGATTTCAAAGGCCTCTATCCTTGTTTTCTCCGCTGCGGTCATTGTCCATGCCTCACTTCCGTATAGGAGCATACTCCAGATGTAGGTTCTTAGTATTCTAGAATACGCACATAAAAATGAAGTCACTTTTTACGCTGCCACGCGCATTGGTGCAAAGTTTTTTTTGCACAGATATCAGATATACCACGTTTTCAAATGATGTTTAACCGCGGCCTGGAAAATAAATATTAATGTTTTAAATGTGACAAAACTCACATATTGGCAAATGTTATGAAACCGAATCATCTTTTCATGTAATATGGATTTGCATTATAGTTTATCAAGGCAAATTCTATCTGATTACTATCTATTGCATTGAAAGCTTCGTATAATGCCATCGTTACAGTCATACTAAAAATGGAGCCCTGGAGCATGAATACGCATGGTCACGCTTAAATATCCATTGAAACTTCTGAACACGTTCCCGATCATGAATATATAACATTGCATTGATCTTAGGGCTGACCGAGTGAATTGTGAGCAAATTGTTCAAATTTTTGATTCGGTAAAAGTAAAGGAAACGACTAAAGCGACATTATTAAAAGTGATGCTGAGCAATAAACATTGCCTAAATATTAGCTTGATAATCGCGAAAGAGCATTTAACGACAGTAAATATATGTAGACATTTTTGTTTCTAAACTTTCTGTAGCTGAAACAACAGTTCCTTATAAAACCAAAAAAACTATTTCCATAGATAGTTTTTACTGGCACAATGAACGGATGTTATTTTATTTACTTGGCATAATACCAAATCAAATCATGCTTATACAAATACCGACCAAGACGTTCACTTTGGTTGAATATCTTTACAACTAAACTCGGTCCTGAGCACTTTTATCGTTGGCTTGCTAGATCATGTAGTAGCAGTGACGCGTGTGTTTACATTCACTCCTGGATACCGCGCGCTGCTATCACTCTCGTGATTGAGGGCGTGCATTTGCTCTTCGGCTGGCCACGTGCACGATCGATGCACTGCCGTGGTGTCTCTTAAGCCTTACGTGGGATGGGGAAGATAGGGGTGCAGGGTACGGAGTGAAGGGTGGCCGTAGCCGACACACAGGAAGACCATTTGCCTCCGACAATGAAGGACTTATGAATAGAACAATACCTAATACCTGAATATCACATGATAGCTAACTTTTTAGAAGTCCGAGGATGATTCCAAGTGGAAGTCACTCATTTTCAGCGCCGAAGGTGCGTATACTTAGCTGTACCGGTGAGATCAAAACTCACCACAACCAGCCAGTTTACAAAAGAAATTTAAATAAAATTGGCGCATGTGTATCTTTGTCTGTGTAAAATGCTGTTTGTGTGGAAAAGGAAAGATCATAAAACATTGGCATATTGAATATATTCATTTTTTTAAATTAACAATTTTTTAATTAGATTATATAATTTTTTTCTTTTAATTAGAGAATACAATATGTGCTTTTGCTAGCAAAAATGTTCGACATGTTGTACCTCGAAATGTTCCTCGACGAGGTAAATAACGTAAAAATATCCCAGGTTGGGTAGAAGCACAGGACACAAAAAGATAAAAAAACACTCAAAGAACTAAATTTTCGGCGGTATACTTACATCCACCTTCCTCAGAGTTAGGTAGGAGAAACTCTGAGGAAGGTGGATGAAAATGACTCTGAGCAAATTGTGATAACTTACTGCGACAAATTACTCTTTGAAAAATTAATCAGTAGAATTACAATTATTATTGCAATTACTTTTTATTTTGCTCCTGTACATGATGCAATCGGTATCAATATTTTAACAAACAGGTCGTACTAACTTGAAAAACACGATTTCACTTAATGAATGACATTATCATTTATTGCCATAATTTAATCGAATACAATGAATGAAATAGTAAATAAAATATTTCATTTAGACACTTTAGGTATAAATAAATATGCTATACCAATACTTTACACCTGTCGATGAAGTTAATGTAGCTGAAGGACCACGATCTAGCACCATGAGCCTGGTCAACATTTGCTTGTATCTCAAATTAATAAAATTTATACCGGAAAATATAATTAACAGGAAAATGCCTCAATTGGGTCCGGCCTCGGTAGCGGCGCGGGCGGGCCCTCCTTTATCGAACAAGAGGTCGCGGGTTTCGAGACCCCCGGTGTAGGTTGACCCTATCAAGGCCATGGTTGTTCATGCACGTGTAATTGTAAACTTAAATAAAACGATTTAAAAGGCCAATAAGTGCTGTTGGTAGGTATGGGAATAAGTATATCAATAATTAAAGTACATAAATTCTCAAAGTTTGCACAAAGGAAACTGTGACGAGGGGATATGTAAAATATAGGTCTCCAAAAGTTCGCGTCACCGAATTAAGCTTTATGCTAAATCTGGCGGCTATGTCTTGGTTTTTGGCCCTTACCCCTTCCCGTCGCTTAAACTCAACCTCATTATTAACTTTAATATCGGCACAGCACCCATTCACAATGAACATCACAATTTTTGCACCCGCCAAGTGCGAATTCCGAACTGTCATGAAGTTTTTGCATGCGAAGAAGGTTGCTCCAATTGGAATTCATCACTGATTGGAAGAAGTGTATGGTTCTAAGTGCATGGGTGTAAAAAATGTGCGGAAGTGGTGCAGAAAATTCACTGCTGCTCGCCTAAACTTTCATGACGAGGAGCGCAGCGTCAGGCCGTACCACCTGAAGAAACAGTACGGGCATTGTTGGAGCTTATCCTCAAGAACCGAACCCTCGACGAACTGGCCAAAAAAAAACTGGAGGGTGTGTGTAGTAGAGAATCTGTTCACAATATTTTTTGTATCAAAAACAAGAAGCACAACAAGATATCGGCTGTATAAGTCCAAAATGAGTTTACGGCCTAGGTAGCGGCGGGGATAAGTGCTCGCCTACCTTACCGGGGGTCACTGGTTCGAATCCCACCTGAATAGTGTGTCCCTAGCAAAGGCATGGATTCGTGTGATAGTCTATTGTCAGTTGATGTTGAAATCCCCTATGTTAAAGCCTCTTTGTAGTGTTTTCGGGAGTAATCGAAATAAATAAATGCTTTAGCGATGATTAACGTCTTGGAGTAAAGGTCTGGGGAAGATATGCAAAATTGTTTGCCAAAGTTTGATGTATTTCTTATCTTCTTCTTCAGGGCTATGATTGATAATGGTTACATTGAATTGATATATGAATAGTATGAAAGAATATTGCAATGTTTTTTACAGTAGTAAAATGAAATTTAAAAAAGAATTCAATTTTACACAAATTAAAGAGAAGACACTTTTTCAGTGTCTGATCTTTTATTGCAGCTTTTTTTATTTTCAGAGATTTAATTGCCATTCTTAGACCTATACTCCGAGGCTTAAATCAACATTAAAAAATTGAGGTCAAGAATAAGAAATCGAAAATAAATGATTCAGTAAAGGCCGTTTTACACGGTACACGGAATTGCGCAATCTGACGTACTTGCGAAGGCGCAATCAAAATTGCGTCGCGTAAACCGGTGAATTGCTAGAACACATGCGAGAATGCGTGGATGCGAGACGGCAAAATAGCCCCTGTTCTAATTTCGTTGATGCATTCGCGGAATTCCACGCCATTTTAGGAATTAATGCAGCTCTAACCTGCGCAATTCCGTGCACCGCGTAAAACGGCCTTAAGAATGTGTTATCAAACAATCTTCTCTGTGAAATTCCATATCATAGCATTAATATTAAGCAAGCATTCATATGTTTTCGGCTCAACTTTGTGGAAATTAATGCACGAAAATGAAAAGGAGACTTCGTTGCTTTCCACAGATTTATTTCGTCCGTACGGCATGTTTCGACCATAGAGGTCATTATCAAGTACAAAGATTTCGAATTTTAAGCAAACATATATACTCTTGAAGGGATCGGGGGAAAGAGTGGAAGGAGTGGGTGTCAGGAGGGGGGGAAGCAATTAAGCAAGCAATTTGACCTTATTTCTCCGTGAAACTCGGATCACTTTATCCGTCAGAAGCGACGCGAGTGGCGACTTTTGTAAACCCATTTAAATACGCGGTGGGTGGCAACACATTTAGAGGTCGACTTGAGGATCCTCTTTTGTAATATTCGTGGAACTGGCAATGAGGCCGAGTGTAGAGGTTGTTCACTTGAAGAGCAGTTGCTTCCCACCTCGCCACCCAGCTGCTCCCCAGCCCCCTGATTGCTCACCGTTCGCTGCTCGGACATTGGCCACCCCACTCACCCCCTCCAGGAGCTGCCAGGAGAGCCTCCCCATTCTTGTTCATTCACATCTCCATCGCTGGGTCCATCTGCTTCCGTTTCTCTACGGAGACGTCCAGTGAAGCTCCCATTGTTGAGCGCACAGCGACTGAATGTTCTCCAAGACCTTTTACAGCTTGTCCGAAAGAAAATGGACGTCAACGCTTCCGAATACGATCTTAGTCGTCCGACTTGGTCCATCCCTCCTTTGAAACGACGCAAAGAGGTCCAGAATGGAGTGGCATTGTCGTGTCGTTATAGATCGCTAGTCATCTGTTTATTTTTTTCAAACAAACCTTTCCGGCCCATCTCAAAGCAATGAGTGAAATTTTAGTCATTATTCCTACCTTGCCAGTGGAGTTCTAGGGATTATAATTATAGTAAATGCTAGTTAATAATACTACTAATTAGGCACGAAATTAATCGTTTTTGTACTCATATCTCAGGGTCAGGTAATACTGAACTCGAAATTTAGCTTTCAAGCTATCGATACTGAGAGATAAGATTCATTAATTTCTTCAGAAAGAACAGCTCCTCGAGGGAATTAATAACTCAATGGGGTGTGAGCAACAACGATGAGCCCGACTGAGGAATGGCCGGGAGACGGCGACCCACTCGGTAGGAGTACGTGACATCATCAACTTCTCTGCGAAAGGGTAAATACCGTCGAGTTTTCGCCCGCGAATACCTCAATAAGTAGGCTACAAATCTAAAAACCTGAAAACATGGCTCTTTATTTTTTTAAATCAATTACAGTCGATAATTTAAAACACTACAAAATGGAAGAAGACTACTTCGATTTTATGAAATATATATCCGTATCCCGACTTCAGAGCAGAGGGTTAAACTCCAATTCAAAATAACGGCATATTGTGAGGAACACTTTTGTGACCCTCTCTTGAAGTCCAAATCTTGCAGCGATTCTGAATAAGATTTTAAATCTAATTTATACTTTATACTAATCCATAGTGCTTTTTATGCAGACGTTTTTAATAAATTTCGCCATTTGCTAAAAATGGTTACAGGGGTGAAACTGTACAAGCCATCTAGAAAGGCGAAATTAAATAAGAGAAAGCTCAAATCGCTGAATGGTCGATAGTGTATATAAGACGTTAACATTTGCTCTAGTAATACTAGGCACTTATCTCACCTTCAGGAAGCATATGAAACACTAAAGAAACCGAGCAGTGTATAGGTAATGCTTAATAAAACTCTTATCTTCGCTCTAACGTTATCTAGACCTTCACCACAGTTTATCCTTACTTATTGAGTTAAAAACATAAATTCGGTGCGTTAGCATAAATAGTGCTATGTATTAGTAGAAATATATAAATTAGATTTCAATACTTATTCAGAATCGCGGAAATCAGAATTTAATTAGCTAAAGCTACGGTAAGTAAAGGCGGACGTACCGACATAAGATGCATACAAATCGCGTATCAAATCAGCGGTCGTAATATTCATTACAAGTACGTCGTGTGACATGCGAAAGAAATAAGAAATAGGCAAACCACACATAAGAGTCATCAGTTTCGCTTGAAAAGCTGGAACTCAACGGAACCAAAAAGAGACTGTGTCCTCTAACTAAGAGTTCCTTTTCCAAAAGCAATTTTCTCTTCCACCTCTTATCTCTATTTCAAACCCTGCTCGAAGCTTTTTCGACGGTGATTCTCCCTGTCCATTTGATCAGCATAATTTTACGGTAACCATCGCTTTCAATCCTCCCCGTCTCAACTCGCCTTCTCTTATCGTCTAAGCCTAACAATTATACGAACGTAGTCCCCCACGAGGAGGGTGTGATTACAATTGTTATCTCCATTGATCAACAAATAGTGGGAAGAATAATGATTAATGTTTGCCCAGCGACGTCCTCCTCAACCTCCTTTATCCACGTCTTCTTTTTCTCGGGGGGGTTGAAAGGAAGGGAAAAAAAGGGAGGGGGTGGAGGGAATCAATCAGGAAAGCCACCCCCTATTCGGCGCCACCCCCTCCCCACCACCCAAGCGCCGTTTTCCGCGCATTTTCACCCCCTAACATCCCCCTCTACATATATATATGTATATCTCTCCGAACCTCCCCCAGTAGGGAGAGGAGGTACCTTAAAGGAGGACGAGGTTCCGAGTGGAAGGAGGTGGAGGTTTGGGGATTTCTGCTCCTCCTTCCCCAGCCAAAAAAAAATCCCCCCTCTTCATCCTCCCCCACATATACACACATACATATATACATCCCAGTCTCCACCACATATCCAGCTTTCTCCTCCCTCCACACTCCTTAAACTTGGGTGGGGGTGGTGGGAGCCCTGCTAAAAGAAGGAGGAGGTCTCCCTCTTTCTTTTCCCTCCTCCTAACTTCTTCCCTGATCGATATGGGAGACGGCACACGCGAGATATCCAATCTCTAGGGCGTGCGGAGTGAGGCACCAGGGGGGGGAGGGGGTGAGGGGGAGGAGGGTGTGGTGGTGGGGGAGGGGTTATTACGTGTGTGAGGTAAGGAGGGGTCTTGAAAAAATTCCTCCGCTCGTTCTCCCGACGCCGTAAGAGTGAGGCTATGCACAGGAAAGTGGACGATACGAGAGGTTTACCCCTGCGAGTAAATACGAGAAGAGCGCCCTTGACGTGGCTGCGCAATGAGCGAAAGCTGTGGTCATAATGGGAAGTTAACTATTTAGATCTCTCCTCAGGTAATTATCCAGGTGAGGGATTAAAATCGTATGTAACTTTCATATGGGTAATCAGTAACTGTAGTCAGGATATGTATTTGCCCGTTCAACAATTTATTTTTTTATATTCATCACCCTGAAAACATCCCTATTGGCAAAACATGAAGTAATTATTAAGAAATTAGTAAGTATTCCTCAACATCGTAAGAGTGAGGCTATGCACAGGAAAGTGGACGAAACGAGAGTCCATGGTAGCAGAACAAAAAAGGTAATTTCCACACTTTACTTCAAAAATCAACAACCGACCATGGTATCAATTTATTATGTCATTTTCAAGGGAACATGTGAAGTAAATAACAAAAAAGAAGACAAAACAAAATTAAATATAATGATAATAATTATTTTATAATTATAATGAAAAAAATCCTTATTCCTAAGTTATTGGTTTTAAGTTTCTGTTCACACTAACACAACGCTACCCCTACAACACAAACACTTGCGAACAATAAAATCAAATGTTATCTGGCTGGTTAGGGTGAACATGGTTCACCGGTACAGCTACAATGCGCCCGAGGCGCGTCACTTAATGCGATTCAAATATGTGAATATCTATCGCTTTCCGCAAAAAATCGGAATTAACCCGAAAAATAATCATCAATGTGAATATCTGTTATCATGGGTACATCAAACTTCCACAAAATCAAGGTTGAAATGATTTTATACGTTCGAAACGAGAGGTTTGCCTCTCCGAGTAAATACGACGAAAAGGCCTTGATGTGACTGCGACGAAATGACGAAAGCTGAGGTCATAAAAGGAACTTCGTGAATTAGAACTCTCCTCTGGTTTTCATCCTGGTGAACTATTTAATTTGACTCTACCTTTCAAAGGGCTCGGCAACTGTTCACGAAATAATCGCTATTGCTGTAATAATCAGCGATTGTATTTAATGCCGCTATTTAACTCCGTAGGTATTACTAGCACAACTCTTCAGTCGCCCAAATAATACCACTTACAACCTGCTCTGTTGAGTCACCAGAGCAGGTTTTAAGGTTTTTATCCATTGGTCAATAGTTGAAGTTCGTGGTTTTTACCAAACCTGCTATAATTTTCAGGGCCTTCTACTTAAGCTATCAAGGATAAACGAAAAAGATATTCATCAATGCCCATGAACACTTTAATTGCTAAAGTCTACAACAAATCAACACTTTTTACAATTTTTTAATCTGCTATGAATTCTAGGCCTGCTAAAACTACCCCGGGGAAAGTTGACAGGGGCAAGATGACGTTTCTGAATCAGCTACAACAATATATTAATGTTTTTTAAATTTATTGAGATTCAAGGGTCGTTCAATGAGTCATAAGATAAAGGTAGAAAAAATTATTTTGGGTCAATTCTTTTGTATTTCTCAACTTTGTCCTCTTTCAGGTCTTAACATTTTTATTAGCATTTTTCTAAACATTTTAAGCCGTCCAAAAACTGGAATTTTGGGATGTCTTCAAAATGGGCATTATTTTGAACGATGACGTATTCCTTAGACGTAAATATTTGTGCCTCAAGCCATTTCTTCAAGTTAGGAAATGAGAAAATGTCACTGGACGTCAAATCTTGTGAATATGGTTAATTTAGTAAAAATTTGAACTTTCATTACGTAATTTTGGCCAATGAAACTGCTCAAGTGTGCAACCGCGTTTATTGTCATGTTGAAGGAGGAAATTTTTCAAATGAGGACGCTTTTCTTGCTTTCTACCATCAGTTGTTCCAACAACGATGCATATTACTCTCCTGCCATTGCTTTTCTCTTTTCGAAGTAATTGATGTAGAATATTCCGCATGCATCCCAAAATGCCGTTCCCACGACCTGACTGGCTCATTTCAGTATCTTACCCTATCTCTCCTTTGGAGCCTGTGCACCTTCAGAATGCGATTGTTTCGACTGCTTTTGTCAGTGTAGTGTAGCGATGAATCCATATTTCAGCAACAATTATGTATTGATGGGGAAAGTCATCAGGATTGCGGTGGAAAAGCGCCAAAACAGCCTCGGAGTGACCACAAGATTTCGTTCATTCTCCACTGTGAGCAATTGCGGCAGCTATATGGACGAGATTTTTTTCACATAAGTTTTTCCTGGATATACACAATTACTTGTACATCTTTTTTTATGAGAGCGCGACCCGGGTTTCAATGAATTATCATCATCTCCAGGCGCTAATTATGATTTAATAAATTAATGATTAATTGAATGCGATGGTGGTTGGCGTAACATGGTGAAACTCCATGATGCACAAAGGTTAAGAAAACACTTAGCTGTTTCACAAAATAAAATATATTGCGACCGGTTTCGATACAGCGTATCATCATCTGGCGTATCATAATGATTAATTAATGATGAAATCATAATTAGCGCCTAAAAATGATGATAATAGGGTGGTTTCCTATTATTTTTTTATTTCCTATATCGGAAGATTATTACTCCTGGAGTACGTATTTTAAGCTTTTAGATTTTTAAATGACGATATCTATTTTTCGCGATTAAATGAAAAGTGAAAATTTTCAAGCGCGCGAAAACGCGACGGGTAAGGAAATCTCTCCGTGTGACGTGTTTCTGGTTCCCCCTTCCGCCTTGTGAGGTGACCTTGATCGAGGCTCTGAGCGCTGATAGGACGCAGGATGCTAGCGGGTAGCAGAGTACCTTGCTGGCTGGTAGCGCTTGGCTTAAAAAAGGTTTATTTATACCTTATCAAACAAAGAAAACTTTCCGACCTTAGCCAGTTTTAATAGGTGATTATTAAGACATGTTTCCCTGAGCTCTGCGCCTCATGCATGCATTGGTAATCTCAGACGATGTATAACTCCTATCTTCTCGTATAGAAACTAGGTCCCTGTGACGTCACGTGGAGTGGCATCGCATGGGCGCCAATCTGGCCCTTTTCAAATGAGGATAAAAATGGACCATTGCCATTCGTCTAAACCGGTATTTATAAAACGAAATAATTTGTATATTATGAATACAGTAATGTTGGGTAACAAATCGCAATCAATGCCTTTCGGTTTCTTTGATCAAGGAAACTACCCTATTCATTGAAACCCGGGTCGCGCTCTGATAAAAAATAAGTAGTATAAGTAATTGTGTATATCCAGGAAAAACTTAAAATGATATACCATGAAGTAAACCAAGAGTTAGTGAATTTTTTTCCACACCCAATTTTTCTTGCAAAATTGAAGCGACTGTGCTTAAAAATATACCTAATGCGTCAACTATATAGCGCACTTGGAATTTTCTAACACTTAAAACAACATCGTGCATTTTGTTAATCATTTCGGGGAAAGACTCTTCCACAAGGCGTTCGGAATGATGTTCATTTTTTTTGGATGGGCGGCAACGTTTAAATTAATTTACCCAATTGTAAATAGTTGCAAAAACCAGAGCAGATTAGACATGAACTTCATATTACTCGGTTTTTTTATTTCATTCGGCGTTGTCCCTTTTAAAAACAATCTTTGCAAAAAACAGTGTTTGATCACCGCACGAAACTCACTTATTTCTAAAAACAAATGAAAATTTTTCTCTACAATGGGCAACAATAATGAAACAATGGCATGGATACAAATTGAAACTCTACCAGCTGACTGGCCAAGAGTGCTGCTTACTGGAAAAAAAATAATTTTTGATATTAGGAATTCAATCTCTCGGAAATTCTGAGGACTTATCGAACGACCCTCGTAAAAAATTGCCCTCCTACGGAAAGCACGTGCAATGAAAAATAATTTTAATATTACATGCAATTATAACTTAATTCCCTCCAAAAATGAAGTTAGAATAGAAAAATAGACCCTCCGAAAAAACTTTCATATTCTGTGAAATATTCTTTCCTGCTTTGTGGGATACGGAATTGGAACGGTCCACCAAAGTTAGTTTGTTTCAACCCTTCCCACGTAACCAGAAGATCTCCATGAGAAGGTTAAATAATATTGAATTGTAAGGGTTTCTTTTATTTCTGTATGTTTACTATGTTTTGGGTAAAGTTTATATTGTATTATTTGAATATGTATTTTTCCATTTATATGTGCTTTTTTTGTTCACGCCGGCCTTAGTGGGGCTTGGTAAAGTCTTCGCCTACCAAACCGAAGGTCGCGGGTTCAAATCCCGCCACCCATATCCAGGGCGTAGATTTTCGTGTACATTTAGTTGTTAAATGTTTTAAAACCCTCACGTAAAGACACTCGGAGACATGGCAACAAATAGAGTAAATTGCATGGTCATGCATTAATTTGTGTGAGACCAATTTATGTCACCAACCGAGTGAATAGTCGACTTTATTTATTATAATAATAATGGTAAAATAATGAAAAAAATGCATATCTGTTAAGTTTGTCACCTTGCTTCGCACTCCCCTCCATATATCCATAAACTCAGTTCGTAGATATTTCTTCCCATACACGTCCCTGGCTTACAGCTTCTCCGTCTTATCGCGTCATTTCCGATGCAGAGCCGGTCTTCCCCCCCCCCCCCTTCTCCTTAGCACGCCCCCTTTCCTTCCCATCAACCCCCGCGAGTGGAGAAGGGGGAAGGATATAAGAGACCCCCCCACTCCCACCCTTCCTCCTTAGGGAACGACGTGTTCCCGTTGCCAATGGCAACGCATCCTCATTCCCTTCTTCTTTTCTCTACGATCGCGGGAGAGAGAGCACATATATAAAAAAGAGAGAAGAAGAAATAATAAAAAAACGGACGCGTCTTGTCATCGCCAGCCACGACGCCAGCACATACGAGGAGGGAGGTCTTTACAGGGAAGGGGGAGGGCGGAGGGGGAATTTAAATGGTTCCGCCAACACCTCTCCACCTCCTGCGCCTCCACGCCACCAGAAACACCTCATGGCTATGCTCTTGCACGCTCAGATACACAGTAAGATCCCTTCCTTGAGAAATTCGCATTAAAAATTACCGTGTTGTCGATGATAAACTATCCAGAAATGTATCACGTGTGTATATTCTAAAAAAGAGCAATAGTATGCGGCGCGATATTATTAAATTTCTTTACGTTCAAATGCAAAAACTATGTGAACATACATATAAATAAATAAAATATTGCGTGCATGTGGTATTTTCAAAGTATTTTTTCATTTTAACGTTAAAATATCCTTTTGAATTAATAACTGACAACGGTTCATGATGGAATTACACCATTATTAAATTAAAACCTGGCTAAGTTACTATTCGATTTAGTGTAATAAAAATCAGCGGTACCTCTAATTTTATCGTACAATGAAGCATACTCATTGTTTGTTTGTGAATCAATAATTTCAAGTATTTGCTAGGTTACCACATATGTTCTTGGAGTGCGCCTTCATAAATTTTAAAGGAACACAATATTACAATTGAAACAATTTTATAATGAGTGCAAAAGGTTTCTCAAACTTTCAGCTTATTTCTCCATGTGACGAATGTTTATGACCTATAGATACTCTGGTGCCTTTAAGATACCGATTAAATCAATACCTGAAAGTGCTATGAAATTTTTAATTTGTTCTTAGACCATATACTTCTTAATGTCTGAGTATCTTACCCAAAATACATAGAATTTCATTAATTATATTATATTTCCTTATCCTATACCAATGGTTCCGTCTTCTTCGGGGAAATCTTCACTTACATTACCAGGCGCACCTCGAGGGCCTAACTTAGATTACCATAAACTTCGGGGAATTTCCATGCGAATCAAGGAACTTTGATGCCATTGAGGTCTATGCTCTGGGCAGGAATGTCAAAGATCCGTGGTTCAATTTTCCATGGGATTGTTTTCTCACAGAAAATAAGGCAAATAACCACGCCATTCACGCGGTACGTATTTTCCGCAGAGATTACATCCGATGGAAATGGTTCAAATAACAGAAGAGGTGGCTTCATATCAAATGCCTTCACAGAAGTGTCTTATCGATTGCCGGAAATTATTAATGGAAGTCGAAACGAAGCCAAACTGGCGTTGGTTCTTTCGCCACGCCTCGTCATTGGGATGCCTTTTAATCTTTTGCCTATCGTGTCGTTTTTGAAACTTTGTCACGTCGCCATTCATTCTCATGCGCAGTATGGTGCATGAAATATGCCCAAATAAAGAAAAGAATCTTGCAAAAAAACTCAAAATCAAAAGTATCGGACAGATATCTAGGCATACAAATTAACTTAGTTGGCGGTCGGTTGGCGGTTGGCGCTTATCTAAGCATACAAATTAACTAAGGAAAACTTCTTTAACCCGAAGAAAGTCCCGAATTGGTAAAAAAAATTATATGAGCTAGTTTAATTAAAATCATTTAGATAACTTTGGTTTGATATTCATATGCATATCATGCTTCTCACCAAATACAAATAGGAAAATTATTCATATTGATGTGAAAACCGGGCGTACATGAAATCCATCGTAAATATGGAGAAGTTGATAGCCTTAGAGGTGAAAATGTTAAATTAGTTCACGTTCAAATGGAAACACTTTGTAAATTCCACATGTGTAACTATACTCGACCGGTTTCGTTACTGCGCGAAATGACCTTGAAAAGATACAGTAAATTCTTAATCTTAAATACCTTTACCAACTTAGTCATTAGGAGTCTATCCTTAAGGTTCGTAATGTTGTTTGTTTTTTAAAATATGGAAAAGTTCACATAAGCAAGACAAGCCGGAAAATAGATATCCGATTCAACAAACGTAAGAGTTTGCCTTATCCATTGAAGTCAGCCAGCACGGAGTACAGGTTTGACTGGGCCCTCGAGTAGCTTTTAACAGCGCAAACATTCTCTGCAAATCCAACGAATATTGGGACAGACTAAGAGGACATTGAGGAGCGAGTGACAGACAAGAACTTCACCCGCAACACAGGGCTCACAATCAGCTAACTCTGGAAATAAGTCAATAAGAAAACCTACTCGACCCCGACAACAATATTGTGACAACGACAGATCAGAAACAGCCTGTTCCATAGAGAACTGCTCGGTAACTTGTCCCGGTACTCAACACTTTGAGGACCATGTCAGAGTCAGTCATGGAAACATTGGATGATTCGACAATGCATCAATGAATCGACTCATAGATATCTTGATAGATACATCGATGATATACTACACTTTTTTTATCTAACACCTGCGATAGTATTATTCCTTTTACAATATTCAAATTTACTGATCAGCTAGCGCTAATTAACTTCGAAATTGAGTTTAGCGACTTTATTTTTATGATCATTTATTACATAAATTAAACCAGTTTGATTATTGTGATAATTGTAAATCGATAAAGATTGTGATTAACCGAGACACCATAATGTTTCCGACTCACTGATCCATCGCTGAATATTTCAACAAATTGACAAATCGAGCGAACCAACTTGACTGAAGATGTAAGGCCTTTGTTAAATTCAATAATGGGACACTCGAAAAAGATATTATCGGTTGACATTCTCATCGATGATTTTTAGGATTCATTGGTTATAAGATCAAAACTAGATTCATCGAAAAATTCTCCCTTACACCGTTGTGTAGTCTTCTGTACACATCTTATTGGATTTTACAGCCGTTTCAGAGTTCCCAAGTAATATGTTCTGGGAAGTGATTCCGGTTAATAATAACGTACACAAACTCATGACAGCGATAAAATTATTTACTATACATCATTTGCAATCGTGAGGAACGACAATCAAAATTTTATGGATTTTATGGATGATATGATAAAAAATGAACAAAAATCAGTTTCAATTACAGCCCTAATCAGAGATAATATGACCTTGAAAATAAGATCGCTCTGGCGTGGACGTCGCAGGTGGCAAGTTTTGTAAACTCATTTAAGTGCACGATGACCATACTTTTGGTTCTCGAAAACTATTTGTATTATTCTATTGAAATTTATCTCTATTTTGTTATTAGTAGGTACAGCAGTCTACTTCGTCGCCAGGTCTAATATATTTTCGATTCACTGACTCATTGATGATACATCGATTACAGAATCGAAAACTAGACCACTGTGGAGGTAGTCTATGCTACCCCAAATTGTAAAATTTTCGGGTCTTTTTTCCATTGTACTAGAAAATGGGAACAGAGAGTACTCCTTCATCTTAGGCCCACAGGAGTGACCGATTACATATTGAACATATTGAACGTGTGGAACTTACTTTTGATGTATGTATTTTATCATTGTATGTATGTATGTATTTCCATCACGTCAAGCGTGAAACGATTCCATACGCACTACCAGTTCATTACTCAAGGTGTGAAGCCGTTGCTGGTCTATCTGATGCTAATTCAAGAATGGGATACTCGAATAAAATACGAATTTTTTCGATATCATTACGCTATTTCGATGTCTAATTTTACGATTCACCGATGATATTTTCGATACACGGATTATAAAATCGAAAACTCGGCCCACCGAGAAAGTCTACCCCCATCTCGAAGTGTTGGGAGCTCTTTTTCCAAGGGAATTTGAAAATGGGACAAATGAATAATTAAAGGCGTCTGCAGGAGGGTCAGAAAGGGAGAGACCCCTCCCCCCCCCCCCCCAAATGGGTCGCCGACCTTCCTCAAGGAGGCGCCGGCGTGGCAGGGGTGGCCGGCCCTGTTCAAAAGGACCCCTCTCCTTCTCTAATCACCCACCCCTTGGGCCTTGGCCCACATTTTTAATTAAAGGGGACGAAACCCTCATCACAGTCTGCCCCCAGGCCATTCCGTATATAGGGTGGCGGCAAAGGAGATGCTGCCGTCTTGCAAGGCGAGCATTCCAAGAAGATTAATTCGACTTAACCCATTGCGTGTATTCCAGGATTTTCTTACGCATGAGCGCATATGGAAATGCAAGTAGATAAAAACAATAGCAATGGTATATTTAATGTTTTACCAGTGTTATATTTTATTTGTTTCCTTGATAAATTAATTTTATCAAAATTCTCATTTTTTTAGCGAGTTGCAAAATTTTCATACGTGATTTATCCAGCAAATATGCTTAAAATCATTTAATTCTTTCTATTTCTTCACAGAAATGTCGTAAATGCATGACTTGTGGTCCATTTTATGGATAATTGCTACTATTTATTATGACATTTAGCATCAATTATATCTATAATTACATTTTAATTTTAAGGAAATTGTTTAGTAAATTTTCTCAAGTACTCGGAATGAGAATTGAACAAAACTTTTGTAATATTATTAAAAAATATCACCCAAAATATTTAAGACATACATAAGGGTGCAATTCAGAAATGTTTTTTTTATGTTGAAATTTTAATATTTTTCTGTTGCGCGGATCTCCGGCTTCCCCACTGGTAAAGAGAACGGTGGGTAAATTTAATTTTTATGAACGAGTTAACTTTTGGAAATTAATCTTGCAATAATATGAGAGACACCGAAATAATTTTCCACAGTATGTTTTTATTTATTTATGTTTATTAATTTCCATAAACCCATAAACAGCACATTTACGGCCTTTACAATGTGGAATTAACAATTAACCCGTTAACGCCTAGCGGTACCAAATGGTACCAGCTGGGAGTGCAGTGCTAAACGTAACTTTTTTGTCATTAATCTTAATCAATTATGGTTTGTGATAGTTTCAAATTAATAAGAATATTTTCGATGACATTTTTCCGAAATTTTTGCTATTATAAAGCTGTAATTAGCGTATTTAGAGCCGTTTTAAAATTGAGAATTATCAATTAGCCCAAAAAAAAAAACGGAAATTTTAGAGCAAGCTTTTCGATATTATTTACTTACGCCTTATGTTATATACCCTATGTTATATTATATACGCTAATATTAAAGTTTTATTATAGAATTATGATTGTTATAACATTTTATATCATATAAAGTACGGTTATTTGATGTGAGACTAATATTTGGGATGTTATGATGCAAAACATTTTGGTGGTAACATTTGGTACCGCTAGTCGAAACTATTTGAGGTAAAAGAATAAATTTTGCACCTAATGACTCCGAATTTCATTGGCATTTAGATACATGATTACCACAAAAATAGCACAAACTTTTTAATTCAGGCGTTACCGGGTTAACAATGAAGGAAATTCACACACGCTCATGCTCAGGACAACGGGTAACTTACCCAGGCGGGACTGGAACCCGCGAACTTCGGTTTGGCAGGCTAGGACTTCACCCCGCCGCCACCGAGGCCGGCAAATTTATTAAAACTCACCCGGTTTCGATGTTTCGCGTGTTATTTGTTTCACGTCACGTCGACGAGATGACTCCTGAAAATGATTTTTTCTTTCAATTAACATAGTGTGGAAAATTAGCGCACTTTTTCTCTCATTATTTTCCTACCGCAAGTTTGAAATGAGTTAAGCGACACCAAAATTAATTCCTTAATTCTTTGTTTGTTTTTATATTGTTATTGTATTGTGTCTAATTCATGTATGTCAATGTTAAAAGTTTCACTGTAAATTGGCGTCACGGCTGTATGTGAAATTTACTTAAATAAATAAAAATAAATAAATAAATAAAAAAACTGACAAAACATGTTCTGAGCTGGTGGTAGGCTCCCTCTTAAGGCGACGCACATTCCCTCACTAAGCACCCTGTGCTGGATTACCATGATGGAAGGGTGAACAGGGGAATACGAGACATCCTCCCTACCCTATTACCATGACAATGGCCGAGTGAATGCAGATGGGGAAGGTGCCTCGCCCAAGGAAGGAAGGAAGGGACTCCTCCTGTGATTCCTCCTCCCGCCGCCAGAGAGCAGCGCGTTCGCTCCTAAGAGACAGATATACCCTGTTCATACGACCTCGGTCTGCAACTCGGTAACTACCATCGTATATTCGCACGACCGTGATCACAGATATAGAGCTTACGTAAGTTCTATGGTTACAGTATCTTCTGGATTGACTATAATGCACTATATAGTCAAGGTCGGTCAGGCCTGGTCGGCTGGTCGTCAATCGCCGACGCCCCCGAGCTTAGGGGCCCCTCACAACGCGTGCGTCTATAGTTAAGCGTAAGTATATGAAAGGTGTATAATAAGACTCAGATGACTTGGACCCAAGTCTCTTTGTAATAATAATATAATTCTACGATTTAGTTAGTTTCGTATTTAAAACACACGTAAATAAAGATGATTATATAAAATTATATAAAATAACGGCGTGAGAATATAAAAGAGAATCTGACGCTTTTTTTGAAAGGGTTATTCGAAAAGGCTATTTCAGAGGTATATTTTATATTTCAGTGAAGTTTCAAGGAAAAATTTCGCTAAATGGATTATAGAACCATGATGCATTTTTAAAATTTATAAGCTGTGAAATTCTCGCTTTACATGTTATTTTTCTTTGCAAATCTGCTATTTTTTGTTAACTTTTATCTAGTTTTTAAGAGCCAGAAGAGCGTGAAAATCCATTTCCGGGCTTGCAATTTCTTGAATTTTTCCAGGGGAGGACCCCCGAATCCCTCGGTGAAGAGGGTCCTAAATCACTCCAGACCGCCCCTATATGTAATCACTATATCTATATATATATATATATTATACCATATAACCCTATGAGGGAGTAGTTTATAGTACTCTGAGTAGAGATTTGCCGTACGGAGGACTCTCTCACTGAGGTGACGTAGTGCTGTCCTCATGTGCCGAAGATTTAAAGTTCGTCCAGTAAATGACCAGTGGTGTAAAAAAATGCAATACTCTGCAAATAACCTCACTTATCTTCTTTGGAAATCACCTCATTACGCTGGAGTTTCTTCCCCTACCCATATTCGCTCTCAATAATTCGAAATTATCATACCCTTCTTTCCCCATACTTCCTTTTTTCCGGTTTAAGACCACGCCAGAAGCGCTGACCAAGTGGCAACGAACTACCGATATCTCGGTAATCAACGTGCACTCAGACAATGAGATACCTCGGTATGGGCTTCTCGGTCGTAACCGAGGTCTTTAGAGTCTCAATAGAATTAGAGAATAGACTGGATTACTGGGCGGAAGAGAGCCCTGCTCCAAAGGCGAGCCGGAAATGTGAAGAGCAGATCTGTGACGGCGATCCTTTAAACACCTGACAAAGCTTTGCAATCCAACACCGCAGAAGCAAACCCGATAGTGGATTTATTGAATCTAATAGTGCGAAAAACAAAAAGAAAACTACATGCAACATTAAAAAAAAAAGTTGCCTTCTTTGAACTGGCATTTTGTCTAAGCGCTTTAGGATCCAAGTGAACATTCAAAATCGTACGGAAAATCGCACGAAAATTTGATAGCACACGTTATTTGCTATAGAAACCTATGTTACTAATCGTTAGTTGGAGTATAGTTAGAAGCACGTTGAAATTCCCATCGCCTCCAAACCAGCGCTTTGGAAAAATTTGTAACTGTGACCATCTGTAGATACTATGGTAATTCATTCCTCGACGTTCCATTCGATTAGATATCAAACGTAAACCAAGCGGTTACTGACACATATCTTCTTATGACCATAGCGTTCCGTTGGATGCGATTATGTCAAAGCAATGCGCGTTAATACCCAATGCAGCTCCATGGAGAACTGTAAAAAGGATAAGCGAGGCCCTTGGAGTCATAAATTAGGGCTCAAAGCCGAGGGCATGTTCCCTCCGTATCCTACGAGATTCTCGATCACTTCTCGTGTGTAGGCAGTACCTAGCCCTTCCCTCCTGGGCTGCTTGCAACCGTTAAACTGCCGCATACAGTACGCTCTACGTTTTCAGATTTCATTTGGCAACACACAGGTAACAGTGTTGCCAGCTCCATGTTGATTCTCTCTCTTTCACTATCTCTCTCCTCCACTTACTGCTTCTCTTGAGAACCCTTCTGTCGCCCCTTTCCATTTATTTAAACAAAAACCAATTAAGCATCGATTTTAGGATGAAAGATTAATAAAATCCCTGGATGATTCTCATAAAGATGCATTTTCGAACGTCCTAGTATTACGCAAGCATTTTGTTGGCCATTTATAATCCCTCCCCGTTAAACCAATGAAATATAAGCATTTCCAAGCCCATTTCCACACTTGCTTGCTTTAGTTTTTTGCAACAGTAATATTTGCTTGTTATGAAAAAAAATATTTTTATACATTAATTCAGTGTTTCTTTGGTAATGTGAAATGATTACTGTAAAAGTGTACTATGAAAGTTTTTTTATTGTTGTGTTTATTAGTAATTTAAATTTGTTTTCTGCATTTATCAGTATGTTTAACGCTACGAAACATATGGGTGCTCTGTATAGAATGGAAAAAATCGCTTGAAACGTGAAACCAAACCACAACTCCTTCTTCTCACAGAAGAGTTCATGAAAGGGTAACGCCTTCCTGCCTTACAGTTGCAAAGCCGTGACACCCGCTTGTCACCAATGAAACTCGTTTCCCTCTAAACCCCCGTCCCTTTAATCAAAGGAGTTATCAGGAAAAATTGAATGTCCACTAGAATATTTCGTCGGTTTCGATGGGGGTGGGGTAAATTCCTCGCATGCCAAACATGTGGTCACGGGTTCGAGTCCCGCTTGGGAAGGTTTCCCCTACCTATTATTGGGTGATAGTAGGTAATTGTAAACTTGTTGGTATCCGCGATTTTAAAGACCCATGTAGCGTTTTTTTCGATGGCAGAGGAATAAAATTTTAAAAATTATCATAGTTCAGGAAACACTGAAATATTTCGTGATGGCATATACAATATGTAGTCATATTTAGTTATTTGGCTATAACTCCTACTCATAGTCGCATAATGACCTATACCTGTGAAGTATGGTTGCTAACGGGAAAATATCAAATAATCTGCTATTGACCACGAAAATGGACTTCTGGCAGAGGTCAGACGGCAAATCAAGAAGGGAAAGAAATAGGAATCAAAGGAGCCCGGATATATCTTATATATAAAAATGAATCGCAAAATGTGTTGGTAAGCGCATAACTCAACAACGCCTGGACCAATTTGGCCAATTCTTTTTTTAAAATGTTCGTTGAAGTCCAAGGATGGTTCTTACGGCGAGAAAAAATCGAATAATTGCCGGAAAAACCCTAAAAACAGCCCTTTTCTTTTTCACATACAAACGTTTTCTAACTAAAACGTAGAATCAATTTGAGCTTTATTGCTATTATATAAAGTTCATATTAAATTACAAGCACTCACTGTTATCTAAGAAATGTAGGTGTGTTCCTAACGTCAAAAAGTAAATTTGTAATTCCTTACTGCTATACAAAGTTCAAATTCAATCATATCTATCAAAACAGTGTGCGTGTGTGCGTTGGAGCACAGAGTACGTCGTTGGAGGATTTAATGTCGCGTTCCGAGACTAAAAAAAGTGATCGCGGATTTCATTTCATTAATATTAGCAACAATTCGCTCACAAAATAAAATTGCACTTGCACTCGCTTCGTCGGGAATCGCAGCAACTTTGCTTGAAGGTGGTCGAACAGCCCATTCAGCACTAAAATTGCCATTAAATATGCAAAGCAATGAAACTCCAACCTGCAACATTTCGAAGAACTCTGCAATGGCAAAGGTTTTGCAGCAATGTCAATTGATCATTTGGGATGAATGCACGATGGCACATAAAAAATATTTGGAGGCTTTAGACAGAACCTTAAAAGATCTACGGAGCAATCAGAACCGATTTGGTGGTGCAATGATTTTATTAGCAGGAGATTTTCGTCAAACATTGCCAGTGATTCCACGATCAACGCCAGCTGATGAACTCAACGCATGTCTAAAGTCATCCAATTTGTGGAAATATGTCAAAGTACTTCATTTAAGCAAGAATATGCGTGTTGAGTTGCAAAATGACCAATCTGGAAACATATTCTCTAAACAACTCATTGACATTGGTAATGGCAATTTTCCTATTGACATGTTGACTGGATGCATTACCTTTCCTCAAAGTTTTTGTCATTTAACTCAATCAAAAGAAGAACTCATTCAGAAGGTATTTCCAGATGTTGCTCAAAATTACAGAAACCATGATTGGTTAAGCGAACGAGCTATATTGGCAGCCAAAAACATTGATGTAAATGAATTAAATTTCAAAATTCAAGAAAACATTACAGGCGAATCGAGGATATATAAATCAGTTGATTCGGCAACTAACCAAGACGATGTAGTTGACTATCCACCGGAATTTTTAAACTCGCTGGATTTGCCAGGATTGCCACCTCACAATCTTCAATTAAAGGTTGGATCGGTAATTATAATGTTGCGAAATATCAACCAACCGCGCCTTTGCAACGGCACACGGTTAGCGATAAAAAAACTACTAAACAACGTGATAGAAGCAACTATATTGAAAGGAAAGTATAAAGGAGAAGATGTTCTCATACCGCGCATCCCAATGATTCCGACTGATGTGCCATTTGAGTTTAAACGACTACAGTTTCCAGTGCGGCTTGCTTTTGCTATGACCATAAACAAGTCCCAGGGGCAATCATTAAGTGTTTGTGGTATTAATTTGGAAAACCCATGTTTCTCACATGGTCAATTGTATGTTGCCTGTTCACGTATTGGAAAACCATCAGATTTGTTTGTCTATGCGCCAGGTAATCAAACAAAAAACATCGTTTATCACAAAGCACTACAATGAAAATAGAACTGATTTTTTTTGTTAATAATTATGATTTACATGATTAAAATTACTTACTTTTAAATGCTTATAGTGTTTTATTTAATTATTTTTAATTCACACCGAATTATTACCAGGGTGACGGTTCTGTTCAGGATAATTTTTTGCAAAGAATATAAAAAAGGTAGGAACAAAACACTGCCACATTACAAATTTTTTTGACAGGACGAAGTCTGTCGGGTCAGCTAGTAATGAATATAAATGACACAAATGCAGAGAATCGGTGTTCTTCTCTATTCTTTCATAAACTATGCAAATGTTTTCCCAATTTTGATCCTTTTTTCATTGCTCGTCTATGCTGCACCACCTCCATCGTAATATTCCATCTGCTCTATTAGTACTAGATGAGCGGATTTGTTCTGTGGGCGATTGTTTAGCATTTTTGCAGTGGAGGTATCGTTATGGATACTACCATACTACCATTTCTTGTTTGTTATTTGGAAATATTGTAGAATATTGTTTCGTTCATTGCTGTCAACCTTTTGTTTACCATTTGTTAGTTGCCTTTTTTGCAATTAAGAGTACTTTTTAACTCTTTCTAACCCAGAGCTGCTTTGAGAGAAATTAAATTTCAAGCCTTCTCATTTTAAAAATGTGAAAATTTCCTGCTTAATCGTAAATTTTGTGGTAGCTACATATTTCGACATTAAAATTTACAGCACAAAAGAACACGCCATTTTAATATTTCATGAATACAGCGTAAAATTTATACATTTTTGATGTTGCTTAGAAGCAACATTGGGCTATAATGGGTTAATAGTCCTTTTCCTGTTTTTGGACTTAATTAAATAAATAAATGAATTGATAGATAATTAAATTCCCAGAAATTACATGTCCTTCCTTTTTAAGGCATAGTGATAAATTAAAATAAATCTGGCTACCCTGTGCTCAATACGCCCTATTGAGAAGCACAGTGAGGAAATCTCATCGGTGTAAAACACATAGTAAAATACAAACGTGGGACACAATATAGTTTGGGACCCAACGCGCAGCTACCTCAGAATGCCGCGCCGCACGTAAGTTAAGCGCTGAGATTTACATCGCGGGACCTTCATTTCCAAGCCATCTGTCTCTACACGCTTTAATTAGGGGTCCGCACTTTTTCATTCGACCTTTTTAATTCATTCCTCTCGGGGGGAGAATCCTTTAGGCCCCACGGGCCCACACATAAATCAAGCACAAAGGCCCCCACATCTCTCTGACGAATCACGATCAGAGCACTACCTAGCGGAGACGCGGCGGACTACCCATCTTCCGCTTCCGAATATGCATATATTGTACGCGAATGCATTATATTCCTTTCTTTTGATCTCTTCTCCATATACGTACGTGTATGTATGTGTGTAGTGTTGTTTTTTTCTCTCTCTCATAGTGTGCATAAGGGTGTTCTTTTCCTACGGAAGGGTAGGCTTCTATAGTTCCTCTTTCTATCTTGCATGAATAGGATCGTCGCGGTGAGATGAGCTTTAAAAAAATGCAACGAAAAAAAGTAAAGATTGGGGGAGGGGGGAGAGGGGGCAAAGAGAAAAGGTCGGGTGACGGAGGTGACGTTTTTTGAGGGGGGGGTAGTTGAGCCCCCGGAGGGCCCCTTCCTGCATCAATATGCACAACCCTCCGCGGCCTCATTTGAATGCGCGTGACGAAACGGACGGAGTGGTTTCTGGGGGGCGGGTGGGGGGGGGCTGATAGTGAGGGGGGTCCTTCCGCCATGAGGCCCTTCTTCCGGCTCTTTGGGACCACGCTGTCTTCTTCTCACCCTCTTCTTTATCTCTCGAGGGAGTTCTTCGACAAAAACGCGAATTGTTTCAAGGAAGTGCGCATTGATTTCCATTAAGACCGTTTTACGCGGGACACGTCATTGCGCAGGTTAGTATTTAAAAACATGTTGAAATTGCGAGATTGCGAGCTTGGAATTATAGCAGGGTTATTTTGCTTTTCACATCCGCACATTCTTGCATGTGTTCTAGCAATTCATCGCTTTACACGACGCAATTTTGGTTGCACCTCCGTACATACATCTGATTGCGCAATGACGTTCACCGTGTAAAACGGCCTTTATACTAATAATTTTTCCGGACTTTTCACCTCCTAACTCTTTGAAATTGATCGAATAGCTTGAGAATTGACCAAATGACTTGAAACTGAACCGAATGACTCGAAATTTGACCGAATTACTTTAAATTTGACCGAATAACTTGAAATTGAACAGAATGACTTGAAATTTGTTCGAATGAGTGGAAATTCGACCTAATGACTTGAAACTAAACCTAATGACTTGAACTTTGACCGTATGACTTAAAATTTGACCGAATTACTTTAAATTTGACCGAATAACTTGAAACTGAACAGAATGACTTGAAACTAAACCTAATGACTTGAATTTTGACCGCATGACTTAAAATTTGACCGAATGACTAGAACTTTGACCGTATGACTTAAAATTTGACCGAATGACTTGAACTTTGACCGTATGACTTAAAATTTGACTAAATAACTTGAAATTGAACCAAATGACTCGGAATTGAACCGAATGTCTTGAAATTTCACCGAATGACATGGGAATGTTCCGAATGACATGTATTTGGAGAAGGCGACCGACAGATAACGTTCTTTGCGCCATAAGGAAGGGTATGGAAGGAAGGTGGAGGGAAACCCGGCGTTGGCATTAGCCTGCTCTTAACAAAAAAGCGCCAAGGGGACCACGGCTTAACGTCCCATTCGACGGACGGAGTTCTGCACTTGAAATGTCCTCCACGCAACATACAAGCAGGGATTGGGCAGTCTGAAAAATCTCTGCCACCTCCAGAATTTGAAACCGGAACCACTGGGTAAGAGACTAACATTCTAGCCACCACAGCAGCCCGAGCCCCAAGTAGAAATTCTATGCATTGATACGTAGCGTATATTTTATTTTTACATGAAACATGTAAAAATAAAATATACGCTATTATTGACACAGCGTCGGTTGACGCTTCCTCCTGGTTGTAAAAGAGGTTTTTAACTTTTTCATGTGCTAGACGCAATTTTTTAAATTGCGTAAACGTACCCCAGGCTCCGTGTAAACATTTCCCACGCACGAGGCAAGTTCACACACTTGACATGGCACACAAAACAGTAACTAAGAAGGCAACTAATAAGTAATAAGACATATTTTTAAGGTACTCCTGATAATTCACGAAATTAATAAAATGCTGGAAAATTCAGGAAAGTAACCGCTAAGCTATGGGGATGTACTTTTGGTTTTGAAATAATATTTGAAGAAATAGTTTAAATCAAAAGCCTAAAACCGTGTTATAATATGCGCCGATCTCCCTAATTAATTAGGCTACTTATTAAATTATATTCCAGTCATATCATTCAGCTGAAACCTTAAAATTTGGAAAAACTAAGGCGATTAACTTGAAATTTTGTACTTAGTTAAAAAATATGTCAATGAGTACTTGTGATTCTTAAGAGTGCATCTGAGAAACGAAGTTTATTATGATATATAAAAAAATCCATGGATAAATTGATTAGTTGGGCAGTGAATGGGCCCTAAGTGCTCAGTGAAGGGAACCATGGTAATGCCAAATACAAATGTTCTTTTCAGAAAGTGGATTTTTTCGATGATTGGGATTGTTCAACTGTCCATTTTTTCGCTACCTATCCAAGTAAATTCAATAATCCATTGATGGAGAAACAACGTGAGGGAGTCTTACAATTATAGAGAGTCGTACGGCACTACACTAATAGCCTTGATAATTATTATGAAAAGTAAAAAAAAAACAATTAAAACTTTAAAATTAGAACAAAACATAGCATCAGCTATTATAATTTGAATGTTAAATAATGAAAATGACAATTTTTTATGAAATAACATGCGTTATCATTGTCACAGTGTATTCATAAACATAAAAACAGGTTTTTTTTACGTTTTTCCCGTTAAAGTTTGTGGAATTGAGCCTTTACCTCCGACCTGTTGATATGTAGATCAGGTTGATTGGTGAAATCGAAAGAAAGGTGACATGGTGGGGGTAGGGAAACCAGTTACTTATTAACACTCCAGTTGGAAACGAGGCATGCACCCTAAAGGAATCAATTTGATCCTCACATGTGAAGGAGGCACCCTTACATTCGGCGATATGACGTGTTTTGTGTCCCATCGAGGAAACCAACCTTTATGCCCCTACCTCCACGTAGACGTCTTTCAGTCGCAACAACCCTTCCATGCCATTCCCCATCCCACCACCCCTACAACCCCAGCCAAAATCCTGTTACAGTATGCGGAAGGCATGGCCGGCAAACTTTTGTTGCAAAGATCCACATCTACATACTTGCCCCGCAAGCTACTTCAATAAGTGTGAGACAGGATGAGTTGGAAGTACAGCAAAATGTCTCCTTATTTTATCGTTTTTGTTTAATCTAGAAATGCTGTGTCCTAAGATGGTTCTAAAATGATCTTCAATGTGTCGTCCTTATAGATATTTGTCCTTAACATCGCAAGCGACATAAGCCTAGAAGATATCTTCAAAGTCCCCAGCGGCAAGTATTGGTGAACACATTTTTTAACGAGCTCACTGTAAAGTATGATTTTTCATTTGTTTGAGAGTTACATTAATTCTGGGAGGCATGCTGATTCCAAAACTGTGGCAAGCATCCTTCTGCCTCGCCAGAGGGTGATAATCCTAAAGAGGAAAAGAAGAAGGTATAAACTCCAGTCAGGGAATCAGTATGCATCCTCACTGAACACTGGGATACCCTGAACCCTTGCATATTTATTAATACTTAGGGTGCAAACGAGGCATGAGCTTCGGGAATCATTCCATTCTCACCTTCCGAGCACCCTTCACGCACACAAGGTCCGCCGAAGCATTTCCGCGTGTCCTCGGCGACGCCTGTCTCCTCTGCCTCTCACGCATAACCCTTTCCTTCCCTCCCTCTCCACAGCCACCCCTTGTGGTACCTGCTCTCCCTTTTGTCGCAGGGTGTGGGGTGGTAACCCTTTGGGGCCTCGGGGCCTCTCGCGAATGCAGCGTGAAATAATGGGTGGCCGTGAATATGCAGATGAGACAGCCAGGGGCCCTCCTTGTCAAGCGGGGCCAAAGGGACCGCCGCTCTACCTCCCCTCAATATCTTCTCCACCTCTCCCCACACCCCTTCCCTTCCACTCATGCTCTCATGTGTAAGCCTCTTCTCCACTCAGCGCTTATTCGCTCGCTCATCTCTCCGCGGTAGCATCGTCGTCTTGGGAGCACAACCGGAGGAAGGCGCGCCGCCGCGGTTGGGGTCTTCTTGGCTGCTTCTCCCGGCAACGGACCGCCCGCCGCCCGACCGCAATCGGACCGTCGAGGGACGTCTTGGGAGCATCCACGAACTGGAACTTATTTAAACTGCCCACTCATCAAGCTACAGTTTCCGGGTGGTGTTTTTTTCCCTGTGTGTGAACTCGCGAGGAGAACAGCTACATGCATAACGTAGGGCAGCTGTAACCTCCTAGTTATGCGAATCTAAGGCAAAATTAACTTGAAGTTTTGCACAGTTTTAGAGAATATTTTAATGAGCATTAGTGATTCTTAGGGGGTTCATTTGAGAAACGAAGGGTGTTATGGTATTAAGAAAAATTGATTTGTTAAAATTGAGTTATTGAGAAATGAGGGGACCATTAATACTCAGTGAAGGCAATCTTGGTAATACCAAATGCAATTCCACAAACGGTGATTGGGATTGTTCAATTAGCTTAGCCACCAGTTTAGGGCCGATATACCTTCAATTCACCTTTAACGCTCTTCTCAGTCCGATCAGGTATTCGCTGCAGCCTCCTAATTCTTCGAATCTAAACCAATTGCCTTGACGTTTTGTACATTATTGGAGAATATTTCAATTTCAGCCGATGATCGAGATGGTGTTATTTCCCTTTGTGAGAGTTCACGAGGAGAATAGCTATTTTTAACGCAGGGTATACTGATGTATAAAAAATTAGTCGGTTAAAATTGAGTTACTAAACAGTGAAGGGACCATGAATACTCAGTTGAGGAGGCCTTGTTGATACTTATACAATTCCGCTTTTATTTTCAGCTGGCGATCGGGATTGTTCAATTAGCTTCGCCACTATTTTAGGGCCAATTTAACTTTGGTTCACTTTTACTTTAATCTAACTCCGAACAGGCACTCGCTCATTCAATCAGTGATTCAACCCCAAATTTGGAAGTAACTAAGGCAGGTGAGATGCAGTGGAATGACATCCTGATTTAAAGAAAACGAGAGATGGCACTTTTTCCACAAATTTATTGATTCACTTACGACGCATTTCCACTGTTATGTAATTTTCAAGTGCGCTGGAAACTGACATAACGGTTGAAAAGAAGTGCCATCTCTCTTTTTAATTAAACCTAAGGTTGTTTAGGAATGGTGCGGTTAGAGCTGACTCCAGAGTTTGTGTGAGCGGGTATTGTCCCGAGTGTACCATCGAACATAGTGGGAAACTGGAGAGAGATTCCACTTGTTATGTATCTGGAACGACGTATTCAAGTATTTTACCTCCACTTTAGTCTTGATTGCCTGAAAACAATAGCGTAGGAAGATGCCAAAAGGTTTGCAAATATTCAATTTATTCGGCGACTTTCTAATTAGAGAAGTGTTTAATATAGATAAGCATACCTTGAATAACTAAGCAGCAGAGGTCGATCCCAATTGTTTTATAAATTGCGCCAAGCACATAATTAGGCTATGTTTACTTCAGATGAATGCTCAGTATGTAACCATAGCTCGTTAGCACCAAAACATGACGATTAACTACAAAAACTTGATTTGGCTGTTTCCTCCACGATTCTAAGGGTTCGCTTTAAATTTTGGTCCTAAATGGATTACAACTTAGCAATTTATTTCACTCTAAAGCTAAATTTGCTTAAATTAAAGCTTTTACTGGAAACGAGTCTAATTCCAGTAATTACACTTATACCGTAGCAAATATACCTGCTAAAATTCTATTTCAGTTTGAATAAATTCCACAGAATAGAATGAGTTGTGCCTTCATAAAAATTCTGAACTCCACAAGGCCAGTCGGAAATGCATAATTTTGTTTACATTTATTTTGTTACGCATCTCAAGCTTTTTCGACAGGGAGACAGGATCATTTACGCATCGTAGCAGACCTAAAATAGATTCATTGTGTAATAGTTCTGCACTTTTAAGGCCGTTGTTCGGCCGCCCTCTATTTTACCATTTCGGAAACCATTTCTTATATTGATTTAATTTTTTCTCCCATTGTGTGTTTCTTCTTCTGCCCCAAGAACTCATCTCTTGACGGATGACTTCTAATTCGATTTTGTCTTTTATGTTTATATTTCTCATGTAATTACTGTATCTTAGGCGGACACGAGCGATAAGTAGACCAGTTCGATTACTTAGGCAGCACGAAAGAGGGATACGGACACAGAGATATGGACGTAAGAAAGATATTTCTTTGGAGGAGGAGGCCTTCAAGAATAGGAATGATCTGATGAGAGGACTGTCAGTTTAAAGAAAATGTTAGTGAAGAATCTCACCTGGAATTTTGCGCGTTACGGTGCGGAAACGTGGATTTAGGGGATGGAGGACGAGGAAAGACTGGAGGCGTTGTAGGTGTGGGTGTGAAGGAAAATGGAGATGATGTAAGGGGCAGAGAGGAAGTGCTAGACAAGGTGGGCGAGGGGAAGCAGCTTCTATAAGAGACTGGGAGAAGGTAGAAGGCTTGGATGGAGAGTGTACTTAGTGAGGATGGGATGTTGAAAAATAGAGTGTTAGAGGGTAGAATGTTGAATAAACGAGATAAAGGAAGGAAGAGAATAGGATTTATGGATAGAATAAAAGGGAACACGCCTTGGGCATTAAAAAGGAATAGCTAATTTCCGAGGGGCTGCAGGCTGCGGTATTACACATATCGCTCCTAGTTAACCTACCTTAATCGGTAGAATACTTATAAAAAAAAAAATTGAATGCCCTATACACCATATTCTTCTCTGTGTTTACACCAGGTCAGAAAGAAGGCATTTTCGTCCAAGAGGATGGAAAAGAATGGAGCTGCTGTTAATGAAGCATCACACTTGAGTTCGAGCTGATTTCCCCTTCCCCTTGGCTGCCATGGAGACTGCGGTGCCGGAAGTAGTGTACGTGCTTGTGTTTGTTTGTGCGTGAGTGATTGTTTGGGTGCGTGTCTGTGCTGAGGAGGGGAAGATACGCACCGAGACCGACAATGTGCAACCCCTGTGCGCCCTGCCATACCCTGAAAATCAGCCATCCCTGAAAGGTTTGCCCGCCCACCGAATCAGGAGTCATTTTCTCAATGCATTCGGAGTTGTTTTATGCTGCAGTAAGTCCTCGCCAGACTGCACCACTAATGGCTGCCTAAGATGGCATCCAAGTTGATCAATTGATCCAATAGAATATAATAGACATTATCCACACACTATTAACAAGATATGAATGATGCAGTGATGAAAATCTGCGGGGAATAGTACTACCATGTGATAGGGGTAAATATACGACTGCTGCATACAATTGCTAGGGTTGTAAATATTGCCGAAATTTTTCGCAGAATAATTTTTTACACAATTTATGGCTAAAAAACCATTTTTATATTGAGTTAATTTATGATGTATAATGTGGATAAATATTTTTTAAACTATTTTTTTGCTCCTATCTAAACTAATAGGATTTGCATGCAGTAGTCGTTTATTTCTATCACATGCAGGTTCTTTTCCCTTCCAGTGAATCCTCATCCCCATATCCTATTTGACTGCCTAACTTTTCAATTATTTTCCGTTAATATTCCTGGGGGAACTATTCCTTCAAAGTTTCCCACCATTACATCCATCACCAGTAAAATTCAATTAATTGCGTGTCATGACAAGATCTGTCCAGCAGATCCTTATTCAGACAATAGCGTTCCATGTAGCCCTTTATTCAAATATTGTTCTATCAAAATCTCATTGTATCTCCTTTAATTTGTCCTAAGCATTTACAACATCGTTCCACATTTCTCCTTGGCAGTTTTTTTATATTTCTGATCGGTGTTTGTGATTTTAATCCCTGCGTGAGTACCGCTCAGCCACATTTTCCACCCGCAATTTTCTATACCTCCCGCCAAGTATTGGCATTCTAACCATGGAGCCGAAGTGTTAGAAGTTTTTGTTTAGTAGAGGCCAGTATATCAGTTTCAATTCCTGAAAGTGACATCATAACATCTACACTTTACATCGCACTAGTGTTCTGCCACAAATGACCTCATCCCATGATGCCAGAATTTACTGTATTAGAATAGCAATGGATAAGATAAGGGTGTATATTTCCACGGAGCAGTTAAAAAAGCCGCGGGTAAAAATATGCATCAATCACATCCATGCTCGATAATCAGATGTGGCAACAATATTTATGAATTAACATCCTACGGCTTCAAATTCTCTAATACAAATGTATGTTTGATTACCGGGTCTTCTTTGTGTCAGATCATATTAAAACGCCGGCGCTTCACCTGCATGCTGAATTTTTAAGGAGAGACGTTAAACCTGCAACGACCCTTCTAATCTGAATACGTCTGTCAAAAAACTCCGTTTTTAACAGCTCTAAAATGTCGTATTAAAATAAACCGACACGGAGAAAAAGCCAGAAATCAAACCGCTTTACTCACAATAGGCAATTTTTAGCAGTCAGATTTTACTCTATACATTTTTATGCCGTCTGGTAACTGAGCACGGATAGGAAATGATATTGGTGCATTAAAAAAAATTATTTTACAGAATTTCCGCTCATTTAAATTTTTATTTCCATTTTCATTTTCTTCATTCATATGCTAGTGGTCTGCTGAATGGAAGTCAGCGATTCTCAAAAAACACTCCTTGTTCACGTTTTCTAGAATTTCCGGAAGTAGTTATCAAAACGTTTTATGTCAGTCTTATTTTCTTTTCATGCAGTAGTATTTTTTAATGCACTTCTATTTTCCTGACCTCAGAACTAAGTAATCAATACTTTCTGATTTTATTTAAATGAGATTATTTTTTTACGATTTAATGTTGACTTTTTCTTAGTTTGACATAAATTTATGATAATTAACGAATTCATTTTTTCAGTATGACATGATTTGCTGTGAATAATATGCTACTTATTCAATATTCTGCCTCAAGGAATCGGGTAACTTTTTAATACAAACTATTTCCTCATAATATATTTATTTATTCCCGTGAATCCTATCGCACTAGTTTATTTATGCTCAATACGAGTCTCGTCATAGAATCTGAATTTTAGCGTACCGTCCTTTCAAAGTTGCTATTATATTTATCTAAATGACTGGGCACGGAATTTATACGGAATTTGAGTGGCCCTGAAAACTTTTGAATTTCAACTTATATTTTTCTGTAGGCTGGCGATTTTTCAAGTTACGATGCCAATCCTATTTAGGTTGGGATATTTCCAATTGATTTTGGAATGGACTTGAATCATATCCGTGAAGTTTCAATCATGCTAAATGTTTTAAATTATGCATTGAAAATATCTCCTAATGGCAGTCATTCTAATTCCCTTCCATGCATCGATGTTGTCACTTATGATATATCTTTAGTCTTTAATCATTTAGTCTTGTGACATGTATACCACCCTCCGAACTGAACTGAGCATGCGGCCATTGTACCATAAAGGAAGGACCCCGAAATTTGAGACGACCCTTAGAGGTTAGGAAGGTTTATTGTCCGCAATAAAAATGCTTCTGAGAGTAAATATGAAGACCGAGAGTTTTGATACATCAGGCTCTAATCACACATGGGTACACTACCTCAGGCTAGTTTCCAGTTACACAATCAAACGCGGTGCCACAAAAACTTCACGGAAACTGAAATCTCACGTTTCGAATAACTTATTGCAATTTTTTTTCCTTCATTCACCCGTATTTTGAATTATCCTGGACCATTTCTAGTTTTCTTTAGATCTGATCATCCTGTATCCGAAGCACCCAACGGTTTGATCATTTCTTCATTCTTTCACAGCACAGTAATACTAAAACTGTATCCCTTAGTTGCTTAGGGCTCTTCTTCCTTCCTTTTAAAACTCAAGTGCTTTTCTTTCGGCCTTGCTCGCGGGATTTCTCCTTTTATGTTCCCTTCCAGCATATTTTGTGAATGATCACTGCGACTACAGACATGTACCATCCATTGGGTTTTTCTGTGGCGCATGGTACTTCAAAAATCCATTTCTTCTCCTAAGTATATAAAGGCCGTTTTACACGGTACACGGAATTGCGCGATCCGACGTACGTGCGAAGGCGCAATCAAAATTGCGTCGTGTAAAGCGGTGAATTGTTAGAACACATGCTAGAATGCGTGGATGCGAGACGGCAAAATAGCCCGTTCTAATTTCTTTCATGCATTCGCGCAATTCCACGCCATTTCAGAAATTAATGCAGCTCTAACCTGCGCAATTCCTTGCCCCTTGTAAAACGGCCTTAATATTATGTATAAATGAGGCATTTTGAAACCAGGTTTTACCTGCTTAAAAATTTTAGCCTACGTTAAAATTAAAAATATTAGAAGTAATTGGTGAAGGAGTTAACGATTTAAAGTTGAATTCAATGCATGAGGTTCACTACGCTTTTCAATTTTAAACTACGAAAATTTAGCCTGCACGGTATCTCCTTAATTACCTGGCGGCATTTAGGTTTTTTTGGGAGGAATCTGCAATTATTCAGCAGGTGGTGGGGGAGACAATTCTTAGCATTTTTTGTCGGTAAACACTTCGCAATTGTTAGTTACTGAGCTATGACAACGCATACATTTTTTTGGGTGCACTTTGCGGTCACCATGAACACGGTTTTTCTCGGGTAATCCTTTCCGAAATTTTTTAATATTCTGGATTTTAGCGGACATTAATTTATTAAGATTGGATGAAAATGTGGGATTATAATTGTTTCAAACGATTAATATTTGAGCTTAATTAAACGATGACTTTGAGCGAGTATCAACAAAACGAATGCATAATTTCCCCCATTTTTAGATTACGCAATCCTACTTCCTGAAGTATTGCAGATTCCTCCTGAAACATCCTGTTTATTATTGTAGATTTCTGGGATAAAAAGATAACGTAAGCTTGTAGCTGGGGGGAAGCTTTTACAGCTTCACCCTCAAACCCCCTGCGAAATCTTTTACCCTGTGATGTTACATAGACAACGTTTGCTATGGTGACCACAAGCCTAGAGGGCATCTATGACTCTGGCTCTCCATTTTTCGAAATAGTCAAAGTGCATAATTTATGCCAACAAATAACGCTGAATTTAGCTTCCAGAATTATGAAAACGAAATATATAGCAGACTTCATGAAAAGTATCTTTTTACGAATGAGTTTGAATTGAAAACAACATACAAGTATTGTCAACCCGCAAACATCACTGGCACCCTTTAAACAAATTTGTGGCTGTGTCCCTGATAGAAGAGATTAGATATATTCATTTAGAGATTAGATTAGATTCATCAATTAATACTGTTAAAACAATCAACCCATTCAATGTATTGTGAGCAACGTGGCACCAGCAGTTGAAATATTTGCATCGTATTCATGGATTTATTTACAATAACTGCATCGAAATTATCTTATAACAATATATTTGCCCTATTTATTTTCCATACTTGTCAATCAAATGTTTACTTAAGGCTTTCATGGAACTTATCTCTATAAGTTGAGCATTTCAAAATTGGAATTATGAACTCCTTGACCTAAGGGCGATAGCACCTGTAAACAACGCATCTTAAATTAAGACGAATAGTTGCGAAATTAAGGTGATAAAACTTATTTTTCGAATTTCCTTTTAAGGTTGCATTTTTAAAAGACAGTTTCTTTGAAGTTAATGTTTCTTCATCTTTATTTTTTAATTTTCATTTGCACCTACCCAAATACCACGACATAACCCGCTCCACCAGGCATACGGTGCAAGGGTGTTTACAAAAATATGACGGAAAAGCCCAAGAGTGATTTTAACACTGAATACCACCTAGCATTCATCCAAGTTTTTCCTCATTTGAGAGAAAAACTAATTTCTGCACCAATCTGTTCAGAAAAATATCTCTCTTAATTTATAATTTCTATTGGACCTATTATGTGATTATTAAAATAAGACATTCCAATATTTCCACAGAGTTTTATTATTACACCACGCGTTTCGTCGTTACAAACAACATTATCAAGCGTGACAAGTCTTAAAGGGGTTAGAAACCCAATTCTCCACCTTACCAAGCCTTCAAGCACCAAGATATATATAATGAGGGCCTCTTTAAGACTTGTCACACTTGATAATGTTGTTTGTTACGAGGAAAAGCGTTGTGTAATAATAAAATCAGTGGAAATATTGCAATGTCTTACTTTAATAATATTAAGAACTTCCACCATATCGTGCCCAACATCATACAAGCTATTATGTGATTTTAAGATGATGTTCTTCGAGTTGTTTTAAAAGATATCCGATCTTAATTGCTCAAACAATATAAGCCTAGCGCCTATTCTCCGTGTCTCTCAAAGCCCAATTCGCGAAAAAGATGTTCAGCGGTCTCCGTTCGCTCGAAGACCCATATCTTCCTCATCGTTATTGGAAGACGGATGAGCTTTGTAATTCGGGCCAGCAGACAGCCAAGCAGAGTATATCGATTGATGACTAGCGCATTCCGGATACGCCAGCATTGCGGCCCCCGTGCGTGGCATATGGACGTGGCAGGGCCGGCGGGCCATGGCTGCAGTTTCGGGCATGCACTCAAAATGGCCGACTACTGTTGTTTGAAATGGGGGTAGGCGTCTTTTCGGGGTTGATTCTCCAGGGGGGGACGGCACCACCCCTCCTCCCAAATTCCCTACGGGGGGGTGAAAAAGGGCACTATTAGGGCGGCCTCATAATCTCTTAAAGACGTTCTAATGAATACATATAGTTCAAGCCTGAATACCACACGATGATTGTTCTTGCGTTAGTCAGAGTCATTTCGGAAAATAGAACAGGATATCAAACCAGGAAACCTAAAGCAATCGTGATCCCCCTGGTGGCATGGATTAGAAATGTACTAATGTGGCATATGATGATTTTTTTTTTGCTGAATTCTACGCTCTATAGAGGCGCATTCTGAGACGTAAGTTGATTCATCTTAGCGCGGAATGCCTTCTTTATCGGTCCATTCTAATCATCATTACTTTCTTGCTTCGTCCACCTGCCTTCCAATGTAAAATAAAATCACTCAACTCTTCAAATTATAAATACTCTAAAGGATGAAGTTCGCCATGAAAAAATATTTGACTTAGCCGGGGTATAATAATATTTTTGCATGGCGAATATTATCAAATATTTTTTCATAGTGAACTTCATCCTATGGTTTGGAACTTAACTTTGCACCCGTGCGCGTGACTGCGTACGAAGTCACTTGTTTCTGCGTTGCTCCTTCAAATTATGATTTCGTAGTATACATTTTGTCCCTTTCTCCTTCATTTTCCTGCATATTAAAACCATAGTTCTCTTTTCATGATTATCAATAATAAATCCTGTATATCATAGGTACGATACTTGATCATTTACAAAGATGAGGATTCTTGTGACAAATGGATTCCTAGAATCTAACCTAGAATGTTAAGAATTTTCCTTTTTTGTCAGACAATAGACTTGCACAACCCCTATTTACTTTCGACGTTAACTTTTTACGTTAAGCTTTGTTTATTAAAGAACTGAATGCAAGCGTTGATATAAAAATTTACTTTTGTTCTGTAAACGTTTCAGACTTGTTTTATCGATACTTAATTAATTCCTACCGGGAACAATAGGCTTTGTAGAGTAGCTATTATCTTATCTGAGCAGCAATCGGTGGAGCCGTGCATGAATTAACGTTTGGCCAAATAACTTTATAATAGCGAATTTCAAGGTTGGAGAAAATAATTTTAGGGAGCGAGGTAGCCTAGTTGGTATAGCGCAAAAGTTGGCATCGGCCACTGACCAAAGTATCTTGGACCCTAATCCCGGGTCAAGATTTCTGATGCTTCCAAACTAAATTCCTCGAAGTGCAAGGTGTCCCACGCCTTTGGCTTAGTTCGCATTGAGCTCTACCCTCGCCTGTTCAAACCAACCTTGGGGATGAATCACGGAATCGGAGCAAGAATTAAATTAGGACCGCGCCTTTGATGGCAACAAATACTATACTTAGGATGGTAGCTGCAATGCCAGATTTCCTCCTTGCTAAATCGCATAGTTCTGGAACCTCTACATTCGCTAGTACCTATCGTAAGACTTGTGCAAGGTCACTATGTGCAGGTATGTCATGTTACTGGTTTTAGTGAGTAGTTATTTCGTAGCTGATGCTTCTTTTCAGTATCGCAAGCAAATGAAAAATTAGACTTGGACGCTATTATACAATGAATACACGGCTTAAATTTATCTTTCAAATGAAGTTGATTATGCAATTGATGTTCCAGAGTAAACTAACAGGTAATTAGTTACTGTTCTCTGGACGATGTAAGTGATCATTATTTATACCCTTTCCCTACGACATGGACTATATTATGGTTGACGCATACATCCTTCAAGTATTTTTTATATAAACAAGAAATTATACGTTTAGCGTTTAAATAAATGAGAAAAATCAAGAGTAGATGCTCAAGTATAAGTATACCATCTATCAATAAGTGATAGATTCAAATAAGCTAAAATAAAACTTAATTCACCTGCTGTACCTTTTTTTCATTGTCCAATTCAAATAGTTGAGTAATGAGTGTAAAAGAATAACCAATAGCGCCATACATCATTTATGGCTCAATATATTCGACTTCATGGACATCATTCTAAACGGGATAATGTCTCACAAATGAGAACACGTTCGTTTCTCACAAATGAGAATTCGTTGACTTCCACTGATTTATTTTCTTGGTACGACATGTTTCGATCCATAGAGGTCATTTTCATGTATCAACTTCCGCATAGTTGATCCTGATACCATTGAACGGCATAGTGTCGTTTTTCGTGTTATTTATCTGATTCCCGTAGCGGTACCATAGTCACATACATTATTGTTACATGACAACTAGCATGCTAATTGTGAATCACACGACTTTGGAAATCCTTCACTTGATGGAATGCTCGCTCGCAACTTCGGACCTGTGTTGCGTTAAGGATTATGTGACAAAATTGACGAATGGATGTATACCGCATGATGCACTCGGAGATTATGGCCAAATCGGATCGTATCAGAACGTGACTTACACCCGCTACCCGGCTTGCAATTTTCCATGCTTATAAAAATGTATTACGACACCAATTTACGCGTTATATGACAATACAGTTTTAACGTTTCTGAATCACCTTCAAGGTGCCTAATAGGGTAGTTTCCTTCATCAAAGAAAACGAAAGGCATTGATTGCGATTCGTTACCCACCATTAGTGTATTCATAATATACAAATTATTTGGTTTTAGAAATACTGGTTTCGACGAATGGCAAGGGTCAATTTTATCCTCATTTGAAAAAGGCCAGATTAGCGCCCATGCGATGCCACTCCACGTGACGTCACAGGGACCTAGTTTCTATACGAGTAGATAGGAGTTTTACATCGTCTGAGGTTACCAATGCATGCATGAGGCACAGATCTCAGGGAAACATGTCTTAATAATCACCTATTAAAACTGGCTTACGGGAACCAGAATGACGCCACACGGAGTTTTCCCGGCATTCATACTTACCCGTCGCGTTTTCGCGCGCTTGAAAATTTTCACTTTTCAATTAATCGCGAAAAATAGATATCGTCATTTAAAAATCCAAAAGCGTGAAATACGTACTCCAGGAGTAATAATCTTTCGATTTAGGCAATAAAAAATAATAGGAAACCACCCTATTGTAGTAACAATGAAACCTAGGCCGTATTAAACATTGTTATCGTGGAAACTTTTAAGTATTTATTTCAATATGGAAAAATTCCACTCCATCACGTTAAAGTCTTCAGATTTTATTCTTTCAAAGGCCGCTGACAGTTCGCCATTCCCCGCATCTACTCCTATGGTCTCCGTTCTTATGCAATTTAGTATGTGTTGGTGGGGCGACGCACCCCCACACATGAGGGCGAGGGTTCTTTTTCCCCCCTCTATCCTGCACCCCATAAAAAAGGGAGGGTTGGAGGAGGTGGGGGCGGGGCGTGGTCGGCCATTTAAGGGGCCCACGCCGGCCCTGGCGGCGTCGCGATGGCGTCGCCCGCTCCCCCTAGCCCCCTAGATGGCTATGCAGCCATATCTCGCGAGGAAATAGAAAGCGGAAGGTTTTTGATCGGAGCATGAATCACTCTATGTGGCGCCCAGAATCTTTGTGTAATGCAGGACCATTCGTAAATTACGCATGCGAGAGTACGTGACAGGGATTCCCTGAATTCGCGCGTCACTTGTCATTTACGTGCCACGAATGTTTACGTATCTTTCCAGCTTGTTTACTTTTCTTGTTTCTTAAATTTTTTTTCTCCTTTGTAATTTACGAAGTAATCCGTTGCTTCTTTTTGGTGACGTAATACTTGCTTAAAACTTACGCCGTCATTTTAAAAATTTAAATTTATATCATTTAGGCTACGTTCATTATTTTTTTATTCTGAAATATGACATTTATGACCTTATTATTTTTTTAGATGCAATTAAATACAAGAATATGCTGAAATAGTTCTATTCTGTAAATTCAGAAAGTTTTAATACGTTAGCGTAATTATTACTACCATTAATCCTTTATGTGTACATCCGAATTATTAGTATATTTACCATTTGGATTGGCGTATGAAAATAAATGTAATAAGGCGTAATAGGCATATGTATGCAGAATTAGCTTTTGTTATACGTTTCTGAAATTCTTTCAAACCACAAAAATTATGGTATCACTTGCTTGTAAAGTCTTAATTCCACTCTCATAAATATTGAAATACACTTGCCCACACAGGATGACTGCACAAATTTTTCTATATCGACGTTGTTTTAAGCTTAAATATTTTATAACAACCACCATAGACGTTTACAGCCTCTCAGTATCCCATAAATGTAGTTCTAAAAGATTTATCGAAGAAATGAAGGAGGAAATGACTGACATTTTTATATTTTGATACAAAATAATTGCCTCATGAAAGAAAATTTGGCAATATTCTCTTTCCATCAATATTTAGAATTGTGATTATTATTTATAAGCACTTAATGCACTCATTTATCAGGTTGAAGAAAAAAGTTGAAAATAGGAAAATTGCGTAAAAATTGACATTTTTGCATACTAATGGCAAAAAAAACAAAGTTAATTTTTTTTATTTAATACATGAATTGCATTAAATTTTTCATTTCCTCTCATTGCACCGCAGGAATAGGATTCTATGACTCACTTTCCCATGTATATCAACATACCAACCCGCTAGTCACCTCAATAAGCGTGTGAGAGTGAGTGCATCTCAATCTGACTGTGAGGATACCTTGATTTTGATAATTTACTGAGTTAGGTGATAGACATCTCTTGATAATTGCTGTTTTTATGAATGAAAACAATGAATAATTCAGTAGTATATTCTATGCATGCCAAAAGATGCACTTCATACGCGAAATGCATAATGGACAATTTAAGCAGGCTATTTAAATATTCAAGGACGAATGATAGTATCCACCTTAATGCGCGGGTATTTGATATTCCAACGGAAATCAATTTGTTTTAATACCAAGAGGTTGCGGTCCTAACCCTTGCGGTCCATCAAAGATGGTAACTCCAACAAAAAGCCGCGCTTTGAATTTTCAACCTGTTTTACAATTGGAATTTGGAATAATTCAATTATTCTGCGTGAACGGCGGTGAAATTCACATTAATTACCATGAGTTAATTGAAAAAAAATTATTCCCCTGGACCGGTAATCGATCCACGGACCTTTTCACATTGGAATTTAAGAGACGTTTATGATGCTACAGTGATTGATGATTAATTGATTTGTATTAGGTTAATTCCCAGTCCAGCTAAATTTTCACATTGCAATAAATGTAAATTTCGCCGTTCACATGGCAGGATTGAATTATTCCACAAATGACGTTGAATTTAAGAGGAAAAATTGTTTACGTTTTAAAACGTTTAGCGGCACTTTATATCGAAATGATACATAACTATGATAAATGCTTAGTACACTCAGAGAAATGTTAGGTTAATTCTCAATAGCAGGGGGCTGTCTGTATGCCTGGAATCGTCTGGCATGCCGTGCAGTGGGGAGAACCCCTTTTACATCTTTTCCTGGAGGGTGATGTGGAAATAGGAAGATCGCATTGATCTTTCTTCGCGGCCGCCGCCGTGTGGGCCCTCTGTGGACTCCGGAGATGGGACGCGTCGCCGTGGAAACGGGAGAAAAAGTTGGGTGCAGTCGCCTGTGATCGCCCAACTCAATACAATGGATTGATGATACCCCTCCCCCGGAGAAGCCAACGCACTGCGCATCTGGCCATCTTGGGAAGGGCCTAGGTGTGTTCGAAAAAGGCTATTCGGGCTTCCAGCCAGGTGGTCTCCCTCCATTGACCTAGGTGTGTGTTTTCTGATCCATTCAAATTTACGAGAAACCCTACCACTTTAATTTATTTTTATGTGTTTTAATGATTCGAAATGAGCAAAAATTTGGATTAAGAAACTTCACAGCCCTATTCGAAAGTTTTAGTATCTTAAGGAACGTTGTTCCCATGTTCGGATTTTGTGCAATTGACCCTTTAAAATGCATGGTAGTGGTCCATTTTGAGTGGACTCGCACTGGCTTCAGCCAGATAATATTATTTTCAAGAGCTCTTTGGGTGGCTGTGTGGTAAACCACAGAGTAAAACATTTCTTGGGCCACATTTACAATGCCAAAACTACGATGGACAGATAAAATCATGCATTTGATTAGGTTTCAGTAACTGCCTTATATTTCTTCCTCTTTGTGAGTTCATTCTAATTGGAAGTATAATTCTCAATCAAGATACAAAAGAAAACATAAAGCAAACGCTTTCGTCGTATCTGCCATCAAGGAACACGTAATAGTCATTTTGCGATTTCATTCTCGGTCCCATGGGCACAAAACAGAAACTAAATTAGTCAACAATTAAGCTGAGTCTTTGATCCAGGAATAAATTATTTATTCAGAGCAAAGCCGATTCAAAGTAATTTTTAATATCATGTGATAATTGTTGGTATTTGTACGATATTTTTTCAGACTCAGTCATATATTAATACATCTCCCAGGTTAAATTTCTATAAATTTCACTAATTACTATAATATATTTCCTGTGCTTCTTTTGTGCTGTTAGTAATAATTATGACGAATACATGGTAAGGGCGCAACGTCGGCTTTTCCCTGGTAGCAAAATCTATCCCCCGACCGGATCTAATAGTAATAATAATTTTATTTACTCCTACATTTGATTTTGCAGCTAAATAATAAATATAACAAAGAGAAGGAGCTTTAGGTGGTCTCCAAGGTCAGAGGACCAGAATTGAGCCACCATCAACCAACAAAAAAATGTATGCCAATAAAGAAAATAATAATGCAGTAAAATTTAAAAAAAAAGTGTTTCAAAAAGAGTGTTTTAAAGATATTACATCAAAATAAATGTTCAATTTTTCTTGTGAGAAAAGCCAGTCTTTGGAAAGTCTTAACGTTTTTTTTGAGGATTTAATTTATTTTATTTTAGCGGGCAGAAAATGAAATATATTTGGCCCCATGTAAAGAAAACAGCGTTTATATAATGTTAACCTTGGTCTGTTTGTTACTACAAATGACTCATTGCTTGAATTATATTTATATCCACTCGGCATATTGCCACCTCTGGCATAAAACAATTTTAGAACTTTTAATAAATACAAATGCCTTAGTGGCAACAATTTAAGGGCAGAAAACAACGGAAATGAGTGTTCATAAGAATTTTTGACGTTATTATCCGAATTACATTTTTTGCAAAACGAGTGCCGATTTTAATGTGTTCGTGTATGCACTGCCCCAACAGATTATACAATAGAGATTTTGGAATGAACAAGAGTAAAATAAATGTTTTTTTTTAACCGGAAGTGGACATTTATTTCGTTTATCTACGATATTCTACGATACGATTATCTACGATTAAAGATACAACATAAATCTTGGTAAGAGTTTGAAATGTTTATTACTCTTTTTTATATTCTCTCTGTCTGGATTCAAACATATAGCTCGTACGCGGCGACAATGATAGTATTTTCTTTGCACTGACTTCGGCGACAGTGATCGTAATTCCATTGTACGGAGTTCAGTGCCCGTGATGCTGTTTCGACTCCTCTCACCCTTATTCCCATATAACGCCCTTCTCGAAGACCTCTGCAAGAATAAGAACAGGGTCTGCTTTTATCTATCTCTCTCTCTTTCCAGGGGTGGCTGCTTCCCCCCTCCCCTTCCATCTAACACCCCCTAACCCCCACCCACTTTTCTCGAGGGATAAAAAAGAAGGGGGTGGGTTGGTTGCGAGCCCTCCGTTGCTGGAGCGACGACCCTTATTCGTCCTCGCTCGGTGGGAGGGGGGATGCGGATAAGAGGAGGGTAACGACGTATCTGCCCCCCTTTTCTTTCTTCCACGGGGTAAGCTCAGGGAGGGGGATTAATGTGACCGGGAGGGAAGAACAGGAGTCGCCCAGAAAACACGTCGTCACTCTCCGCTGGCTCCACGACCTTAAGACGGAAGCCAACGAATCTAAAACGCATCGCCACTAAAATCAAGATCGTACATATCGAGTAGAAATATTGGAGTGGTTTCACATGTTCGTTTTACTTGCTTGAAGAAAAGGAAATAATATAATGGAAAAGAACAATAAAGAAATAATTTGTGAAAAAAATACTGTCTGTTAAAGTTTAGAAAATTTTCTGATTAATATTTTTCAATGCTCAATTTAAATTTTCTGCTAACGAATAGAACATATTACGCTCGCTGCACAAACAAAGGCGCCAAAAATCTGTTCCGATGTAAACTGGTTGGTTGGGGTTAACATTTATTTACCAAAACTTATACTGCACGCGCCCACTGATATCGTTCACGTGCTCATCCAGAATAGTAGTCGATCGCCAGACCATTATTGTCAGGCATTTTGGGCAAAAGATTGAACGATATAGCCCGAGTTTGCAAGCATGTAGACCCAGGGCAGATCTCATATGTAGGTAGGTATATGGAAGAATAATTTTGACACTTTTTTGAAGCCAAGTCATTGCGCATACTACCACAAGGTAGACTTATGTCTTTTTGAGGGGGTCTACTTAGATAGGACCCCTGATTGTCACGTACATTCTTCCATTCATGTATGCAGCCAATTAACAGTCAGGGATGCTTTTAATCAGCTGTCAAAAATATCCGTAGCGCGGCGATGAGCGCAGAGAGATCCATTCATTCCCTATGTTTTGCAGTAATGTATTTTCAATTTCAGGAATGGTATTGAAAAGTTAATACATTGGCATATAAATTCATCCTGAATGTACATGCTGGTTAGGACACCAGTTATAGTTAATTTCCCCGCGGAATTCGGATAGCTCTGCCATGTGTGTCACGACTTTTGCAAACTCCTCTGAATTTGTGATGATGGGTGACAGCACATTAAGCAATCGAATGATGAATCGTCGAAAGCTGTAATTGTGCTTTGACGTTACCCTAGTTTGTACCATATCTTTGCACCAACAGTATTTTTACATCAATGTCTTTGTTTTTCCCAGCTCCTCTGGCCTCAAAAGATGGGTGTTAAAACAAAAAGTATTTTGATTCATTTTTAAATTCGAAATCCGAGAAAATGAGCTAAGAAACCGACTAGTATGGGGTAGTTTTCTTGAAATAAAAATTGCTGGCCACGAAGTACTCGGTAGATAGAAGGGAAGTATAAGTTACGACCAAAAAGTATCTTCCCTAATCAGCAATTCTCTCGCTGAGTTCAAAATAAGAAAGTGCGAGAGTTGCCACCCTCATATGGTGAGTTAGTGACATAATTACAGGTACAGTTAATTACCTCGTCCAGGAAAAACCTATCATTAAACAAAGGAATCGCTCACAAGACTTAAAAAAAACAGCGAGCATATGATAGCAATGAACAAGGCTGACTATTAGCGGAGAAGTGGCATTACGCTCTGCATGGGTCCGTGACGTAATTAACTTTTTTGTGAGGGGCTGCGGCCGTCGATTAATGGTCACAAAAAGCTCGAAAAACTGGTGAGGGATTAGGAAACATAAGGATCACTTTATTTTTAAAACTATCACTAGCGCAATTTTACACTGTATCAACCCAGCATAAATTATTTCCACTCCTTCACTTCTCTTTGTTCTCACAAATCCTTTTGATCCCATGGGCGACAATCATTTTACATAAGAAATAAAATATGATTCTCTATTGTTTTGACTCAACCTATCCTGTTGGAAACCGTTAAAAAGGACAAGAGATCCTTTTAACGGGTGTAAACCATGAAATTGAGTGTCGAATGACGAGTTCTTTACGTCGAATGACTCCTTGCCTCAGTTTGACAGCCAACAAATATATTGCTAGCATGTTGGACTGCCCGTCGCCTTTAATAGGGAGCCTGTCGTAAAAAGACCCCACACAAAACCATCAATTTGATTGCCCCCGCCCGCCCCTCATTATTTCCCCCTTCTTATAGAAGACCTGTCTTCTATTTTTCCTCAGCCGTCTTATCACCCCCTTTGCAGAGTCCAAACATCAGACTAAATAGAAGCAAGCGACTTTCCGCTTTTGCGTATACGAACAAGGTTGAAATGGCAAAATCTCGCATCATGTGATGGGTCTTATTGGATGACTAAATCGATAGCGTTAGTATTTTAAAAAATTATTTTAATGCAATTTAACTATCACGAATAAGAAGGTCAGGATATTAATTATATCTTTTTTTAACTATTTACTACTCTGATTGCAATGCTTATTCTCCTCCAAGGTAACGTGCTATGATACTTAAAAAATGCTCAATGGCATATAATATTGTTTTACCCAGGAATAACTGTGAAAATGTATTGCATAAATATTTTATTGATTAAAGTTCCATTTATCGCAATGTTTGTTTTTTTTAAAGGACGGGTTTCTCTTACAGCCTTTCAATATAAATGTGCCAAAACTTCGAATAGAAATGCAGTTGCAGTATTTAATGATATATATTTTTATTACAACAACACTGCAGTCTAAGATTAAAATTTTTCCTCATATTCTCAATAGTAATCTCAGGCAGTCAAGACACATTTCTACCTCCATTCTTCCAGTAAAAATAGAGGTTGATAAATTCGCGGAGAGAATTGGAAATTGTGATTTTTCTTTTAAATCCCACTATTTTACATTGAAAATATTTGGAATTAATTTCTACGAATGGAGAGGAAAAATGCCTTTATCATGTCTAAAAATGATCAATGGAATGCCCAATATTTATTAAAATTTCATCATCCTGCACCTCTGAAGGCCATATAAACCTTAAAATAGGGTAGGTATATGAGCAGCTAATTTGTAATTTCTTTGCAATAGGTCTCTGAACACCTATGTAGGTAAAGACGTTTCTGAAAAGTAGGTGTAATTATTAAGCTAAAAGTTATAACAATATGGCTGTAAAGTCATCTATTTTTTTATAATGAGCATTTAAAATACGTGTCACAAGCCATCAAGGAAAAACGTAATTCGCACCGCCGCCATCTTGAATGACGTCAGCTCATGCAATAGTGTTGTTCTTAACCACCTTGACCGTGCACATTATTGAAGTTTACAGTGGAGATATTGTGGTTATTACGCCGTATTTTTCGTGTCGTAGTTATTCCTCGATATGTCGCAGCGTATAGCTTCAAGTACTGCATTGTGCCTAAGTGCAGAAATACGACTAGAAATGCTCCAAATAAATATTTTCATACGGTCACCCAAGACGTAGAACGAAGATTGGTTCGGATGAGAAAGTGCCGACGAATGTGAATGAATGAAAAAAATGAATTCTAATATTAACGCATTGTTTATCAGATTTGACACAATCCTATACCTACTCATCTTCATCAGTGGAAAGTTTTTTCACTTGCTGGCTTTATCCACTTCGAGGGGATCTCTGTCTGACACATTTTGAAAAATTTGTATTCCTCAAGGAGACTAATGCAACCATATAGAGCAACATTTGAGAAGTTTTACTTTAAAAAATAAAATATATATTTTTAAAACATACCTTTCTCGTGTACTATTTGTAACTATCCTTACGAGCAAAAACAGGTTAAATATTTTTTAAGATCTCTTAGTTTCCATAAGGTGAGGTGGGGTAAGTGCGACTGCGGGGTAAGTGCGACTCCCCTCCAGAAAAATCGTATTTCCGTTCTCGAAGCAGGTGGCGGTCGTGCAACATATTCCACACATTGTTATGAAACCAGAGCCAACGACTTTGTAATACTTATCCCTTAATTTCTCGTTCCACATGCTTAGGAAATATAACCGTCCGTTCATCTCGTAGTCTTAGTTGGTTTGTGAGGAGAGGCTAAACCGCAGTTCCCTCTGAATCAACGCATCGGAGGTGTTAGGTAAGAACTATTTCTTGTTATCTCTTCTTCATGGATTGGTTTTCCTTGCTTTACTTTAAATTAGGAACTCGGGTCATTATATTTAGTTTAGATGGGGGGTCGCACTTTCCCCGTCGTAACCATTCATTCCTACCTTCCGGGGCAAGTGTGACCCCGTTGCCTAGGGTAAGTGCGACCCCCTGCCGCACTTACCCCAGAATACGAGGTTGAAGTATGGATTGAATTTTTAGTTTCTGTCTAACAGTTCTTGCGTTAAACTTTTAGTTTCTGTCTGGCAGTTCTTGCGTTAAACTTTCTTAAATAAATGTTGCAAAACACTGAAGTTTATAAAACTAGGTCTTTTATTTAGTCCTCTCAATAACTCTTATTTTGAAGGTTTATCTGATAAAGATAGCTTACTTCAGTTTGTTGATTGATTATGATAGGGCATTGGATATCATGTCTTCTGACGAGGAGGATGTAGGCGACATGGTATTAATGCCTGAAACAAGATAGCATGAGTCGAAAAAGCTTAACAAATTCGGTGACTATAACATTCAAATTCTGGAGATTAATGAATAAGGTGATGCCGTGGTTTGCTTTTTGAGGACATTTTTTGGAACTGAAATAAGTTTCACCTGTCCATGGAATGAGGATTCCAGCGAAATACCTAGGTAAGGTGTTGTAAAAATATTACCGAAGCCCCCTGTCGGCCGTCGACCGGCCGGCTTACAAATGTTTTTTTTTTTCAAAAAGTATTTCAAATACTGTTTTAGATTTCAAACTCCCAAGTCACAGGTATTGTGCACTTCAATTTTTCCCAGCCCTACTTACATAATACTTGAACTGCTCTCAGAACTAGCTATGCAATCATTTCAAGAAAGGCTGTTAACTTCCACCTCACCGTCGCGTCGTCCTCAAAAACTCGTGCCTCCACATAATAGGTTTTGCTCGGGGCACACACGAGCTCGAACGATACATTCGTTTTGATTGTGCGTAATTTGCACGCAACCAATGGCAGTCTAAACATATGTTTAGACACTGTGGTTTAGAGTGCCAATGGCGTCGTCAGCGTAATCTTCTCGTCCGACCCTATTAAATGTAATTTCATTGCTAAATTTCATAAACACATTTAATATGTATTTTACAAGAGCCGGTGATATTATATTTCCATAGCTATGCATCTTCACTCCCCGGCTTTCAGCACGCATGTAGCAATTTCTGTTGCTTATGTAAATAAACATTGCTGCCGTTGTAATTTTCGGCAAGTTTCCGGTGTCAGCCTTGGTGAAACCAGGTTCCGTGGCGTTTGCTTTTTACGATAAAACCTCCGAAAGATATATAAGAAATAAAACCTCACTTAAAGTCGTTAAATAAACAGAAAAATTTGGTGACAATGCGCAACGCCACTGGATTTCCCACACGATTGCATGAGCTGACGTCACTTTCCTGCTGGCCAATGGAATTACGTTTTGAAGTGGGTGTGTTTTTGGAACTGTTTCGGTCATTTCTTTTGTAAATTCTTAAGAAAATATGTGAAATAAGTGCGTTAAAGTGGCCTTTATGACATTTTTACTATATTTTACGATTTTTAGTTAGTATTTGAAGGGATATTAAAATTTTGTCCAGAGACCTATTTGAGACGTAAACGACCTAGGTAGCGGAGTCGTCGCCTGCCAATCCAAAGTTTGTAGGTCCGACACTCGCCTCGACAAGAGGAGAATGCGTTCATCTTAGTTTAATACGAACTCTCATTGCAAACTACCGAAATCCGGCATTTTTTAGTATCAAAGTAAGCAAATGAATAATTGCACCATTGATTAAGTAGTTTTCATTGTTGACCACTGCTCTGCTAAATATATAGGTATTCCAATGAAAGATGGTTTTGGTAATTTTTTTGCAGAAATTTCTTAAACTTAAGTCAAATCTTCCCACCAAAAATAAGATTAAATGAGAAAAAACACGTAATCAAGAAGGGATGGCACCTTTCGCTGGCCATTTAAATTCACAAGACAATTAGAATAAGGGCAAAGCAAAAATAGGGTGGTTTCCTATTATTTTTTTATTGCCTTAATCGAAAGATTATTACTCCTGGAGTACGTATTTCACGCTTTTAGATTTTTAAATGACAATATCTATTTTTCGCGATTAAATGAAAAGTGAAAATTTTCAAGCGCGCGAAAACGCGACGCTCAAGTATGAATGCCGGGAAATATCTCCGTACGTCGTATTTCTGGTCCCCCCTCCCGCCCGGTGAGGTGACCTTGAGGCGAGGCTTAGCGCTGATACGTCGCAGGCTGCCAGCGGGTAGCTGAGTACCTTGCTGAATGGTAGCGCTTGGCTTAAAAAAGGTTTATTAATACCTTATCAAACGAAGAAAACTTTCCGACCTTAGCCAGTTTTAGTAGGTGATTATTAAGACATGTTTCCCTGAGCTCTGTGCCTCATGCATGCATTGGTAACCTCAGACGATGTATAACTCCTATCCTCTCGTGTAGAAACTAGGTCCCTGTGACGTCATGCGGAGTGGAATCGCATGGGCGCCAATCTGGCCTTTTTCAAATGAGGATAAAATTTGACCCTTGCCATTCGTCTAAACCGGTATTTCAAAAACCAAATAATTTGTGTATTATGAATACACTAATGGTGGGTAACGAATCGCAATCAATGCCTTTCGTTTTCTTTGATGAAGGAAACTACCCTATTGTCAACCGAAGCTTACATTGTTGGTGGGGAAGCTACGATTTGCCGAGGGCTCCTCTGGGAGACACCAAAATACCGGAATGGCGTTCTCGCCGAGAGGGGATGCAAAAGTTATTGTTCACGATGCCTTACTGCATCTCGACGAAATGGCGCGAGATATTCGTTAGGGCGAGGATCACCCGTATCTTTTTCTTGCAAAATCCCCCGGTCTATATCCACCGTTATTTTCTCTACAACTCCCTACATATTCTTTGGTAAAAAAAACTACAAATATGTATGGTTGCTTGTATTTTCAACGCTACGTCAGTCGCTTCACATTTTGGAACATTAATTGTCGCGCGGGGTCTCACAGACACCATTTTGGAATGGTCAAACGAAATGCAGGATAGTAGAAATAACTTTTTTAGCTACAATAAATCATTCATTGAATACTTAATTTCATGAATGGACAACAAATTTATGCATAAACATTATGGAGATATTTTTATTAATAAAATACTGAATGCTACTAAATTATTAACGTATTCAAAAACTTTGCGATGAATATCACGAAGCTATTGCCACGTGACGTATTGTAACTCAAGTTTTCGCGTGACGTCGACCAGACTCCAAAAGCAACAAAATATCAAAATTTATTCCATAAGTGTGACAAAACATATTGGTGACTATTTCATAATCATAAAATAATAAGATACAAGGAATATGAGTTTCCTTTCTATGAAAATACGATGTGGGCAAAGAAAAGAGAATCGCCTGGCGTCTGGTAGACGCCACGCAACCAAAGCTTATGTTAAACAAGTTGTGGGCATTGAAAAGGGAATTTAAAAGTCAACTTTCCAAATATGACATTGTGCTTCCCGACATGTAATGCTGGTGAAGTCTTTTTGGGTTGTCCACCGGAGGAGTTGACTGTCAAATATATTAGGAAACTACAAATATTTTCCGATACAAGCTTATGTTAGTTGAATTCCATACGAGGTGTCCCAAAAAATGTCGTCTTTACTTGGAGGTAATAGATTCATATGAATTTACATACTACTCCCATACTCCCTACGCATTATTTTGTAGTGTTAATTGTAGTGACTTATAATTTAGCTACCACGATATTTATGATTGAGTGCAAAATTTTCAAGTTTTCACGATGAAAAATCTTGAAATTTGAATTCTCCCTATAGTACCTCTGGGTTAGAGAGGGTTAAGTAGGCTAGCAGTACTAGATGAGCGGATTTGATTCGGTGGGCGATTGTTGAGCGTTAGTACAGTGGAGGTATCGCTATTTTCTTAAAGTCATGATGGCATTTTTGTCACATCTTGTATGGAATCTAAGGTTGAACTAAAAAATATTTTTACTTTCCTACGATTACTAACTATTTTCTATTTTTTTTAAGAGGCTGGTACCACAAAACCCCCACACTCGCCGTTGAGATGGCTTGCGGGGTGGTATACAGATATATATGTAGATGGTGGTGGAAGCCAAATATCAGAGGGCAAAAATGTGCCTTGATATATATATATATGTATGTGTGTGGAATGGGGTGGGAGGTTGGTTCTGGTGTTGGGGAGGATGGAAAAAAAAAGGGGCGAAGAAGAGAAGCTCCTTCTTCTTCATCTCCACGCACTTCCTATTACTCTGCCCCCTCTCCATCCAGTCAGCCTCCCCCGCGACTCCAGCGCCTTAATCCGGCTGGAAAGTCCGTCACGGAGCTGCACCCCTCGCAGCGGGGGTGAACAGTGTAGGGAGGGTGTCCCCTGGGGGGTGCGGGAGGAAACATCATCCCTCCGCGCACTACGTGGCAGTCAGTCTTCCTTCCCTCACACTGTCTTATACTTATGCCTCCTACTCCCCCCCCCCACCCTCGCTTCTTTTTTTTTAAATTTCTCCCAACTGACGTGAGATCCCCACATCATTCTCCAGCGAGTAGAGAGACTTCGAGACGGATAATAGATGAGGGATTAGTTGAGAGATTGAGTATTTTTTCCACATTCGCCACGCTCAGCCTTCCATGAGATCGAAGGCGAGTTTGCGTTTTCTTTCTCTCGCGGATTAGGATACCGGAAATTCGTTCGGAAGGTTCGATGTATATTCTCCCCTCTGCCGCACAGCAAGAGACTGATGCTGAACGGTAATGCGTTCATGAGATGGTGATGAAGTTGATGGTTCTGATGCCATTGGTATTAACCATTGTAGCCAAAATATGAATAGAAGTGAATCAAGGATCATTTAGTGTACAATTTCTTCAGCTGATGATTATTTTTCCAAAATAATTACAATAAAAATAATGCTATAATAAAAAGGTTGTTGAATATAAAGGTTGTTGACCTAAACTCCAGGAAATATTATAACATGTATTAAACGAGGTCAAGATAAGAAGAGAAAAAAAATAATTATTTAATAAAAATAATTAAAATGCACTCGATTAAAGCGTAGCGTGAAAGGTATTTCTGATTCATAAGGAAAGAGACTCAATAGCTACATTTCTTATTCCGTTTCATCCATTAACCACAAGTGGTAAATGGAAAGTGCGAAGCCAAGCTGTCACTGCCGAAAACTTTTAACTTAGAAGACCAGGTGTCATTATGAAAGGTATTCTTTAAAAAAGTCATTCAAAAGACTATGCCATGAAATGGAAATAAAAGAGGTTCCCAGAGCAGGATATTGGCACTTAAATATATGCGCACATTGAAACGGTATCTTGAATATGGCACGGGACTGTTAAAACCAGCCGAGATTGTAGATAATATAGTGTCTAGAATAGACAAACTCATCAATATCGATGGCTAAGTTCTAACAACACGTATCTCAAATTCGGCCGGTTTGAGATAGGTATCTTAAACATTGCGTAATAGCATTAAAATTATAAAATACAAGCGAAAACCAACTCTTTGTTTGCTAATGAATGCTTCTTTTTCAGTTTTATGAACTTTTGGTTTTTAATTTCAATGCACAAGTAAAAGAAATCAATCTTTTTTTCGCTCTCCTGAAAAGATGCTATTTTTGAGATACGTGTCGTTAGAACTAAGCCATCGATATGTTCATTTAACCGTGTGCAATTTCCACAAATTCTGTTCGCAAACAATGGAAGATATAGTAAATGGACGATTTTCCCAATCACAATTGTTATATAAATCCTAGTCGTAGAGACTACGCGACGGAAAATAGGTGAGGGGTTAGTAGGGGATTACATACATTATTATTTTTAAGCAAGCCAAAACTTACAAGTGATCGCATTCGAGTTCACGATACATATAGGTCAAGGGTGAAATTCGCCACGGAAATAATCATTTTCCCGAGCCAAGGTTCTAATCCCAAATCTTCCCATTACCACCCAGGTATGCCATCAGTCATATCACCTAGGTATCGTTCTCTAAGAGGAATTTCTGACTGGGATTCCCGTACTAGGAATTGATGCTTCAAGTCTTCGTTGTGGCATAAAATACTGGGGTCTTGCATACTAACATGTTGTAAGTTCTGTTGCGTCGGAGAGGAAAACCCTACTTAGCCGCTATTCAGTGTCGGACGTTTTCCAAAGCACCATGGATTCGAGCCAAAATCTCCTGAATTCGGGTCAGGCACACTACCAGTTACATCACCAGGCCATCTTTCTGTTTTTTTTTGTGGGGAATTTTACCCTTGTCGTCAATAACATTGCACTTGTAGGTGTGACTTTGCACATAGTCACTTATTAGATTGAGTTCACGTCTTTTCCTCTCGGATAATATCATCGAAGATCCAATTGAAAGAATCCATGTTCCTTCCCCATGCAATAATTGTTCGACGTTGATGATAGAGGTTATGCTTGAAAGATGATGACGATGCTGAATATTCCCCCGATGGAGATCTTTGTCTATGGTTAAGAAGGTTGGGCAGAAGGTAAAAAAGAGAAAATTTAAAAATGCAAAGGCATTTGGGGTAAGATTTTGACCCTGCGATGCAATTGGGTGAAACTGGGATACAGAGTTACGCCAGAAAGAAATTTAATGTTATTTTTTTCTGCCCAGCTTCTTGATTCAGCCGCTGTTCACACTATTATCGCTGATTGCTAACTAGAAATTCCGCCGTAACTACCACAGCCGTCCCACGGTGGATTCATTGTCTCTAAGGCCGTATCACATGATCGGCGTCTCTTCTTCCAGGCTGGCTTCTTCTTTCCCGCTCGCATCACATCACACACTCTCTGTGGTGCAAGTGGTGGGCAACGCAACGCTCGATATACACTCCACCAATCCCCTTCTTTTCTTCCCTTCCTCCCCGCCTCATTTTTGAAAAGTAAACGTCGCCACAGCAACCATCACCGCCTTCATACAGGAGTACATACATACATTTGAGAGTGTAACGACGTGCTAGGTTTATGCAGATATCTCCGGCGTGACTTAGTGAAATTTGTTGACTTTAATAAATGAATTCGTATTTCAGTATCATAATTAAACCGACTATGTTTTCGTCGTCAAGCGTCATCATCCGCGACAAAAATACGAATACATGGATATGCACAGGGAAGAAAGAGAAAATTTTCAATTTAAAATTAATAATTTTTTGTGACTGAAAACTATAAAGTGGAAATTTTCGTTGCCTTATCTGTGCATTACTTTGTGTATGTGCCTATGTTAGTCCCTAATGGTAAAGTTCCTCGTCGAAACTATAGTTGGCTGAATGAATCACGAAATTGCCGTTGACTGCAAACTATGAATTCCGCGGCTGAAACTGCCATAGCTGGTCGCACTGTGGATCCATTGTCTCTCAGGCCGTATCACATAATCGGTATCCCTTCTTCCCGGTTGCCAGCCTCGATAGCGGTGGATAAAAGTCCTCACCTGCCAAATCGCAGGTCGCGGGTTCGAATCTCCTGGTTAGGTGGCCCCTATACAGAGCATGGATTTTTGTGTAATGCTTTGTTGATTCCTCCGTAGTAAAATGCCTCTATGTGTTGTTTACGGGGAAGTTGAGAAAAAAATTAATTCTCTCGGATATTAATAAAAAATTATAAATTATTTCTATCCAGCTCTTCATTTACATTTCATTTAAAATTAAGATTTCCAGACTTTTTCTTTCCTGATTTTCGATTTTTTAAGCGATTAAGTGCACTTGCGTTATCCATTCTAACCTTTAATGCTGTGTGGAAAAAACTTTTATATCTCAATGTTTCGTTCCTCCTGATGTGAAAATCGTCATCGTCAGTCATCGTCAACTACTGACTACATCCGTGACTACCACGTGTTAAGTTGTTGCTATCGCAGTTTCCTCATATTTCAGCATTTAACATACCCGTGTTTTGAGATTTAGTTTGGCAATGATTTGGATATCTACGATATATTTAAAATTTCTTGTAAAATAAATTAAAGTAATGAATTTGTTCAAATATTTTTACAGATTTAGAGAACAATTTTACTATCACTCTACGCTCTAAATAATTTTCGCCGAATATTTTAAAATTATTATTTATTTGTTCCATAAGTACAGAAGGGCGCTTCGATTCTCTAATACTTACAGCTACTCTCGCATTTTAGGCAAAGGGATAACTGCTAACATATTGAATTCCTAATAGTCAGACTACCTTGAGAAACTAAGGTACATTTAGTCATAAAAATTCAATTCAGCGACCATTAACTGCTTTGCGTTGAAGGCAGAATCTTTTTCATCTGCTCTCTAAGAGACCTAATATTCATTTTTTTAATGTATTCATTATAGAGATCCCGCACCTGTTACAAGAATTTGAATGTAAATGGCCATCAGTAGACTAATATAAATTAATAGGCAATTTATTTATGTATAAATTTATTGATAAATTCACACCGAATTATTTTTGCCATAATTAAAACATATTATCGCTACCTGACTAGTACAGGAGATTAATTTTTCAAAACCTTTACCAAATAGGCCAATGTAAATTAATTCTAGCCTAATTGCTTTAACCAGAATTAAAAAATACTAGTGCTGCCTGAATAACGAAGAAACTAAAATTTCTAAACTTTTATCAAACGCCTTCGCAAGCCACTTCATTCGAGGTACGTGGGCGTTTCCAATCTTCAGGCATTCACATTTCTGGGTTGGTCTACATATATGTACACATTATATATTCTTGGCTTTCTTCCCTGTGCGGGAGTCTCATCCCAATCCACGACTGACTCGCACACATATATCCCCGCGAAATGAACGAAATATTTCACTCTCCTTCCCAAAACAGCTTCACCCGCACCCCATCAATTCTTCTTCTTCCCCTGCGTCTTATACTCCCACCCCCAAGCACCTCGTCCCCAAAGCACCCAAAAGGAAGGACTCCACACACATAAAAACAGGCACACATCCTCTCACATTTCCCTACCCCGCACTAAAAAAAAATAAAATATATCTTTTCCCTCCATAAGAACACATTCCCTCCCATTCCCGACCGCAGCGCCACGGCGAAGCGGATCGGCGAGCTGGAGAACCAACGACGACGCCCTTAAAGGAGGTAAGGATTGGGGTGCCGTCTCCATGCCAACCAAACCTCCCCCAGACGCACTCCCATTGGAGGTAGGTGGGAGGGTCTTTTTTATCTGTTCCCAGCGCACGAAAAAACGGGAGGAGAAATGCTTCGGACGTGGAATGGATGAAGGAACACGTGTGTCGTCGATTTTCAATGCAGCTCCGGTCATATTTCCTCGCTAAAGCATCGAGTGCGTGAAAATTTTTACTTATCAAGTCATATTTTCTCAAAATATTCATCGCGGGTAGCATGCATATTACCTATGTTTTTCAAGATCTCGAGTATCAGTCTGTACAATTCAAACAACTCTTCTTAGGTAAAGCGATAACTACTGACTGTTTTATCCCTAATAGTCGTTCTAACTTGAGAATCTAAGCTGCACAAAAAATGATGTAAAAGTTCAATCATCATTACTGGTCAACTATCCTAGGATTGGTTTGACGCAGCTCTCCACTCAGTTCTCCTATCAGCTAATCTTTTCACACCTACTTATTTCTTCTCTTTCATATCCTTCTTTACTTGTTCCATGTATTTTGCCCGAGGTCTTCCTTTTCCGTTCTTGCCTTCCACTTGTCATTAGGCCATCATGTCTCAAGATGTGACCTATAAGGTTGCTCCGTCTTCTTGTTAAGGTTTTCATGAGGCATCTCTTCTCTCCTACTCTTCTTAGGACTTCCTCGTTACAAACTCGGTCGATCAATTTGATCTTCATCATTCTTCTGTAGCACCACATTTCGAAGGCCTCTATCCTTGCTTTCTCCGCTGCGGTCATTGTCCATGCCTCACTTCCGTATAGGAGCATACTCCAAATGTAGGTTCTTATAAATTGTTTCTTTACTTCCATATTTAAGTTTCCCGCTGTAAGCCGGTCTCTCTTTTGGTGGAATGCTCTCCTCGCCTGAGCTATTCTGCTGATAATTTCTTTCTTACTTCTCCCGTCACTAGTTATCTCGCTTCCCAAATAAATGAATTCATCCACCTCCAACAGTTTTTGCTTCCCTATTTTAATGTTAGTCTTGACTTCTCTTCTGCTGTATACTAATATCTTGGTTTTCTTCGTGCTTATTTTCAGTTGATATTCACCCATTACCCTACCTATATTAACCAGAAGTTCAATATTAGCTAAAATTCAATTTTTTTGCGTTGAAGTAGCCCAAAAATGATGGAAATTCCCGAAATAAGTCTTACCCAACGGAAGAGTTTCAGCCGTAAAAAAGGAAGCCAAACGAAAAATAGCAAATAAGACTATCACGGGCATCTATTTCTATGAAATAGACCATGGGAATCTAGAGCTAATCTAGAGCTGGACAGCCAACGTTTCGAAACTTAATGTTCTCCGTCACCAGGGCTTAAACTTTACGAAATCTCTTTTCTTGACCTTCATCTCCTTTACAGGACAATGCTGACCATCATGACATGCAAGTTAAATTATTCTGTACAATTAAAAATCGTTATGAAAGTATCTTTGTTTTTAATTTGGAATAGATGGACTAAGTACCCTTTCAATACTTGCATCCGTAATGGTCACCATCTTGAGAATCAAGGGTTAACTTTAAAACAATGATGTAAAAATTCAATTTAGCTAAAATTCTACTGCTTTGTGTTGAAGGAAGATGATTTTTTATCTGCACCCTTGTGGAGCTAACTCACAATTTTTTTAGATGCACGATGGCGGTATATAATATGGTTTTTTTTGGCTGTGATGAGTTGATTTCAGTATATCGACCGATACTCGAGATATAGAAAGAATTGATAAGCCAGATTTCGGAAACAAAATCACTGTGTTATGTTTTACAGTTTCGAATAATATCTAGAAAACATTTTCACCTCTGGGGGCTACCGAGATGATTTTCGAAGCTCAATAATAAATGGCGCCCTTGGATTTTCATTAAAATCTCTCCCGGGTTTATTTTCACTGTGTTTCATTACAAAAGAGATGAGTTATTTAAAGAATTTTAAGTCCGGGTCGCAAAATAAATTAACCACCTTCGTGCAGCGAAAGGTGGAGTTTCTCCTGAAAAGCATTTATATTCATAACTGAGGAGAAGAGCCCGGTGAAATTCAACGGAAAATGAAGATTAAGCTATGACTTTGGACTCATTCTAGCAGAGGTTAAGTGTTTACAGAGGTTTAGGCGAAAGCAAAATTATCCCACTACCTATGTTATTCCAGATCCGACAGTAATGATAAATTGAGAGAGATAATTTACCGAAGAGAGACCATTTACCGTACGGATAGGTATGGGAATTTACTTTCCCCAAACAATAAATTTCTTCGATAAATGCTCTGCGGAACATTGCATATTTCTCTTTTATTTGTTTACGGCCGGCATCCTAACAATCCCTTTCTATTGAGACGACTTGCGAAGTAGGTTAGTAAAGAAGTATGTGAAAGAGAAGAAGTACGTAGGTGTGAAAAGATTTGCTGATATGAGATTTGAGCGGAGAGCTGCGTCAAACCAAACCAAGGATTGTTGACCAATGATGATGATGAAACCGATATTGATTTACTTAAAAGAAAGCCTTTGTTACTAAAATATTCCAATTTTGAGTGTAGTAGCCAGGGATGGCAATCAACACTAAACGAAAGTCAAAACCAGTAAAATTTCCATAGTTTCTTCACCGGAAGCGAAATGTAGAAACGAAACGAAAAAGAATTAAACCCGGGGAGCTAAACTCAGGGTCGAAACTAAATCGGAGTCAAAACTACTTCGGGTCGAAACTTAACTAAAACTCGGGGACGAAACGAAACATATTACGTTTCGCATCGGAGGGACCACGTGCTTCACCTGCGAGTAGTTTAGGTTCGACCCACACACCGAGTACCAAGTATGGTTGAATGAAGTAGAGGTTGGGCCTACCGCCATTAGCTGCATGGGGCACTCATATTTTTACCGAAAACGGGAGAATGGTGGAAGCAAACTGGCTAATCGATTTTTAAGCTCAATGTTTTAACCTCTCTACGCGTATTTCACACGTAATGGATCGAAACTATTCCCTCATATTCCCCTCCACTCAAATTCTGTGATCGAAACTTCACTATGAGAAGCGGAGTTTCGATTAATTTAGTTTCGTTCCCGGGAGTGAAGTTTCGTCCCGGGTCGAAACTAAACTCCTTGGTGATTTTAATTTCGTGCGGGAACGAAACTAAAACCTGGCCACGTATTTTCGTTTCCCTCTGGGTCAAAACGAAACATTTTCGTTTCGTTTACTTGCCATCCCTGGTATTAAGTAAGTGTAAATGCCTAAATTGCATAACTAAAATATTTTATTACCACCATTATTTATCAAGGAAATATGCCTCCTCTCTTGCTCCAAATTATTCATCGTATTCTGTTCCTCCTATCTCATGCAACCACTATCCATCTATTAACTTGGATTATGTAAAATCCTCATCCCTTTGAGCTGCTTCAATAATTAGCTCTACCAGCTTCTTTTCTCTTCCAAAAGTATTCCTGCCTTGAAATACTTTATGTGAACTTAGTCAATGGCTTTTTTCTCATCCACTACATATTCCTTATCCTCCACCTAACCCCAATGTTGGTCTTCGGTAGCCTATTATTTTCTTAATTTCTCGAGGTCCGCCGTTATTCTACTCCAAACTAGACAGCAGACCGTCTCAGGACGCTATTCTGTCAATTTTCGTCGTCCTTTCGATGAGCACTCCTTAGAAACCCATGTCAGTTGTACTTTATCGTAAAAAAAAACATTGCTTAAGTTTTCTTGTATTTCAGCTCCTTGAGGTGAATATTATTGCGAGAGGGGTCGTCGTGCAACATCCAAATTAGTCACTCCCAATTCACCCAATTCCAATGCCTCAGGCATTTGTTTACCAAGTAATCTCCACTAAATCGCATTTGTATGGATGCCCGTTCATAGCCGGAGCATAAATTGCTAGAAGGAGATTTCTACGAAAGAAAATGATCGATTTGAGCGATAATTGAAAAACTTCTGAGAAATAAACTGATAACAGAGAAACTAAGATTGAAAATTTGGCGGAAAAAGATTTGGGAAACATTAAAGGTAGCCTTTTCACCGGAAATTAAAATGCGGTAGGCATGGAATTCCATTTACAATTAAGTAAATCTCTATAGCACATACTTTGAATGCCACGCATAACATCTACACGCCTGGTTGCTACGTTTCATTTCCATAGTTGAAATGGAAAAAATGGATATGTTTAAATGAAAACACAAAGGTATTTAGGTATAAAATCATAGTTGCTTGCTTAAATTGAAGATTAGGGAAGAAAAATAGCATTATTGGGGTAAAAATGATCCCAAAAATTGTTTTTCATAAAAACTAATCAATTCAAGCCACAGATTTCTTCGCGTTTGCTTACTATTCTTACCTTATAAGACGCTGGTAGCGCGGTTATTGTGCATATGGTTAGCTATCATGGTCAATTCTGAATTACACGTTGTCTGGAGTTCACGGAGGACGAGGTCTCCTCATTGTTACATTCACTGAGGTAATGACAGCGAACCACTTTGGACAGCTGTTCAGATGACGCATTCTTCCCAATTGATTGTTCGCGGTGGAAATAATTTAAAATAGCCAAGGAAAATAGGTCTGTGCGGAATTCAATGCTATTTTAATGGGATTCAACAAAGCTAATGTAAAAGGGGTTAATTGTACCTCAAAAATTATTTTTCGTGAAAATATTTTTCTGAAACGCCACCTATAAATGGCACAAGGAATATATTCTGAAAATGTCGTGGCTGTATCTTCAGTTATGTGGGCTATGTTGATAAGTAAGTGGATAAGTCAGCCAATCACTTTCCTTTACGTATTCCATGGTTGAATTATCATAAATAATTGCCTACATAAAGGTTGGTACGGACAATAGCCCAATAAAGGCACAGGTAATACAATTACAAAGGCATCATAACATTGCATGATAGAGGAGGTTGAAACTAGGGATGGCAAGTGAAACGAAACGAAAATGTTTCGGTTTGACCGGGAGGAAAACGAAAATACGAGGCCTGCGTTTAGTTTCGTTTCCGCACGAAATTAAAATCACCGAGGAGTTTAACCACGAAACTTTACTCCAGGGAACGAAACTAAATTAATCGAAACTCCGCTGCTCAGGGTTTAGTTTCGATCCTAGGAGTTGAGTGGAGGGGGAGAAGAGGGAAAAGTTTCGATGGAGCCTAAATCTCTAATGACCACTTTTGCGTTCGCGGTTCTCTTGTTTGCGGTAACAAAATATGAGTGCCCCACTCATCTAATAATGGTAGGCCGAACCTCTACTTCATTCAACCATACATCGTACTCGGTGACTGGGTCGAAACTAAACTGTTTGAAGGTGAAGTATGTGTTCCCTATGGTGCGAAGCATTATCTACGCGCAAAGTGTTAAAACCTATCAAAACGTACCCTGCGTGGAAAGGCGAACCAAGGTTCTACAAAACGGAATGGAGACTCCTGTACGAAGTTACAAAAAAAATAAACTGCTAATTATATTCCAGGAGAAAATACACGTCGCAGTTTTTTTATATATTTTGAATGATGTCATGTCATTGGAGTGCTCCCCCTCCAGAATCTTATGTTTCGTTAATGACTTCGCTAATCCGTAATTATCGCTCCCAGCTCCACCTTGCGGCGGCAGCTGGCGAGAGAAGTGAACATGCATGCATGCTGTACAACAAGAGATGGCTCGACATGTGAGCAGCGGAAAGCGAAGAACAGGCAGCTTTTCCCCTTCCCTTCTCACCCTAACAGTTTTTCGTGAACATTAAAACCTCCAGGGAATACTAATTACTTAGCAGCACACGGCTTGCCGTTAAACACTTTTCTGCCCTGACAGAAAATTTGTGGATGATTACATGAACCAATACTATTTGCAAACTCCGGTACTTGAGCGATAGAAAATAGAAAATTATCAGCTCTGCTAAACCCCTTTTCCAGTTGTAATATTAACGTATAAAAAGCGATCTTTATAACTTCAACACCACTTGACACTATCTCTTCTTCATTTCTTCTTTCTCCATATATCTTCCCATACAACAATCCTTTTTTATATCTGTCTCCAAGGTGGCAACTCAACTAAAACACTAAAAAAAAGCATTAAAAATAAGTAACAAATGAACTTCAGAAAATTAAACAGAGATAATATATATAAAACATGTGTAAAAGTCATTTGAGGGTCATTCATCATCGGTGCATCAACATTCTGAGCAGACTGACCTCTGCTCGAAATTCGGACTTATTTAAATGTAATAATAAACAGCTGTAATATTCTGAGCAGACTCACCTGCGTAGAAAATTTGGTTTTATTCAAATGCTAGAAACATTTCCAAGATATCCAGTTAGACACTTATCTGCCTGAATGCATACTGTAAAAGTGAGATTACCGTACCCCACTCACCCCAAGAGTTTTTCGCGCACATAAAAACCTTTAGATCCCAGGGAAACCTATCATCTAATTGCGTACGGTTGACTTTCTTACGGTATTTTTCGGTCCACAGAGAAAATCTTGGGAAGATTCTACGAAAAAATACTATAAGCATGTTTACACAGTACATTAGCTCGAACAAGTTAATATCTATATGTTTGAACGTTAGAATGAACGCGAATATCCACCGTGTAACCACCCAAATTGTGCGAAAGCATAAACAGAAAAAAGAACCTGTTCTAATTTAATTCATGCATTCGTTCATGTTCCGTTCCAGTCCACAAAAATTGTTCGTGCAATCAGACATCAACTCGTTCGTGTTAATGTATAGGAAATAAATAATTTTCCGTTTAGCTGAATCCATTTTTAGGCTGTTATATACTTAGCAGTCTCCTGCTTAGAAAATTCGGTTTCTATTCAAACGCTAGGAGGATTTCTCAGTCACCAATAGAAGCACTCATCCAACTCAATGCATACAGTAAAAGTGTGATTACCATAGGACATTTCTATTCCCTCTTTCACTCACATTAATTCATATTACTACTGGCGGTATGTGAATAAAAAAATTTCAAAAAGTTCCAGGTGAAAAATCCTTTAAAATGGTGAACTCGTACATATGTTAGGGATAATAAACATGTAGCGGTTATCAAAGAACGAGCTGTATAAAACCATCGAATTTTGTACATACAAGCTGTAAATATTTGCATACTTGTGTGTTCTTTTTTTCTCTTTCTAACCTTCGTGATCATTTTATTTGGCTTCTTTTTATGCGTTAGCATATGGTCTGAAGCCTCATATTTATTGTTAGCTTTCGAGTTTTGATTCACATAGTGACCTCGATAACTTACGAGGCGTATTCAGAAAGTAAGGCCGTTTGGTCTCAGGAAAAATATACTACACATTTTATTGGCAATTTTATTTAGAAACCTACATCACCTCTCTACATAATCGCCGTTCACTTCTTAGCAATTTTCGTTTCGTAAAACTCCTCTTCTTTAATACTTTGCGTGCCATGGGCGTAATACTACGTACTGCTAATCCTTCTGAGGATTGCCATGGATGTAATATTACGTCTATCTTTTTTATTGACTTTGCTTGCGTGAAGCTGTAATATTCGCCCATGGTACTTTTCCAGTTTACTTCTCAGTGGTCCTGTTATTTCAAAAATCAACTGCTCTATGGAAAAAAGTTCTTTTAATGTCTTGAGGACGAAAAGTCCTCTGTAGCTACCGGCACTCTTATCTCAGCCTACTCTGTGTGAAAATTCTTTGGAAGAGAGAACCGTTCGTTGATGGTGCAGTGACCCCTTTTGTCATCCAGGATTTTGAATGATTTGCTTGGAACAATGCTTTTGTATGATTTCCATGGTTAAAATAGTTCAAAATAAGCGCAATAAAAATATTATGCATTTTATGGTGGTACATTACTTGTTGCAACTTTTTTATTTTTCAAAAACAGTAGGTTTTCATTATTAAAATATGTATTTAAAAGTTAGCAATAAATGTTATTCAACTCATTCATGAAGAAGAGCAAAGTCCATTTTTATTGAAATACACATCGATATAAATATATTTTTGATGCTAATGATTAAAAAAAAATTGGCGAATTCAGTAAAAATGGCTTGATTTTTCAGTAGGGATTTAAAATTAGGGGCTGGCACTCATAGTGTTAACTCCTCAACGTAGAAGCTCGCCGCCTGAGAGTTGAACCCATCGACCACGCTGTTCTTCAGTTCCCTTTGTTTCAAAACGTTCACCGAGCCACTGTTTCAAGTGCAAGAAGAGGAAGTAGTCTCTAGGTGCAAGGTCAGGACTGTACGGCTGGTGGTCGAAGAGTTCCCAACGAAACTCTTAAATTTTCTGATTGGTTTTGACAGCAGTGCAAGCCTGTGGCTTCGTCCAAATGCTTTTAAGGCCTGACTACACGATACATTAACACGTAGAGGTTAATTTCTAAATGTATGAACGCGTGAATGAACACGGAAATGTACCGTGTAACCACCCAACTCGTGCGAATGCATGAACGGAAAATAGAACCTGTTCTAATTTGGTTCATGCATTCGTACATGTTCCGTTCCGGTCCACCAAAACCATTCACGCAGACGTACATTAAGTTGTACGTGTTAATATACCGTGTAACCAGGCCTTTACTCAGGGCTGTTTCTATCACTTTGGATACATATACATTAATTAAATTGACCACATACCTATTACTAGAGGTTAATTCATTTCAATAGTGCTTATGGAACTTTTCAAGACACGTTAATTTTCATTCATCTCCTAATACAGACACGATTACCATAAACATTCCTCATTGTCTTTTCCTTTTTATTTTTATTTATTTTATTTTCAAACCACCGGATACAGCTCTTATTGAGCCATTTTACACCGGGGTGTTCAACAAATGTAACAAGCAAACGTACACAAACGACCGTGCCCTTGACCGGGAAAACCTACCCAGGGAGGACTCGAACCCGCGACCTCTTGTTTGGCAGGCGAGAACGTTACCCCGCCGCCACCGAGGCCGGCATTTTAATAGATTTTACATCAAGATAAGCATTTATATGGATTTGAAAATGAGAATAAGTTGTGGCATGTATATTATCATATTGCCAGATTCAGAAATGACCCAACTCGACTCGACTCGATTATCGCGAGTCGTTTTCAACTCGATACTCGCGAGTGGTTTTCAACTCGACTCGACTCTCGACACGTGATCAAAAAGCAGTACTCGCACATCCCTAATAATTATATTGCGAAATACGAATCATGGTCCATAGAACTTTTCCATGACGTTCATTTTAACCCTTTCTAACCCAGAGCTGCTTCTGTGCGTAATCAAATTTCACGATTTTTCATTTTGAAAACTTGAAACTTTTGCACTCAATCATAATTATCTTGGCAGCTAGACATTTCATCATTAAAATTTACACCACAAAATAATGCATAGTTTAGGTATTTCCTTAATAGAGCTGAACATGTATATAATTTTGATGTTGCTTAGAAGCAACATTGGGTTAAAATGGGTTAATGGTTTTGCTTTTTTTTTCATCCCCTAAAGGGTTTGAACGGTAAGTTCACCAGGTCGGCTAGCAAATCCTCGCCTCAACTATCCGACTCGGAATTTATCGAATTTAAGCCGGGAGGGAAGCGATGATTACGCGGATTCGGCAACAGTTGGTTAACTGAAGCAAAGGGGCGGGGGCGGTAATTCCCTCGAAGGAACATATTGACCTCGTTATCACTCTTTAGTATTTGCCAACCGTCGTCTTCGACTTTCCCCCAACCACCACGGCGGCGCTGCCGGCGAGTCTCTCGATCTCTTCGAGGGCGTCAATAGGAGGTGGGGGTGGGCGCCACCCGGCGGCAATGAACGGAACTAAAAACCCACCCCCACCTCGTCCCACAATCCACCCCTCATTTACTCTCTCAAACATCCCCACCCCCTTCAAACTCTCCCCCTTTTTGGCCACCGCCTCCTTAGACCAGCTCCGTCGCGCCGCCGAATACGACGTCATAAATTAAATTAATTAGGACTCAACAGGTGGCCTTGTGCAAAAGGCTTTCCTCCCCCTCTACTCCCACCCACAAAGGGGTGGAGGGTGTTGTAGGGTGGATATTTTCCCGAAAGAGGAAGGAGGAGAGAAATTCCCTTCCTCCCTTATTTTTTTTTCTTTTATTATTTTTTTTTTCTTTACTCGGTCCGGGCGAGTTGAAAATTAAAGCCCGAATAAAAAAAAAAGAGAGAGAAATAGAAGGCCTTTTATCCGTTCGGGGTGTGTGTTTTGCACGCTCTCTGTCGGATACGTAGGGGAACTAAAGGGGCGTTATAAAGGTTGGTGGGGTTGGGTGTTTTTTTTTATAATTTTTATACGACCTTGCGATGATGTTTTTCGCCCTCTCCGCAATTGACTCCTCTTCTCCGCCGTCGTTGACGATTAAGCGCTCTCCGGAAGAGCCAAATATTAATGGAGGTGTAACAAGGAGTTTCAACAGGTAGTCCAAAGGGTCAGAGATGCGAGGCATTGACCTCGTGGGGCCATCTTTCCGGTTGACCCGAGTTCGACCTCTTTAACAGCTTGATCTGTGATTAATCTCCACGAAACCTCTACTAGGAGAATTAAGGAGACACATCTATCCCTCTAGAATATTTTTTTTCTACCAAATCACTCTTTAAAAAGTTCCATCTTAGTGATATCGGTTCGCAAATCAATGGTGGAAACAAATATGAAGGACTTCCCTTAGTTTATATGACTCTCAAAAAACGTAACTATATCCCTCTAGCTAATTATAAGAAAAATTTGACCTTTACTCTATGAATTAATTCTACTGTTCGAGTTACGCCCGTTCCAAGCTGATACATTTGTCAAATTTTAAACTTAATGGCAGTGCCCAGTTTCTTTGATGAGAAGTAAATTTTCTTTAATGGTATTGCTGCATTATATCGTGAAAAGGTTGTTAATAATTTTTGGTTGGTGATTACATTGCGTGGTAAAGGTATTACTCCTATAATTGTGATATAAATGAAAATATACATTTCCTAATGATTAAAAAAATACAAAAAGCCAATAGGGTAGTTTCCTTCATCAAAGAAACCGAAAGGCATTGTTTGCGATTTGTTACCCACAATTACTGTATTCATAATACACAAACTATTTCGTTTTAGAAATACCGGTTTAGACGAATGGCAATGGTCCATTTTTATCCTCATTTGAAAAGGGCCAGATTGGCGCCCATGCGATGCCACTCCACGTGACGTCACAGGGACCTAGTTTCTATAGGAGAAGATAGGAGTTATACATCGTCTGAGATTACCAATGCATGCATGAGGCGCAGAGCTCAGGGAAACATGTCTTAATAATCACCTATTAAAACTGGCTAAGGTCGGAAAGTTTTCTTCGTTTGATAAGGTATTAATAAACGTTTTTTAAGCCAAGCGCTACCAGACAGCAAGGTACTCAGCTACCCTCTAGCATCCTGCGTCCTATCAGCGCTCAGAGCCTCGATCAAGGTCACCTCACAAGGCGGGAGGGGGAACCAGAAATACGTCACACGGAGAGATTTCCTTACCCGTCGCGTTTTCGCGCGCTTGAAAATTTTCACTTTTCATTTAATCGCGAAAAATAGATATCGTCATTTAAAAATCTAAAAGCGTGAAATACGTACTCCAGGAGTAATAATCTTCCGATATATGCAATAAAAAAATAATAGGAAACCACCCTATTTGATGTTGACCAAAATTCACCCCTTGCCAGTGGCAGTGTCTACTAGGTACTTTTGAGGTGGTTCGCAGGGCCTATTTTGTAAATGCCGATTTAAATCGCGTGGATAGTGGCACCCAAGGGTTCAGGAAGCATAGGCAATAAGAAAACTCACCAGAGAATCCTGAAAAACTGGTGGTGATTGTTCAAGATCAAATAGACGGAGAAAGAGTGTGAGAAACGAGGTGTACCGAAGTATTAGAGTAGAAAGGAAATGAGAAACACCATAGGATTGAGAGAGACCCAGTTCATGAGACTGATTAGTTAGAAAATAATGGAGGGATAAACGAAAGAAAATTTCCTTGATCAAGAGCAAGATATTCGCACTTAGGAAATATCAAGAAGAATACAAGGTAGTATAGCATGAAGAGAGTTTTTCGCGTGGTCAAAAGGATGAATTCAGCATTCTCCGATAGCGTATTCTGACAAATCAAAACTGAATCACAACATTTTCGCTGGCTATCGTGCTGGACAGTGGAGTCATGGTGCCCAAACGACGTTCCTGCAATGGTTATAAAATATCATGTAACACTTTTATCGACTTAGTTACCTCAACATTTCTAATTTATGCATTAATAACGAAAACAAAAAATAGTAATTAAATGAAAATAATGGCTTGTAATAAAAAAACACACAGAGTAAATTTCATTTCTAAAAAAGTTGAGGAAAGTATGTTCCGGCACTCCTATTTTTGCCATGACGTCAATGAAGCTGGCATCAGGTGATGGGTGGCAAGAAAATTCGTGGTCCTCTCTTTTATCGGGGATTTTGAGAATAATTCCGCGAAAATATTTGGACCTTACCCGATTGGCCGAGGAAAATTTCTGTCGTTGGCCTTAGGATTACGAGAAATAAAGGGCTGCAAAAGTCTTATCGTACGTCTGGACTATTATATTTACGATAGTGAGATGTGGATAAGTTCATTGCCACTAAAAATGCTGCTAAGACATGGTCGGATGAGAGGCAAATGGCACCCTACTCTTTTGGAGACCTCCTTCTCCATTAGAACTTCTCATCGTTTGTCGCAGTATTGAAGAGGAAAATATGTAGGGAAAGTCCCTTAAAACTCAAGGGCGTACCAAGGATAAAAACTGACGGGGGGGGGGGGGGGCAAGCCATGGTTGTTCAAGTTATCGGTAAGATTTAAGCATGGAAAAGGTGAATGAAACCAACATTTTAAGGAAACTGTAACAGCTCTTTATTAGTTTTTAAAATTATTCGCTGGAAAAAAATTAATATTATTTTCCATAAAGACATTTGCGATTTTTGCTTCTGGGGCGGGGGGGAAGCTGCCCCTCATGCCCCTCGCTGGGTACGCCCATGGTATGACTAAGGGACAAGTATTTGGTGCAGATCACTGAGCGTAGGTTAAAAAAACTAAGAGATGTAAAAGAACATGCTTGGGACATTGAGAAATGAAGGGTCACAAAACTCATCGTAGGACTGGAATACCATAATAACCATAATAGGGAGATATCAATCAGTTCGATGTCACTTACATTGCTACTAAATATTATAATGTATAGATATGGATGACTGGAGAACTCTTATCTTAGGATTGGAATACCGTGATGATGACAGTGAAAGGTAGATCAGTTCGATGACACTTAAAATGCTACTAAAACATAGTCGGAAGAGAGTCAAATGGCGCTCTCCTCTTTTGGAGACCTCCTTCCCCATTAGACCTCCTCGTCGTCTGACGCAGTCGGTAATGAGGGTGGAGACGCCTGACGCCAGAGGGGGAAGGAGAATATAGGCGCCCCTCCCCTACTTTTAAAAACCTTTCCCCCCCACGCCCTCTTCTACTCCTCCATCTCCGAGACCTCAATTTAAAAAAAGATAAGAGAGTAAAGAAGAAGAAAATAAAATGGTTAAAATAAAACTGAGAGCTCCTTCACAGAGAGTTGATTATTAACACTCCTCTCCCCAAGCCTATCCCTCTCTCCGTATTCGTCGCCTCTTTTTCCGCCAGCACTCACCCTAGTCCTTCTTCCACTCCTTCTTTCTTTCTCTCTCTCTCTGTCTTACTTCCCCTTTCGTGTTTATTTTTCCCTGTTTTCCCAGCCACCCCATTTACAACCACCGCCTCCTCCTCCTCCCTCGTTCATTCATTTAACACTCCTCCAACACCAGATTATTCCACCCCTTCCAGAAAACACGTCTTAGCCCGGCTTCCATCCCCACTACCATTCATTTCATTATTCGAATGCTGGAAAGCGCAACTATATGAAAGTACATTGTTTTTTCTTCCTGCCATCAAAGGAAACAAAGTCAATAGATAGATTATCAACGAAAATTCTTGTTTAAGACTTTCTAACCCAGAGCTGATTTTGGGAGAAATTAAATTTCAAGACTTCTCCTTTTAAAATGTATCAATTTTCTCCCTCAATAATAATTATCGTGGAAGCTACATATTTCGCCATGAAACTTTACGGTACAAAAGAACACATACTTCAATACAATATACACATTAATTCTATCCTGAATAGAGCTGAAAATATGTACATTTTTGGTGTTACTTAGTAGCAACATTGGGTTATAATGGGTTGAAGCCAATCCATTGTTACATTGTTCGAATGTTGTAAAACGCAACGAGTGGGTCAAATGTTTCTCCTGTTGCTATCAAAGGCACCTTAGTTAATAGATAGATATCTGACAAAAACTCGTGTTAAAAGCCAAATCTATTACATAGCTGGAATGATATAAATCGCAACTAATGGGTCAATTGTGTTCTCTTCCTGCTGTCATAGGAAACTAAGGCAATAGATATATTACCAATGAGAATTCCTGTTTGAAGCCAATTCATTGTTACATTTTTCGAACGCTGTAAATCGCAGCGAGTGTTTCAATTGTTTCTCTTCATGCTATCAAAGGAAACTAAGTCCATACATAGATTACCAATGTTTATTCGTGTTTTAAGCCAATTAATTTCACTGTTCGAATGGTGTAAAATGAAGCGTGTGTGTACATCGTTACCTCCTCCTGCTATCATAGGAAACTAAGTCGATATACAGATTACAAAAAAATAGTTTTTTAATCCGATTCATTGCATTGCTCAAATTGCGTGAATAACAATAAGTACGCCAATTTTTCTCCTCCTGCAATCAAAAGAAACTATGTCAAAAGATTGATTAACAACGAAAATTCTTGTTTAAAGCCAATTCCTTACATTGTTCGAAAAATGTAAGTAGCAACGAGTGTGCCAGCTACCATCCTCCTTCTATCAAAATACAAAGTCAATGGATAAATTACTTAAGTGTTTTTGAGAAAATTTGTTTAGCGCTTATTTATTGCATTTAAAAATGCTAGATGCCGACAGGCGGTCTTTCATTAAGATATGAAATCGTGTTCATTAAAATAATTTGGTAGATGGAAGGGAAATATAATTTACGAGGAAAAATATCATCCCCAGTCTTTCGTAAGCATTAAAGAAGAAAAGGCAAAAGTTGCCGCGCATTTTCCCTAAGCCACGCCATTAGAACACCAGTTCATTTGCTCATTCGGCGAGAAACTCTCATTGAGGGAGGGATTCCACTCAAGAGCGTGAGCAACATCGAACCACGGCGAGCCCATTCCCGAGTCGGGAGCTTGGAGGAGGAGCGGTGACCCGCCAGGTGTTATTTTTGTTATAAATTTACAAGTCGACCATTCCGTCGGATGATAGCATAGATTGGTTTTACCCAAATACATGACGGTGCAATGAAAAAACATATACATGGAGAAACATGTAGACAGTAATACAATATAAAATTTACCCTAAATATAGTAAGCATTCAAAAATGAGAAATACCCTCACTATTTAACAATATTTAACCTTCCCATGAAGGTCTCCAGGTTAGGGTTAAAAAACTGCCTTATATAGACTGTTCCGATCTCCTATCTCCCGGTGCAGGAAAGAATATTTCATGGAGTATGAAAGCTGTTTCGGAGGGTGTATTTTGTGCTCATAATATTTTCTTGACAGATAGTGCGGCAAAATTAGTGCGTGACGCCATCAGCTTCTTTGCGGAAAAGTTGCGGCAGTTGTTATTCAGCGCGAAACTATGGCGATGACTGTAAAACAGAAAATTATGTGTTTTTATTTTAACAAATCAATCACAATTAGCACTAAAAGAAAATTGATGAACGAATCTATGCTGTTCTCTTCATCCTGATTTTAAAGGAGTCAGATCCAGAGATACGTTGCTCATGATGATAATTCGTATTTGAGGGGAAAAAAACTCGCAATTCTCCCCAAAAGTGTTTGGCATCGACCGCTTTCGACAAATTTAATACATCATCCATTGGTGGAAAGTCACAGTTCCTACATCGAGGTAAACTACATTGAGCCTGGCCAGCGATAAAATTTTGATCCTCAAAAAGATTGAGTTGCTAAACAAGAATTCATTATCATAATAACTCTTCAATCTTAATACTTGTTTAAGAAATAGTAGCGGCCGTTGCTTGGTGGAAATCCTTGATCCTCGAATGACGCCGTAGTGATACCATGGCCGGAAAAAATAAGTCACCATGTGAAAAATGCCAAGTTTTTATTCCTTTTACTCCTATTTTTATTCCTATAATATTTGTTTGACAAAGTCTCCCAATAACTTCTCAATTATATTTTTCATATTTATATATGCCTTCTCTTTTTATGTCCTTGATAGCATAGATATTCGAGACCTTCTTTTGTCGTCCTTTGCGTCCATTTGTCCTTGTTTTCATCTGAACATCATGGCCCATGATATGGCCAGCACATGTATACTATTTTATTGAGGGTTTAACGAGAAGGTACAGTTACTTCGGATAGTGTGAGACAGTCGCCCCTTATCGTGAATTCATTTTTCGTCTTTCACAATTAGAATCGTTATTTTTCCTGAAAAGCGGCCTTGAGATACAAGAAGATTAAAACTCTAAAAGTCGTTAGAGGCATATCCATCACTTCCTTCCCTAGATCCTATCTCCTCTCCTCCTAACTTCTTTTCTTCCGGCTCGGGGCTCAAGTGCTCGTATTTGCTCGGAGGAAGCAGCTAGCTCCTTGATTGGCGTAGGCTTCCATTGTTAGCACTAGGGGTCTTCACTAGCGACGAAGGCACACATTCCAATGGGCATATTTTCCATCATTATTATGATCACTTAGATGCTCAATTTGGCTCAACGTAAGACGAACGAAAACTTCCTTATTTAAACGGAATATCCTTGATTTAATGCATTCTCTCAGCCTTATCGGTCACCCTACCCACCTTTTGGATGAAATTCTCCATACTTAAACTTGAACTCCTCCTCGTGACATTGGTATCTTCACCAGTGTTCCGAACAATAGAGATTGGTGTAAGTTAAATACTTTAAAAAATATCATTTCTAGTGTACAGCTAGATGTACACTGACATTATTTTCGTAGAAAAGCGTTTTAAATCATGGGAAAATCTATCATCGCCATGAGCTATCAATCTTAGGATTAGTTTGTAGAAGTCCTTCAACCTGTTCTCAAATAAGCTAATATTGTTATAAATGTGGATTCCTCCTCTTTTACATCCGTGATAAATCTAAAGCTTACAAATCGTCATATATGGCCCATTTGAAGCCTTCCTTTTCTGTTCTTGAAGTCCCTGTACCTGTTTTTTCATCAAAATATCGAGTCTCATTATGTGACTGATCAAGTTCTCTTCTTCTCAAGGTTTTTAAAAGATTTCCCTTTCCTTCCACATATCTTTAGACCATCCATATCAATCTTCTGTGATCAATCAGACACTGAGTCATTCGTGTGTTTTCGTCTCCAAGCTCCAGCTGTATAGATATATTGTCAAACCTAGGCCGATTAATAAATAAAACCTTTGAAAATGAAACACCTATTTTATCTTTATCATGATTACGATTTTCGATTTACACAAATTATCGCCAAAGACGCTAAACTCAAATATATATCCTGATAATTTTAAGATAATGGCTAAAGTTTCAAGGGAGTAATCGATATTTAAAAAGTACAGTTCGAGCCTTAGGTACGTGTCCACTTATGTTACGATCCAAATGGTACTGGTTAGTACGTCTTCCGCCTATCTGGGGAGGAAGCTTGGACGTACAACAAACACAATAAGGATAGACACCATACACACGCACTCCGCGTGTTTTACGCATGCAAGGGAACAAACTCGGGAGCGCACGAACGGCCGAGAACCTATCGATTTGAAGAGAAGGAGTTTGGGGATGGGGAGGGATATTGTTAGGGGTACAGTGGATGGAAGGGCGGCGAAGGGGTCCCACTCATATACATACACACAGATGAATACAGAGTTTTTATTTATTTACATTTTTTTTCGACCATTTTCCTTACATCCCCTCCATCCGCGATCCCCGCGCCCTCTCGCCGAAAAAGATGAGAAACGCTGAGCGCAGGAGACGGATAGCGGGAATAAGGAGGGGGGAGGTTGACTTGGAAAGGGGGTGGTGGGGGTTGAGGTTTGTCTCACCCCTGTGCATCTCCCTCATCACATATTCCTTCTTATCTCACATTCCATCCAAATCCTCATTTCCTGAAGCCAAGACAGCATTCTTTGACACATCTCATATAGACTTCAACAAAAGTAAAACTCACAACGATCGCGCATGTGACGTAATCCCGCCTATGGTATGGTATGGTGGTTGGAGACCGACAGCTGAGGTCATTTGCGCCATGAGGGAAGGGTAGGTAAGGAAGGGTGGAGAGAGACCTGGCGTCGGCATTAGCCTGGTGTTAATAAGAGGCGCCTGAGGGACCACGGCTGAATGTCCCATCCGACGGACGGCGTGTTGCGCTTGAAATGTCCTCCACACAACATTCTCAAGCAGGGATCGGACAGTATCTGAAAATGCCGGGATTTGAACCCGAGTTCGCCGGGTGGGAAGCCAACACTCTTGCCACCACACCAACCCAATCCCCTCCCGCCTATGATAGGTGAGTTTCCGGTCCCTTGGAATTTCCTATTACCCTCATAGTTAATTTTCCCCGCATGCAACGAGTTTTGCTGATGCGAAACCTTCGCTTTTACGAACTATTCTTTGGTCCCTTGGGGAATAACTTCCTCTTTTACAAAGGAATTACGGCCATCTTCGCACCTTGACCGTTCCTTATCTCATCATCAGTCGTTCTCACGTGTGGCCATCACCACATAGTCCTACCGTTGATCTTAAAATCCATCCCTTTACAGCCGTTTGATGGAAAGGGTGGGACGATAGTTTATTTTTATGGAAAGTTTGCTTGAATGAAGATGATTTACCGAATATTTGCCGGAAATCATGTGATTCTTACAGCAAAATTTTTTATTACGGATGAAACGAAATCCCCTTTACAACAAAATAGAACGATAGTCCCCTTAAATTCGTTATTTCCGAGTTTTACAGTAATTTCGTCGCTCAATATAACTATATCCACATACTACCCCTCAAACCACTTCTGTGGACATGAAGGGTGTCGCGTTAGAACGCCAGCTGTTAACAAACAAGAAAAGAAAATATTATACGCGTCCTCATTTGTTATAGGACTTTGTCAAACAAATATACCAACTGAAGAGTTATTATGACGATGAATTCGATGAACCCAACTCTTAAGTGGTAATATTTTATTTCCGGCGAGGTTCGATGTAGTTTATAACACCCTATAGGAAACTTTGTCTTTCCATCAATGGGTCAAAAACGGTCAATTACAAATATTTTTGAGGAAAATTGCCAGTTTTATCCCGTAAACACGACTTATTGTCATGAGCAACCTATCTTAGAATCTAGTTCCTCTAAAAGTAGAATGAAGAAAACAGTATCGACCCCTTCACCAATTTTTTTCAGTGCCAATTGTGATAGAGTAATTAAAATAAAAACACCCTTAATGTTCTCCTTTTCAATCAATTCGAGCAATGCACGGTGAGTACACCCATCCCTTCAGAAAAATATCTCTCAAAAATTTCTCGCTCCTGTGGAGATAGCCATAAGTGCCAGGAAAAATGCTTTTGCCGAAAATAGAATTATTGATACTTCGCACCTTTCATCGAGATATTTCATTTTGCGAGTCACGGGGAGTGTGGTAACCAATCGGATAGAGCACTGGCCTTCCGATCGAAAGGTCTCGCGCTCATATCCAGGGTGAAGCCTCAGGGACACCACAAAGCGAAAGAGATCTTGAAGTGCGAGGTGGCCCAAGTAAAAGAACTTAACCCCAAAATCTGAATGTGTGAACTGGCACACTCGTTTAATAAACAATCCCTCCAACAATAGAGTAGTTTCCTTTATTCGAAGAAAACGAAAGGCATTGAATGCGATTCGTTACCAACCATTAGTGTATTCATAGTAACCAAATTATTTGGTTTTACAAATCCCAATTCAGGCGAATGGCAATGGGCAATTTTAACCGCATTTGAAAAAGGCCAAATCGGCGCCCATGCGATGCCACTCCACGTGACGTCACAGGGACCTAGTTTATATACGAGTAGATAGGAGTTTTACATTGCCTGAGATTACCAATGCATGCATGAGGCACAGAGCTCAGGGAAACATGTCTTAATAATCACCTTATGAAACTGCCTATATGCCAAGCGCTCCCTGCTAGCAGGGTACTCTGCCACCTGCTAGCAGCCTATCATCGTATCAGCGCTCAAAGCCTCGCTCCAATGTCACCTCTCACGGAGACAGCGGGAACCAGAATGACGTCACACGGGGTTTTCCCAGCATTCATACTTAGACGTCGCGTTTTTTACTTTTTCATTTAATCGCGAAAAATAGATTTCGTCATTAAAAAACGTTAAAATAAGTACTCCTGGAGTAATAATCTTTCGATTTAGGCAATAAATAATAATAGGAAACCACCCTATTATCTAACGATACTGCATCATTGTGGATAGATAGACTGCACGACTAGAGGAGTAGGGTGGCTATTGTCACGTGCCCAGGCGCATACCTTTTTTGGTCTGTTGAGCCAAACCAAATTTTAAATTGCCTATTGTATACAATACCACTGCAGTAAGGGTATTAATGCACAGAGCACATACAACCTTACTCTAGGCACAAGAATGAGCACCTCTCCTGTTCATTCGGTTTTTATTTTATTTTGACGGATTACTCGATCAAAGTATATGGTATCATCTTAAAATTTTCAGAGAATCTAGGGCGTATGAAGTAGACCGTGTTAAATATTTTTCCTGCATTTCAAATTCGAAAATTGTACGTTTTCATTTGTTTCTCGGGTGGATTTTTTTATATTTGAGATACAAGTAATATTTTATCGGAGCCTGTACTCTGCCTACCCGAGTAGTCATCTCCAAAAAAGGCGGGTTGTGTAGGAGGTATACTTCCTCTTAACTTCTGTCATATCACAGGATCCGGTGTGTCAATGTGCCATGGCCCTTTCCTACACATGTAATGTATCTCGGTCGACTCATTTTATCTCCATAATTCTTCGGTGGCACTGCATTGTGAAAACTTCCACGCTAGACTTCTCTTCTGCTGCTAAGTATTATTCATGCCACCCTCGGGTTCGAGTCCCGCCTGTGTAGGTTGTCCCTATCCCGGGCATGGATGTTTGTGTACGTTTGATTGTTAAGTTGAGAAAACCCGATGTAAAAGGCCAATGGAGCTGCTTTTGATAGTACAGGAATAAATTAATAAATGTTTACGTTGATGTAAATCAAACTATAAGTTTCAATTTAAGTATACCGGGACTAGCCGCGGTAATGCCTGTTTCCACCGTCTGGAACCCCTCATTAAATCTCATTCAGTCGTCGATAACCTATTTTCGTTCCTTTTCTTCATTTTCCATACCTCTACTTCATAATTTAAGTTTACCGGGACTAGCCACGGTAATAACTCTTACGGGAGCCACCCGTAATGCACAAATTGTGCGAAAATTTCGCAGGGAAAGAAATCATTCGCCTCGACCGGGATTCGAACCCGAATCCCCCCGATTTCCAGTCGAGTGCTTTAGCCAATTATTAAACCAGTCAGGAAATTTGTGCGTGCTATAGGTTTCTAAGTCTCCACAGTCGCATGCATTAGCGCATATCATATCCTCATTTTTGATTCAGTAACGCTGCGCTGGCGGGAGTCGATCCGCAGCCTCCGACGTCGGCGTCGCACACATCGTATTGATTATCGGATGCTGCAGCAGCAGGCGCGGTGGACGGCGAGTGTGGGGCTTCCCGTGGAGAGAGAGAGAGCGCGGCACAGGGGGCCTTTATTGCACACACAATTCCTGCTCCCTCTGCACCACCCTCCCTTGATGGCGTGGCGCCGGGTGCGGCGGTGTGGAAGGGCTGGAGCGGTGGCGGTTAGGGGTGCAGAGGGGGGGGGGTGCAGTGGGTGTCTCGAGTTGAGTTATTGCGTACCCTTCCCCCAAATAACTCCTCTTCTTTTCCATTTCCCACTTGCCTCCCACAGCCTTTTCTTTCTTATACGATCCCTTCCCGAACTGGAGACGCTCCGTAGACGTGGAGAGGGAGCTAAGAAAGACTTTCGGTGCACAAAAACTTCCTTCCCAGAAATATGACATTGGAACGCAAGTGACGTATTTTTGAATTCATACTATTTTTCTCCAGAAAAATAATCTTAAATTATAACAGGCAATATATTATTGGAAATTGAAAGAAAAAACTTTGGAAGGCTCACTTGTGTATTTAAATAGGCAAGACCCGAGTTTTCTAACGTAGTTACATCTTCAGGTCCTGCTTCTTGGGTATTAATGCATCTGAAGATTTAATAATAGATGTATATTAATAGATTTAATGGAAATGTAAATATATATGTAATAATAATAGAAGATGAAATAACATTAAGATGTAACTACGTTACGACCCCGGGTCGTACAAAAGACAATCTTACAAAGTTTTTTCTTTTCATTTCCAATATGGAGAGGTTTCACAAAGTCAAGCCCGAAGTTATAAGTTATATTTTAAGTATATTTATTGGTGACATAATTTATAACATATAAAAATAGCCGATAATACATCTTGTACACTCTTTCATTGCATCCACAAATCAAGATATGCTTCAAAGATGGTGAAGTTAAGAGAAGTATTTTTTGGAGTAGCGGTGGAAAATATTTTTTGGTACACATACAATTCTTTCTCAGAAATATGACATTTGAACGGAAGTGACGTGCGAGGGTAGCTCAGAAAGTAATGCACCAAATTTTTTTCTTCGACATTTATTTATCGTACAAAATGTGAATTACACACTCGAAAGAGTGATATTTCATATACACATCCTATTTTTCCACGTAATCTCCGTCTATTTATATGGCCGTCATCCAGCGTGAAGCAAGGGCGTCTTTGGTCTGTCGGTACCAATCCTTAACTCCTTTTCTCAGCAGCATCATGTACGGGTAAGGATTGATATCATTCAATGCACTCCTATCCACGGCGGTTCGAATACAAAGCACTCATCCATCGCATCCAGAAATGTGGACGAGCAAGATAGTTAGGAATGGAGAAGGATTTATGGTGCAATCATTGATGAGAGCCCCTCGTTGAGGGTAGAAGTCGCTAAAAAAAAACGGATGCAGTATAGAAAAACTTGAGGCCAATGTGCGAGGTGGAGGAGTAGCGGAGATGCAGTTTCCTTCTCAGCATGATTGAGTGACGTCAAAAATAGTTTCAAAGCGTTGAAGCCGTAGATTTGCAGTCGCAAATACCTTCATAATAAGCAATGAAACGGAAAAATAGGTCTCTTTATTTTTAACCTCTATCCTAACTAATTTTTTTTCTTCTTATCTTGACCTTCTTTAATTAATGGTTAAATAGTTCTTGGAGTATAGTTCCAGTATATATGATGCAAAAAAGTTGTAGCCAACGTTTCAGTTAATTTAAAACTATCATCAGGGCTATGAATAAAAACATGAGAACAATATAAAATACAATTATATACAATATTTTACATAAATAAATGTTACAATAGTTTTTTTTACTATCGTAACATTTATTTATGTCAAAATATTGTATATCATTGTATTTTATATTGTTCTCATGTTTTCATTCATAGCCCTGATGACAGTTTTAAATAAACTGAAACGTTGGCTACAACTTTTTTGCATCATATATACTCTATCGTAACTGCAAACATAAAAAAATTGAAAGACACCTTTAGTCATAAATAATTTTCCGTCAAACGTTTTTTTTTTTAATTCAAATCATCTTTATTTTCTTCGAGATGTACCTTCATTTTATTGCTCCTTACTTCGATTAACTCTCCCATACTTTCTCTCCTCAACAATTCCCCTCTCGTTCCATCAAAAACTCCTCAACAACATCAACTTCAGTATTAAAATATCATGCGTTTCATGATAAGGGGAGTGTTGAACTCGTCTTAGGCTCTGCACCTGGTGGGTGATCTTAGTGCAGCCGACGTTTCAGGTAGAGACTTGTTATTCATCGTCAAGGCAAATATCACGAAGCTAGACTATACGCTGATTGTATACAGACGCTGTTGGTGAAGGATTTGTCTAGTCCCGATTGTTACTGTGGTGGACTGTTGATCTTTTAGCTTAAGCCGTTGACCGTCGGCTTCACTCATTCCATTTGTAATCGTGTTAAGATTCTATTTTATGTGATACTGATGGCATAAACTAAATCGCGGTTTGAGTCCCATCTCTCCATTCATATTTCACTCGTTTCCTTAGTTAAGGGATCCCAAAAAAATTCCTGTGCTCCACATAAGATTTTATTCGTCCCAAATAATACGAAGATCTATGCTGAGGATATATTCAACTACCGCTGATTTCTCCAGCTGTCCAAGTCGGAAATGCCGTCGGCGTTCTTGCGGTCGAGTACAGATCGTTCGACCTGTCTCTCCTATTTAGACCTCATGATGAGGATAGGTGCACACCAGTGGCGCAGCGAGGGTGGGGGGTTTGGGGGATAACCACCCTCCCAGAGCTCAGAGAAATTTTTAAGTTTTATTCATTTTACTTAATGGATTAGTATAACTTATAGAATAAGGTTAGGATTAATCAAATATCTCTCATAAAGCGGTAAAACTAGTCATTTTGAACCATTAATCTTAAAATCATCTGGAGGTGGGCCCCCGAAACTCCCACTTGCCCTGATGGGTATGCAATACCCCCAATCCCAAAAGTATTAGTTGCGCCTAAACCCCCCTAGCCTAATTATTAGCGCCCCTCATGTACACCACTATTCACGTGGATATTCGTGGACGGTTTTACGATTTTCGAAACGCTCTGATGCAATTCCTCCCGAGCCCACGCTCATTTGGTCCTATCTACTAGACGTATACAACGTCCGTAGACCCGATCTTATTGGTCGCTGGCTTCAAATGCCACAGTGCCGACTTGCATCTGTCTAACACAATAGATTCTTGGACTCTTCAATCAGTACCTCCAACCAAGGGCGTACCCAGGATCATAACTAGGGGGGGCAAGCCATGATCTAGTGGGGGGCAGGCCATGGGATTTATGAGATTATTTCCTTGAAAAAGTAGTTTTATTTCAGTTACATATCTTATACTAATATATATAATTTTTTCGTGGTTTTAAAGAAAATTTGTTGAATACTCTCGTTTCAATTTAGCACTGATTTTGCTTGAAGACTTTTGCGATTTTTTCTTCTAGCGGGGGGCAGCTGCCCCCACCTGCCTCTCGCTGGGTACGCCCATGCCTCCAACTTTCTTCCCACTTTATAATTTTCTACAAGTAATTTAAGTAAGTACCTGTTTATTTGACGGCATTGAGACACTAACCAATTCTTCGCCGCTCTTAGGTTGACAACCCTGGAACGGTACGCTTGCACCGCATATCTCTGGTTCCCCTTTCCCGCCGGTGGAGGCGCTGAGATCGTCATGGAGGCAAATGGACGGGGATTGAGTTCCATCGACAATGGCTGCCGATGGAACTGCGCAAGCGCCGCGGAAGTTAAATTTGGGAGGGGAGGGGGGGTGAGTTCCGCCAACACCCCCTCCCACATTAATCGCTGCACCCTGAGAGGAGGGGGAAGCAGATTCAAAAGGGGATGTGGATTCAATTTTCCTCCCCCACGTTCCCCCCGCCACACACCGTCCTGGCCACCCCATGCATAAAAACACACGAACACCAACATCAAAACCAACCCACTCCTCCTGGCATTACTCCAACCCCCTCTTATATATATAAATATACGAGCAAAACTCGGCAGATTCTCTTCTTCCCATTCTTTACATCAGCAAATAGGTAAGTAAAACTTATTAATCGAAAGAGAAAATAGCGAGTCAAATAAAAATATTCATCAAAACGTCGTCCGCATGGAAACAGTATTGTATTTCAAACTCACCCACCAAAACATAACTAGCATATTATGTATCAACTTTAGCAGCAGTTATTCATTTTTTCGGCAGTGATAGAAGATTAGTACTGTAGCACATGTAACAGTGAACGGATTGTGTAATAATAATAATTAATTAAACCTGAATGCATACTTTTTATAATTGTTTGTTAAATGGGAATTATTGCCCCTCATTCCCCTTCCACTGCTTTTCCAAGAATTATGATGAAGTCAATTTCAGAGAGGAATGTGGAAATCTTTACCTATAAAAACATAACTTTCCGACTAATACGAAGCGTAAGAGAAAATCGATTGAAGTCATTACGAACCCAATGATGCAGTCATCCGTTAAAAGAATCTCAGCCCTTCATCTTAATGGATAGTATTTTAAAAAAAAAGCATAAAAAGAAACCGCCGCACTAAAATCAAATGCACCACCAAGGAAGAGCCCCCGAGAGGCCCTTGGTGCCTGTTACGAGAAATTAGGTGTCACATAAATCTTCTCCAGGAAGAATAATAATTGTATAAACTCTGTCAGCAGAAGCAGTCTCTATCAATGAAATCTAATCTCAGCTAGCACTGTCGGTAATCACTGCGTATCACCTTTTCTAAAGTGCATTGCATGCGATATAAAAAAAAAATGTAATAGAGGCAAAAAAAACCGTTACTAGTTTAATGCCAATTGTTGTAAATTTTTAATGTAATTTTTATGAGGTACTTTTCATTTGATCATGCGAAAGCTAAATGTAATTTTTCCGTAGCTAAAATAGTGTTTCATTGAAATTTGCAATATAAGAACTATTGAAAAACTTGTGGCCACTAAAATGTTAAGTACCACACATTAACCTTTTTTTTTTGTTCTTTCAGCAGTTTTTATGGTTTGAAAAAATTGTCAAGTTCAAAAACTCATGTACAGTTGTGAATTTTAAATAATGCTTCCTAATCAACTAATAATTTTTTCATGCTTAAAAATAATGTGAAATTCTTCAAAAATAATGAAATGAAGAAGAAAAAATAAGGAACATCGCCCAAATTATAGACAGTGACTGTTCCCTGTCCGTCCGGAATCCAAATTTTTTGTTTTCGAAATGGATTTTACTCAATAAGAAATTAAGTACGAAGCTGAATGAGGCAAATTTTATAACCATGTGTGTACAGTATTAATGTTTTTAATACACACGTTGGTGACCCCGTGCCTCCTCGATGAATTTGAATGAAATGGTCCCTCAATACTTGATCATCGGGCACCTTGATGGTCTGCTCCGCCACTCCCCCAATATATCAGACATGGCAATCAAAACTAAACGAAAGTAAAAACCAGTAAAATTTCACTAGTTTCGTTTCCGGAAGCGAAATATAAAAACGAAACGAAAAATAATTAAACCCGGGGAGCTAAACTCTGGCTCGAAACGAATTCGGAGTTAAAATTACTTCGGGTGGAAACTAAACTAAGCTTCAGGGACTAAATGAAACACAGATTATGTTTCTCACCCGAGGGACCACGTGCTTCTTCCTCGAACAGTTTAGTTTCGAACCAGTCACCGAGTACTAAGTATGGTTGAATGAAGTAGAGGTTTAACCTACCGCCATTAGAATCATGGGGCACTCATATTTTCACCGCAAACAGGAGAACGGTGAATTTAAACTGGCCATTCGATTTTTAAGCTCAATGTTTTAATCTCTCTTCAGTCATGAAATGGGTCGAAACTATTCCCTCTTTTCCCCCTCCACTCAACTTTTGGGATCGAAACTTAACAATGAGCAGCGGAGTTTCGATTTAGTTTCGTTTATGAGAGAAAAGTTTCGTCCCGGGTCAAAACTAAACTCCTTGGTGATTTTGATTTCGTGCAGGAACGGAACTAAACCTCTGCCTCGTATTTTCGTTGCCCTCCGTGTCAAAACGAAACATTTTCTTTTCCCTTCCCATCTCTGCAATAAATACAGACTCACTTCCTATGCCAGAGGTCGAGAGTGAAATTATCCCGCTCTCCTCATCCCGAAAACGAAGGCACTGCGGTGCACTCATCGATCCATTGCATCCAAGCGGAAGGCCTCATACGCACGTGCATTCTGTAATCACCAATGGCTTGCGTGTGGAAAAACTGTTTGGGGAAGCAAAATAACCAGCGGTACAGTAACGGATACAGAAAATTCAAAAGATATTTTGCGCTACCTATACTTTTATCGTCATGAAAAATTATCAAATTACATGCATAATTTTAGAGCTTTATTTCAACTGATTACATGCACAAACATGATAATACTATCTTATAATATAAAAAAGTTACAATTGTTCTGCAAAATTCGGATATTCGGGCATTCTCGCAAGCCCTCCATATGTATACGCCACAGCAGCGGTAGGATTGAGAAATCCCCAGTAGAATAGCCAAAGACAGCGATTTACAAAATAAAGTTTTAAAAATTTCTTTTCTGTCGTCGATTGCGTTAGATTTAAAAAAAAAGAAGGCCGATTTTCCGTTCTTTGATCTCGACCTTACATCACCTCACCATGTGACTGCGTAGGTTTCCGCGGTGTCGAGGTTCCAAAATCTCCATTCTTCCTGTGCTACTGCGTCTGGTTGTTTGTCGATGACAACAGTTTCGCTAGCACTGCTGCTAGTGTCTTCAGGTCGAAGATGCCGGTCCACGATTTTTGTCCTCCTTATATAGGGGCTTATTCCCGCTAGTTGTGGCTGCTGCTCTGTCATTGGTCCTTTTGAGTAGTCTCCTCCAATTGGCATCCAAGTGCCATCGCCCCTATTAAAAGTGTCCGTCCGGGCTATTTCAATTGCTTCTCGGACAAGTCTGGGAGAAGGCAGATATTTAGGTGGAGTCACTAAAATTTTTAAGAAAGTTCGACTGATTGAAATACTTTCTTCATAATGGTCGAGGGCGTGCCTTCCAATTTTACTGGCCTTATAGAAAAGCCTTTAACATGGGACGGATCATATTATCATAGGCCGATAGTATCGCTGCGGAGTTCAAACGAAATGGTCAATATCGAGTTTGGATCGAAGCTGTTAGACGATGGCTCCATCTAAAATCCCTCGATTTTTCATTGTTATAACTTGGTTTTCAATTTTAATCGAAATCGATTTTTTCATTAGTAACCCATTACAACCCAATATTGCTTCTAAGCAACATCAAAAATGAACAACATGTCGACATTTAAGCTCTATTCAGGAGATATTTAAACTCCGTATTCTTTTATTCTAAAAAGTTTAATGTAGAAATATATAAATGCCATATTAATTATGATTGAGTAGAAAATTTTCTTCTTGTCTTGAAAGTCTTGAAATTTCTTTTCTCCCTGAATCAGCTCTGGGCTAGAAAGGGTTAATCCTAACTATTCATATTAATGAGGCATTGTCCCCAGAAAAGGATTTAACTTGCTGGACAGTCACTTCCCCTATTGATAGCACCTTCTCTACATTGTATCCGATTCGATAAAAGAGATCACAAGCGCTTGGCGAAGTCCATAGAAATGTCCACTTTGGAGTCCTTTCAGCCACCGGATGACACCATCTACTCTTTGTTGACACCATTGTCGCGCCGTGATCGTCATCTTCCTGCTACTACATACGAGTGTTTCCCTCGTATGCCGAATCGGAGGCAGCGTGCGCTGTGAGGAGCACTTCGCGACCAGCACTATCGGGTCCCACAGGTCCCATGGCCCATGTCAGGTGGGGAGGGGGTCTATTCTGTTCCGGACCCCCCGCCGGGGGCCCGCGCGCAGGTACCGGGGACCCTTTTTGGGCAACTCTTTTTGTTTGTTGTCGTCGCTGGTTGCTCGGGCGTGTCACCTAGGCCCTTCAGCCTACTCTCGAGTTCAAAAAGGCCTCCTCACAGAGGGGGGAGGGCCCTTTTGGAGATGAGTTTTTCGGGCCCCTTGTCACGGCGTCGCACCTTTGAGAGAAAGAGACAGGGGAAATGATCGAAATTTATTCTTTAGAGGGTATTATTGCTTCGCCAGAGACGAGGCGGACTGAAGGGCCCAGAGAAATTTAGTATATACAACTGAGAGCCGTGTCAGAAAAGCTTGGAATGGAAAAGGCAACATTGAAGCTCATCAAAAATTAGGATTCGACAATGATTTGAAATACGATGGGGAGTTCTCCAATAATCACTATCTATGCCCCACAACTCCGTAGTGCCGGCACATCTTAGGGAAACGGGCCAGTTAGGATATCAGATAGAGAATGGGCTGGTACACAAATTTTATCTTGTTGTCGATTGTGATAATTTTTTTTCTTTTCGTGACCTCTATGCATACAGTCGGCGTCAAAATGATGTGTCACTGTGCTTTGCAAATTTATATCTGGACTTCAGTGCATGCCTTAATAATGAATAATACGTCATTTTAAATAAAAAATTAAAATGATTTGGATTTTTTTAAATGGTAAGGAGGAAAAAAATGATCGATCGCAAAGAATCTCTGGTGTAGGTGTATAAATATACCAAAAAGTTGGCAAAAATTTACATTTAAAATTCTTCAAGACCTAATCTCCAAGACACTGAATTAGCGGTATTTTTTTTTAATGAAGAGACCAAATTTCTTCCGCTTTTCGAACTTTCCGCGTCTCCTAGAGCTATTCGCATTGAAAAATTGACGGTCATAAACCTCATTCATATAAGCTGCTGATGTATGCCGTGCGGGTCACCGCCTCTCGCCTACTCCTCAACTTTGAGTATTGCCTTCGATTGGTTTGTCGTTGTCTGCAAGAGTGTTAACAGCAACAAACTACGTGAGGTTAATGCGAGAAGTCGATGGTTGTTGGAGAAGCGGTGACCTGCTGAGCGCGAGTGCGTGACGTCATCATATGACCTTGGAAAATGTTAACGCCGTCGATTTTGCCCGCGGGTATTACAAGGAATAGACGATGGATCGAGAGAAGGAAAAATGTCTCTCCGTCCCTCCATTCTTTAATCTCTCTCACATTCGAAAATTTGAAAAATTAATGAACGATCTCATTTAGGGTTCTCTACCGCCACTTCAAAGTAGTGTGTAGAGCAAGCATTCCCGAAATTCACGATGGAGGTAACGGGACGATTGTAGATTCCGGGAAAAGCCAATGATGGCGGGATGCGCTGCTTCCCTTAATGTTCTTTTACGTGTAGCATCCCCATGATGGCACGCAGATAGCAGGGTCTGTCCCTTCAGGCGGTAGGGAAGACAAATTAGCATTTTAAATTTTCACCTCCACTCAGCTACGGAAACTGCTTTTCGGTTGGACCGTTTCGGGTGAGGATGAATGTATAATAATCAATGAGAGATCGCTTACCAATTTCCTGACAAAAAATATGATTTTTTTTAATTGACCTGAATTTCGACGCACTAAAATTAAATTTTGAACGCATGACAGCTGAATTAGGAAGATTTTTTGACGTTAGGAATTCATTTTTGCTGAAGCTATACATAGATCCAGCAAATTTGTGCGTGACTTCATGAAATTATCTTATAGGCGTGTCGAATTATTGCTCCCTCTCCAAATCATTTTTATAATTAGGTGTACATGCAACCGGTATCAAAGAAATGCTGAATGTTCAGGAGGAATGCAATGTTTTTTTTATTTTCATTCAATGCTGCCTTAGTAACATACATTTTAATGCTGACTATTTTTTTAATAAGCTTGGTTCAACTGTTTGCTTTTTTCTAAGAAAAATGTTTACCATCATAACTCTGTAACAAATGCAGAAATGAACGGAAAAAATATTTCATTGAAACTGTATACCACTTGCTTCCAAGCCGAGAAAGATTTTCACGACGCTCTGACTTCTTGTAAATTTGTATGTAACCCAATGAAAATACATGTTTACATTTTATGCATACAATTTGATTAAATTAATTTGACTAACAGTGAAAGGGGTTTATCACTATTCAAAATACTCTCAGAGTTGGTTCAAAGTTCAATAACATTTAATTCATGGATATACATGAGGTTTTTTTCAAATAAATTTGCCTTTGCACCCATCTACCACGACAATGTTGGGTATTGTGACACAAAGCCTACATACATTACCCGTTCGTATAGGTGAGTCTTTTCTCCGCCTTCGGAAAGGACATCACAGTCTTCGGGAAGAGAAAACGCTTTCATGGAATGCCTCGTCTCTTCTCCAGTGAGAAAGAATATCAGAATATATTTAACTACATTTAAATTATGCCAAAGGTTTATTCTCGAAAGATTTCCTGGTGAACAATGCTTGAAAGATATTTTTTTGGGTTTGATACCGGTCATAAATAGCTTAAAATTTTTGTCACATTAAAGATCATTGTTACCTAATTTCATCATGTTTTTAAGAATCATCAAAACAAGCATTTAACAATCGTGAGGAATTGAAGGCTCGTGGAAATGTGAAGAAGGAGATAGAAATATCTAATTGGCCATATCTTGAAGCATTAATGACTGATGAGGACAATACCAGAGAGATAAAAGGGACGACATGAACGAAAATGGCAGGCCTCGAATAAAATACATGTGATAGAGAATCTAACTAATAGGAGAATCAAACTCACCTCAGGATTATTGACCAGTAATGGTAATAAGGTGAAAAATTGTTGCACTTGGAAATGTTGCAGCAACGGAAGACGCCCTGCGAAAAAAAATACGGCGGAATTATTGAAATGTCTTGTTTAAGTTAGGGATTAGTCGATTCAAAATATCGATTCTCAATTCCACTGCTTCTCGGGAAAGGAATCGAATCGAGAATCGATCCCCGAAAGTGGATTCCGATTCTATCGATTCTAGGAAGGTAAATATTTTGAAAATAGACTGATAGCTTGGGGTATAAAGTCCGTCACACATCTGAGCCATTGAGCACTGTAAATTGTTATATTAACAATTTATGTCTGAAAGAGTTAAAAGGTTTATTATTTTATTAAAGGTGTATTAATATAATCCTGATTTTCTATTTTTGATGGTTAATTTCTTGGGGCACTTTATTGTATTTGTTATTTTATTCCATTTAATATGAAAATGCTAATCACAGCAGTTCTTCTGACAAATCAATATCCCACCTGTTAGTAAGAATAAGAATAATTGGACTTGGAATCGAGAATTGGGAATCGATTTAAAAGAATCGAAATTTGAATCAAAATCGAAAAAAGTGGAATCGACTCATCCCCAGTTTAAGGAATATCTGAAAAATGCTTCGGATAGCAACCGAGTTCTCTTAGAAGGAAAACGCATAGCCTTTTGCCTGCCTTCGATTGGGTTCCTCTCCATGGATGGGAAAACCTTTAACGGAATGCACGGTCTGTTTATCTGGCGGGAAGGAAATCATTTAAACTCGAGAGAAGACTGTCCCTCTCTACACCGGGTTCGTTCGCGCCGCCATCCGACGATGGGGAGAACTAACCGGCTACGCCGTGGATAATTGAAACAACCCTTTTTCTATCGTGGCCCTCTTAGCCACACCCTTTGCATTTGCATGCGGAAAACCCTTTTCGCACCTGAGGACCACCACCACCCGTATGTTAATCGGGGACTTTTCCCAACCGCCCGGGAATTAAATCCGCTCTGCATATATGCATATTTCTCCCTCGCGTGCATCTGATTGCTACCTTCCCCGTCGCACCTCCATTATTAATAACGACCGAAAATTTTCACGGGATGAGGCAGAGGGATGAGATAGAGGGGTAGGGGGTTGAAAGGTTAAGGGGTTGGCGCGGGGTTCAAGAAATAGTTTTCTCACGATCCTCGCCCTAGCCGTCCCTTTTTAGGACAAGGGGTTATATGTTGGGGTCTGGCTCCTCTTTCGCCTTCGCTCATCAGCTGCGTCCCATGCAGATGAGGGGAAGTTGCAACAAAGGGATTTTTTCACTGGGGGATGGGTTTTTCGGTCGCACCCGGCAGCCAAGGAATCATCCCCTATGCATGGGGACCCACATGGCAATATGTGATTACAAAAATCCGCGGTGGAGATTTTTATGATCGCGCATCCGAACGAATTAAAATAATATTTACAGCCTCGGGCCTCGAACTTACACCAAATGAACAATCCTGTAAATTAAGTTGATGGTTTGAGGCGTTACTTTCTGGAATTTATTAATATTGAATGAAAATTAAACTATGTTTTTCTACATAAAATAAATTTTAAATATTTCATGTGGAAAAACATAGTTTTATTTTCATTCAAACTATGTTTTTCCACAAACTGTGTTTTAATTTTTAGTGATTCGGTTGTTATTAAACTTTATTCTCTCAGTGCTGTCTTTTAGGGAGCGTGTTAACTTAGTGGGTGGGCGCTTAGCTGCTACCGGGTTCAAATCCCGGGTGAAGCATTTGGATAAACTTTTAGTGATTCGGCTGTTATGATATTTCATTTCCTCAATGCTGTCTTTTGGGGAGCGTGTTAGCTTACAATTAGTAGGTGGGCGCTTAGCTGCTACCGGGTTCAAATCCCGGATGAAGCATTCGGATGCCCTCAAATAAAACTCTCGAAGTGTGAGATGGTCAAGGGAAATAAAATGGATCCGCTACTAATAATTTGTGAATTTCACACGCCTTTGGCAAAGTCTGATGTGTGTTCTACCCCCACCTATCCATACAAATTTTTGGGTTGAAAAACTGAGATAATATTATTCTCAAGTTAGAATAATTTGCACACAACGCACAAGCAAAAGTTATTAAGTTTCCTCTTTCCCCTTGTCCTCTGAGGTTTACAACACACCGGGGCTGGGACCGACTAACTTAACTGATACGCCCGCGCTCCCGGGGAGGATTTTGGATGGGAAGGAACAAGGAAACAGGCGCCGCCGCCCGACGACGCACAGTGGGCTGGAATCGAAAAAAGCTGGCCAAAACCTCAAAAACGATGTTTTTGAGCTAAGAAGTTGAAACTTCACATCTATATCCTCAAATAAATTTTACATAACTTTCCAGATTATTTCTCTCCTGTATTTTTACGTTAACAATATAAGTGAGGTCAAAGTTGAACAAATTTAACGAAACACGACCACCCTCGATTTTTCCTGACAATTGCCAACTTTATCCTCGTGCAGTGCTTTCATGAATAGTTTTATCGACAAAACTGTTATAAAATCTTAATTGGCATTTATTTTTCTTACATTTGAAGGGTTTTTAAAGATGTTTTTTCATCAATAACCATAGACATATCACAAAATGGCCGAGCCTGTTTTCAGCCATTTTTTTACATAAACGTAGAGAAAAAGTAGATATTGCCACGGACTTCCGCCAAGTGACTCATATCACGTCGTTTTATGAAGCTTCTTCATTGTGGATCTAAAGTAAAACCTTGCACCAACTTGCAACTCCGAATTTTAAATCGTTTTTTCGAGCGTACGGTCGACCCCAGTTCTGGCCGGCGGCGGCGGAGAGTGAGGCGACGCGGCAAGCGTGTGGTTGCAATATGATCTCATTCACTTTTTTATCCGGATAATAAATGTAATTGTGATAGAAAATAATCACCAGAAAGTAAAATTAATAATTATTGCTACGAATGACTCTTATTATGCAATCGCAGGGCACTGCAAGAGGTGAACTGAAAGGTTTCTTTCTTTGGCCAGGCTGGGAGCCGCTAGAGACCCGGTGGCTGCGCACTACTTTTAGATTGCTTGAACAATTGAAAATGGATATCTCTAAGAGCGACACAGAGACCATTTTATTACAGCCCCACTATATTTCCAGGCCCGACAGAAGCGATAAATTAAGAGAGATATTTCGCCAAACGGATAGATATGGGAATTCGTTTTTCCCCCGTACCATAAAGGACATTTAAATGCTAGTCGTAATCTAGTTTGAGCATTTATTATCTAAATGTAAACGGCTGGTGTCTAACACACCCTGCCTCTCACCTTTTAGGTGGCTTGCGGAGTATTACGTATATGTAGATCCATTCTATCCACATCGTTTATGTACAGCACCACATTTCGAAAGAAGAAAATGAAATTGTCATAAATATTAGCCATTTCCCTTCCACTGTGGGATAAATCATTAAAAAAATACGTGGATGAAAGTGAGTCCTTTTAGCTCAACATACTCGTATATCCTATCCATGGACATCGCTAATGCAGCCATCAAGTTTTGCGGACACATTTTGTGGAATTTCTGGCCTCCAAATAGCTTTCCGAGGAAGTGGGTTACGCCTTAGTTGCACGGGCGGGAGTACGTCGAGAACATTGAGGAACCGCCTAATGAATGGACTGCCTTGAATGAATAAAGAGAGGGGAGGGTTGGAGCGAGATTAGAAGGAATGAGGGTGGAATGTGGAGGAGGGGGGAGAATGGGGATTCTTTTATGAATGAATGGGCGGGAATGAGTAAAGAAAAGAGTCGGTATAAAGGGGAAAAAAGAAAAAGAGAAGAAATTTTAAAAAAATAAATAAATGAGCCAATTTTAACGGGGAGTGAAATAAATGATGGACTGAACTGTGTTAAAAAAATAACTTTAACCAAGAAAAAAAATCAAGAAAAAACAAAAGAAAAAGTTGAACTTTGTTAAAAAATAACTTTAACCAAGAAAAAAACAAAAGAAAAAAGAGAAAAGCAGGTGGTTGCTATGAAAACCAGCATGCGAAAATATGTCAGAAAAAAAGGTAAAAAAATGAGAAAAATATAATAAGGGCGGAATAAATTGGTCCAGCAATCAGAGGACAAGCAGAAGATCAATCTGCCGATTTATTAATAAAATTCCTTGCATTAATTGACCTTGATGTAATATTAAAGATACCCTTCGCCGAGAAAGTGCCAAATATTATGAATAATAAATTGAATATTACACCTAGCGATCCCGATATTTTCGGTTTTTTTTTTATCCTTTTAAACTTGTAAATGAAAGTATGCTCACCTCAAACTGACCTCCCTTGTCGTTATTTTTATCGTTAATCGTTATTTTTAACAAAACTGCAAGTTTTATTCGATTTTGATTTTTTCGAAAAAGTGAATTAGTATACATTTATCTCATTCTTTCACTCGGAAATGTCGTTATAGGTTTAAGTTTATATCATTCAATCACGATTTATTAAAATAAAGCCGTTAGCAAGGGTGGATCCAGGATTTTTTTCTGTGGGGGGCACCAAGGTCTGCTAGGCAAACGGTCTTCCCATATTTGGGGTTAAGAACTACATGCAACAATTATTCTACGAAATGTACTCTTAATTTAAATATTTAGGCTATTAATATATAAATATTTATGACTTTTATGTTAAAACATAAAATGTATTAATATTTGTATTAAAAATATCGTCCCCATGAAACTGACCTATTTACAAAGCATACATATTTTAAAGACAGCAAAGGCGGCGCATGATAATAAATGAATACTCAGTTGAACCAACTATAAGATAATAATAACAATTTTAAGTGGCATTAGTTTGGTCCAAAGGTGTTGCCAGGATTTTGAAATGGGGGCGAGGGGGTTACTAGAGATTACGGGGCCCTCCTGGAGTGTGGTAAACACCCCAGGGCATAGGGTTGTCCGGAGTTCCTCCCCGGGAAAATTTTTGGCTACTTTATGCTGAAAACTTTATGTTTAGGACTCAAAACAATATATATGTTATCGTTTTATTTGTTGACGCCATCTTACTCGTTTTTGGCGCCTCTTTCAAAGATAATGATAAGCGAATATATCGTATTGACCAAAATTTATTAACCAAGTAATACACGTGTTTCAATTGTTATACAATCATCCTCAGGTACTCATAAAAAACTATTATTATTACTATGCCTCTTTCAAAGGCTCAAGGGGGTAGCTGTAACCTCAGGAACCCAATTCCAAGCCCACGACACGTTTGAGGTGTGTAGTGGGTTAGTACGTTGATTTTATATGCATGGCTGACTTACCCTAAGCATTTTCGACAAATACAGAAATAGGGGCCTATGACATGAATGCATAAATTCTTCCGTTCTCCGGAGGCATTAAAGAATATAGGAAAATTTTGCTTTAGAGAAAGCTATACCAAAAGTAATGCCACCACAGATAGGTGCTTTTTCAGGAAAACAGCTGGTGCTCTTAAACCCCTATATCACAGCTAACATCTGTAGGATGTTATTCAGACATGCGATTTCCTACGATCAACGGAAATTTATCCTACAGAGTTATGTGTCCCCTTTTGAGCATGAGGTGGAGGCCCGATTAAACGTTACTTTATGTCTAGATGCATGAGCGCGAGAATGAATGCGAAAATGCATCGATAACTATCAAATTTAGGTATGTTAGGAAAGCATCGACGGAAAATAAAACGTATTCTTAGTTCGTTTACATTCGTTGCGTTGCATTCGTTCGTAATCTAAACTAATCCACTAAAATGTTCATGCATTCATACGTCACCTCGCACCCGTTAATGGATCATGTCACCCCACCCTAAGTGCCGGAGGAGGAGGAGGGGAAGAGGCATAAGATAAACGCTTATTTGTACACACAGATCAGCGCGAATGGGCGGTGCGATTTTGCGATTGAACTAAGGGTAGTAGGCAAATTAAGGTTTCATCTGAAGTACTATATCAGTTGTATTAAAATCAAAATCATTGGAAATAAAAAACTTTGAGAAAAATATTCGAATATATTAATCCTCTCGAACCCAGAGCAGAGAGAAAATAAATTTGAAGAATTCTCATTTTTAAAAAGTGAAAATTTTCTACTCAATCATAATTATTGTGGCAGCTACTCATTTCGCCATTAAACTTTACAGCACAAAAGAACATGCTGTTTAAATTTCCCCTGAATAGAGCTGGAAGCGTATACATTTTTGAGGTTAATTAGAAGCAACAGTGTAATATCTACGCTAAATTTGCATGAATGGTGCCAATGGTACCAACTCCATTCATCACATTCCTTTTGGAATGGCTGTAATATTATTAGGTACGATTTAAAGAGCAGTCCAGGCTTACTGCTTTCAATCAGCAATGGTCCTGCTGAGGAATGAGAGTATTTTAGCATTTTTATTTTGGGATCTCTGTTTCACTTTGAAGATATGATCTTTTATGCCGATGGAAGGTTGGCTCTTATAGTAATTTTCGAAATTGCTCCATGCAGTTTTGTCCTTAATAATTCAGAAAGTTCCATACCGTTAACATCTTTAGTCCCACTGTATCATACAACTTGAACATATTCAGCTGTTTTCAGACTTACCCGAGGCAATTTCGATAAATATAGAAATAGGGGTTCAAAACATAAATATATAAATTTCACCATTTTCCGCAGGCATTAGAAAACATAGGAAAATTGTTATTGAGAAAGTTATGCTAAAATTAATACCACCACAGATAGATTTGATAGTACTTTTTCAGGAAAACAGCTGGTGTTCTTACCTAACCTCTTCAGTCCTGGTGTAACATTCATAATACATCTGCTATTTATCATTTCCTGATCTAACAATGTCTCCAAGTGCTGAGCTCTGCTTGTATCGCATACTGCGCTTGAACATATTCAGCTGTTTTCCATCTTCCTCGTGAATCCCAGGCGTGGTTGACGACGAAATATTCCAGGTTTGATGTTATTCTACAATGATTGGCATTAAGAAAGGGGAGTACCATTTATTGATATAATTTTACTACTAGTTTAAGAGAAGAGAAAGAGAAGAATGATAAAGAAAGTACAGTTACGTGTTTGGGATCCCTGTTTCACTTTGAACATATGATCACTATGATTACTTTTGCTGATGGAAAATAGCTCCTCTAATTCCTAGTTTCCTCTAGGAAGAGGGGATAGAGAAGAATGATATGAAGGTAGTACTGCTACGTGATGAAGAGAAGTTAGGAACCATGCTTTCAGGTCCATTTTCTGAGTAACCCGCAAGTTCTACTTCGTTTCCGTTAACTCTTTACTGAATATATATCGTATATCCAACCCTTTAAAGGTGGAGGAAGAGAAAGATAAGAATGATATGGAAGGTCTTACTGCTACATGATGGAAAGAAGTTAGGAACCATGCTTTTAAGTTCTTATTCTGTGTAACCCGCAAATTCTACTTCGTTTCCATTAACTCTATACTGTTAATATATCGCGTAACCAACCTTTAAAATGAGGAGGAAGAGAAAGATAAGAATATCTAATCTCAATCTAAACTCATCCCACTAAATATGCTCATTCGTCTATAAAATGTAAATATGTAAATCAAAAACTAGCCTGAACAATTATCTTAATTTTGACGAAGGGCATGTAAATAAGTAAATATCCAAATGACAAATGACCATTACGATTTGCTTACCATGTAAATCAATAATTATATATTTGTATATTTGTACATAAACTAATATGCTCATTGACAAAACTAGTGCTAACTCTATTGTATTATATCGTGTATTAATTCCGATCTGTAAAATTACACTACTACACACCGGCTAAGCAAAAGACGCCAGGATAACGCCTTCCAGACACCACTTGACTTCTTCTGCAACATCAACATCCATCATCATCAACATCCATCATCATCTATTACACGGCGATCTACGTGGGGTTTTGCCGGTTCCCCTCACGTCTCGGACGAATGTCGGACCAATAGCCATCCCGGAGGAAAAGAATTACAGATAAATATGTATTACAATTGCTGCTATAAGCTCACAAACAACTGTAAACTTAAAATACCTATGACAAGCCCTGAAGAGGGAAATTGTCCTATAACAGGGTTCATGCTGTTAATATGTCTGCGCTATAAATATGTCTAAATACTACCAATACTATGTAAATATCCATGTACACTGGCAGCATTGGAAGTAAACTCTTTTTGATTTGCAATTGAATTGAATTGAAGAAGATAAGAATGATATGGAAAGTATGGCCACTACGCGATGGGAAGAAATTGGGCAAAGAAGAAGGGAATGGTGAAGAGAGCTCCTCTTTGGCTTTATCGAGCGGTGCGACTGGGTCCCGCGACAAACCTCCCTTCCTCCCCCCTCCCCCCGACACACACAGTGTTGCAGGGGTGGGTTTGGAGGGGGAGGGGGTGCGAGGGTGTGGCCCGTGCGCGGCCCTTTTTTTCCTAGGGGGTTATTGGGTGAGGGTTCCGCACCCCACCCCTCTTTCTTTCTCCCATCATCCCCGTAGCGGAGCCGCTTCACATTTTTTTGCGGACATGCGCGGATCAAGCGACCCTTCCCACCCCCCTCTGAAATCCTCTTGGTCGCCATCTTTCCCTGTAGAGGGCGCGTGCACCGTGGCCACAGCGCCCCGCGCTTGAAAACACTCCGCGATGCCGTGTTGAATGCAATAGACGCTCGCTTTGCGCTATTAATCCGTTTGGGAGGACCGATCGTAAAGCTAGTGGTGTCGCTAATTGATTTTCATCTATTGTCGATAATGATAGAGTTTGAATTATTAATAGTAACTAGCAGACCACCCGGAGTTGCTTGTGAAGGATAGTACCCAGAGAAGAGGGAAGCTTGGAACTTATATAGCATTTTTATGGTTTCCCTTTGAGCGTGCCAAGAGATGTCAGAATGTCGAACGAATATATGATGAATGCGGCAGAATGTCGAACCGCTGAAGTTGTGTGACGTGGCGTAAAATACTGAAAAAATGAGAAAACAGCGCAGAGAACGCGTCGGACGCTACTTAAACTATGGGGTTTGGAAGGATAAGATGCACCTATGTACTAACTTTGGTCGCAATCCGTTCAGCCGTATGAAAATGCATAGCGGACAAACAAACAGACATCCTCTTTTATGTATATAGACTTGGGAGGACCGATCGTAAAACGAAAGGCGTCGCTGATTAATTTACTTCCAATGTCGATAGTGATAGAGTTTGAATAATAATATTAACATATTTATTGCTCCTTAAACATTTTCATACATGCGGCTTGCGGGGTACATAGTATTTGGAAACAGATGTTACACAATAGCATCATCTTGTCTCTTACCGAGTGACTACACTGAATGGTTGTGGTAGTGGGTATATATCTGCTGAAAATAAACACAAAGAAACCCAATATATTAGTATTCAGCAGAAGAGAAGAAGTGAAGACTAACATAAAATTAGGGAAATAAAAATCTGGGGGATGGGGATGGTGTGATGGCTAGAGTCTTGGCGTCCTACCCCGTGGGCTCAGGTTCAAATCCTGGCGGTGGCAGAGACTGCCCGATCCCTGCTTGAATGTTGTGTGGAGGACATTTCAAGCGCAACACTCCGTCCGTCGGTCGTCTGTGGACCCCCAAGCGCCTTTCGTTAAGAGCAGGCTAATGCCGACGCCGAGTTTCTCTCTATACTCCCTCCCATACCCTTCCCTCATGGCGCAAATGACGTAAGTTGTCGGTCGCCTCCTCCAAATACCATACCAACAAAAGCGGATAAAAGGCGGATGAATTCAGTTATTTCAAAAGCAGAAAAACAATCACCACCAAAAGAAAAATCAACTTCAAGCAGGAAATTCAAAAATAGAAGTAAGGAGACAGTTTATCTGAACTTACGTTTGGAGTATAATTTTCTACAGAAGTGAAACTTGGACAATGGCAGCAACGGAGAAATCAAGGGTAGAGGCTTTCAAAATGTTGTGCTACAGAAGAATGATGAGGATCAAATGGATCCTCCGAGTAAGTAATGAGAAAGTCCTAAGAAGAGTGGGAGAGAAGAGAATCCTCATGACAACCTCAATACGAAGACGGTACAACCTTAAAGGCCACCTCTTCTACATGTACATACTACCCCGCAAGACACCTTAAAGGCGTGTGGCAGGGGGTGTTAGGACACCAGCCCTCTACATATAGAAAAAAGATGCTCAAAAAAGATTACAGATAGCATTTATTAAAGTCCTTTATGGTAAGGGGGGAAAACGAATTCCTATATCTATCCGTTCGGAAAAATATCTCTCATAATTTATCGCTTCTGTCGGACCTGTAAATATAGTGGAGCTCTAAGATGTTTTTCTCCGTGCCGCTACTAAATACATCAATTCTCAATTGCTCAAGCTAAGCCTTGCGCGCAGCCTCCGAGTGTCTAGCGGCTCCCAGCCTAATTCGCTTAATATCTGGGTAACGCTGTCTGTACGCCCTTAGCAGTTTTTGACGAACCGCGCAGCTTTCCTTTGTATTTCATTCAGTTCACAGATTAAGTCTTTCTGGACCGGATCCCATATTCTCGCTGCATATTCAAGGTGTGGCCGGACGAGTGTGAAATAGCACCTCTCTTTTACATTCAAATCTTACTGACATCGTTCTTTCACGTGAGACATTATGGCCTGATTAGGGCAATCGTCGAGGGACAAGTAGGTGTCATGAACGTAAAAGAAAAACCTCGAATAAAACATACGGAACAGGTAAAGAAAGATGTTAAAGAGAAGAATACGTCCCTATGAAAAGATTAGCTGATAGGAGAGTTGATTGGAGAGCTGCGTCAAACCAATCTTAGGATTGTTGATAAGTGATGAGGGCACATAATCACCGCTGTATCAAGACCACTTCATTTCCATTACTTACTCGGAGGAAATTTTTCATATTTCATTGCAAAGGACTTTGTTGTCGGAAAGTTGTCCTTAAAGTCGATCAAGACATGGCGAACTGGCCAATTCCAGCCGCGATCAAGGAGATACTTGAAGTAGATGACATGCCATAAAGAGTCATTTACATAAGCAGTTAAAAATATGTAGGCGAAAAGGGGCACGTAAAGCTCTAGTAACCACCCTGATCACCCACGCGAAAATCAATGCGTGGACTTACAAAAATACAAAGGAAAGCTGTATGATCTGTCAAAAGATTCACTTATTGAATGGAACCCTTAACCGATGGATTTGTTTAAATACGCTGTAACATAAGAGCATTGCAAAAGATACATGATAAATGCATGCATAGACATTTATGAGCACCATTCAATTAATTTAAACGGAGACTATAATAAATATGTATGTTTCACGATGTTTTTCACTTCTTATGATATAAAACATACGAATTATAAGGTATGTTTTCATATACAACCTACTGTGTCTCCTGACCTTATGCAATTCACTCTGATTCGTGTATATGACTATATTGATAAAAAATGCTACGAGCGAACAGAACGTCACAGATTTTTAACACCAATGTCTGCGAGCAGCCTGAGTTCGGGAGGGTAAGCGCTAGGTTAGATTGCACGAGCGATTACGAACAAATATCTTGCGTACGAACACGAAGGTTCGCATCATAGAAGATCTTACATCTAGGTCCGACAGAAAAAATTGCAAAAGAAATATTTTTTGTAGAGGACGGTCACATTAATTCGGTCTGCCCTCTAAAAATGAAGGATTCAAGTAAACGATATGCACGAACTGAACTCTTGCATTAAGATCTCACATAAAGCGGACCAATATTTTTCTTCTTTTTGTTATCATCTAAGAGTAAAATTTGTGGGAACGATATTTTAATCAATAAAATTAGTGGACGAACAGGCAACGACAGGACGATGATTTACCAGTCAGCGAGAGGGCTGCAGGATCTAGTGGATTCGTTAGACAAGCGTTGCGAGGAATATGAGGATTAATCAAAAGAAGACCAAGGTCATGCGGTTTCGTAAAGTATCGCGGAATCCAAATAAAGAAATGTGAAACTCCTATGAATGGGAAAGGAAAAGCAGCTGGTCACAAATTTGAACAGAAGCAATTAAACTATTTGGGCCGTACATTAGGGGAAAACGGATACAGCAGGTAGGAAATCAGGAAGAGAATTGCGTTAGCAAATGAGGCGTCCATGATTAGGAAGGAGTTTATGAGAGGATCATTTTGTAAGAGTTTAAATAGAAGGCTTATGAAGAGTTTGATCTGAAGAGTAGCCAATGTTTCCATCAATTCAGAATCGACTTCACGTCAAACGCTAACGTTCCCGGTAATAGGCCACTTTACTCTCGTATAAAATCGTATCCGGCTCGACTTTGTGGAAGTTCTTTATATCCATGATAAAAAGAAGAACACAATGGTAATTTCCACACTCTTAATGTCACAACTCAGCAACCGACCATGGTTTCAACACGTAAGTGCCTTGAAAACGACACTTATGTGTTGAAACCATGGTCGGTTGCTGAGTTGTGACATTAAAAGTGTGGAAATTACCATTGTGTTCTTCTTTTTATCATGGACACTTTACTCTCTATTTTTTTCGATTGTCGCCCAGATTGACGCATGATTACTCGAATATCACGCTAAAGGCTCTCTCCGCTTAATTCATAGCAATTTTTTTCCAGCTTTAAATGTGTTAGACATTTTTTTCGTGAGTTATTATTCCCTTCCGTGTACCGAATTCTTTTTTATGGAAATACGAATTCGGTGTAAGTTAACCGTCCCATTGTTGTGGTGCCTGAATAAGCTGGGGGGTGACCGGCCGACCCAGTGGCCGCGAAAGAAGGAATACCAGATAGGGGTACGGTTTGCGTCAGGACAGACGGGTGTTGTGTCGCGACGCCTCCGAGATTCTGGGGGGGCGGGAAACTGACCCCCCTCCATGCCTTTCTCTGACGCCCAATCGATTATCTAGGGAAAGAGAGAAAAGGGGGAGTTCCAGTGCCCCCTGGTCACCCCTCCCCTAAAATAATGAATGCTCCCGTACCCTAACATAGTGAAGGGAAAGGGGTGACTCTCAGAAATACAGAGGGAGAAATAAAATTGGTGGATCAGCCCACTGCAAAAAAAGTAATTTGACGGTGTGTAATTACGACTTTCCACACAGGGTTTATTTACCCTAAATGATTTAGACACAACTATTCTGAGGATACAAATAGAGGAAGTTATTATCCGAATCCCTTGGATTGGTTGGTTCTTTGATAATAGCAACTATTTGACCTACAGCTGAAGCTCTGTAACCTTTTGAAGGACTGCTAATTCAGTGTCATCCCCAAGGTATAACCATCACATCATTGCATATCATATAGCACAGCATATGATAGCATATTATTTTAACATGCAATATAGCATTGGATCATAGCATACTGTATGGCATAGCTTCCAACGATTTGATCGATGGGTTTTTCTTTTTAATGGGAAAATCCTCCAAAATCGTTGGCACATTAATGGCCGATGCCGGGATTCGCTATTTAGTGGGCCCTGGTCGCTTCCATAGCGTTGAGGGCATTCCCCATCCCTCCCTTCCATCCCTATCCCTACCCCTGAGGCGTCGTAGGGCTCCTATCGCGGCGGCGCCTCTTTCCTTTTTCCTTCCCTTCCAAACCCCTTCCCGGGAGCGCGGGCGTATAAGACTCGGACTTAGTTCCCGGCCCCGGAGTGTTGTAACCCTCAGAGGACCACCCTTTGGTCCTGATCTCTGTATGGCATAGCATAATATTATCATTGCATATCATACAGGATGGCATAAGATCATGGCATATCAAATAGCATAGGGTTATAGCATAGCTACGTATAATAGATAAAGATAACAACATAATCAATGCCTTAATTGGGCGTCCTTTGAAAATTGGGAAGAAAAAACAAGGTTAAACAATCTTGTCATAATAATTTGGAATAAATTAACCCTCTTCGTGCTATCCTTCTTCCTGGGGTACGGATTAGAAATGTGGAGGGTATTTTCATAAAATGTAACAACTAGGAAAAAACACAATACAAAGCTATTTTATAATATATCCATTAGCAGTTTTTTTAATTATTGATTTTAAACTGGTTAGTATTGACAAATAATTTTACGTTTACTGAAATGAAATATATCAATGTAAAAAGTAATAGCAAATTAAATGATGAACTACATAAGAGCTGATGTATCGGCCCGCCGCGCCGCACTGAAAGGGTGTAAAATAATTTCTCAAAAAAATAGCATTATGGTGGCTCTAAAACCCTAAGACCTGAACAATGCGATAATTTTTTCCGTCCCTTTTGAGCGATAGCTTCAGTGATCGCTACAATGATTGTCGAAATAATCGTTTCACGAGATCATTGATTCATAATTAGCACAATCATGTAAAGGAGGCTAAGTAACCGATTATTATTTGCTTAGTAACTGAAGAGTCTTCATTTTTCGTGACTTTTTTATAATTCATCCGAACTCTTAGCAGGAAGAGCTAATTTTGAAATTGGGCCAGCTCAAGATCTGGACTCTAAAGAAATGGTTACTGAATAGAATACTTTTTTATTTATAGTGACATGATCCTGCTAAAACTTAATTGATGAAATATAATTGCATAGTTAGTTAATTAATATGAGGTTACTAACCCATTATTTCTTCCAAAATGTCAAAGAACTCACGATAAAAGCATTGACTACCTATGTAAACACATTGATTAATTGAATAGTAACTGAGGAGTCTAGATTTTTCGTGGCTGTTTTTCCAGAGTAATTCATCACAACTTGTGGCAGGGAAAACTAATTTTGAAATTGGGCCAGCGCAAGATCTGGTCAGTCTAGAAATGGTTATTAAATAGAATAATTTTACTCTATTGTCGACACTTTTGCTATATTTTTTATATTGCCAATACTTTTACTATACTTACGATATTGTCATCTTCAATTTAATTCTTTATTGATGAAATATAATAGCATAATAAATTAACTAATATAAGGGTATAAACCCGTTTCTTCTTCCAAAATGTCAAATAACTCCCTGTAAATATATTTATTATTTGTTTATTGACTAAAGAGCCTTGATTTTTTCATGTTTTTTTTCCAGAATAATTCATCCCAACTCGAAGAAGGGAAAACTCTCTCCCCTCGACGGAAGCACTGGTGAATCCTCCCGCGATGGGCCGACCTCCGTAATTGCTTGAGGAGGGTTCGCAATGGACTGTGCGGCGTAAAGGCGGTTCACTCTCCTGCGTGCGTAGCTCCCCCTTGTGGGGGGGGGGGGAGGGAGCGAAAAGGGGGTAAGCGTTGGGAGGAGTTGGAGGGGGGCGTGGTGGTTTTGGAAAGGGTGGATCGGAGGCACAAGTAGCCATTGTCCTTTTTTATCAGAGCAAATACCTGCGGGGGACGATGAAGGTGGGGGGTCCCCGTGCCCCCCACTCTACGACACACCCTGGCCGCACACCTGGTGTCTTGCTTCCCCAAAGGGGGTCACTCCCTCCCCCCCAAACATTCTCATTTGAGCTGAGGGGTGGCAATTAGTCTCCCAGGAGAGCGAAGCCTCCTTACCTTTCCCCTACCTCCAGCTCGCACAATGCAGGCATTGCGGTATTTCTCTTCATTATCATACATATTCACCATAAAATAAACGCACTTATATAATTAGTGTTTTAGTCGTACTGGAGAATTTTGAACGGAGTGTTCAATACGGTTTAATTTAAGAATTTTAAATATTACTCGTAAAACTACTCCTCCTATTTATGTATTTTTGTTTATTCCCATATCATCGTAAACAGCTGCACATGGTCTTTTACATCCGATTGGCGTCATCGTGGAAAATCTCATAATTGAAGCGATTTCCACTTATATCCCGTTTCACAGCAAAATTGGACAAGCGCCATGTCTGATCTCTGTGGTGATTGTTACTGAATGGTTACTTAGTTTACTAATAATAGTGGCAATTTAATGTAAAAACGTATTTGATACAAAATATATACAGTTAAAATTTATTATGACGAGGGTATCAACCCAGTTTTTCTTCATAAATATCAAATGAAGTCCGATGACTATGTAGTGACAATGTTTGAGGGTAGCATTTTGAAGCGATGACCACACCATGTGATGAGCTTGTAAGTATTGAGACTTATTCCGTGTTTACGGTGCCGAAAATGTTACAGATGTTTACGGTCTACTACAGATATGCTAACCTTTACCGAAAAATATCATACTTTTCACGATTTCTCGGAACTTCAATCGATATGTTCAATATTGGGATCGAGGTGGTATGGTCCGATTTCCATTTTTCTTATTTGTGGTCAGGCAAAAATAGACACAATCCCGCGCCTGTGCAATTTGATTCAGAAACTTTCGCGTTTATTGATCCTTTCTGATATACTTGCCGCGTATTCGAGGCTTGATCTTACGAATATGAGTACGAATACCTCTCTTCACTGCACCTGCACCCCCTTAGGCACCCTCCGGCGCCCAGTGAGTTCCCATGTACCTAAGTTTTAAGGGAGCTGGCGAGGAACTTTAAATTTCATATCTCCCCTCCCCATTATAAAAAGAGGAAATGGAAATAACATCTCTTTACAAGATAAAGGGTATTTGAAAGAGGCCACGTACCGATTTTATATGTAATGCAGCAATTCAAAGTGAAAATCCCGAAAAAATTCATTTTTTTATGATTTTTCATAATTTAAATCCCTGTGAGGTATTCCTCATCCCCCATCAGAAATGAGATAAGAGAAATTATATACCTTTTAATGAAATGACCATTAGAAGAGGCCGCTTCATATTTTAAACGCAATACAAATGATTTTACTCATTTTTACATTGAGCATCTTAATTTTAAACATTCTCTCATATGTTAGGGGTCGCTTTCGTAGCCCATCCCGCTAAAATCCTATTAAGCTTGATTGTACCTTAATTTTATGGAACCAGATGTAAAGGTTCCTAGAAACTGATGGCATATTTTAGAGACCACGTCACGTTAGTGTACCCTTTGTGTATCAATACTCGGATCGTCTTACAATTAATTACACCCTGGTACCCATGTACATAAAACAGGAATATAAGGCATATTAATGGTTCATTCGGTTAAATCAAAACTTGAAGCATTTACGTGGTGGAAGGGATCCATATTAATAATGAAAAACACTTTGTTACTTCCACAAAATTCACAGTTTCTATTTTATTACCGGTTTCGGCTATTACACCATTTTCAAATAGGTATAGAAACTCTGTGAATTTTGTGGAAGTAACAAAGTGTTTTTCCTTATTGATATGGAGCCCTTCCACCACGTAAAAGCTTCAAGTTTCGATTCTATAAATTTAATTTCTCACAAGAGGTGATGGAATAGCCGATAAAAACTATTGACACTCGCATCGAAAGCAGTAAAAATAGTGGGAATGAATTGTCGGTTGCTACACCATTGTACACCATTTTCAAATACATCTGAAAAAAATTATTTAAAATAGAAACTGCGAATTTTGTGGAAGTAACAAAGTGTTTTTCATTATTGATTTTCATTCGGTTAGTTATTTAAACTCATTCTTATGTATGTTTATGTTTAAAAAGTTTTCGTAGTTTTGCATTAAAAATGTATAATATAACTTTACTGCGTGCACAATCTGTGAATGCTAAATACAAAGAGCGAAAATTACGATGATGACCTACGGAAATAAAAATATTTATAATTACATGTATCTAAGTTTTAATATGGGTAATACACAAGTAATTTCATGATTTTTGCTGATAAAATCATTTATAATTTACAAAATTAATATTTTAAGTTTACTAACAAATATGCATGGATACCCGTGTCTCTGACTGTTAAGGTCACTTTTTGAAGTTGCTACCTAATCGTTATTTTTCATTTCAACTAGGCGTTTGAAGAGTATGATATAAGAATTCGCTAAGCTGCTAATATTTAATTCAAAATGTAATAGTGAGTAAAATTTTAAATCGTGGGAACCCGGAAGCTCGAGTAAAATATTTCTTAGAAGATAAATATTTTTTCAAAGTTCTGCGATATTGGCTCTCGAGTATTCAGATGATGTTTGCCGGCCTCGGTGGCGGCGAGGTAACGTTCTCGCCTGCCAAACAAGAGGTCGCGGGTTAGAGTCCCCCCTGTGTAGGTTTCCCCGGTCCAGGGTATGGTCGTTTGTGTACGTTTACTTGTTACATTTGTTGAACATCCCGATGTAAAATGGCCAATAAGAGCTGTAACCGGTGGTTTGAGAATAAAATAAATAAAATAAAATAAACAAGGATTAGAATTTTCTCTCTTTTTTTGTCGGTATTTGCACATTAGAGAAATAAAAGGTGGAATCCATGGTGTAGCCGAAAGTATTCATATACCCAAATTTTCTGGGGCAAAGAAATTCACACTTAACTCGGGAAAAATAATGACCGTAAGTTTACTCAATTTTTTAAAGACACAGGGCGACAAGAAAAGGCTGAATAATTATTTTGAGCAAAATACGTCAACTTCAAATTTTACTTGAAAAATATATTGAATCCTAATAACTCCTTTTAAGCGGAGAGATGTCACTCACTGCGCTCAAGCTATTGAAAAATCCTCGATTAACTTTTTTCGTTATTTTTTCTTCATGAATTACAGTGATCGCATCGCATAACATATCGGTATATGACCTCATAAAAAAATGAAGAGCTTACGGCGTGACTTTGTGAAATTTATTCTTGATGAAATGGTGTTACGATGATTTTCGTATCGAATCCAAAATGGTTCTTCAAATGAGCAATAAGTCATGATTTTTCCGGAAATGAGATGGAATAAGGGGCATAGCCTCGCGCCTACGTGGCCTCACACAGCGGCAGCTGGAACCAGAACGACGTCACACGGACTTTTCCCAGCATTCATACTTAGCCGTCGCGTTTTCGCGCGCTTAAAAATTTCGCTTTTCATTTAATCGCTAAAAATAGACATCGTCATTTAAAAATCTAAAAGCGTGAAATACGTACTCCAGGAGTCAGGAGAGAGAATCTTTCGATTTAGGCAATAAAAAATAGGAAACCGCTCTATTAATACTTAATAATAACTGACTCTAATAACCGCTCGATGAAATGGTATCACGATAATTTTTGTGTGAATTCCAAAATGGCTCTTCAAATGAGCAGTAAGTCATGATTTACCCTTAAATGAGATGGAATAGGGGGCTCTGTATTAGAATTCCGAGTCATTAATGTTCCGTGGAGACATTAGCAGAGGGTTATAACCGACGACTGCTGGCATCGAGGGATGATATCGCAGTGGACGAGAGGAACGATTGTTTTATCGTTTCAGTGGATGATCTCCAGTCACTATGAGGGTGATTTGATGGGGGGAGTGGTGAATACGCCTAGGGAGTGGGGGCGCTCTTTGCTGATTGGCTAGACTGGGAGTGAGTTAGTGTACGCGCTTCCGGCTGTGTGAGAATTACCTGCAGAGGAGGTGGAGGAGGCACCGGAAGTCGCGAAGAGGACCCGGAAGTGGTGGGAAGGCCCTCTGGCGGTGGGCGGGGTGAGCCACAGGAGCCAGGGCCAATGGGGTGAGGGAGTAGTGGGGGTGGCGTGCCCCTCATGTGGGATTGGGGAGGAAGTCACGGTCTGGGCATTCGCGTCTATTCAAACGCAGTCTCCTTTTAACCATATAGTCATCCAGTGCAGCACCATCACAATTTTTCATTCGCTAATTTATTAGATACAATTATTCAGAATCGTATCATATCACATACTTCTCAAGTGATTCCCTAAGAGGAGTATACGGCTTAAAACCTTTAACAGCAAAGTTAATGACGCCACGAATCCGCATTGGAGGTACTTCTCGGCTATTCCTCGACCTTGTGTGCCTCGCATGATTTATGCTTACACCGTTGCCAGCGAATCCTTTTATATATGGAAGCTACATTCTCGAAGAAGTAAGAGGACCAGAGCTCTGATGACGTGATCAGCTCATGGAGCGTGGGCGGCAACTTTCCCATTTTTTTGTTTTAAAGTTAAGGCTGAATGGGGAAGATTTTTTTCGTGAAACATAACTTATTTGTCCCCTGTATCTACCGAATTCTCATAAATAGGGGCTTGAGTATGAATGACCGATTCAACCGTTTGTATCATTCCTTTTCTATGGTATTTTACACTTTCCGGTGTCCAAGGTGGTGCTCTCGCTGGGATGGGAATTGGATTGATGGGAACCTGAATGGGATTTTTCAAAATCGCTCGCGTCGAAACCGTAATTTCATCATGATCGTATTATCATTATACCTCAGATGTCATTTATCATTTTTTATTAAATTAACAAATGTCATTTTAGTCTACGATACAATGGGAAATAAAAATTATTGCGTGCAGACGGGAACTATGACAATAGTAGTAAATTCCTGTCAGGATTTCATCCGGGTAAGCTCCTCTATCTCCATCGCTGACATTTCGATGGAATTCTTTTCCATCGTCATCATGGCCGATCATCTTTCTCCAGTACTCGGATAATATAGTTATCAAATGGCAAAAAAGGCGGGATAAAAATTATCTATCGCTATATATACCCTAAAATACGCGCCATAGGACATAAAAATACGCGCGCAGAAGAAAGCAATGTAAATTCCTATCTCCGGGTGGGAGTACCACGAGTCTAAGATTTTCATGGCAGAATTCCACTGGTAACAAATTAACGATTATAGGTTGTGAACAACCAATTATCGAATGTAATAATGCACACTAACACTTTCAGCCCAAAGGAAAAATTTTAACTTTTCCCATATCCAAAAATTTTAATAGCGTAGTCGGCCGTCATCTATTGGTGACGCTCGGTCTCAAAGTGTTAAGACATTACGCAATTACTTCCTCATTTATCCCTTATAGCTTAGGTGAAAGATCCTGAACATCAGAACAGATTCGATGAAAACCAAAAACTTGTAGTTTATTGGAATAATTATCGAAATTTATCGAGTTAAAAAAAATTAATTTCACTTAACTCAGTGATTCAACCACGAGGTTGATTTGATTTGGTGAGGGTAGTACACTCTCTGGACTAAGCCTCAGGCGTATGAACTTCACACGATCAGGTTGGGGGTTGTAACGGTAGAAGTGGAGATGGAAATATTGATTTCGATTAAAATTAAAAATCGAGTTATAAATTCCAAAGATCGAGGAAATCGAGAGTGATCATTAATCTTCCAGTTTTAATGAAAAATCGATTTCTTTACTTCGATCTTGACCATTTTGTTTGATGTCACAGATTCACTGATAACACCATAAGTCGCAAGTGAAAGAAATTTTTAAGACCGGTGAAATATTGTTATTTCCTATTATTTTTTATTGCCTAAATCAAAAGATTATTTTTCCTGGAGTACGAATTTCACACTTTTAGATTTTTAAATGACGATATCTATTTTTTGCGATTAAATGAAAAGTGAAAAATTTCAAGCGCGCGAAAACGCGACGGCTAAGTATGAATGCTGGGAAAATCCCGTGTGACGTCATTCTGGTTCCCACTGCCGCAAAGTGAGGTGACCTTGGGGCGAGGATATGTGCGCCGCTGAGATGCAGGCTGCTAGCAGGTAGCAGAGTACCCTGCTAGCTGGTAGCGCTTGGCTTAAATAAAGATTATTAATACCTTATCAAACGAAGGAAACTTTCCGACCATAGGCAGTTTTAATATGTGATTATTAAGACATTTTATCCCTGAAGTCTATGTCTTATGCATGCATTGGTAATCTCAGACGATGTAAAACTCCTATCTCCTCGTATAGAAACTAGGTCCCTGTGACGTCACGTGGAGTGGCATCGCATGGGCGCCAATAAGGCCTTTTTCAAATGCAGTTAAAATTGACCATTGCCATTCGTCTAAAATGGGAATTCTAAAACCAAATAATTTGTATATTATGAAAACCCCTATGGTGGGTAACGAATAGCAATCAATGCTTTTCGTTTCCTTTGATGAATGAAACTACCCTATTGGAAAGCACGCCCTCGATCATCAATAAAGTATCCCGATCAGTTGATCTTTCTAAAAAATTTAGTGATGCCGAATGGTTCCAAGTGGTGATCAAAAAACATAAGTCTGCGAACATTTGTACATTTTTACCGCTAATAAATCCAAACATGTTCTTTTAGTAAATTTTTGAGATTTTTGCCTACATCTCAAATGTTTATATTGAGTGTTTTTCGAGTGCATAATAAACATTTTTTTGTATAAACTGTATTTCAAAAAAAGAGACGTCGATGTTTTCGGTTAATCGATCTTTCGGTTCGAATTGCGATTTTTATTGAAAAGTCGAACTTATAATTTCGGTTAAAAATCTATTGCTCGTGACATCAATTTTGTCCGACATCATTTCATCACTAGGTGGGAGTAATATTATTGTAGCCGAGCTACATAGCAGCATGAGTTTGAAATAAGCCATCCATCATCTTGCACCGCTCGTCATTTTGAGCGGACTCCCCAACGTGGGTCATGACAGTTCAAAGGGTTAGATTGTTTGAACAATTGAGAATGTATATCTTTAAGAGCGACACAGAGAACATAATATTAGAGCCACACTATATTTCCAGGTCCGATAGAAGCGATAAATTATGAGAGATATTTTGCTGAACGGATAGATATGGGAATTCGTTTTTCCTCCGAACTATAAAGGAATTTAATAAACGCTAGTCCCAACCTCGTTAGAGCACTTCATTTTTTTAAAGCTGTAAACGGCTGGTGTCCCAACACCCCCTGCCACACGCCTTTTAGGCGGCTTGCGGGGTATTATGTAGATGTAGATGAATACGAAGAGGGAATGCGGCGATGCATCGATATTTAAGTCCGAAAGGAGTTGAGGTGTGGAGAGAGCTGGTCCACTCACTCCAACACCTCGTGCGAGCAGGACTTCCTCTCGTGAAGTGACGGGGAGCCAGTTGTTATAGCACCTGGACACCAGATATCTCCTTCTCTTCCTCCAACGTCCGTCCGGCTGTCCACTGTCCGCGCCAACACACTCCACCCTCGTGAGTGCGATCAATATCGGGCCAAACCCTTTGATGAAGCCCATCCCTCTCTGCAGGCCACTTCCGGACAATTTCTCTACCGCCAAAACCATCGACCCCACACCTTGGGGTGCTCAGAGCTTGAGGAGAGAAAAAATTAACGCTTAAGATTGATCATTAAAAATTTAGTCAACTGCTTTATTTAATTGTGACACTCTTAGTATCGCCTATGTTTAACTCATAATCCATAAAATTATACAAAGAGTTATTGTAGGCTCAGTCTCGTGGAATTCTAGCATGTTAATAATTTCAAAGTTACGGACAATTTTCCGCATATAATTTATTTTCACGATTGTATCACCTTATGGCCTGTCGTGAAAAAAACACAAAATTCATTGGAACCGGACGTGCAATTATATTATCTGTGAAAAATTGCCTATGAATTAAAATATATCAACTGATCATAACTTTCCTATTTGAATTTTAATATTTAAGTTTGGCGGATATCGATCGCGGTTATTAATCCTTTTACTATCAGTGGCCGATAACTCGAAATAGCGAGGATATTATCGATTGTTGCACCATCGTCTTATTATTTGCTAATGTTAGTTTTAGCTACATCTCAGCGGTCGAAGAAGCAGAAAATACACCCAGATCACATTTAAAGAAACAGGATGACTCATTAATCAAGGAGGAATTAAAACGGTTTCATTATTATATCCGAGTACTCATCCGTCTTCCGATATTTCCGAGAAATGTATGGGTATAAAAGTAGAGACTTTAGGTGAAGCACTTTTCTTTAAACGTGTATGTCTTAAGAAAATACTCAAAGTGAAACAGAAACAGAAATAGAAATATAAGCTTAACCGAAGTAGCAATTTAAGCAAAAATCTTTTAGGGGATTTTCTCAGGTGTGCCGCGTGAACGGCAGATAAATTTACAAAATTCACTCTGAGAAAAAAATTCCTATGCCCGCGAATGGAACCACGGACCTTAGACGCTAAATGAAATTAAATTACCATGGACCTTAAATTCGGGCCCGTCAGAGACGCAGAGACGCAAGTGGCGACTTTATAAATTAATTTAAAAGCACGTTTGGTGACATTACTCCCAGAGGCTGTCTCTTTTCTAATATTCATGAAATAAAAAGATGGCAAATAATTTTATTATAGGAAATTATATTAAAAATTAGAGGGTATAAACTTCGCCTCTAGTGCATATGAAGCTAATATCAGGCGAATTGTATGTAAAATTACAGTTTCGTAATATTTTAATTCTCAACAAAAGATAAACATGGCCAGCTAAGACATCAATTAGGGTTTTGTCAGATGGACTGTAATATTAATAGCACGTGGGTTAAAATGCATTATGCTCACATCAATCGGTTAAAATCAGTGATCTTAACATCATATAGGTAAATTTTACATTAAATAAACTATACAAATTACATAAGCTGTACCTCCATAATGGAAATTAAACTATAGATAAATTAAAAAATATAACCAATGAAGATAATGAATTACCAAGCGGTCAGCGCCAAATACCACGAGATGCTTACGTTAGCCTAGCCCTAGAACAAACTGTTAGCCTTCACTACGTCCAGCTTTTTTTCTCCTTTACATTCACGGAGAAAACATTTTACCCATGAAACATAAGAAGGGAAGATATTTTACCCATTGATCACCGATGTATATTACAAAATTCCAACTACAAATATCCCCCACAAGCCGCTGAATGCAATGATCACATTTCCCTCGGATAGTGACCATTCTGCCATCTGATGTACAGTTTCAAAAAATGTCGAACGAAAACCAATGAAAGCGCTTTTTAAAAGAGCTCGGAGGGGCTGCTAATATTCGCACCCCGCACTATCCCATTCTCACCATAGATTAAAAGCGGTCGTTTTCCAAATTCACTCGCCCCACCTTCTCATCACTCGCCGCCTGTAAGTTTGGCGAGGCTGTTTTCTCTAGGACACGGTTCCGCTATCGGAAAATTGGCCGAAAATTTTTAACAACTCACTTCCGGGATCGCCTCCACGGATTCCTAGATTCCTTCCCAGAGATTTCTTCGACTAGATTTGTGGAAGAGAGGTGGGGAAAAAGTCACCGGATTTTTTTCTGCTTATTTTCTTTCGAATATTCAAAAATCCCACAAAATGATTTGTTTCCCTGTTTTTGTTTGATTGAAATCATTCTTTGCATGGGAGTCATTTGATTTTTTTTCCTGAAACGTCTTGTAGATTAGATAATTAGTATTAATACTACTTTTCCTCTGCTATTCTTGACCTTGTTTAATAACTTTTTATGATGTTTCTTGGAGTTTAGGTCAAATTGAAACCAAGTTATAGCCAACGTTTCGATTTATGTAAAATCATCCTCAGGGCTATGAAAGTGAAAACATGAACAATATAAAATGCAAAGATGACAACGATATACAATATTTTTACATAAAAATGTTACGATCGCGTTTTTTATACAATAATATAATTTAAAGTATACTCACATATATATATATATATATATATATATATATATATATATATATATATATATATATACACACGTTTGAAATAAACTCACACGAGCATTATAAATAATGTAAAGGAACTTCTTCTTGCCCTAGGGTGGGCACACAAAAAAACTTAGAAATTGACAGAAAAACGAAAAATAAAATAAAAGTGAGGAACTTACGGGGAAAGGTTGTTTTTACAAATTTTCGATGGGACGCAGCCCATCTTTCTCAAGTGAGAAGAGGAGGGAAAGTGAGGAAAGGGCATAAGGAAGGGTGCAAGGGAGAGGGCTAAGATGGAGGGAGGAAAAACGGTGGACGGGGATTGGTTGTTCTTTCTAATGGGCGCGGTTGATTCCTGGACCAGAAAACGCACGGAAAGCCCATATGCATGCCTGTTCCAAGTCCTTCAGCTCTAGGGGGGTGGTAGATGGGGGGAGGGAGGCTAATATTCCCACTTTATAGCATTGGTCAAACATAGCTTTGTGGGAGGAAGCATGAACGGCGACTGGAAGGGAAGCAGAAACAGAAGAAACGCTATTGCATGAAGAGCGATGCCCGTTCATTCGGATGCAAAGGGGTTTCTCTCCCAATACCCACTCACACCCACCCTTTGGGTCCGATATATAGATGATATCTTTCTTTTGTGGCCACATGGCATGGAATCCCTAATCACTTTCATCTCCTGCCTCAATTCATTTTCATCTGTAAATTTTACTTCATATTCCTCCTCCACTCATGTCACATTCCTTGATGTAGACATCTTTCTCACAAAAAATAAATTTCACACATCTGTACACATTAAAAACACAAACAAACAGCAATATCTACACTACAATAGCTGTCATCCGACACATACAAAACGCTCCCTCCCTTTTTCTCTTTCCATCCGTGGTCACAGAATATGTAACAATCCAGACTCCCTTAATAGATTCCTTTCAAATTTACACCTTGCTCTCAGGAGAAGGGGTTACCCGGAACCCCTCCTCCGGAATAAGATCCGAAAAAAATCATATGTCCCGAAAAAACTAGGCGGGGACAATTCGTCGCAGTTTCTTTCTCTCTGTACGACCTTTTTTCCGGGCGTGGACGTATTGCGTAGGACCCTAAAAGACCTTTTCCCCATCCTCTCAGACAACACAACCACTTCCAGATTTTTCCCGCGATGCCCTTCACTCGTTTTTAAAAGACCACCAAATCTGGCCAGCATCTTAAAAACAACCAAACCACTGCCCAAACAAAGTACCTATATTAAACCACAGCCCTCGCCCTGCAACCGTGCAAGATGCAAAACTTGTCACATCCTCATCACCGAACCCCTTCCCGATCAATTCCTTGCCTTCCCTCTCCCCTCTGTGTCGGACATTTCTTGCACAACAAAAAACATAGTGTATATACTGTTGTGCCAGAAATGCCCCGCTTTTTATATCGGCTTATCCACCACTCCCCTTTGCATCCGAATGAACGGGCATCGCTCTTCATGCAATAGCGTTTCTTCTGTTTCTGCTTCCCTTCCAGTCGCCGTTCATGCTTCCTCCCACAAAGCTATGTTTGACCAATGCTATAAAGTGGGAATATTAGCCTCCCTCCCCCCATCTACCACCCCCCTAGAGCTGAAGGACTTGGAACAGGCATGCATATGGGCTTTCCGTGCGTTTTCTGGTCCAGGAATCAACCGCGCCCATTAGAAAGAACAACCAATCCCCGTCCACCGTTTTTCCTCCCTCCATCTTAGCCCTCTCCCTTGCACCCTTCCTTATGCCCTTTCCTCACTTTCCCTCCTCTTCTCACTTGAGAAAGATGGGCTGCGTCCCATCGAAAATTTGTAAAAACAACCTTTCCCCGTAAGTTCCTCACTTTTATTTTATTTTTCGTTTTTCTGTCAATTTCTAAGTTTTTTTGTGTGCCCACCCTAGGGCAAGAAGAAGTTCCTTTACATTATTTATATATATATATATATATATATATATATATTATATATATATATAAACAGAATAGAATACACAAAAATTTTGACATACCTCTTAACTTTGTACATATTTATTGATGTTGTGTTACTAAGGTATTGCCACACCTAGTTACCATTAATTTTGATTGTCAATTTAATCAAAATTAATGGTAACTAGGTGTGGCAATACCTTAGTAACACAACATCAATAAATATGTACAAAGTTAAGAGGTATGTCAAAATTTTTGTGTATTCTATTCTGTTTTTATATATATATGTGTATACTTTAAATTATATTATTGTATAAAAAACACGATCGTAACATTTTTATGTAAAATATTGTATATCGTTGTCATCTTTGCATTTTATATTGTTCATGTTTTCACTTTCATAGCCCTGAGGATGATTTTACATAAATCGAAACGTTGGCTATAACTTGGTTTCAATTTGACCTAAACTCCAAGAAACATCAAAAAAACGTCTTGTAGATTTGAGAAAATATTTTGTATTCGGCACGGGGCGTGTTTTTCTGTAAATATACTGTAAACTTGTACCAGTCGATAGATATACGTAAATATGTTAATGTACAGTAATATGTTGAACTTCGAAATATGGAAATGTCGCGCAAAGATATTTTATTTATTTTGTCTAACTGGCATTGGTTTAACTAAAAGAAGGGTTTTCATAAGGAAGGACATGGCTATTAACAAACTGAAATAAAATACTGACACTTAATAAAGATTAGTTAATAACAAGAGGAAAGTGTGAGTATCGGAGCATTTGGAATATTGGAAAAAAGGAAAAGTCGAGTATCCATTGAGCTTTGATAAAATATTTTTGGAGCAGGAAAGTGCTTACCAAGCTATAATGAAGAACCTTTCAAACGATTAGAATTTGAGACCGGGGAAAAAGGGAATGATTAAAAATAGTTAACTATTAATCTCTTCATCTTGCTGCAGTCTTCACTACTTTTTTCTCATTCCTATATTTTCTCATGGTGTAAGTTTTTCTAGCTCAAGATATATTTTACTTCAGATGAATAAACTCTAAACTATGTCTTAATTCCAAAAATTCGTCATTCACAAACTCTTTCCTCCCGTTAGTTATCCCGAGTATCTTCTGCATGCGAACCCGCGACCCCTCGCTTCGACGTCCCGAATACCTTGAGCTGTGGACGGAGTCGGGAATAATTTCATCAAGTGAGGCGAAACGGGTGCTTGCTTTGTGAATTAGAGCTTCCTTTGGGGAAAGTGGGGGGAGGATTAGCGCCCTGCTGGATGATGTAAGACGACTCGCAGCGGGAAAACAAGGAGGCAAAACGCTCGTTTTCTCAAAGGCCAGGGGCCCTCTCTCTCCTTAGCGCATATGAGATGGCTATCAACCAACCTCTTTGACCCCTTCCCATTCCACCGCCGCCCGCCACGCCTCCCTGCGGTGAAGAGCGGAAGCAGCAGCCACGAGCCTTCAAAAACGAAGAGCAACGTCAAAGAAGAAGAAGAAGAAGAAGATTCCGGGCGTGTGATACAAGGGACCGGTTTGACTCCACTCGAGTTTATCGAGACCAGTTCGCCCAGAATGTAAAAACATTCATTGCCCTTTTTAATCTCTCACCCCGCTGGGTGGCGGTGGTGGTGTATTTATTTTTTGCCACGTTTGGTGGCGGCGGCAGGTGGTTGGCCTAGCAGATGGTGGGGGAAGGGAGGGGAAGGCCGGACGTTTGGCACGGGGAAGGGGGTGAGTCTCCCCTGGGGGCATCGTCCTCTCCGCTTCGACCCCTCACCCCCCCTATGATATTATTCCGATCGCCAAGAGAACCACCATCTAACTACCCATCTCAAAGAATTGTGGGAGGGTATTTGGAGAATGCGACAGATTCAGAGTGCGGTAGAATTAAAAAAAGTATATATAGACTATAAAAAAATAAAAAAGGAATGTTTTTTATTTATCCGAAAATTGCTAACAACAGCTCAAAGGTTTTTACATTAGAGTGATCAACGAACTAATTAATTATCGGGAATAATAAACCGTAAAATATTAACAGAAAATAGAAAAATGTAGAATCATCAAATTCAGAAGAAAATAAGCATATGGAGTGAGGATAAAGGAACTTGGATTTAAAAGGAAGTAGTTTGATACTGATTCACAGCGAATGATTAGCAGTGGGGCAGAATGTCAAAAAATTAGACCAAAAAATAAAAAAATGCAATGTTTATTAATTCGAAAAGTCATAATTGTCTTTAATACCTTTTTACTTTGGATTGATCAACATACAAATAAATTATTGGGAATAGCAAGACGTCAAAAAATTAAGATAAAATGAAAATGGTACATCATAGAATCATCAAATTGAGGAAAAAATTTTTAGATATGAATAAATGTTACAAGAGACTTGGATTTAAATATGTAGTATGAATTCCAAACTGGTTCACAGCGACTGATTCATGGTGGGTAAAAATCTAAAATATTAGACCAAAAATAAAAAATAGGATATTTTTAAATCGGATGGATCAGATTGCTAGAAAAAATATAGGGAATAACACGATGTAAAGGTTAAGAGAAAATAGAGCTTTGAATCATCAAATTGAGATGAAAATTAAAGATCTGAAGAGAGGTTATGGGGCTGTGGCGTAGCGGGAAGGGAGGTCAAGGGGGGGTACAGACCCCCCACGATATTTAAAAACACAATTGCTTTCCTAGATAAAAGAAAACAAAATATTGAACAATCATTAATTTACAAACGATTTCTTTGAAAAATAAAGTTTTTTTCGATAATGAAAAGTGTTAAAAATAGTTTAAAGCTCCCTACATAGTACCCTGTTTTTCAAACATTTTCCCCTTGGTTTTGGACCCCCCCCCCCCCGAACGAAATTCCAGGCTACCTCACTATTATAGGGGTCATGGATTTTGAAAGAGAGAAATTAAAAACAGTGTGTGCGGTGAGGAGGCCAAGGTAAGGTTTTTTTTCGAGGCCAAAGAGTTGAAGATTTTTGAGAGACGGTGGAATAGTGAACGGTGAGAAATTTAAAGCTGATATTTTGGAATGCATTAGAGAAAACTATTGCATTTGGTAAGAGGAGGAACATGAAGGGGAAAAATATTGAAGGTCGTTTTGTCACAGAGAACCACTCACAATTGTATGGAGGAACTTCAAACATGGTGTAAATTTTTACTATGTAATTAAGTTGTAATGTGTTAAAAGTAATCAATACCATTATTAAAGGTGGAAAATTACTAAAACTTCTCCTTTTACTTCAATTAATTCGTAATTAAATTGTAATTTGTTAGTCATATTTTCATTTAATTCCATATTTAAGCCAATATACTATTAGATTCCCGACCTATCGTACATCGTGATGGTTAAGATTGCCAAATTTGATGTTATCGTCTATTAAATAATCACTCAGAAATGTGAAAGGCAGCTTCTATCTAATTCATTTATTTATTAAAATCTACATTTATTTATGTAGAAATGTTAAGGAGGAATTCCTCCGAATTAATATTTTTTTTCCTGTGAAAATAAATAGAATGCCAAATTCTAACAAAATTGTCATCACAGATATTTATGTAACCATCAATTTAACTTATGCACAAGTGGAAAATAGCTGTCGTTTATTTTTCAAATATCGCGCCTTACAGGTTTCTTGCGAGTGCTTCATTTCTGAAATTATGCAATAGCTTAACTATTTATGAAGTTTCATCTCTTGTGATAAAATTGATTGCTCTGCACACCCCGCTACTCATTTATTTACTGACTCAATCCCGTACTTCGAACACACTCATGTAATAACTGACTCAAAATAATCACCATAATCACTATTTTAATATATTCATTTATTGCTAGTTTTGGGATTCAGCCCATCGTCCTAATGTGATATTGCCAGAGCCATTTGCGCCACATGAATGAAGTATGGGGAAGGAAAGGTTCAGAGAAACCCGGCATGAGCCACCCCCTTACTAAGCCACAGGTGAGTGGCATTCATTCAGAGTCGAGGGACAGTTCTTTTCTCAGTGTCACATCGAACTTCAAGGTTTAATTTTCTAGTGGATTGTCCGGAATCCCCTTATACTCCGATACTTTCATCCGACACGTTAATGAGCTCTTTTGCCTATTTTCTTCTACTGTTGACGGTGATCGAATTCAATAAATAAAATGACACCATTATTAAAATTAAAAAGAAGAACTTTGTGATTTCACATTAATATTTATTCACAAATTTACGACCATGGTTTCAACGTTAGACGTCATCATCAGGTCTGATATCTCAACTGATGATGGCGTCTCACGTTGAAACCATGGTCGTAAATTTGTGAATAAATATTAATGTGAAAGCACAAAGTTTTTCTTTTTAATTTTAATAATGAATCGCTTTCACCAAGTTACGCCTCAAACAATCAAAATGACACCGGTAAAAGACGCCTATTTTCCCGTTTTCCATCTATTTCTCTAGACACTTGCGAAGAAAAATCGTCGCCTATAGCCCTTTCGAAGATAGTTTGAAATTCACGTACATAAAAAAAGGGGTAACTGCAAATAAATTGCCAAGCGTGTCACCGCGTTTCAGCGTTGGTTTTGCTCTCCATGTTGGAGTCACATTAAGTGTCGCGCAGAAGGCCCGTTTACGCCGTACCGGTAAACCATGTTTACCACAACCAGCCTGATTACAATTCAATTATTTTTTTGCGCATTTGTTTGTGTTGTTTTGGGGTAGTGTGGTGTTTGTGTTAGCAGAAACTTACATACTAAACAGTTGTTGACTTTCATAAAAGTCTACAGAAAATAACCTTTGAATATATTAATACTTTTTATTTTATTATTTTGATAATATTTTACTTTTTTTGTTCATTTTTATATTGATTTGTTATTATTATTTTTTCTCCATTGTTTTATTTTCATTATTTTATCACTTTTTTATTCTTTAATTATTTTTTCGGAATATAATAATTTTTTTTCCCATTAACAATATTGGTTGACACAAATTTATATAAAAATAAAAAAATAACTAAATCTAGAAGACGGAAAGACATAGGATAGACTCATAGAAGAGTAATTTGCAGAGGCAGTATGTATGTGGTGGAAACTTTTGGATCATAATTCCAAATGTCTGTAAGAAGTGTGTTTTTAGTTTCCCCGAGCCTGGATTTGAAGTTTTTCACTTCGGTCTCGTGTAGTTTTCTGTTATACACAGTTGCGCAAGCGATTCCTGGTATGTCATGATATTTGGTGGAGGCAATTGGCGGCTAAGGTCGTTTGGGCCACAGGGAAGAGTGGGGAATCAAGGATGGAATGAAACGCAGCGTTGGCATTAGAATCTTAGGCGGGGGCGTTCTGGCCAGGTCGGCTGGTCGTCGATCGCCGAGGGGCCCGAGCTTAGGGGCCCCCAATTCACTCTCTCGTCTATCGTGGAGCGTACAGGAAGGAGCGTACAAGGGAAAGGTGTAATTAATAAAGAATCAGATTAATTAAAGCAAAGTATTTTCGCAATTATAAAATTCTAATTTTTCATTAATTTGCTTTAATTACAACGTACTACGAGTAAAAAGATCATCTACGAAAAAAATAAATTAAAGGAGTCAGAAGAATAAAGACAAACCGATGCTTTTTTGAAAGGATTTTTATTCGAAAAGAATATTTTGGAGATTTTTTTAGATTTGTATTATTAAATTACATGATCTGTGAAATTCTCACTTTTCCGGGTTTTTTTACGGACAAAATTGCTATTTTTATTAACAATTATCTAGTTTCTTAAGATCCAGAATAGTACCAAAATCCATTTCTGGGCACGCAATTTCCTAAAATTTTCCAGGGGAGAGCCCCATAAAAGCCCCAGCCAGGGGCCCCCGATCACCCTACAATGCCCCTGATCATAGGCTCTTATCGAAAGGCACCAAGGGGCTTTACGTTCCATCCAACGGATGCAGTAGTGTACTCTAAGTGATCTCGACAAAGCACTTTAGAAGGGATCGGGCTTTCTCTGAAAACTCTCTGCCACAGCCGGGTTTTAAGCCGGGCCCACAGAGTGACAAACCAACACTCTGACCGCCACACCAACCCGATGCCCGATAGGTATTTTTCTCTCAGTGAAAGGCTCTTCTTGATATTTAGTGATTTTTCCGGGTATTCTTCCGCGTTTATCCACTTTGTAGGACAACATTTCGCCAACGTTCCAGTTGGTTTCCTCAGGTCCACTGAAAAGTCGATGCAGAAAGTTGTTCATAGACACTTCAGTGGACCTGAGGAAGCCAACTGGAACGTTGGCGAAATATTGTCCTATAAAATGGATAAACGCGGAAGAATACCCGGAAAAATCAGTAAATATCATCATAATCTCCGCGGAAGCCTACTTGGAAAAGGCTCTTCTTGATCAGTAAATGAGCCAAAACTTTAATGACGTCAATAACTTGTTACAATTGAGTTGCTACTTACGCATTTTTTATTTAACATTTACGAGCAAACGGCTGACCAGGGAAGAATACTTTTTTTAGTCTTGAATTGTCTTTTTTTTGTATTCATCAATAAATTTCGATTTCGTGGTCATATCGAAAGGTGCCATGAGGAGGCGCCACGGCTTACCCTGATCGACCTCCTCAAAGACGGATTGGACAATTTGGGAAAATCTCCTTTACCACCAAGATTTATACCTTGTCCCACTGGGTGGAAAGTCAACAATAAGCCACCATATCAACCAGATACGTACCCACCAATGAACGTAACACTGCTTCGTTTCATCTTCAAGGAAATATGTCGTCTCCAATCCTTTTTTACTCTTTTTCCGCACCGACACTTAGGATCCATATACACGATGAAAAACCACAATTGACAATGGAGAATTCTCGAATTGGTTACTATATGTACTCTTCACATAATAACAGCGCCGAAGGCGCGAACATGGAAACTGTAACGGTGATTCCATTTAATCTCAACCAGTCAGATAACAAAAGCACATAATTGACTTGCGCATATATTGTTTGCGTCTGTAGTGTTGTTTGCATATATATATATATATATATTTTTTTTTTTTTTCTTTTTTCTTTTTTAAATGACAAATTCGCCAATACGAATTTATACTTTAGATAATAAAATGCGAATCCAATAATTATAGACCTGTGAATTGGAGGTGGTTAAGACGCGTAAAAGACTCATTGGTGAGTAATTTTATGAGGAAGTGTGCATGTAGTTGGGATACTTGGATCGTAATCCCATTTGCCAGTAAGAGGTGAATTACCTGTGCCCTTCAGCCTGGGCTTAAAGTTATTTACGAAGTGTGAAATAAAGTCGTTGATGGTATTGAGTTCGTGAGCTGATCTGACATATTTTAGATTAATTAATTTCCTGATATGAAGGATAGAACGGAGGGATTTGTTTTGGAAAAATTCTATTTTTTTTTACGGATTGTTGTATTTTTTGCGCAAATTTCAAATGGATACAGCACCACCGGAAGAATAATACTCTTGTAGAGTTTAATACGGGAACTGTGGGTAAGTGGAGTTGTAGGGGAGGAAAGACAAGAAAATGTTTGTCGTGCAGCTATTGCTTTTGAGAGAAAGTATTGCAAATGTGGTTTGTAAGTCAATTTACCATCAAGAATGACACCGAGAAATTTGTGTGTTTTCCACGCTTCTCACATTAAATGGGTCACAAAAGTCATCGCTCGAGTCACTGAAGGCGTTCATTATCACAGTGGAAAATTTATCAAAACTTGGGGCCGATAAGCGCAATTAATGTTTGTTCGTGCGAAGGTTTTCCTTATCGAGGCCAGAACTTTGCCATTCCATAATGCTATTTCTCTGGAGTGGAAATTTCTATTGAATTTTTTTTACAATTAATGGATCGCATTGTATATATCTTCGCATTGCAAACGTTTTTGATTAAATTGAACTAAATGCTATGAATGGCAAAAAAAAGTTCGAGTTATTTATTTAATCTATGCACTATCAATGACGACCGATTGCTTTTTTTGTCTTTTTCCATTTGATTTCCAATAATTTTTCATTCCATTTGTTGCCATTGATCTTTTCTTCTTCCATATTACAAATTTATATTGCCGTTTTCACTATGCTTTTTTGGCCCTTTACCAATTTTATTAAGTACGTTATTAAAGGTCTGACTTATTCGTTCATTCCGGGAAGAAGATTAAACTGAGGGCTGGAGTCGATTATAGAGTGTTAACAACAAAGAAAACAAGGGAAGGTTTTGTTCGTCAATTATTGATTTTCACTGAAACCCCGATGCAAAGGCCTAATTGTGCTGCTTTTCGGTGTAATTGATATCAAATAAAAATAGAGGAGAGGCCATAGTGCAAGACCGAGAAGAAGCTTAGACGTGAAGACGTGCTTGGCATGGGATCATGACGTCAATAACTCTTTAGCGAAATGTTTGAGGTCTTACGCTTAGAGTAAGGCTAAGTGGAGAAAGAGTAGCCATCACCCTTTCGGCAAACAAGTGTGCCCATAATATGTATCACGTGACGTGGGAAATTAAAACATCAATGAGTAAGGGATCGTAAATTAGGCACATTTTAAAATGAAATTCAATATTTATAAAAATATTTTTGACACTACCCACCGATGTAAAGTCACTGAGCTTCCCATGAATGATTTTTCTCTGAACCAAAATGCACTAAAATAGTTGACCTCTCGCCAATTCTATGCAAGTCACGTGACCGAATTTAACGTTACCATAGAAACGTTCAAGGTATGTTGGGACCAAATTAGTGGCTTCACCCATCATCTACCACAAAACCCACTCCCAACCACTGACTTACTTACTTTGACGAGCGATAGTGAGTCTAAGGACTATGAGGTAGAGGCCGTCGAATTATTGTCGCCAAAATTTCGTGAAGTATGTGGCGAATCGAGAAAATGAAAGATACTTTAGTCTCTTTAGTTTCACATTAGACGTTGACAAAAAAGGAAAACGATCACATTTTTTGTAGGAGTTGAAGAAATATGTATAAACTTGTCTTTTTCCACGTGGTAATTTATTACAACCGGCCATGGCTTCGTTACAGCGTAATATTATCACAGTCCATGATACGCTGTTTTAAAAGTTAAGCCAAGTTTTTATTCCTTCGACTCCTACAATAAAGGATTTCCATCAAGTTACGTCCGCTACTATAAATTAGGTCATATATCTGTTACTTTAATTAGTTAAATTAGACATAAAAATATTTCCACTGAATTTAAGTATACCGGAACTAGCCACAGAGATAACTTTTACGGGAGTCACCCGCATTGCACAAATTGTGCGAAAAATCCACAGAGAAAAAATCGTTCGCCTTGACCAGGATTTTCCACAGGAGAGAATGACTTCTCGGTAGCTTAACTGGCTAATGAACTCGACCGGATATCGGGGGATCCGAGTTCGTATCCTGGTCAAGGCGAAAGATTTTTTCCCTGTGGATTTTTCGCACAATTTCCACTGAATTTATTTTCGCTCGTCGCGTGCGCTTCGAAACTATTATTGTAACAACGAAACGTGTCTTGCGAAAATAAATTGCATATAAAAATATGGCAATTTCCTATTCAACTAATATTAATAACTTACATCACATCGTCCCACATATCATACAAGTCATTATTGTCCATGCGGTGAGTACCCTATTTCCTATGCACACCGTCAGTAATACGTCCATCAGAAACCTGTTTCCCCACAATCCCCTACTGCCGCCATGCTTCAATTCCGTAGATTAATTGGATTGAAATTTTTTCTCTCTCGACCTCTATAATTCCTTCCAGATGTTCGGACGTTTATTATCTAATTCCTCAACCCCGTGGCTAATTCCCAATAAGCTCCTTTAACTAAATGGTTGGGGTAGGACTTATTGCCCTCCAGACGGAGACGAAGGCTTTCTCGCTCAATGCTCATTAATCATATCCATGAAATCATGCTAATTACTGCTTCGTAACAAACTCTATTCACTTCGTCTTTAACTACTTGGTCGTCTTTTTCCCATTAATATCTAGTGATCCTTCCTTTAGATCTTTAAAGTGGACGGATGTTAACCGAGACTATTTCTCGTTCAACTTATTTTGTCATTTCATCACTCACTGCATTTTCATAATTTCATATTTACGAATATAGGTTGAATAATTCCAGTGAACTAATAGCATCTTTATTCTAATCCAGTGTAAGTTAAGAGGATAGGTGATTCCAGATTAAGTTAAGAGGATAGACACTGTGCCAGGGCACTGCAGATATCAGACTGCACTATATCATTTAAAACGACAGGGAGAAACTTATCTTAGAACTTCACAATGTTTCTAGGTCCGACAGGAACAATGAAATAAGGCAGGTATGTTGTGGAACAGAGGGGTGTAGGAATTCATTTTTACTCCGAAAAAATAAAGGACTTTTGCTGATTCTAGATGGCACTTAGCATTAAAAAATCTGCAGTGCCCTGGCACAGTGCCTGCCAGGCTTATATCGCTCGAGCAAATGAGGTCAGAATTCATTCAAAACGACGCGACGGGGAGAACGTTATCTTAGAGCCTCACAGTGTTTCTAGATCCGGCAGAAGCAATGACACATAACATATTTTTCGGCACAGAGAGTTGCAGGAATTCATTTTTACTTCGAAAAATAAGGGAATTTTGTTATTTCTAGGTGGGTCTTAACATTAAAAAAATTTGCAATGCCCGAGCACTGTCTACTTGGTTTATATCGCTTGAGCAGATAAGGTCAGACTTCATTCAATATGACAGGGGGAACGTTACCTTATAATCTCACAATGTTTCTAAGTCCAAAAAAACAATGAAATAAGACAGATATTTTCAGAATAGATAGGTGTAGTAATTCATTTTTACTGCTAAAAATAAAGGACTTTTGTTAATTCCAGGTGGGACTCAAAAAATCTGCAGCACCTTAGCCCATATCTACAAGAACCACATGATATACTGGCACGACACAAAATTTATTTGTCGATCTCACGGGATCGACAGTATACGGTGATAGAATAGTAAAAGAAGCCATCCATTTCCGGCTACAAGGCAATGCTATGAACTTGGACACCGGCTACAACATAAGAAGAACGTGGGGACGTCTCCTGAAAGTGTTAGGTGATGGCCGACCAGCAGGACACGCTGAGAGAAGATATCGCTCAAACCCGAGGTAAATATATAGGATTTAAAAAAAAAATTCTATATATTTACCTCGGATTGGCTCTTGGATTCATACACCCATTGACGATGATGAACGTGTCACTCATCGACATGTTGGCGGAAGGGGGGATGGAAAATCTCATTCGGTGTAAAACCCGAGAGATCTTCACCATCATTCTTATGCCTCCTACGCGCCGCTTAATTTCTTTTCTTGTCAAGGGCTGGTGTCATCCCAAGCAATATGCCAATTCATGCTACTTGCATGGTAATATAGAGATATGGATGGTCACCATTGCAATTGTCTGCCTTTCATTCGGCAGTTACCTCTCTTCACCCACGATATACGCGTCTACGTAATTTGTTTTCCGATTAAAAAGTTCCCTCATTCATTCAGGCACCCATTTCTATTGTCTAAAATCGCTGTTTCACTGCAGTAATAATGTAGCCCAAAGAAATCTTATCACATTTTCTTGATAGAATGAAGTCTCATCAACGCCAAAAATGAGTTCTTAGAATCGTCTAATGAATTAGTTATTTGCCAAATAATTAACCGAAGTCTTTTTTTCGTAGGCTGCTGTTAAGTGAAAGTGGCCCATTCAGACAGTTGTAGTGACATAAAATATATTTTCTGATGAGTTGAGTAAATATTTCAAATTGTGGATGATGTAAAAACTCATGCTATGAAAAAACAACCCAGAGAAGACAAAATGTAGTTAAAAAGTGGTTGATAGATCAATTACAAACTCTAGCCAGTACCAGTAAGAGGATGGTAAACGGAAAGTCATATGAACTACTTAACTAGTTCTGTAAATTGATTTTGCATGATGTTAATGATACATTGTATCGAACCTGGTGGCATCAATAAATAATTGTGGAAACTGCTATTACCTTACCTTTCTACACTCTCAATAATATAAGGTCAAAGCTATAGGTTCCTGAACACTCCGCCAGTAGATATGGATGACATTAATTCAGGTTACTCCAAGTAAAGTCGCTGTTATCGGAGATTTACTCTAGGTATTACAAATGCAGCAGAGTAAGTGTGGAGACGTCGTCATGGAGCTAACTCTAACGCGGCTGGAAGCCCGCGAGTGTTTCATCCAACCTTTGAAAATGTGTTCACGGAAACGGAGAGTTGCTCTAGGAGCGGATGAGGGGAGAAGGTGCATGCCCATGAATGAAGCTGCGGAAGAAGCCCAATAAAAACACCTCTTGGTTGGGCCCCAAAGTGGTTTCCCTCTCTCGAGGGGCCTTTTCCCACGATCTGCATACGGAGGCCTCTCTACTCTTCCCTCCAACTTCCTGCTCCCTTGGCTCAATAGATCCCCTTCTCTATCTCCTAGCGACCCATCTCAAACAAACACGCTCCCTCTCGTCCGTTGCCAAGGAGATATAGGAAGGGGGGGAGGAGGGGAAAATGGGATGGGTTAGGTGTGAAGATGTTTTTATTTATTTTTTTTTAGAGCTGTGGAAAGAGGAGAAGAGATTTCTCGGGGCCCAAAAGGGTTCCATCCATCCATCTCATACCTTCCGCATTATATTTTTTTATCTCGGGCATGCGGAGCGTGAGGAATGAGAGAGGGGGCCCATGCCACCCTTAAACTAGATCTGGGCTAACCGCCCAAGCAGCAATCAATATCCCAAAAATATTCAGACAGCATTGTCGGCGCTAACATTTGACATCCGTGCAATATCCTTGTTAAACCAATTAACGTTTTATGGATATCTGTCAAATATCCACAGGACCCGTCAAGCAATGTTGCAGCGATATCCAACAGTAGAAAAGAAGGTCCATAATGCAACATCTCTCGGATATCTTCGCGGCAACTAATGAGTATATAATGGGTGTACCTATTGTGGTTTTAGGTAATCCCCAGACATACAATCAAAACATTGGCGCTCTTCAAGTCTGTACAGCGCGTATGCTACCTATGGATACTCTTTGGCAGTGGTGTAACTAGAACTATGCTTTGGGGGGGGGGGGGGGAATGAGGGGGACTGGGGGTCCGAAAAAATGACATTCTTGGAAATACATTTTAACATTACTTTGGCACTTAAAGTTTTATATTAATAATGATATTTAACTCTATAAAGATGCAGTTGTTATATGTCAAAAATAGACAATAGTTTCAAATATTTTTTATCCCTTTGAGGCTTTGGGGGGGATCTATACCCTCATCCACCCCATAGTTACGCCATTGCTGTTTGGAATAAAAATTTTTTAATATCACGGATATTACAACTTGGATATCAACGTATCGTTATTTTTACAACTCATTGTGGATGTACAAATAGGTTATCTATGTAACGTTTTCAAAATATCCATCGCGTAATAATAACGTGTTTTGGATGTATCTACCTTATTTATACATCATATGGTTATCGCCTGCTGCTTGGGCGATTACTTTCGTGCAAGGAATACGACAGATCCTGGTACATTTCAGTCTCAAGTACAGTACGTGAAATACGGCTGTAATCCGGCCTTGCGGTAACCCAACAGGTCCAGTAATCCGGCCTGCAGGGCTGGCGACCTCACTTCGGCTAACATAATTTCGTCAGTTCTTGTACCGGTGAGTCAAACTCACCCCAACCAGCCAGTTTACATCAGGAAGTTTCAACAATGGCGCACGTGTACCGTTGGCGATGTTAGATGTTGTTCATGTGAAATAATGTAACTTAAAACCATTGGTTGAAACTAATTTACCATTTAATTTACAATTTATTAAAAATTGCAATTAGTTTTGGCAATCCTTCTTTATTTCAGTTATCTTTTTATTATTTTTTTATTCACAATAAAAATCGAAATTGCGAAGTTCGTATTGTTTTAAATTTTGGTCTTTTTCTTTTCGTATTTTCACAATTTCGTAATTACAAAGAAAACTTGCTGATATAATAAAAATTTAACCTAGACATTTGAGACAAGAACAGAATCAAATAATAACCTAGGATTAGAAGAAGGTCAAGACGTACGAAAGACACATTTTCGCGTAAATAATTAAGGCAGAGTAAAATTGTGAAGAAACAAATGTGTGTAAAAGTGTAAGAAATTTGCCCTTTCGCTTACCTGCCACAGCTCATTTGATCTGCAATCCTTACCGACAATCGGGATATCCAGGTTCGAATTCCGACCACCAACCAAATGATTTATACATACTGGAATTCATTCTTGGTGTAAAAATTGCAACCGAGTACGTGACTGCGTACAAAGTCAATTGTGACATGAAAATCATTGTCTCGGGCGTGACTTCATGGAATCGACTTGAGATAATGCAATGCACAAAACGTCACGAAACCACATACATTTTATGCTGTACGAGCTAGCTCTTGACGTGCCACTTCAAAAACTTAATTGTATAGTATTAAATTTAAATGGTATTATAAAGTTTTTTTGTCTCGGGATACCCACCGGGTTAGGTTCTCGATCACGGCCGACGTTTCGATGAACGAGTCGCCCATCTTCATTAGGGTATCATCGCCCTGCCCTGATGACGATGGACTATTCGTTCATAGAAGGGTCTCCCGTGATGGAGAACCTGACCCAGTGGCGGATACATATGGGGGGCGCGCGCCTCCCCCTTGCGTGGCCGCCTTCATTGCCGAACGTTGCAGAACCAAAATTTTAACATTTTTATGTCATAAGATGGCATTTTTTTTACATATAATCAGTTTAAATAAAACTTTCGTAAAATTTGCGTGTAACTTGATTATTTTTCGTTACGGTAAAAGTATAGGTAGCTCAAAATATCTTTTGCGCCCCCTTTGACTGTTTTCTGCATCCGCTACTGATCTAACCCGGTGGAAATCTCGAGTAACCTTCCACGATACAATACGCCGGGAAAAATACGATGATTCTTCAAAGATTTAAGTATTTTATTATGGCAAATGTCGCATGCTCTGTGCAGTGCTTGGGATTTAGGTGCCCATCGAACACATCGCAAAAAGTCGAATCATTTCCGTCATCACCTTGGGACACTTCTCTTCAAAACATTTTTAAACTTTTTGGCACGCGCGTGTCGTCATGCTCCACAGGTGGGGTCGTAATTGTCTCCCATCCCTTCCAGACCACTCAAGTTGCAAGTTGGGAACCGCACGTGGACCTTACCCTGCTCAACCCCCACTCCCCGTCTCTGGCCACTGACCCCTTCAACCCTCTCCACGAGCTGCGTGGAGGGACATGATGGAAGCTTCCATTCTATCCCTTCCATGCAGCGGGCGTTTCGTTCGATAGAAATTTCAGTCGTCTACGCAAATTATCCGAATCTGTGAATGGAAAATCCAGTTTCTTAAGCTCCTCTTTGATATTGTGGATAGGTATTCAGTGCTTTCAATTCAGCCAGAAATCGGATTTTTATACAATAACCGACGAATAGTGCAGAGATTAGGGGTAAAAACCATGTATTTGTGATGAAATATGGACCCAATGTTGAAGCTGCCATGAAAGAGAAAGGTGTGAGACAAGGGTGTTCACAGTTCCCCGTAATTTTTAGAGTATGTACGAGAAAGCCATCAGCAAAATTAAAGAAAAGGCTGCAGAAGTCAATATCCACGGGGAAAGAATTAGTATGCTGCGATTTGCAAGCGACTTAGCAGTCACTACGGTGATATAGGAGGAATTTGAAGAAGACTGATAAATTTGGAAAATACAAGCAACATATCAGATGAAGATTAACAAAACAAGCACAAAGATTTTTGTGTACAGCGAAAGGAAGGAGACCAGGAGAAAAATTAGGAATGAGTAGCGTACCGATACGAATTAGCTATGCTCCCTCAACGTTACCTCCCGCCTATACTCTCCTAGGGTTGCAAAATGACCTCATAGGAAGGGGTGGGCACGATGGTGTGCTATCTCTCTAATATATCTGTAAGTTCTCTCAATTAAAAAAAATCCCATTTCGAGTGATAGATATACATTACACTGATTTGTAACCAGTATAAATGTTCATATCATCACATTTTCACTCATGTATTCCGTAAAAAAATTAGACAAAAGAATGGAACGCGGTTTGAGGCAATGAATAAAATGCCTCCATGCGTGAATGCCAAATTGCATTTCGAATCGATTTGAGTCACTCAGAATTAAATCCATCAAAAATGATCCAAGCGCAAGTGCGTACGAAAAAGACCATTAGAAAGCCCACAATGATCCTTTGCCCTTTGTAAATCAATGCCCTCCTTTTTCCTATTAGGCCTAACGAACATGACATGCTTCTTCTCACACTCCAGTTAGCCTAAAAGTATCATCGATGCTATTATTAACTCTCATATCGTTACCTCCACTGCACAAACGCTCAAAATGCACCTATTTAATCAAATCCGCACATGTAGTAGCCCAAGAATACGAATCCGCTCAGCTGGCAGTAGCCGGAGCATAAATGCTCACCACCGATTCTCCCAACTTCGGAGGCGAACGTTTGTGCTCCGGCTAACTGACAGCTGAGCGGATTCGTATTTTTGGGCTCCTAGATGAGCGACTTTGATTCGGTGGGCGATTGTTGAGCGTTTGCACAGTGGAAGTATCGATATATTCCATGAAAACAGCTGCAGACACACTAAGCAATTCTGAGCCTAATTTAGTTGTTTTGACGTTTTAATTTTAATTTTTATCAGTGGCAGGACTATGCTTTGGGGGGGAATGGGATAGCCTTGGGTGGCGATCCCCCATCCCCGTTGGGAAAAATTTTTGAAAAATAACATGCCTGGAAATACATTTCACATCATTTTCGCACTAAAAAATTAACTTTAAGCAGACGCAGATATTAAATTTCAAAACTAGACAATAGTTTTAAATATTTTTTTTTTAATTTCGCTGAGGCTTTGGAGGGGATCTATCCCCCTCATCCCCCCCCCCCATAGTTACGCCACTGATTTTTAGTATAATCACTAGGTGAAAAACGTTCTAAAAAATACACTTTTATATGAACCCATAAATATTTAGACAATTGCAGACGCAGACAAAATTGAAGCTTTGCGATTTGCTCCCGCATAATAGCGGCAACATGAGATACATCCACTAGCGCCACCACTCGCGGGAGCGGGAGGAAGTAGAAACACATCCCACCTCCCCTACAATTCGATTTCCCCTCCCCTCAATCCCCCCTCCCCCTGGATCAATACGTTGCCCCGGGTGGAGGGGGAGCAGCCGCGCTGCACCACGGGACGGATGGATGCTGCTGGTTGGCGCGCGCGGCACTGCAGCGTGTATGAAAGACTGGCGGCGTGGCGGGCGCCCCTCATTTTTTTTTCCTCCAAACCAAACAATGGTCTACCATCCGTTTTTACCTTCAGCGCCCCTTTCCACAGGTTCAATGCGTGATACGTAATCCCAAACCGCGCCGCCCAATTAAAACTGCAAGACAAAATCCAGCGCCCGACTCAATCAATTTCGCACAAAAAGCAAGTTTCCAAAATGATTCTTCTAAAAGTCTAAAATGTAGGAAAACAATCAGGTCTTCCAGTTGGACATGAAATCGAAATTCTGTAATAGAATTCGCATTATAGGCAGGAAAGATAAATTAAGGAGGAAGAAAACTTCACCATTGAGCCATTTTCTGGTAGTGAATAATAATAATTCATATTTATAGGGCGAGATTAGGTCTAGAATGTCCTATCTTCCATTTAACCCCCCGTCATACGTTAACTGGGGAGTAATACATTGTCAACTTACTCTTTAAATTACATGCAGTAATTCATAACAAAAGAGACGTAAAATTATGCTTTGAAAAAACAACAAAAAATGCAAAGTAAACAAAGTTACATTTTCCAAGTGTAAGAAGATGTGAACAAACGTCGAGAAAACTTAAGTATATTGACTTTCGTCCTTATTGGAAAAAACCTATTGCAGGAAAAGGCCCAGGCCCACATAAGAAGGGGACGTGAATAGCTTGCGAAAACCTACTTGATAAGAAAAGAATGCAAAAGTTGGCGCTCTCTTAACATGTGTCAGTGACGTATAATTAGAGTTATGCACCATTTACTCCATCAGAATGAATATTTCACCGAAGGAAGCAATCGCTGACAACGGAGTATACCACTAAGAATCACGTGAGGTCGAAGCTCGAGGGTGATGAGCAACTGAGATGCTGCAATATGCTCGGCAGGAGCTTTTGACGTCATCAAATTATCTGCGAAAGATGTAATATTTCAGTCTGACCGCTTGAACTGCGGTGAAATTCGTATGAGAAGCCACATATATTGTGCTATCATCTATTTGATAATTTTTATGTTATTAAAACTTAAATATTATTACTATTTATTTGTTCTCGTCTGTAATTGCACTGCTTTGTTATTCCTTAAAAAAATTAATTGTAATTTATTATTCTGACAAATGGATCCACTGCCCTTAAATAAAGATTATTTATCTATCTATGAAAAATAATTACCTGGGAATTGAAGCATGGGCCATTGCTTTTCCAGGCCACTGCGAAGAGCATTACCTCATCCAGGCTCCTAATACCCTATGGAATTTGTGTAGAGGCTCATAGTACTATATGTTAGGACCTTGCGGTCCACCGGCGATGGCAACGAAAGGGAAGCAAAATCCAATGAGGATCGTTACAATAGAGTAGTGGTCTGTGCAGTGGCTCGGAAAGGCAAGTGTGTGTGGTTCGATACGCGGTCCAGGGGAATTTGTACTCAATGGCAATCCATGTGAATTAAGTGCGAAAGGTTTTTGGCCGTCGATTTTTCGCCATGAATAGCTAATATGAGTAATAGGTTACGGATCGAATAACAGAACAATATGGGCCCTTAAATTTTTCATCCTCTACCTGCATTTAATAATAACAGATTGGTGGGAGCTTTTATTTATGTTAAAATACACCGATTATTTTTCCTATTTTCGATTTTGTTATGGTTTGAAAAAATAATCAGACCCGAAATTTTCCTTTTTTTGATCCGTCGTCTTATTCCCGAGGTGATAAAAACACCCGTCATAACCATTTCGCAGATGAGCTGATGACGCAACAAGATCAAGTCGAGCAGGTGCGCTCTTCACCGCCATTCCTTGGCCTTGTGCATGGATCTCGCGTGCTTTGTTGTTATTTACCATCTCGTGGGAGATTCTTTTCCTCAGCGAAAGGCTCTCTCTGAACGAGTAAATGAACCGGAACTCTAATGACGTCATCAACTCATGAAAAGGGGTTGGCAATTCCTGCATGGAGCTTAGTACAGACCACACGATTTCGACAACATGAACAAGGATTGCTATTCAACTTCACATCTTCTTTTCAAGCAAAAAGAATGTTTGAGGCTTTCCTCCAGTTTAGTAATAACTTTACGCTGAATATAAAAGTGATGGTTGTTTTTTTATCCCATCATCAGTCATTTAAGTGATCCGTAGGTTGAATATATATCCGTAGAGTGAGCTCTAACCTTGCGTATTTGAATACGTATGGTTGAGCTCACTCTAAGCTAAGCCACAGGATTTTGATTATAATGACTTCACGGGTCCAGTTCCTTTCCTTGGGCCAACTCATTCTTCGAAGTTTTTTTTGTTCATGACTTTCGGGTGTCCGTAGGCTTCACCTGGGATTTGAACCCGATACCCTTTGATCAACTGCCTATTGCTCTACCCATTAGGCTTCCAAGCTCGTCTATTCGATTCTGGGGCGGATTTAGGGCATTTTTTTAGAGTGGTTCACTATTTTCTTCGTCGCCTTGGTGATATGCAGTCCGTCTCGGATATATTGTACCTGCGGTCTGACATGCGCAGAAAAGTTGCCTTCAGGTATACATAATTATTTTTAAATTATGCTTGTTATGATGGCGAAATAAATACATTCACTTGAAAGCCACTTTAAATATTACCTTTTCAATATTTTTCAGAAATCTCAGGGGGGTGGGGGGAAGGCTGCTCTCTCATACATCCGCCACTGGTTCTACGTGGAATGAAATAACTTTTCGACCATGATTTTATTATTTCGACGATTACTGTTAGAAATCGCTTAAAAAGTGCGCAATTTCTACAAGGTGCACGTTGTATTTTTAGTAACGTCAGGCATTCGAAAAATTGTTTCAAAATACGTATCGCAAAAGAGACCTGAAGATTAATGCACGCCAAGCTCCCCTCTACAATCTAAAAAGTCGAGAAAATGCAATAATGCGAGCTACTTTAGTCATTCCTTTAACAGAGGCAGTTGCAAGTTTTTTTAATTGAAATATGTGCCAATTGAGGCACTATTCAATGTAAGTATGAGAATAATTCCAGGAGCTGATATGTTATCTTTGCGCAAATCACAGACTACGAACCATATACGATCCAGAATGTATATATACGAACTACCCTGCAAGCCTCATTAGCAGGCGTGTGGTAGGGGGTGTCAGTTCACCAGTCGTTTGCAAAAACAAAGGAAGCCTTTGAGTGATTTGACTACCATGACTTTGAGTCCCATCTATCATTCATTCGAGTTCATTTTTGCTCGCGGGAAAAAATATAAGAGGCATAATATCTCCTTTACTTTGTCGATTCTACTGTACCTGGTAACATCGTGAGATTCTAAGATAGTATTTTCTTCCCCACTCTCGAGGGCCTCTAATCCTCTAATCCTAATTGCTCAAGTAATCTAATCCTAGCAGGGAGAGTTAAGATTATCCTACCCCTTTTTTGCCAATGCAAAGTTTGATCGGAAAACATATTCCAAAGAAGAAAACAGAGAGAAAGTGGCCCATTATGGAAAGCCATAGGGTCAAAGGGTTTAGCGTTCACAACCCGGTTGAAGCCTTAGTATAGACCATAAAACCCTTAAGTGTGATTAGGCCCAGGGCATTGGACCGACCAGCCTCGAAACTTTTCAACCTACTCTCTTGCTCTTTTCTAAAGGCAATCCTTGTCCATGCAGCCAGGACTTTAAATGATATCTTTTTTCAGCAATCCTCTTCATTTCATTGTATGAGGTGCATCCGATTTTTATCGCCAATGCTAATAGATATGAAAATGGGAAAGATCCATTGAGAAAAAATCATCCGCCTTGACCGGGATTCGAACCCGGATCCCCCGATTTCCGGCCGCGTGCTTGAGCCAGTTAAGTTACCGAGGCGACATTCTTCCCTAATTTTTTCTCTGTGGATCTTTCGCACGATTGTGCATTGCGGGTGACTCCCGTATAAGTTATCACCGTGGTTTGTCCCGGTATACTTTAAACTAGATATGAAGATCTCTGTCTGTTGCCCGGACGATTTCCTTCCATAATATTTTGTGCGAAGCTTACGTACCAGAGTGTTTAATGAGCTTCGCTTTCCTTATTTCAAGTTTTTATTCGATAGTTCTCTTTCTCCATGAAGTCTCTAGAGTTAAGTACAGTTTTTTTGTAAGCATACTCATTGTAACCATCATCATTCACTTAGTGTTTCGACCCGAAGGCTGGTTTGGTTAGGTGAGATTAGAGCTCGCCCCGTACTAGGCCAAAGACGTGTGAATTAATCACGTTCAGGGTTGGGGGGCCAGTTCCGTTCAGTTCAACTTATTCAGGCGTGATATAGTGGAAGTTCGACATATTGACATTAAAGGCAGTTGCACTTTCCCACAAGAATTTAGTGCTCACGACGCAATAGGGTGGTTTCCTATTATTTTTTTATTGCCTAAATCGAAAGATTATTACTCCTGGAGTACGTATTTCACGCTTTTAGATTTTTTAATGACGATATCTATTTTTCGCGATTAAATGAAAAGTGAAAATTTTCAAGCGCGCGAAAACGCTACGGCTAAGTATGAATGCTGGGAAAACCCCGTGTAACGTAATTCTGGTTCCCGCGGTCGCCGTGTGAGGTGACCTTGGGGCGAGGCTTTGAGCGCTGAAACGATGATAGGCTGCCATCAGGTAGCAGAATACCCTGCTAGCTGGTAGCGCTTGGCTTAAATAAGGATTATTAATACCCTATCAAACGAAAGAAACTTTCCGACCTTAGGCAGTTTTAATAAGTGATTATTAAGACTTGTTTCCCCGAGCTCTGTGCCTCATGCATGCGTTGGTAACCTCAGACGATGTAAAACTCCTATCTGCTCGTATAGAAACTTGGTCCCTGTGACGTCACGTGGAATGGCATGGCATGAGCGCTAATCTGGCCTTTCTCAAATGCGATTAAAATTGACCATTGCCATTCGTCGGAACTGGGATTCCTAAAGCCAAATAATTTGTATATCATGAATACACTAATGGTGGGTAACGAATAGCAATCAATGCCTTTCGTTTTCTTTGATGAAGGAATCTACCCTATTCGGCTCACAGAGGAATCATCTGGTACAAGACATTATATTCCCGTATATTCCATAAAAGAAATAATAATCCATTATATACCAGTTCCATTCCCTTGGCCCACTCGCACTTCGAGGATTTTTTAAATGGGGTGTCCAAAGACTTTACCCGGGTTCTGAATCTGGTACCCCTCGATCAGCATCCATGGTCTACCCACTACGTTACCACGCTCCCGTAACTATAATACAAAAGCATATTTCAATGGCATGAAGTTTGATCATTTCACTCTTTTTTAGTTCCCATATTTCACTTCGACGTGCTAACATCACACTATGTACTGACGTAGACAGGTACTTCTTCCTAGTCTCAGCGCTAATGATGTAACAGGAGAATTTTCTTTAATTAAAATTCATTATTTGCTCTCTTCTATGTTTTCCCTGAAATTCACCCGTACTCAATTCAGTCTGACGTGAGCTCTACCCTCACATTTACAAGCTAACTTTCAGGTGGTAGGTTTCACTCAATGATATCGATGTCACAGCATCTGCGATTCCTATAATTCCCATTCCAACAGTCGTTTCAGATTTCTTCGGTTCCGTAGAATATACCGCGTACTACGCTGCAAAGATTACATTTTACTAAAATCCTATTGAGTCACACGAAATGGAGAATCCGGTGGAAAGAAATTGCACACCTTCGAGCTGAAAAATTTTCTCAAATTACTGATCGATTATTTTAAAATTTTAGAGCGATCATGGCTTTATTCGTGGATTTTCCCAATAAATTTTAAAACATACCTTTTTGCGTGCATCCAGTTGAGAATTTACATACCTCTTGTGAAACGGGCTTATGATATGACATGCCAGCCGTGATAATCATTGTATGGAAACCTCTGTTGCACGATGAAATATCTTGAAAAATGGCTATTGGGAGCTAACCAATGAACTTGCTGAGCAAAAAGACCAATGCCGGAAGCGAAGGGATCAAGTTGCTTGAATATGCAGTCGAGGCACGTAGCCAGAAATTGATTTCGGGGGGCTAAGTCGAAAGTAAGTCAACTTTTCCATTTGAATGGCGAAAGCGAACGAATTTTAATAGCACATTGACCACTTTATATTTAAGATCTACGCGTGATCGAAGAAATATGCATTTATAGACAAAATATTTTCTCAAGCAAATGGCAGGTTTCCTTCTTTGATGTGTAATCACAATACAGCGAAATACATTAACTTTGTTCGTTCCATAATAAACATTCATCGATTCCGAACGTTAGTGCTATGCCTACTTCTATTTAAAACCGCCTTCAAATAGACTAGTATTTTCTTACTATGCATTGATTGACGTAATGTTAAGTCGGTTACTCAAAATATTTTTGGCATAGCTAAAGATTTTCGTGGGTTTTTGAAGCCCGTATGACACCCCTCTCCTGTCGACCTGCCTGCTAACAATTAGCACCGAAACTGATAACGGTTGGCGGCTAAGAAGAGTGCGTGTGAGCTACGAAAAGTATCTGCGTCGATGCCTCACGCCGTAGCTAGCCCCGTGTGATTACAGCCTTTCCTAAAGTGAAGCGCTCTCGCCATCTCTTGGATGTCACTGGAACTATTTCATTCGCGGAGCGTCCTCTGCGCATGCTCGTCGCTTTGGCACGCGCTCTTGCAGTCAGATGGCAGCACGTGACGGCCAGGTCAGCAGCGGGACTCCTCGATTCAAACGGTGGCAGGGTCTCGCGTCCCTCACGACCAACAACTTTTTTTTGTAACCCTATTTGAATTCGAAGTTTAGATTGAGCAGAATTGTTGAGAGAGATGTTTATAAAAAGTATGCACACGGCATCTAGTTAAAAGTTAAGGACAAATCATACTTTAATAGCTTATTAAATTGACTCAAAATGTTACAAGTAATTGTGATTTTTTTAAATGGGGAAATATTACCTCAGATCATTTACATCAGATAGATAGACCCTTGTATTAGAGGTGGGCAAAGTCCTTCTTTTCAAAGATTCGATCTTTTTGATTCAAGTCCCTTGGGTGATTCCATCAATTGATTCAATCATTTCGATCATTTTATCATTTTGATCGATGACCTGGGGTTGACTGAAATCCCTGATTGAATCAAGAAATCAGTAGATTGAAACCGTTCAACCAATCAGCACCGATCATATACGCATGAAGACCCATCCATTGAAATGAATCGCATATGACTTCAGGGAATTATGATCGAGAGATTGAAGAAACTAATGCAAATAAACGCAATATGAAAACTATAGTCAACTGCTAATTTCAAGTAAATCATCCCCTGTAATAAAGTGCTGATAGTGATTTGGTATTTTGAAGATACGGAGAAATATTTTTCGAGAGATTTACGAATTTTTAGGGAAATATCTTCCATGAAAACATTCATACACACATTTGTAAAAGCATGCCTGAATAAAAAGGAATCCAATTTCGGATCTAGCATGCTAAATCCAATAAATATTTTCTCATTAATTTCTGATTTCGCTCTCGAATCACCCAACACCAATATTCATTGCCATACTGAAAATGTCGAGTGTGCGAATCATAGACGTGCCAAGTGCAATGATTAATTTCAAGCAGAATGTTTTTCACACATTTCATCAGAAGTGACGATGAAAAATAATAAATGCAACCGAAGTTTTGAGGAGTTTTTTTTAGTTACCGGATTTTTCCCAGTGTTGCGGAACGCATTATGTTAACATTATCTAAATTATATTAAGATGACTATAACAATATTTTTAGAAAATAAATCTTAATTAGACCAAAGTAATTCGGGAAATGCGAAAAAACGAAGTTAAAAGCCCCACGTACAGTCAAGGGAATTACGGTTTAATTACGTGTATAAATTATCTATCGTATGTCAATTGATATTCACGAAATTCGCTGCTAATATAGCACGGAGATTAAAAATACAATGCGAAGTGGGTGAAAAAATCGATTATCTGGAAGAATACGAGTGAAAACATCAATTAGATTCATAAAAGCACAACGCCAGACACCAAAAGTAAGAACTTAGAATCAATCACGGAATAAACAGGAAGTCTGGCCGATTGATGATTGATGATCAACTTTATTTTGCGCCATGAATCATCAGTCATTTCAATCACTGGGTGATTCAATCATTTTGAACGAATTGATCGCGAACGACCCATCACTACCTATTATCCAAAGAAGCAAATGAAGCCCCAACAGCAGTGTTTGTAGCATCGACCATATTTGCCATATCATTGAAGGCAACTAATTGGACGAAATATATTAATAATAATTTATTGACACATTAACGTTTACATAACCTAGTATCGTGTATGGCAACAAGTAAATTGATGTCTCGTCATGAAGCAAAAATTTGATAAACCCCCACATTAAAAAGATACATTATAAACATGTGTACATCACATAAATTACATATATTAACACCACTCGTTATGAAACTCATTCCAATTATAATTTCATTATCATTTATTTTCACATTATTATATAACTGACCTCCACGTTGTTGCCTTAGGATTTGGCTTCCCAAGCACGACCAGTTTCATGGTCTACACGAATATCAGGAATTCTCATCAGCTCAATATATGTAACTCTGTAATGAAAAGTTACCAAACCGTTAAATATTTAAGATTTTCCTCGTGAATTAAATGTTTATGAATGTTCCTCGGGATTCAAACAGCGGTGATGGTTTATAAGACTTAATAATTACATTAAAGTCACTGAATTTAATTTGAGTGACACCATGAATCCAGTGATAAAGCCCATGCCATAGTTTAGAGGGGGCCAAATATTAACACTGACCTGAGAAGCTTTACATAGCATCAAGTTCAAGAACTGATTCGAGATATATCACTCGAGCGTAATTTAGATTTGAAGTCAGTTTGTGTATATAAAGTCATGCGTCATTCAGATCTGAAGACAGTTTGTCTATATAAAGTCAGGTTACTTCACAAAATCACAATAAATTTTATGACATTTTCACGCAAAACTAGGGTAATTGTGCAGGATTTTACTCCATTACATGGTTAAACATACATGCAATTATACAGAGTAGTGCCTCTGAATACCGATTCATATTTCGTTCATTTATAATCAATCGCCTCAGTGAGGGAAGTAGTCCCAGCTCAGTAAGATGTTTCCCTAACTAATTTTTTTCGTATGAAACGGCCAGTTTGGAACAGAATAATGTCTGAAATAGCAGTGATCACACACCTGGTAGTTGAATGAAAAGTCGTTTTTTCGAAACGTCAGCAGGAATGTCTGCGTAGAACATCACCTTTGCAAGGCCCGAGAAGCATTTTACACAGCATAACGTAGCTAAAATATGTATTTATGTTGAAAAATCGAAATCTTCTTGGCTGAAACGTCTCTATCCTCGAAGACAGAAAACGGCTACCAATCGACCCGCAATGTCTCAGTACCTATACTAAACAAGTATGCGTAGTTATTACCCTAAGATGCAGTGTTGTCTTTGCGAGCAATTACAGGTAGGTGCGTACCATGAAAAATGTGTTTCATATCCGACTGGTAATTGGCGGTAAAATCCACATTAATGGGGTCCTTTACTAAAACACGAAATTATAATTCATTTAGAAGATATGGTGTGTGTATGGGAAATATAAGTTGCGTCAAAAAAAACCTTCAGCCATTTTCCCATGGGTATATATGAAGGAAACGCAAGATTTTCCACCCTTTTTCCATAGATTTGTGACGTCATTACCCTTTTCCCTATCCCCGAAAGTCTTTACTAAACTTGCTCTATCTTACCTCTCTGAACATCAATAACAACGCTTCCCATTTCTTACCATTGCTACAATGTTCCTTAGCTTAATATACTTGTGTTCTATAATTTCGAGGTTTTGATTCTCGTTATTTTTTATGTAGCTACTTGATTCTCGGCATGTTTTTGGTTGATGTGATTCCCGTAACATTATATATATTTTATTTCTTGTTATATATTATTTATTCTTATTATTGCGCCACTGTAAATTGGCAATAATTGCTGTATGTAGGCTTTTGAAATAAATAAATAAATTCTGCTTTCTTTGCTCCCTCAGGGATATCCTTTCATTGAGGGAAGAAATCGCGCAAAAGAGTATATACGACAAAGAACTACGCGAGACCAATGCAAGGTGGAGAGCAATGACTGGGAAGAAGTAAATTTGTTGGTATATCCTCGTCACGTCACCAACTTGTCTGCTTTAGGGCTAGGGCCGTTGATTTTTCGCCATGAATAGCTCAAAAACGTAGGTTAGGGATCGGAAAAAGATGTAAGATAGGTCTCCACGTATATTTATCAAGCAAACAAAATCGTTAATTGTAAACGACCGTACGGGAAAACTCGGTACAGGATATCAAACCACTGATCCTGGGCTTTCTGGGGTCTCAACACACTAACACGCGATAATTTCACTAGGGGTCATTGTTACAGGTATTGGGCCCTTACTGTTAATCCAAGAAGGTAAGATATGAGAGAATGGAGACTTAAAGGAGGCCACAGCCAGTTGAGAACCTCAAACTTGCGCCAAAACCTCTCTTGGCAATTAATGCGATATAATTTAATCCTTTATCGCGAACGGCGGTGATATTCATATTTATTTCAAAAGCGTTTCCTTATTTTAAAAGCCAAATGCTCGTGGTTCGATTCTCAGACCCTGTCAAATTTTACTCATTACGATAAATGAGTATTTTACGCGACGGATATGGTCGCATGGAAAATCCGAGAAGAATATCAATACACCAAAACAATCACAAATGAAAAGAAAACTTCATTGAATTCCATTGATTTATTTTCTCGGTACAACATGTTTCGATTCATAGAGGTCATTTTCAAGTAAAAAATTTGAATTTTAAGCAAGGGGATATACTCGTTGAAGGGGATAGGGGAGAGGGTGATTGCTTAAAATTCAATTTGTTTGTACTTGAAAATGACCTCTATGGATAGAAATATGTCGTACCATGAAAACGAATCAGTGGAAGTCAACGAAGTCTTCATTTAATTTGTGAATATCAACTTCCACATAGTTGAGCCTGATACTATTGAACGCCAAATAATAACGACTTATCCTCAGGCTAGAGTGAAGGATTTATATTTATCTTTGCCGTTTTATGTTGACTCTAAAATCATTTACCCCAAACATAAATGGTTTTATCACGTAGGGGAGAGTTACCTAAATCGCACCGCTTCCTAAATCGCACCACCTTCCTAAAAACCAATGTATGACACACATATGCAATCTAATGGCTACATTTAGAACTTACTGCATCGCGAAGCACACCACACTTCAATTGTGGCCACCAGTGTAGTGACAAGTCAGGTGCGTAGGTATTAACAAAAGAAGTGTTCTCTTCTGCTTTTTCTTTCGTCTTTGTACAAGAATATTGAGAAAAAAAATAAGTTGTATTTACATAGTTTTAGGTACAGATCATATTTTTGAAGTATATTGCGTTTCATTGAGTGTAATTAACAGCGTGGTGTGATCACGTGTTTAGGCAGTGGAAATGATTCCATATAAAATGGCGGTCGCTCCCAAATCGCACTACACCTCTCTGTACCTGTGCAATGTGAGAAGTCTTCAAAAAACCTGCCGTGAAAAGAATATTCGAAAGCATAAACACTTCTACCATAGAAATTTTGTTTCAATTATTGCAGATTTTTATCAAGCAAAAACTACATCTATCATTTGGTAATGTCAAAAGTATGACTTGTTTAACTTTTTTCGTTCCTTATGTTACGTGTATTTTAATGCACTTGTTTGCACTGTTAAGGGATCTAAAAATAGGCTTAAATGACTTGCCTCTCTGCCTCTCATTGTCGTTGAACATCATTTCCTAATTTTGGCCACCAGTGGTACGATTTTGGAGACCCGTTGCCTAAATCGCATCGTTTGTAGAGGTTTGGAATTGAATTTTTATACATGTGCTCAACTTGGAATTGACTGTCCCCAAAAATTGTGAGAAAAGTAGACATTCCTCCTTATATTAAGCAACATAAAAAACTTTTATTGCGTCACTTATTTCTGAGTTAATTCGTTTTTTTCCAAAATTGGTGCGATTTAGGCAACCTTCCCCCACTAAAGCATAAAAACATAGCATACGCTGCAGTGCCGTGTATATTTTCTCGAAAGAAAATCTGCTTATTCACCTCAGGTTCCAAGTTGCTTCATCAGTTTTAAAGTCTAACAAGACATTTTCATTACTTTAGAGCTAGGGAAAAATGGACAATTCCAAGAGATAAATGTGATATCAAATCACTGCATTGAGATTTTTTTCTGCACTATACCACGCGTCTGAATAAATCGTTTTCATCAGCAAATTTAAAAAAAAATTAAATACCCTTTCTTCTAATTAGCCAGATGGTGAAAATGAGCTGACTTCTTAATATTTTGACCTTATCCGTGTATTCAATAAGTCTGTATAGGTTTTCTCTTGAAGCTTCATATAGTAAAAAATTTAACGAAAATCCGATGAAAATATTTAAATGTAAAATCTAACTGTTAATTGCTGATCAAAATTACAAAATTGTAACTAAAATTCTATTACCTGTAAGCTATCCTATAAATGATTTATTGCATTCTATGCACAGTTGAATATGTTATCTTCGTTATTCTACGCGTAGCCACTGTTTTTGCAATACATTTGCGGGATATTTTTCGTTTAGTATGTTTCAGATACTCGCTCAAAATCATCGTAAAGATGTTATAGATTTAAATTTTAAACTATATGAGTTTGTCATTTCACAGGCCACAGTTCTAATCGGATACCTGCGATGGGTTCTCTTTTTCGTAACGAGTTTATGATTAAATTTCCATTTGGATATAAATGTTAAACATAGATAAATATTTTGAGTCATAAATTTCTACAATCTTTGGAGTAGAATAACTTGTAAAAACCATCACCTTTGTGACTCTACATAAAAATATATTTTTCGATAAACCTAATTGTATTTTTTAACTCGTAATTTAATATTGTGATTGAACACAAAATATTTTTTTCACTGTTTTGTCCAGGAAACCACGAAATAATTGCCTCAAGACTCGCTCCGCGTTTTTTTTCGCGTCTTTCAATAACAGAACATCGGAAGTTTCGAGAAAACTCTTGAAGAAAAATCGAATTGAATTCCAAACACCACCAGCAGGATAATTTTCTATTTGGGTGCTTCCGAGGGTAGTTTTCGTATCAAAAATCCTTTCTATGGCCGAAAATTGAACCCGTAAACCTCATCCTACATTATGCGCGGCAACAAAGACCCTACCAACTTGGCTATCATGCCGCGGAAACTGATGATCTGCCTTCAGAATCACAAAATATTGATATTTATTCTTCGTCTTGCTTGCTACACCGGAGTAATATCCCAAAATGTTAGAATGATAAGGAACAAAGACAATGGAAACGAATCGGTAAGCCACGGACAGCTCCAGCGAGTCGTATTCCTCCTTTCTCGCATATGTTTAACGAACGGCCGACAAGATTTGCAGCATCCTCCGAAGCATTGATATTGGCGCAATTTGTAAAACCCATGTGCTGCTGTAGCACCTCCTGCGAAATACAGGGTGGGGCAGCATAACTTCTTTTTTTTACTTAATAAAACGCATTGTATGAATCAAAATATTTTTATTTGGTTCTTACAATGTAGGTGTACCCCTAAAGTTTTGTTTTAAATAGTCTTGAAGATCAAGTCATGAAGATGACCTCCTCCATTCTTGATACATTGAGTATACCATAAAAAGTATATTCATATACTATCTGTACATAATATTTATTTGGAAAAGAAATATTCATTTCATACCCACTAGAAATCACAACTTTGAAATTCATATCCTCCACCATAGAACATCTCACCTCAAAAAATCATTCATGGTTACGGCGGCTAGAATATGGAACTCACAGCCGATAGAAATAAGAAATTTGCCATCAATACATGTATTTAAGAATAAAGAATATAAGTTGTTTAATGATAGTTCATGGCAATTCCCAGTGTAACTAGCCATGTTGACATGATTGAGTACTGATGTGATGAGGGGAGAATATATTCTGTATTCAAGATATATTTTCCTATTGGTCCTACGTTTTTCTGTTACACCTAAATATTTTTCTTTAAATAAATTGTGATACTGTTTCAAATGTATTTAATATGTATGAAAATGTTGTGTGGCTAGATACCCGGCTATCCGCATTCGGGATGCAATTGTTTGTATATGCTTGTGTAGGTTTATATTTTGTTTTTGTTTTTAGTTTTTTCTCTCTATTTTTTGCATTTACTTGTCTTGATGTAGTGTTTTTTCTTTGAACCTTTGTCAAATGAATTTTACTGAATTTTTGTGCACTTGTAAATTATTTCATGGGCCAAACGGCCCACGATAATAAATTAATTGAATTGAATATACCGATTTCAGGTGTATGTTATGACCTTTTCAAGCATAGCAGGAGTTATGTTGGCAATTTCTTCCTGAATGTTGTTCTTTAAATCTTGTAGGGTCCTGCGATGGTTCACATAAACATGGGATTCCAGAAAACCACATAGAAAAAAATCACAAGGGGTCGAATCGGGAGATCAGGCTGGCCACTGGAAATCGCCCCTGATTGAGATAAGGTGTTCAGGGAACTGTTCTCTCAAAACAGCCATCAATGCTCTTGCAGTGTGTGCTGTTGAACCGTCTTGTTGGAACCAAATGTCCACCAAGTCCAACCCATTCAGCCGTGGAAAAAAGATAATTAAAATAAGACATTGCAATATTTCCACAGAGTTTTATTACTACACAACGCGTTTCATCGTTACAAACGACATTATCAAGTGTCGAGTTATCAAGTTTGTTACGACGAAACGTGTTGTGTAGTAATAAAACTCTGTGGAAATATTGCAATGTCTTATTTTAATAATATTAAGAACTTCCACCATATCGTGCCCAACATCACACAAGATAGGGGGAAAAAGAATTCCTGTAACATTCCTGCTGGGTTGCGATCACAGAACATACTCTCGAAAAGTAGGCCTCAACGGCAAATGCACGCTCCTCACTATTGCAGGGCATGATGGCGACTGAACTGTGTTTCGATGAAACTTTATAGCACAGCCTGTCGAACAAGACCACAAGCGCTCTGTTACGACACCAATCGACCGAATGCCGCGCATTACGAAAAAGGAAGTTATGCTGCCCCAACCAGGAGAAGAACGAAACTGTGATGCAAGAGTAAGGAACATGCGAAATTGGCGGTAAAAAATGAATCAACAAAACGAACAGTTGAATGTCCACCGGAAGGGCAAAAGTGGGCATTTCTAACCCGTCAACGCTTCAACTTTCCTATTTTTATTATTTCTGTTGGATCTAGAAACAGAGAGAGGTTCCAAGGAGTATTGTCTGTGTCACTCTGGAAAGTATTTGTTCTTAAATGCTTGAGCAATCTATGCCTAGAATCAGGGGCGGGTTTGGGGGGGGGGGTCACAAGGGTCACGACTCCTACGCCTCCCAAAATTTATCAAAAATTTTAAATTTTTATTTGTTGAATAGTTTTTGTATCCTTGTAAAGATTAAAAGGAGTGTATATCAGTGGTGTCATGGTGCCGGAACACGCCAGAACTCCATTCCAGCACTGGTAAACAAAAGACATAATAGTCAAATTGCACTTTTATCAATTTTGGTGCGAGAAAATTTCTAATATAAGCATTTGTAACCAAAAAAAATGTAATGAAATGTAAATAATAACCTTTAATAAAAAAAACATGCAGTAATACAATTTCACTTGTGAAAAAAGTTAACCCGTCAACGCCCACGGGGGCCATATGGCACCCAGTGCAGTGCTGAGCCAATACGCTAGCAATACATTTAATATGCGAATTTTAGTGTACATTTCGGTGTACATACTTAGTAGAAGGTTTCCTCTATTATTCAGTCAGGTTGAATTGTGTTCATTGTGTTGAGCTCATATGTATCATATTTTTTAAAAGTGAAATATGTGTGAATTAAAAAAAATTGGGCGCTGAAGGGCTAATGATGCGCTTGCAACTAAGCCGGCTGGAGCGAAGCGCGATGTTCTAGGCCAACCGAAGGCCTTTGATAAATTCAGGGTCTTCGACGAAGAAGGAGATTTAAAAAAAACCGACTCATCCGTGGAGCCAATGGAATCTAAAAAAGCAAAAAGAATTTCATTGGAGACATCGGCTTCAAGATAAGCAATGCATGAAACACTGTCGGCTAAATGTCATCCTTTACAGTAGTAACTCCCTTTCCACGATTTAAAACGAGAAAAGAGAAATTGCCAGCATTTGACACTCCGATAAAAAAGTAATCAGCAGTGGATCGTGAAACGTAGGCCCAAATTCCCTGGTTCATCACGCGGCATTCACTCCAGCATTTAATTAATCGTCATTGATACTCGCTTCGCCCGTGGCAACCTATTTTTAGAAAATAAACTCATTTATTCCCAAAAATCTTACTATCCGCAGTGGCTCATGGTTTTGCCAAGACTGTAGATGTGGTTTAGTAGTAAGAAAAGAAAGCAAGCAAGGCATTTGTGGGCCAGTGGAGGCTAATATTCGGAAGATAAAATTGAAGAAAGACATTTAAAGAAAATAAGAACGTAATTAGCATAAATAATCGTGTCAAAATATTGGCTTCTTTCAACCCTATCTGAACCGGTAAACCACCATAAATATGACCGTTACATAGCCACATCGGAATCCATTTGTTTACTTCAACCAAAAAATGTTATTTTAATCATGAATGATAACAATAGACTCAGGTTTATTTGTCATAGTTTTCACGCATAGCTGGAGAAAATAACTACGTCAGAGATTTTTTTCGTCGAAGATAAACCTACCGGATTGTGTGGGTATTTCTCATTTTTCAAGTTATTATTACAAACTGCTGTTTCTTGTAAACAAGGAATAAAATTAATATAAATTTCAAAATCATCGTCATCTTGCATTTTCTCACATTTCATCAAGCACACGGCCTTGCACCCGGTGTTCTCAGAAAATAAAGTGATCTGATTAATAGAGATTATTGGTCATTTCATTTCCAAATTTTAGTAATTTCCCAACTCTTCTACACGCTAGCATATATATTGCCTTTTTAATCTTTGTGTATTTATTGTAATTTATATTCAATCATCCGAAGCTAATTCGAATGAAAATGATCGAGAATGTCCTACCATTCCAGTAGCTTATTCAAATAAGGTTGTAATTGTTTCCATTTTCCGGATCTCTAAAATTTCTCTATGCTTCTACATATTTCTTCTTTCACATTGATAACTCTACCAATTTTGTCGATAGTCGGAACCCTTGCATCAATGACGTCAATGAACAATTCGGTTGCTGTTACTGCATCTACGAGAAAAACAAGAGGCCAATTGTAAAGGATAGGTAGGTGTATTATCTCTGTAACTTATCACTGTATTAATAATCTAATTTTTGAATTTCAAAATTGTACCAATTTGAAGAATTGTACTTCATTATCTCAGGGGCTAAGAGTATCCCAGGATAAAAAACGTCGTTATTTTTATCAATAAAAAGAGGTAAGATCGGAATACAATTTATGTGTGCCTATAGATGATATTATTAGCAAATTAGTTTTTGACTTTTCGTTTTTTAATTGTGACCACTCTCTGCTTCATTGCGCGTCGGCTACAGGAGGCATCAGTATTTTTTTATTGCCTAAATCGAAAGATTATTACTTCTGGAGTACGCATTTCATGCTTTTAGATTTTTTAATGACGATATCAATTTTTCGCGATTAAATGAAAAGTGAAAATTTCAAGCGCGCGAAAACGCGACGGCTAAGTATGAATGCTGGGAGAAGGTCGTGTGACGTCATTCTGGCTCCCGCTGCCGTATTGTGAGGTGACCTTGGGGCGAAGATGTGTGCGCCGCTGTGATGCAGGCTGCTAGATGGTAGCAGAGTACCCTGCTAGCAGGTAGCGCTTGGCTTCTCTGAGCTCTGTGCCTCATGCATGCATTGGTAATCTCAGACGATGTAAAACTCCTATCTACTCGTATAGAAATGAGGTCCCTGTGACGTCACGTGGAGTGGCATCGCATGGGCGCCAATCTGGCCTTTTTCAAATGAGGTTAAAATTGACGTTGCCATACGTCTAAACTGGGATTTCTAAAACCAAATAATTTGTTTATTATGAATACACTAATGGTGGGTAAGGAATCGCAATCAATGCATTTCGTTTTCTTTGATGAAGGAAAATACCCTATTGGGTAATATTAACCTTGTCCGACTGGCGCAGTGTGACAGAAGCCGTGGGAGACCAGAGTAGAATAGAATAGAATAGGATTTTATTGTTCGAGGACTAGTGTCCTGTGGAACAGGATTACAATTTACATACATATACACTTATATAAGTGCACTTTCTTATTAATACAAAAGGTAACACACATACCAGAGTATACCCAGGTAAACATTAACAAAAAATAAATTATACACGTCTTCAGAAAATGAATAGTTACAAAATATACCAACATAACATATAAGTATACACTTATTATTATACATTGGCCAATGAACCAGATGGTTTTTCATTAAGGCTTGCGCGGAAAATTTGATACAGGTAAGCTGTCATAAGCCTTTTAAACTGTTTAATGTTATTGTATTGAGTAAGGTGCATTGCAGTCTTGTTACTCATGAGATACTGGCACTTAGCCCGATATTTACTTCCCAAGGGAAAGTTAGTCAAACACGAGCCTCAGATCCAAGACAACAAAGTTCTTTTTCCCCAGTGTAATCGATAGAATCACTTCTTACACATTTTATTACCGATTGTTATATTTCTCTTTGTTTTTATGTAGGTATATGTTTTCTGTATAATGAAAAAAAAACTATAATTCCAAAAAAAATGTAATACAGTGCGACCTAAGATTCGAAGTCGTACAATTAATCAGGTCGTACAATGTTAAATTTAAGTGGAATTATAAAGTTTTTTTTATATTTCATTATGCTAGTTCGATTCCATGAAGTTAAGCCGGAAAAAATGAATGGTCTCTGTATTTTTACGCATTTGACAATCGTTATATTTTATTTATTCGCTAAGTTTGCGTTTGAATCACAGCAAATTGGCAAATTGATCTGTTCAGAAGATCACGATTTTCTTCCGCCTAAGGGATGAGTCGCCTCCCACCACTGCGGAATCTGCGCCGCATATCTTCCCAGAAAAAACCCTCCCGTCTCCCTCGATTTTCAAAAACTATCGAGGATTTTTCTCGCACCGCAGATACACGCTCCATTCGAAAGAGCCTAAGCACCAAATGTAACGAGAATTCTAAATTCATTGATATGGTCTGATTGGGGTGGGAGGCACAAACATTGCTGTGTATCAATAATCTCTTCTCACGGGTATTGCATCGCACTTTAGTGTGCAATAGGGTATTTAGGACAATACTATTAAATTACATTGTCATGAAAATCCTTTTTCATATATTATATTTTCGTCAAAAGAAAGTTTTGCAAAGAAAATATATCATCATCATCATTGGTCAACAATCCTATGATTGGTTTGACGCAGCTCTCCACTCTATTCTCCTATCAGCTAATCTTTTCACACCTACGTATTTCTTCTCTTTCACATCTCTCTTTACTTGTTCCATATATTTTGTTCGAGGTCTTCCTTTTCCATTCTTGCCTTCCACTTGCCCTTCGACGATTGTCTTCATCAGGCCATCATGTCTCAAGATGTGGCCTATAAGGTTGTTCCGTCTTCTTATTAAGGTTTTCATGAGGCTTCTCTTCTCTCCTACTCTTCTTAGGACTTCCTCGTTACTAACTCAGTCGAATATATAATTTTTTTAATTGAATACAATTTATACAAAAATATACTTTCAGCGTATTGCTCCCTAAAAAATAATCCATTCTAGCGAATTTCTTTCAAAAGGTAGCACAAAATAACTTTCATACTCATCTTTTAATTTTCATGGTTTAAAGCCGGACTTGGAAATTTTTTGAGGAAAATGAAAATTGTAAATTTCATGGTTGTTTGAACTAAAAGAGCTCATGGATCATTCTTGAGAACGTTTACGGGATCATTTCTTTCAAAAGCATAGCACAAAGTAGGGCACCGCAAAGAAATAATCACTTTATAAGCTCGAAGAATCAGATGAACGCAATAATTAGGTAGTTCATTTCTTTTTCAGTTTCACACCGGGAGATTTCTATTGGTGAATGCAGCGTTTTTTGTTGATATAGTTATTATAGATCGTGATATTATAAAAATAAAAAAATGCTGACTGACCATATAATTTAAAAATTATTAGTTCAAAGTTCCCCAAGATGGAAATTATCTGAATGAAAATGAATTCTAAATCCTTTGCCCTTTCGGTGAAAACCTGATAATGCTAGGTTTGATATCGAAAATAATTCCACGAATGCGATTGATACATTGCTATTTAATTGTAGCCCGACAAAACTAACAGTTTAAAATTACGTTACTTTATAGCATCGAAAAATGATTACGAAGTAGATTTGATGTTAGTCCTATGACATTTTTGAGTAAAAATAGTGGGTATTTCATGAAGAGAAGCTGGAACTGATATAGGAATGGCAAAGCATTTATTTGAGGGGTTTGGGGGTTAGTTTTTTGGATGTAGATAAATAGTCATAATCCTGCGTTATTATCATAAATGTCTTCGCTCATTTTAGCTGCTGTATTCACTCAAAATAGTTCATTTTACACCTTTCGACCCCATTTTATGCTTTCCTTTGCCTCCCTTCCTTTTCGTTTTTCCTACGTCCTTCGAAGTTGGTCACCATGCGATGTCAATGGCATTGTGATATTACCAAGTATTACTTACCCTGTGTCACACTGGGCATGTAATTTCACAATTCAGAACTGCAGTTTCTCCTCAATCCGGCGTGCAATTGCGCGAATGCATGAGGAGGGGCTATTTTGCCATCTCGAGTTCATGCATTCTTGCTTGTGTTCCAGCAAATCACCGCTTTAAACGGCGCAATTAGAAATGCACGTACTTACATCAGATTGTGCAATTCTATGTGGAATGCTCATTCTCAAAGGGATCTCCGAGACTTGAGACAATTTATCTCAAGGAAAGTTACTGAAAATTACGCCGCTATCAGAATTATGAGACCTTAGAAATGGGTCTGAGACCCCTCTGGGAAATTCTCTGAGAGTTCTTGGTTCATGAGCTCATTATATAGTTTTAGCGTGTCTTTTCCTCCTACTTATCTAGATCATTGTTATAATTAATATGTGATGAATAATGGTCTTTTGAACACAATAATTCCATATCAAATGTCGCGACATAAATAATCACAACTTTAGAATTTCTCCCAAAAATAGATATGGAAGGAGTTGACGTTTAAATATCTTACGAATTATTTTCTCAAAATTTCGCGTTTACCTCTCTGAAACATTCGTGATGTTCGAGATATTCGAGATTATGGTGTGACGTCTCCGAGACATTCATGGCTATATGGGACGTCGGTGTGAAAAGGTTACCTGATCGGAGAATGGAGTGGATAGCTGCATCAAACCAATCTTAGGATTGTTGACCGGCGATGAAGATGATAAGGGCGTCTGATACTCTCTCGAATTGAGAATTTCGCGTCAGTTTCTGTTTCTCCCTGAGGCACAGGGTGGAGGGAAGGAGGTGGAGGAAAGAATTGATCATAGGAATGGGAAGAAATTGAATCGGCGAACGAGGAGTTGAGGCTAAATTAAGAAAATTCTCGCTTCCTTGGCAAATGAGTCGTTGTGATTGTGACAGTTGGGGGTTGAGAGATGGAGGGGAGATAAGTGTATTAGGGCGCGGAGGTTGACGGGCAGAAGTCGATTATCTGCGGCTTAATCGATTGCGATTTATTGACAGCCCACGAAGGTAGGAGTGGGTTCGTTCATATTCAACCAATGGGAAGACACCTCGGTCCCTCAACCTGAGATAGGATAGGAAGGAGGCTTCATCATCACCTGTGACAAGCGGACAGCATAATATCTAAGAGCCTCTTCTTCTCCTTTGAGTGGGGAAAAAGTGGAAACCAAGCTATGAAGAAGATGGGAAATTTCCAAGGCAAATTAAAAACCGTAATTTTTTTCGGTCAGGGTGGTGGCGGGGTAAAGTCCTCGCCTGCCAAATTAAAAGTCGTGGGTTTGAGTCCCGCAAGAGAATCACGGAAAGTTACTCGGGGTTTCCATCACGGCCGATGCGTCGCGACGTTTCGATGAACAAGTCATCCATCGTCAACAGAGCATAATGTCTTCATCTCTAATGTCTTATGAGACACATAAGAGACTTTCCTGAGATGTCTCATAAGACATCTCAGAGGCTATTTTTGGACATATCGGAGAATTCTCAGAGATATTTCCGTAGGTTCCTTGTCATATTCGATATGTTTCTGACATGTATCTGTGATGTATTTTTGCTACATGGATATTTATTATCTTTAACGTCCTCCTATATATGTTCCATATATTTTCTTCGAGGTCTTTCTTTTCCATTCTTATCATCTACTTTGCCTTCGACGATTGTCTTCATTAGGCCATCATGTCCCAAGATATGGCTAATAAGGTTATTCCGTCTTCTTATCAAGATTTTCATGAGGCTTCCCATCTCTCCTAATTTTCTTAGAACCTCCTCATCACTAACTTGGTCAATCCATTCAATCCCCGTCATTCTCATGTAGTAGGTTATGTAGCCATTAGGGTTATGACTTTTTTGTAACCCCATGTTCCTGTGCTATAAATTGATGAACTTTTGTTCAAAACTAAAGAAAAAGGCATTATTTCCATTTTCTTTTTAAAAAAGGCCACCCCCAACCCAAAAAACTACTTTTACCATAATAACGTATTCGGTGAAAAAAGCATTTTGTACTAGTTTTTTAATTTTATATTATAAATTAAATTATAATGATGCAATTTTATAACACTTATGCATTAACACCCATCTGTTCAATGGCGTAGCGAAGGGGGGTGCTCCGGAGGGTCCGGACCAACCCCCACCACCGGAATATAAAACACAATTACTTATCTTCATAAAAGATTGAAATTGAGGCAGTTGGCAAACAAAATATTGAAAATTCATGAATTTGCAAGATATTTCTTTCACAAATGAAGTTATTTCGATTATAAAAGGTGTTAAAAGCAGTTTAAAATAGAACTTAGACCCCGTTTTTCAAAATTTCCACCCCCCGGAACGTAATTCATGGCTAGCCCTCTGGATATGCCCAACTGTCGGGGATTAATCTAAAAGTTTTGAGCAGGTCTTTTTTCGGGTAAAAGAATAAATGACAAAAGAGCTAGTATTGCTTGGGAATTCCACCTGACATTACTTAAATTAGGTATTTTCTGCAGCTTTACTGTAGAAAATCTTCCAGTTTCTTAAAAAAAAAAACGGAAAATCCGAGTTAAATGAAATAGAAATTTCATACCAACACGTCATCCTGCTGATTCAGTAATCTATCCTTTACGATTGTTGAATTTCATTTTTAGCTATTCATAATTATTTACAAGTTCCGGAATAAATGAATATTCAATGTTGGGAGATGTCTCTTTTCCTTCAATTTCACTATCCATTACTAACTGAAGAACTCGGTCAAGATCATAGTGCTGACAGGCAATGGATTGTGGCTTTCCTAGTTTCTTTTCAGCAAAATCTGAATAACTGATGACAACGTTAATTCAATTTGTAGTGTTAGCAACAATCATCTTCACACATTCCATCAATTTTTTCATTTGTCTCGATTCTAATTTCCAATTTTTTTAAATTAAAAATGTTTCTTATTGCAGCATTTTATTCATTTCTTCTTTTATTGTAACGCCTTCTTTAATAGTGGATCTGTAAGTACCCGATTGTGAAGGCACATCCACATTAATCCCATCTTGAAATAGCTGTTTACAAACTGCTGATGCTTTGCTGCTTGATAAATTTAAGATTGTGGTTTTGCTGTACTCCTTGTGCTTGTGGAATCCTCTTCTTCGGACTCTTGATATTCACTATCAGTCTCTGATACACAAGCTGACATTATTGTTGCAGTTGCTGTTGAGGAAGTATATGCCAAAGGCATTTTTCTTATTTTGGATGGATGGATAGATTCATTACTGGCTGACTTTTCAGTAGAATAACCTACTTTTCCTTTTCTCTCAATTTGTGGATGATATAACTTTCTAACCTCACTGCACAGTCATTCACCATTATCTTTTGTTATGTCAAGTACCTACTTCACCCAAAGAATATTATTTTCCTTGCTTTACACATTCATCATAGGTCTTTGCACATGTTCTAGTTTTGATTGTACTACTTGATTTGATAGAGTTAGGAAATTTAACTTCTTTCGCCACAAACTTGTAACTTCTTTCATAATCTTTTTTACTCGTTCCTTCCTTCCTTTGATAAATGTTCCAAGGATTAGATAGTGGCCAAAAACTTGGATTTTCAGTGGTGTCCTGCTGTTCTTTTTCAGTGACTGTTCTTCTAGTGGGGCAGTTCTTCTTTTTTTCTATTTGAGTCTTGATATCGAGTAGGATTATTCTCCCAGATCTTCTTGTTTCCTTCAATAGTAGTTGCACTTACCTTATGAGACATTACGATTTCAAATTGCAGTTGGAAACTTGGAACAAATTAATAAGAAATTAAGAATAAGAATTAATAAGAAGATCACAAACGTATACAGTTATATACTAAAAAATTGGAGAATGTTCTAGAACTTTCTGGACAATTCTATTGAGTAATATAAAATTCAATACTGCCATAGAAGACTTCAGAGAGTCTTACAAACATCCAGACTACTCTATAGAGTTCCATCATACAGATTGAGATCTTTGAAGAACGTTTGACAAGACTCTCGAAAGAACTTGTATAGGGCTGAAATTCTAATTAGTAATTTCTTGTTGGGGGTGACCTTTTTAAAAAATAGAACGAAACTAAGGCTTCGGACGTTATTTTTGGGCGAAAGTTCATCCTTTTGTAGCACAGGAAATCAAATTTTGTACAAAAAGTCAAAAATTCATAACCCTAGTAGCCATATTTATGGTTCTGTTTCAAACTCTGTTGTCATCATATATTTTTTACCTTTCCAGAAAAAATAAGTAAAATGTGATGCAAGTTTTATTCAATAATTTCACAATTTTAACCGAAACGCGGGTTATTAACTTAGCTACTTGTGGAATCCCATCTAGGAGAAAATAAAAAAAAACGATCGAAATCCTCCTTTTCATCCAAATATCCAAGACCCTTCCGGCCTATCAGAAAACAGGATCAGATCATAGGAATAACCAGGTTTTTTTGACTGTATAAGAGTGCATTTCGACGGTTGTATTTAGCTCAAACTAGTTCAATCACCCAGAAGACGACGTACGAGTTGTCCTTGAAAACGTCGGTGAAAAATACAGACTCAACCTAATGGATATCCCGATAAAATTTCACCAAAAAAGATAAAAATCCTTCCCTACTTTCTCATAACACTAGTGCAATCGCTGATAGGGAAAAAAGAAACAGTTGTAATGTCTAAAATGTAACTTACCTAATGCTTCTGGACTCCCATGATTTAGGATTTGAACATTATGAGCACTATTTAAACGCTTAGTTAATTCAAAAAAAATAAAAATTTGGTAGCTTTTTCTTGAAAAGCGACCATCCCATTCAGCCGGATGTCCAAGCGTATTTGCTTCATATTTTTTTCAATCTTCAACTCTCTCTCATTATATATCATTAATTATTTCTCAGTTTTTACGATCTGAATTACACAACCACCGATAAAAACACTAAAATCATATGTTTTACCAATAAAATTATAAATATACCTACCCTATATTTCAGTTACGTGGGTACCCAGTATGCTTATACGTAACAAAATCCGGGTATTCACACTAGTGTTAGTATTAGAATAACTAACATTTTTATGATTGATATCTACATTGTATTCCACGATAATGGATATAATTAAACCATGGCATCTCATTACTCAATAAATCTGAAATAATTTTCTTGAGCTTCACTTCCTTCCCTCGTTGGATACGCCCATGGGTAGGTACTAATGTTACGCCTTTTTCAGATCAAGGGAATGCATTGTAATTAGTTTGAAGTGCGCTTCAACGATCCGTTGGTGGACCGAATGAAGTAAAAATGTAGCTATCATAATCAATTATACCTGAAACGTAGCTGCGTATTTAAAGTAAACTCAAATGTAATACATTTCCTACAATTAATTCCTTAGAATGACTCAATAATCACAAATTTAGGTGGATATGATATTTGCTCGAAATTCCCTCGCAGCGACATTAAGAGGAAATAAGAAAATCCCATTTCGTGTTGAGGAAAAGAGGCGCACCTAACTTTGGTAAAATAATTCTGGATTCGAACAGAACACACTGTGTCCTCCGTACACCACTACCGCTGAGTATTCGAATCTGGTAACGACGCGGCGGATAGAAGAATTCGGGGTAGGTTGGGTATGAGGTTGAAATGGGGCATGATATTTTTTTATTGATACTATATTCACGTTTTTCTGCAGTCATCTTTAAACAATTGCGTTATTTTGCATGCTTACGAAGAACTTGTAAATAATATGTGTAATCAGCTGAATGTCAGCGAAATAAATGGCTCTTGTCAAAAACATTTGACTTGTGCACGACGCGGTTCGAATGTTAGGTCATCGAATACATTTGCGCCTTTCTTCTGTGATTGATATTATGTCCTTCGAATACAGCTCGACAGCCAAAGTAACTTTTAAACGGATGGCAACAAAGAAAAACGTCTTATTTTTTTAATTTTACGATTTTTATCTCATGATCATATTAATTTTAAAAGAAATAATTTCACATAATTTCTGTTTCCATACCTTTATCCTTGCGATCAACTAACAATGAAGTGTGTAATGATAATAATGATTCAAGGGATCGGGTTGGAGTGGTGGCTAGAGTGTTGGCTTCCCACCCGGTGGGCTCAGGTTCAAATCCTGGCAGTGGCAGAGAATTTTCAGAGACTGCCCGATCCCTGCTTGAATGTTGCGTGGAGGACATTTCAAGCGCAACACTCTGTCCGTCGGATGGGACGTTAAGTCGTGGTCCCGTTGGCGCCTTTCGTTAAGAGCAGGCTAATGCCGACGGCGGTTTTCTCTCCACCCTTCCCCCTTCCTTCCATACCTTTCCCTCATAGATTTGTACAATATGAATACAGGGTTGAAAATCGTTCCAATCGTATAAGCTCAAACCGGAGCAAGAATGTTCGTTACTCACGCCATGAATCGTTTTACAACTCGGTGGAGCAGGGACGACGGTAAGCGGGAGTGAAGAGAACGCATACCGATACATAGATTGGCCGACCTCAGTCTTTTTTATTTTTGTATCATTTCTTATCACTTACGCTATACTTATAACCTCTTGAGAGTTTACGGGTGTCTTCACAGTTCAGCGTTTGTATCGACGCGACGAGAGCTCCCGCTCCATTGACAAACTTTGCCCTTCACAGTTCTACATACTTAGCAAAAACAAATGAAACGCATAAAGCGACGGCTCCTAAAAATTGGTCCGGGAGGATGTCATCTTATGGTTTCAAGACAATCGCACAATATTCATGTTGTGTTTTTGCATTTTCGCGGATATTTCATTTCTTAAAATATCCTTCTTAACTGATGATAGCATTGGAAGTAACATCCACATACTACCCCGCAAGCTGCCTAAAAGATGTGTGGCAGGGGGTGTTAGGTCATCAGCCAAAGGAAATGGAAATTATGGCTAGTATTTATTAAAGTCCTATATGGTTCGGGGGAAAAACGAATTCCCACATCTATCCGTTCGGTAAAACCTCTCTCTTAATTTAACGTCTCTGTCGGACCTAGAAATGTAGTGGAGCTCTAATATTATGTTCTCCGTGTCACCCTTAAAGATATCCATTCTCAATTGTTTAAGCAATTTAAGCCTAACGCGCAGCCTCCGAGTCTCCAGCATCTCCCAGCCTAATTCGTTAAAAATCGGGGTAACGCTGTTTGTACGGCAGTGCCGGTTTTTGACAATGGCGATAATAGAGCCGTTAATTATGTATATAGTTATGACAATTGTCTATACATTATTATCATTGTAATTATGGCCTTTAAGTTTCATTTCCTCTCTCGGAATATATTAAAAAATAAAAATAGATATATTGGTATTGAAACAACCACCGACACCAGTAACGAGCTCTCACCCTGTATTTAGCTGGAGATATCGAAAGCGGATATTTATTATGCTAATCTAAGCTTCTCAATTATTGTAATCTAACCTAGTATTTGTCTATTTGTCTATGCTTAAGAAAGATTGGAGATATCTATGCTTATAACTTCAAAATAATAGTAAATTATGAAATTAACAGCATTAGTTACTCCATTTTGAGCCACTACTGCATACTTGCATGCCTAAGATTATCATATACAAACACTAATTCAGAATCGTCTCCACGCAGAGAAAATCCAACACGAAAAGAGTTTTCTGCGACGACGCAGCGAGCTGGCGATCTGTCGTCATCAATACTCGAATACGGAATCTGATTGGCTCGCGAACCGCGGCGTCAAAGCAACGCCGAACGGTGAAGGCATCCTAAGAAGTGTGCGTAAGTTTGAGTATAAACAGTTGAACTTTTAAAAAGAAAATTCTGCTTCTCAAATATAAAAAACTGTATCTGAGAAAGCATAAAAGTAAAATGTTCAAATTTAAGTCTCAGGTTAAGGGATTGGGTTGGTATGGTTGATTGAGTGTTGACTTCCCACCTCGTAGGCCCGGGTTCAAATCCCGATTGTGGCAGGGAATGATTTTTCAGTGCTTTGTAGTGGGCGCCTCAAGCGCAACACTCCGTCCGTCGGATGGGATGTTAAGCCGCGATCCTCTTGGTACTTTCAGCTAATAGCAAGTTAATGCCGACGCTGGTATTCTCTCCATTCTTCCCTTCCCTCCTTTTCCTCATGGCGAAAATGACTCGAGCTGTCATTGCCGACACAGACAAATGTGAAGCCGGATATATTTTACTGTCCCTTTAAAACTTCAAGTTGAATGCATGAGTAGAAGCGAATGATGCGTCATGAAGAAGACCGGTTTAGAGGTAAGCAATTGTCCTGCTATGTTGACTCACTGACTTCTCCGTGGGTTGAGGTCTTCAGTCGTGGCTTGCCTTCTCCTCGGACGATATCGATTCGCAACGGTTTTTCAAACCCTCCGAATAGGCGAAAACCCTCATGCCTCGTTCACATTACGATTGTCCGAGCGATCATCCTAACGATAGTTGGCCGAACTAGCCGTGTGAATGCATGTCCTGACAATAGTTCACGTAATTCCGAACGTTGCCACATTACGATGGTTAGGCGCTGGGAGACCGGAAAAGGAGGCGATGAGAGAAAGACGAAAAGCTCGTGAAGCTCTCATCGCTCTATTTTTTCATGGATTTGTCCTGGGAAGGAAGAATGTGGGCGGAATAAAAATTGTTCGGTAAATACACGTTGAACACAGTAATATCTTGTCCCTGCATACCTCAACAGCTCTGCTAACCAGCAATTTCCCGTTCGTTTTAGATGTCAGCACTAGTGGGCAGCACAGGTTTTAACCATCGTCGTGTGAATGCACGATAGTTCCGACAATCGCTGGAACAATCGTAATGTGAATAGGGCATCACCCAGCATCAATGGCTTTGCTTGTCCATCACCTTTACTGACGCCTCCTGTCATCCTAGAGTGATCGCCATCTCCTCCGCCGAAGATTCAAGAAGACTTCGACGAAGCCGCCGGATTAACAGCCCCGTGCTGCAGGAAACAGGATATACGACGTGAGTATAGCCTTATTCGCTCTTCACCATTAGGCTGTAATGCGTGGAAAGTTTATGAAGTGTGTAAGTGTAATCCAGCATTTCCCCTCCTGAGTTGTGGCAGAATTTCGGTAGCTTCGTTTTCGCCAGAACTTGAGATGTGAGCGCAAAGGAATCAGTTCGCTTAAATGTAAAACTTGGAGACTTCAACGTCCGACGCTTGCAGTAACAAAAGTCTTAAGCAAATCACAGTTGTGTTGAGGAGGCGGTAAAAATATACATCCTTAAATGTTACTGGCGTAACTTACTTTATATGGCGCCATGTTGTTTTATTGATTTGACAAGATTCTGCCTAACAGTCAGTTAGTGATGACGTTAAGTAGTTAGCTGCTATCTGAATTATGATGTGAAAAAACAACTCGCATTCCCGGTATTTGGTCGGAAAGCAAAGGAACTTATAAAGTAATAACGCCTAATTAATTGAATTGCGTAGTGAATAAAAAACCGCCAAGGGTAACAATGTTCTTTCATGATACTCACGCTGTTGCAGTAAGAAACGAACCAATGACGGCAGGCTGTGTGCCATGTATTACACAATGAACGTCCTCAGTCATGCAAGCTTAGGCTTCACTCCGAGCTAACCAATCATATTTTTTTCCTTCCTTGTCTTGCTTGTTTGGAGCCCATTCGAACATCCTTGAAGTTTTCTGGACATACATTTTCGATCATTTTCAATTCTTCCCTATATCTCAAAAGTGAATATTTTAACTTACAACTAGTTGCTACTGTTATAGGTAACTAAAGTCATCATCATCACTAGACAAAAATTCTAAGACTTGCCTTGCCTTGCACTTTACCTTCCTATCTTTAGCCTTTAATATTGCCGTTTTTCCTCTCTTTAACATCCATTACAAATTTCCTATGCAATTCATTCGGGCCCGTCCGGCGCCTCTATTTCCGTCTACTAAGCGGTAAGATATAAGACAGATCGTCTTCATGCAGGCTGGGGTCACTGGACAACATCTGGTACGCAAAACAAGGTTTTGTCACGTAAAGCCAAGGAAAAGAATCTAGTAGAATGACCTTACTGCCTCTGAATAACTGAACACGTAAACGGCCCTCCCTAATGCCTTTGATCTCCTAATGAAATAATATAAAGTGACCCGAGTGAATATTCAAGGGTAATAAATATTGACTTCACTGAATTCCGGAAAAATATTAACACGCTTTTTCTTCACTTGCCTCGACTGTTTGTCAGTTTCATTGAGGGCATCTTGTGTTTGATATTTACCCAACCTGCCACTATAGGATCAGCTTAAGATTTTGCACACTTGCTCGCTTCTTATGAAAATTCAATATTTAATTTTTATCAGTAATTTGAAATTTTGCTCCACTGTACTCTAATCTTTTAACTAAATTCACATTTGGAAAAATAGTTTTAAATTTTCTTAATAGATGGCGTTAAAAAGATTTTGGCGAAAATAAATTTCATTGACAGCTCTGGTTTAATCAATAACATGATTCACCTCTAAAAACTAGAAAATAAAAACAAGATAAAAAGATTTTTGTGAAACGCGCTTTTCCATTTGCAGTGTAAATTGCACTAAAAGTTAAAAAATAAGCTTTTCATCACATGGAAAATGTTGTCACGTTGCTGATTAGGCTTAGTATAAAGTAATATAGAGGAACCTAATTATCCGCAACTGGAACCAATTAAAATTATTGAAAATTTGGCAAAATATTATTTAGGGAATAGCTCTTATTGTGGGTTTATATTACGACAATTAAGTAAATTTGATATGGTACAATAATTGATTAGTGGTAGCCAGTAAAATCCCTTCGGCATTTTTTAACATATTTTATATTCAAACCATCATGATTCAAACCGTTAGTTGTATATTTCGTAAAAATGCCTTAGTCATCATAACATATGAATAACACATCTTTTATTATATTGTTGGTAGTTGGTAGCAGTGGTATCAGCCGAAGCTATCTTATCCGTATTCACAGTCGCAGTTATTTCGAGTATTTAATGGTTTAGTCACCGGCAGTGATCGGCTACTTCTCTTCAATCACAGGTAGCGATATATCGCTCATCGGTAGCAGCCTAAGCTATCTTCACCGAATGCAGTGATCCAATCACAGTGATTTTGAGTATTAAGTCACCGAAGGTGATTGCTACTTTTCAGTAACGGTGATTCAATCGCAATAGGTTGGGTGGTTTCCTATAATTTTTTTTACCTAAATCGAAAAATTATTACTCCTGGAATACGCATTTCACGCACTTAGATTTTCGAATGACGATATCTATTTTTCGCGATTAAACGAAAAGTGAAAATTTTCATTCGTGCGAAAACGCGACAGCTAAGTAGGAATGCTGAGAAAAGTCCGTGTAACGTATTTCTGGTTCCAGCTGTCGTCGTGTGAGGTGACCTTGGGGCGAGGCTTTGAGCGCTGATACGACGCAGGCTGCTGGCAGGTTGCAGAGTACTCTGCTAGCAGGTAGCGCTTGGCTTAAATAAGGATTATTATTACCCTATCAAGCGGAGGAAACTTTCCGACCTTGGACTGATTTAATAGGTGATTATAAAGAGATGTTTCCCTGAGCTGTGTACCTCATGCATGCATTGGTAATCTCAGTCAATGTGAAACTCCAATCTACTCGTATAGATACTAAGTCCCTGTGACATCACGTGGAGTGGAATCGCATGGTCGCTAATCTGACCTTTTTCAAATACGGTTAAAATTGACCATTGTCATTCGTCTAAACTGGGATTTCTAAAACCATGTAATTTGTATATTATGAATACACTAATGGTGGGTAACGAATCGCAATCAACGCCTTTCGTTTTCTTTGATGAAGGAAACTACCATATTAGCAAAATATCGCTCATCACTATTTTGTACACTTCGACTGGTTTCAACACTCAGAGTCATTTTGGAAGGTGTATATTTTCTTTCCAATGCCTAATGCGTTAATATACGCATGTATATGGAAGGGGCCGCATCAGAGGAGAGTGAAGTGGGCTGTAGTGGAAGAAAATGACTATGGTAAAGAGGTCACAGGTGAGTCTGCGGGATGGGGGTGGGGTGGACGAGGCCAATAATTTTATTACTGCAAGGTGGGACGAAGAGAGGTTAATGGTGTTCTGACAACAAATCTTTTAACCGATTGTTATTGTACAGCTTTGCGTGTATTGTACTTTTAAAATTCTCAATAGAACGATGAATTGCACTTTTGCTAGCCACATGGAAAAGATCCTCTTTCCAACCTTACAAACGATTAAAATTTAATAAATTATCAGCCAAAACTGACTTGTTTTAACCTTTGATAACAGATTTAGTATGGTATGTTTTACAGCTGGTTAAGCTCCGTTTCAATAAAAAATTATAAATTATCTTAAAAGTCTAAAATTAGGCAATTATACATTTATCTAGCTATAAATAGGTCAATTTATTTCGACATGAAGTTGACTAAATATTAATATCTTTATTTAGCCATGAAGTGGAGGTTACACAAAGCTCGCCAACCATTGAAATAGAGAGTATTAGAATCTACGTCTCTCATTTTTCGCCCGTGGTCTTTCCCACAGCTTCCTTTATTCACGTGTTCCACTGCCCACATTCCACGCTTATTCTTCCCCTTCTCCTCTGAGTACAAGAAAGAGAGCCTTCTCCATTCTTTCTCTGCTGGCCGGTCGCTCTTACATAGCTCTCATTGTCCACGGCGCGCAGATATATGTATACCGCTCGCAGGTACAATAGGGCCCGCCTCACGAGGGAGAAGAGAATGGGTTTTCTCGGTTGTGTTCCGGGGGTCGAACGGGTCAAGGACGACAGGATTACCCCCACTCCTCGTGCGATCCCCTTTTGCAGTTCCTTCTGCGATCCGTGAGAGCTTGCCATCTTCTCCACATCCGTGGACAAGGGGACTACGAGCCAGATACCCCAGCCCATCCTCAAGGCCGTTTTACACGGGGCACGGGATTGCGCAGGTTAGAGCTGCATTAATTTCTAAAATGGCGTGGAATTGCGCGAATGCATGTACGAAATTAGAGCAGGGGCTATTTTGCCGTCTCGCATCCACGCATTCTCGCAAGTTTTCTAGCAATTCACCGCTTTACACGACGCAATTTTGATTGCGCCTTCGCACGTAAGTCAGATTGCGCAATTCCGTGTACCGTGTATAACGGCCTTCAGAGCTGCTGCAGTATGTTTCACCAGCGAAATGTACTCCTCGATATAGAATATAATAATAGATAATTGCTGAGAAGAATGGGAGAAAAGAGAACCCTTCCAAAACAGTTTAACAGTTACTCAAGGAATAACGGGACGTCAAGAATGGTTAGCGCACACTTCTGGATGATTATACACACAATTTAAGATTTCGATATAATAGATAGCACTTTCTCATCTATGTCGATGGACGTGGATAAAATTGACCAATTTTTTTGCGAGATATTTTTGGTAATCCATCAGAAATAAGTTTCATAAAACTAAGATACGTAAATGGTGCAAAAGGAAATCGCGTAAATTTAGTTTTATGTAGTAATATTTTTTATTTAGCAATATTTAGTCTAATTTGAATCAAATCGAGTGATTTAAAAAAGGGACAGGGCACTGAGATCCTGAACTTATTTTACTTCCGTCGCCCACAATGAAGTGGTCAGTTTAAGTGTCACCTTGGAAATAGTGATTTGTAGGATTGAAGTGTACGAAATGCATAGAATTACTTTGAATAAATTATTATAAATATTAAAAAGCAACCAGATTTGGTTCCAAGATCAATGGTGAGATCTCAAGTAATGACTACATTAATTATTTACGTAATTGCGAATATACTTTACGAAATTAATTATCAATTAATTTTGTAAAGATTAATTCAAAGTTGTACAGAACACTAATTTTTGGGTGCTCTTATAACACATATTAATTTTTAGGATTATTTTCATCAAACAGCTCTACTGCCACATGATTTGACTGAGAATAACACATACTCGGGGATGTAGGTAAGATGCATGAGTTTATATTTGTGCACCTCAACATCAACAACATCTCCACCTTTTCTAAGCCTATTAATCAAAGAAATTCATCTTTATCAACTGTAACCACGTCATTAGTGATCTTTGAGTCTAACCAGGTTTCCGGTGCACATATAACATCGTAGTGATCAATGGGTAGTGACGACTAAAATATGGCTTAATACATGAATATTAAAAATTTGAGGATGGCAGTAATATCTTACAAATTTTACTGTGAAAACCGTATTAATATTGCCTCTATAAAGCTTTTTAAGTTGGCACTACTAGTAGTCACAATGTTCCTCTTTATCCGCAAACTTTCTGTAACTTCCCTATTTGATTCTGATTTACCAAGTTTCAGTTATCCACATCTTCGTTCGTAGCCGCCAAAATTGCTCGCTCAATCAATCATTTATGCTTTTTGTGATTATCAATCATGTTCGTGAACCTTTGTTGAAAAGTTTATCTTTCGATGATACGAAACTGCAAAACTTCCGAGGGAATGAAATAAATCCGCTCGATTCGTCGACAGGTACACGGATAGTACTGGTATGGTATTTGGAGGAGGCGACCGACAGCTGAGGTCATTTGCGCTATGAGGGAAGGGTGTGGAAGGAAGGGTGGAGAGAAACCCGGCGTCGGCATTAGCCTGCTCTTTACGAAAGGCACCATGGGGGCCACGGCTTAACGTCCCATCCGACGGACGGAGTGCTGCGCTTGAAATGTCCTCCATTCAACACTCAAGCAGGGATCGGGCAGTCTCTGAAAATTCTCTGCTACTGCCGGGATTTGAACCCGAGCCCGCCGGGTGTGAAGCCAACACTAGCCACCACACCAACCCGATCCCGGACATTACTGTTAATCAACAATTGCTTGGAGACTTATTTACACACAAGTTAGAGATGTTCTGGTCGACATCTCAATTAATTAATTTTAATATTTTAAGCATGTTTTAACAATTGAAATGTTTTAAATATTTTTACTTGAAGTGCCCTTAACAAAGCACCTTTTGAAGGGATCGGGTAGTCTCTAAAAATCACCACAACACTCGGGGTCTGAACATGGGCCAACAGAGTGGGAGGCCAACCCTCTAACCAGCACACCAACCCGATTTCCGATAAGGGTGCCGACCTTTACCAGTGGATGCGCTGAATAGGGAATACTATATATCCGTCTTAATTTGCCTTTATTTGTTATATGAATTAGGTCTCGGTGGTTTCAGAAAGTTTTAGGTGGAACAGAGCTAATGCCGGAGATTGGCAGATTCGTCAAGCAGGAAGGGTGCCCTAATATGGCGGAAAAGCCTTGATTTTCTCCCTCTAAATTTCGTATGCAGTAGCTGCTTTGCTCATCAATGGCAAGCTACTTGTTTTAAAGAATGAACAAGCAGCGGGCCCAATTCCATGGGGCCCGAGCCCCCACAAAAATTCGTTATGGGTGTGAAGAAAAAAATGTCTCAGGCTTGTCGATTTTCCCCGAAGTTTCCAGATACCGAGATTCGAGTTATCAGGGTTCTATGTTGATCATATGACTCTTCTAAAATGCTTAAAAAAAAAATTAAAACTCACTACTTATAAAATTTCCCGGGGTAAGATCCCCGGTTTGGGCCCCCCCAATATTTTTTGTAAGTCGGCATCCCTGCGAGCAAGAAACTTATGCAGATGGCGCAAAACCTGGAAAACACTCTTGCATCGCATTCACATGATATTTTTTGCATATTTTCAGGTAAATTACTGAAAAATTCAGCTATAAACAGTTGGAATTCTCCTTGTTAGCATTTCTGTAATCTTTCACATATTAATAGGAGTCCATATCATATCCCAGGAATAAAATATTAATGGCTTAAGTAATTACGCAATTGGAGTGTTTGAAACTCTCTGTATAGTGTATATGCCTCGATGTCTATTTTCCATTAATAATTCAATCAAGCAAAAAAAGAAAAAAAATGCACTCACTGTCATTACTTAAAATAAAAGGTGATTTTTTTCATATGCGTGATTAGAACCCACTCTTTGCTCTTTCATAGGCGTGTGATTGACACAAATGAATTCTGTTTGGACCATTTTCTTTCGATGGGCCTCCTTGAACTTCGAAGATTCAAATTTATGGTATCCGAAGGCTTTATTCGGGATTCGAGCCAGAGATCCATCGATGAGGTCCAAAGTGATATATTTGCAAGGCCACTGAACTCCCAAGAAACAATATTGAATCATTAATCCCCACTCTATTGTCTCAAAATATTGACCATAAATGGAGATACTAGGGTTATATCGAATCACCGGTTTTCATCGAATACCAAATTTGATACATATATATATTTCTATTCAAATGCTAAGCAATACTATGCATGGACGAAAAGACAAGCGGAAAAGCGAAAAAATCTCAAATATGTATTATATAAATGGTAATCTTCTAATGCATCAACAAACATAACAAGCGGTTGACAAACGAATCAACGCGCAGCTGTACGACATTTTATAAAATATATAAAAAGTCCCACCGAGTTTTTTTTGAGAATAGGTACTTAGGAAAGACTTCGGAATTGAGTCTTCTCATAGAAAGCACCATAAACACCCAAATACGACCCAAAACTTAACCCACTCCAACATTATCCAACCTGACGTCACGTAATGGAAGTTGACGCAAACGAGGAGTCCATCCACAATCAAGATAATTGTGGAACGTTAATATTTTTATGCATCAAATATTGGCATAGCTCTTTCTTCCATATCTAATATTACTTAGAATGGGATATAAGTGATGAGTCTAAATTCGATGACCACTCGACACAAAACTTCGGCTGATCCCATAAATCAGAATTATATTACACGTGTTAGCATTACCAATCTAATTTGAAATTTTTGTGCTATTTATGAATGATGGAGATAAAATTGATTAGAAAGTGAGCAACGAGGACGACGTAATTCTAGTAGGAGAGATGTTTCTAATGAAAAGTTTAATAAGAGGACAAAACGATAGGTGAATGATAAAAAAATTGTATTCTACTGGATTTATCATACGGTATATGCTCACGACTAGTTTTGCTACAATGTTGCTTAGCCAACTTGTGAATAAATACCAAGTAAAAAGCGAAGTGGAATTCAATGTCTTTAATCATAACCCTAAACAATGGAAACCCACAAAGTATCGGCAACATCCATCAATAAGGTCGTTTCCTATTATTTTTTTACTGCCTAAATTGAAAGATTATTACTCCTGGAGTACGTGTTTCACGCTTTTAGATTGTTTAATGACGATATCTATTTTTCGCGATTAAATGAAAAGTGAAAATTTTCAAGCGCACGAAAACGCGACGGCTAAGTATGAGTGCTGGGAAAACACCGTGTGACGTCATTCTGGTTCCCGCTGTCGCCGTATGAGGTGACCTTAAGGCGAGGCTTTGAACACTGATACGATGCAGACTTCTAGTAGGTACCAGAGTACCCTGCTAGCAGGCATCGCTTGGCTTAAATAAGGATTATTATGCCCTATCAAACGAAGAAAACACTCCGACCTTAGGCAGTTTTAATAGGCGGTTATTAAGACATGTTTACCTGAGCTCTGTGCCTCATGCATGCATTGTTAATCTCAGACAATGTAAAACTCCCATCTACTCTTATAGAAACTAGGTCCCTGTGACGCAACGTGGAGTGGAATCGCATGAGCGCCAATCTGGCCTTTTTAAAATGCGGTTAAAATTGACCATTGCCATTCGTCCAAACTGGGATTTCTAAATACAAATAATTTGTATATTATGAATACACTAATGGTGGGTAAGGAATCGCAATCAATGCCTTTCGTTTTCTTTGATGAAGGAAACTACCCAATTATTACAGGAAAACTTATTCGGCCATATCTGGAGGCATGATTGTCTCGTGATGTATCGTTTCGGTAAAACTGGACTTAAGATAAAAAATGTGTCGCAGCTACAGAATGATGCGGAAGAGAAGAAATACATTGGTATGAGAAGATAGGCTTATAGGAGAGTTAATGTAGTACGTGAAGAGCTACGTCAAACCAATCTTAAGATTGATTAATTCTTCTCGGGGTCTCAGCCAGGTTAACTCTTTCATATAAGCCGAAGTTTCGAGGGACGACATGTCTCCCATCTTCAAGATTTGAAGATAAAGATTGATTTTGAAGATGGGAGACAAGTCATCTCTCGAAACGTCGGCTTATACGAAAGAATTAATTTTTGCTTAGAACCCGAGATCAATAGTATTCACCAGGAGAAATTAAAATCGTTTAATCTTAGGATTTTTGGCCAATTACGATGCTAATAATATTAATAATAATATTAATAAAATGCCTTTATTCGGGCGAGGTTGAGACTAAGAAGTCCCCACTTCCACCTTAACCCTCTATAGCGTCAATGCAAACGTATTAAAAATGGTAGACAAACGTTTACAATAGAAAGAATATACAAAATACACTATTTGTGAATTGCCAAAAATATAAACAATTGTATTTGAAAATTATGAGTAAAAAAGATTTCTGTTTGTGGGAAAAAACATGAGGATAAGGGTGTAGTGTCCTGCAGCGAAAAAACCCAATGCAGGAAAACGCCCACACAAGAAGTGGGGCGTGAAAAACCTGCGAAAACCTGCTGACAGTGAAAGCTAAAGTCAAGTTATTTGTAAAATACAACATAGTTAATGAGTAGAGTATACTCAAGATAAGTATACACAAATATGACACATGCAATTAAGTATTAGATGTTGAGTACCTATTACCAGAAAAAAATCCCCAATTCCTACTGCATATATGCAGTTCGCTGACCGTATTCGTAACGAAGCCGCACCCATCTCTTCGCCCGCGCCCAACACGTGACCCAGGCGCTGTACCTTCACCGCGGCAACCGCTTTCCCTACGTCGAGGATTTCTCCGAAAGAGATGGGATTCTAACCAACGACCCGATCAGTCGGATTCACACGCAGAACTGAAAGCGGACGTATCCCCCCCGCTTCATTGGTCTTTTTTTAGTGTAATTTACTCACTTAGGGCAATTTTATTGCACTAAAATTTTCAGAGTGTGTAAAATGGACGCTGGACAGCGTTTTCCTTTGCCCAAAATTTGAAAACTTTGCCTCCGAATTTTCTAATATGCGTTTTTTAATATTTGAGACAGAGGCTAATTTTGAAAATGTTCTTTTTTCTTCTGGTTATTATATTCTTTTGTTTAAAGTAGGTTTGCATGGATTATTTGCGAATTACTCCGGTCGTCTCAACCCCAATCTTGGACTTTCATCTTCGACTCCCTAGAAAAAATAATAATAATAAAAATTTCTCAACGTAATAGAACAGTAAAGAGCTACCTTGGTGAGAACCCGTGCTCTTTAGACTAAAACAACTCGGTGAGAACTGAAGAAAATTTAAGGAAAAAAGATAAATAAAAGAATAAAAATAATAATTATAATGATATTGTCTGTCTGTAATGGCGGATACATTCACTGCTCCACTTACCAGTTCCCAGATTATCACTCATTCAACGCTCTTTTTTATTACGCCTCCCCTCACTTCTTAATTTCCTTCCTCCGAATATTGCTCCCTTTTCCCCATCCCCGAACGTCTTTACTAACTTGTCTCTACCTTACCTCTCTTAACATCAATAGCAGCACTTCCATTTATTACCACTGCTCCGATTCCCTTGATTTTCATATACTTGTATTCTTTAATTTCAAGGAATTGATTCTCGGCATGTTTTATTTATCTGATTCCCGTTACATTTCATGTGTTTTTTTTTAAATATATTTTAAATTTTATTGCTTTTAGGCCACTGTAAATTGGCAATATTGCTGTATGTGGGCTTTTGAAATAAATAAAATAAAAAATAAAATCATAAGTGCACACAATATATGGGCTCCTTGCCCAGACGGGACTCGAACCCGCGACCATCGGTTTTGCAGGCGAGGACCCCGCCGCCACCGAGGCCGGAGAATCTTCTAAATCATCTTCTTTTTCTTCCCCCCCTCGCTGACCATATACTCTTTCCTCTAGCAGTGTTTCAACATCCACTCCCTGCTCTGTACTCGCACCATTCAATCCCCCTATTTCCTCCGTATCTCATCTAAAATAGTTCTCTCTTCAGCCGCAATGTCTCCACTTGGCCATTCCTCTTTGTATTCGTCCGCTTCACTAACCCTATTCTTCTCTGCACCTACATCTCCTATTAAACTGCTAATAATAGATGTGTTTTCCTTATATCAAAATTGTAAGTTACAGGAACAAAAACTACGGGAATGACAAGCGCTCAAATTTGGGCAACTTGATTTTACGCGCAAAAATCGGGTACTTTTTTGAGATAAAATTAAGTACAGGGAAAACTACTGAGTCAAAGATTATTTAAATTACATGGTACAACGTAGAAATAAATTCTCTTTCGTATGATTTTTGTTGCATTGAAATTGATTGCTTCAATCAGACGCTAGAGCTCCTCAATCTCGGGTATCTTGCTTTTTTTTACAGACAGTAGTCTCTCCTAATCCTCTTCCCTCAATGTCTATTTTTCAGCACCGCAAAGCACTACACTTTGAAACTCTTCTTTAGTCTTTTCTTCAAATCATAACAAAATAGTACTATTTTCAGATCCTTTCTATTCATGAGTGTCTTCGTTGCTAGCGCAATTCTTTTCCTGATTTATTTACCGCTGGGTCCGTTTTCCACTGATGTGCGCCTATATCCAAGAAATATCTTCTCTGTATACTCTGAAAGTTTTAATTTGATAGTGTAAGATGTTAAGGAATATTACGTCTCTAAGAAGGGCAAAATATGACCATTCGAGAGTTGGTAGGCTCCTGTTGAGAATGTAGGTGAAAATGAAAATCTCAGAAAATAATCTGCTTACTCTAATTATTCGACGAATTATTATTTTAGCCACAGCAATTAGCTTTTTCGTGATTTATATTTCGTAAAATGCAATTCAAAAGTCGCATTTTCACGCGGGCTCTCTTGGCAATGCACTGCTAAAGTCTAGCGACTAGGGATGGTTGCCGTGGATATCGACATCTTTTTTCCGTAGATTTTCTAGAATTATTTCTTGAATTATTCGCTAATTCAAATTCCTGAGAGCAGCTTCTATCAGGAAGTTGAAAGAACGAAATTTTTTTTATGTGCCACCTCTAAGCCATCTAATCACTACTCAAAGTTTCTGTAGGGTTTCCGCAACTCACCAAATTTTTATTCGGATCCGGATGTTAACTGTCGATGTAATATGTATTTTTATGACCGAATCTGTCAACATTGGCATACGGAAGGCACATCCTCGGTCTCATAACTATCCATATTCGCCCAAACTGACTTGGTACATGAAAATAATAGTTGAATTTATTATAATTGTGCCTATAAAATATAGTACACTTAGCGCTGTATTTATGTAATACGAAATCTACTCACTGATGTACCAGAGTTGAACATGTTATCTGCTCTACCAAATTATGTGAATCCCGGGCCACCATAATCTCTTCAAATGCAAGTATTATGTTATAATGATACATTATGCGTGAATATGCGGAGTAAATTCACTTTAACCCTATTTGTTTGTTTGAATACTGAACGCGGAGCAGGCAAGGTAATTCGACTTATCGAGATAGATTTTTGAATGTCTGTCTCCATCAGCTATTATTTTATCATGATGAACCATTAAAACTCAACTAATTCATCATTTGAGAACATATACTGTCTCCGTAAAAGTCATGCCGATGAGAAATAGTCAATTATTTACTGCATGGCTCATGATACGACCAGAATGCGATTGGAAATGAAACACTAGACGACTAAGTTGTCCTCTGACATCATATTCACGACATAAATCCTCCCATATTTTCATTTTATTCCTATAAATGGATGAAATTACGAAAAAGTGTTACTGCATTGCAACAAAAATCAGGAGAAATAAAAATATTTAAAAACTTTCAAACAATCCATTCTTCCGTTTGAGATAATTTTTTCTATTTCAAGAAGTGTCCTCGTATTCAAAGTTAATATGAATGCGAACATATCCGCCGCAGTTCCGGAAAAGGACCGAATATCCATGGTCAGGATTCATTAATGCGCAAAATACAGTTCAAATTCTTGTTTTCATGACATTTTTATGGTAAAAACGGTAGATAGAAATAATTTTTTAATGGATCATAAGTTTGATTTTTATAAGATTATTATTTTAAATGTTAATCGTTGTCAATAAACGTGCTGCGAAGTCTAATTGCACCGTAGGCCTAGCTAAAGGGAATTTTTTAAATACGTAATGATTTTCCAATTAAATGCTGGCTGGAGGAATCAACCAATATGTGGTTTCTAATAATATTAATGTCTAAAAAACTCCCAATCCCAAAAATAGGCCGGTTTTCACATTTGAATACAATCATTAAGGTCCTACAGGTTGGATTTCAATCACTACCTATCGGTATAAAACCGCTTATTAAAACTGTCAAGCGTTTATTTCCTCTCTTCAATTTTTTAAGTTTGGATACCGATACCGAGAATCGAAGCAAATTAATTGATTAAGCCTATTTTGCGAAGGAAACAGGTGATTACTACAGGAATTAAACAGTTATAGCCGTAGCTATACATGCCATAGTTTCAGTTTTCTGAGACAATATACTTCCACGGTTAATTATGAATTGCTCAACCTCCTGAGCTTGTCGCCAGAGGCGTTGCAGTGTACGAGAGGGAATGAGAGAAGAGTTGTGTTGAGTGAAGGGATCGTCTTCTCTCTCTCTTTCTCTTGTCATTTTTAGACGTTTGAGGAATGCTAAGGGTGGAAGGTAATTTGCAACTCTTAATTTTTCATTCGAAACGTGACTTGGTTGGCTTGGCAATGCCTCCCCTCCATCGGCCCTTGTTTTGAGTTGGCGAAGGTGGAGGGGGAAGGTAGCAGGGGTGCCTGTGGATAACTTTGTGTGGAAAGGGGGAGTCGTTCCTCAGCCAAAAGAGGGACAAAAAGGCGTGGCTGGCAATCTTAATCAATGCACACCTACACTCTTTCCCCCAATCAGGAAGAACCAGCAAAGACTTAATATATTTAATGAATTTCTGATCAAAATTTGTGCAACATGAAGAATATTGTGCGATTTTTATGCTTGATATTGCTGCGCTAACATATCCATTTTTCATTCTTATCTATTTAGCTTCAGAATGCTACCTTGAGTTTTTTTACAGCAAATTGTTATTCTTCAATAAAGGAAAATTGTGATATTTTACTGGCACTCATCATTCACAGGCAGGCCGTGGAAATTGAATTTTGAGATGCTTCAGGCAGTTAGAATTTTTACGCGTCCTAGCGGGTATGTGCCACAGACTGGCATGAAAAGTGTATGAAATACCGTCATATTTTACTGTACTCAATCTTTTTACAGTTATTTTTGATAAAATAGCTGCGCCAAAAACATCTATTTTTTTCACTGCTTTCCAGTGCGTGGTGTATCAACAAAAAGCACAGCTTTTTCTCCGTTAAAGAATAACTAGTTGCTGAAAAAGTTAATGCTTATATCAAATAATATGATATTTTTTTGCGAATACCCGCCTGGAGGACGAATTTGAACGTCCAAAAATCATCTTAACTTTTGTTTTCCACTGATTTCCATAATTTTTTCATTTTTATCATGTCACGCCTTATAAAAATCAGCGTTCTGTGTGTTTTTAATTTATTTCTGTACATTATGTCGGATAAACAAGCAAAAATCGTTTATTTTAAGGTCATTCAGTTCAATTTACAAATTTAATACTAGACACAAAAATTACATTACTGTGAATATATTGCCTGGATACACTTGAAGGGGTTTTCAGTGGTTACATAAGACGTGTTCAGAAAATAACATAAATTTTAATTTCTTTAGAAATATTATTTATTCATCCACATTTATGTTGTTGCCTTCAAAATAGTCCCCATTAGATATTCTAAACTTGACAAAGCGCTTCTTCCAATCCTCGAGACACTTATCAAATACCTTTGTCTCTGTCAACGATTTCTTTTAATGTCATCAATGATTGTAAAATTACGATCCTTTAATGTTCTCTTTATTTTTGGAAATAGACGAAAGTCACAGAGAGCCATGTCTGGCAAACATAGAGGCTAGGGCATTGTTACAGAATTGTTTTTGACCAAACATTCCCGAACAAGAAACGGAGCTTGAGCTGGGAATCAACGAATTCATAAAAAAAAACGTCTAGCCTTACCTTGCCACAGACAAAGTAAACAATGTATAAATCTGAAAATTTTATCATACTTCAGTGTCGTGTATACAAACATTAATTTAAAAAATTGACAATCGTAATCTCTAAACTCGCGAGGAATCGAAACATTTAGATCCATTTTTTTTACTGAACTCACGTTTTACACATCACTTGAAGGGTATCTCCACACTTTACAGTTTGCAATCTCATCACTGATTGATTTAGTCCGGAGGTTGATTTAGATGTGCAAGGATGAGCAAAATTCGCTTCCTCTTCCGCTTTCTTTAATTTCTCTACACGTAAGTCAAACCTAATGGGTCGAAAATATTCACTCCTATCCCTTTCCACCCAACTTCTGGGATCGAAACTTAGCTATGAGCAGCGAGTTTTCGATTCATTTTGTTTCGTTCCTGGGGATAAAGTTTCGTCCCGGGTCGAAACTAAACACCTTTGTGATTTTAGTTTCGTTCGGGAACAAAACTAAACCTATGCCTCGTATTTTCGTTTCTCTCCGGGTCAAAACGAATTATTTTCGTCTCGTTTCACTTGCCATCTCTGGTTATGTCTAATACATGCATCGACCGGCTAATAAGTAACTGTTCAACATGTCAACAAATCAAGATGTTTTCTGTCTATAGGTACCAGGCATATACAACTATATACCTCCTTACGATCCGAGATACGACCTATTGCCGTTGGCAGAGCATAAACATGCGAAGTTTGGACGCTCGCAGCTAGGAAAGTTAGCGGTAATGGGAATTCGGGCAGTTGTGGTTGAGACAACATCGGGTACTGTGTGTAAAACCATTATCTACCGAGACCGGTAAAATGTGTGGAGTACGGATCAGCCACTGAGCGCATGAAGGGAATGAGCGTCGCTTTGATGGAAGAAGGTAGAATAGAAATTGAGATAAACTTTCCTTATTGAAGAATGATTTTCTTTTCCTTAGTTTTTTCGCAGTTACGCAGACTACAGATTATAAAGCAATCGCTAGAACACAGGTTATCTTAAATGTGAAGGGATTAGACTTTTATTTCGAGTTTCAGATATTTTATGAGGTGATATCTGTTATCATAACTTCATCGTTCATTCCCTGACTTTAAAATATTATGTGCGACTCAGCTCTTTAGATTTTTATTAATTTTTTGTCAATTTATGGGAGGAGTAACGTCAAATTTTAAAAATATATTTATGCTACATTTAAAGGCATCAATGCCGGCAACTGTTTACTTTTAGGTTGAATGGCTACCGGGAAACCTAGTGAGAACTTATTTTGTTTTACCACAATATTTTTTTGATTCTGAGACTATAGATCTGATACAAACATTCTTAATTCTCAGCGCGTTAGGAACATTTGAGTCCGATAATATTTAATTCCTTTTATTTTGACCTCCGTTGAATGTTTACGGCTAAAATAAACATCGATTTCTAATCGTAAAATATAAATACATTGCTACTTGTTACTCTTTGAATTCACTTGGGCAAAGAAAGAACGCCATGCAATTTTTAACGCAATATTAATAATTTTTTTATATCTTAATTTAAAAAAAAAATAAAATCACAAACGTAAGGTGCTTTGTATCACTGTGTAACTGCCAAACCACACCGTGATTTTTTTTCTCAAGAACAAAACGTTCCAGGTACCCTACACATCGAAGCCATTTTTCTATGAGCAGAGCAAACCAGTATGACTTCATAATATGAAGTCAAATGCCACTCAAATGATGGCCATTGGTAATAATTATCATCAAACATCAATCCAAATATATATTTAACTCAAGTCTTTACGCAATCCTGCTATAGCTAATATTCAACCCCTACATAATTCGTATCATTTTTCATATACTTCATCGGTTTCTCTACGCATCTCATCCGTGTCCTTCCTTTGCCCTTCTTCCCTCCCACCTGTCCATCAATGACAATATTCATCGGAGAATTGTGTCTCATGATGTGGCCAATGTAATTATCCCTACGCAGGGCTTGGAAATGATTTTAGATTCTTTGTGAAAGAGAATTATCCCCATATCAGTGACGCCAACTTCCTACATTGGAGGACAGGTCATGAACCAACAGACAAAATACGAACCCATTGCTCAGCATATGGAACATGAATATCAAAGTAGATGATCATCAAGTCGGCCCCAGAATGTGTCCCCCGGGGCAATTAAATGGGTTTACAGAAGTCGCCACTCGCGTCGCTGACGGTCAAAGTGGTCCGAGTTTCATGGGGGAATAAGATATAATTAGGGGTGTTTACCAAAATTTATACATATAATGATGTGACCTATCAAATTAATTACTTTCCAATGCTATTTCTCGCATTTAGAAACATTATAGTGCAAAGTACTGCAAAAAGCGGATCCCATTGCACTCATCACCGCGCCTCGGACATTTTTGAAAGTCGATTAAAATGCGACCGAAGTTGCAAAGATATGAACCTAATGTGGGATGAAATTGGGTCTGGCACGTACCCCCACCCATTAGGTGCTTAAAAATTAGACAAGACTGTCAATACGGTTATCTATTTACTTTTATTCATTTCCAACGTCCCCGTAAACAGCACATAGAGGTCTTTACAACGGAGGAACTAACAAAACACAACAGAAACATCCATGCCCTGGATTTTGGACCACTTACCCAGGCGCTATTCGAACCCGCGACCTACGGTTTGGCAGGCTAGGACTTAACCCCACCGCCACCGAGGACGGTTATCGCTACGTTGGTATTGTTTGGTGAATTTAGGAGCCTCAAACATTTTATTTCATATTAATAACTTTCATATTAAAATAAAGATAATATGTTATATTGCAATTTTGTATATTGTTTTTAATCTCAAATATGAGAAGACCGTTTGCCTCACACACCCTTGTTCCCCCCTCCCACAGAAAGAAATACTGCATTCACCTTTGCATCCATTTCTTCTTGTTATTCTTTGAATGCACTTATGCGGCAAAATAACTAAATCCAAGCAATCTTTAGTGCAATATTTAGAAAGGAATGATTTACATGCACAAAATAAAAGCATGGACGTATTCTGAATGCTGAGGTGGTTTGAAAATCTTCCTCTAGGTGTGGTTCATTTATGTGTCAACTTTCATGACGTTTTAGTCAATGGTTTATTATCCTTAAAAAAATATCCAAACATTTGAAATCGTTTCTTGCTTGACGTGTTGGAAATGCATTATCCATGGTAAAATATAAAGAAAAAATGGTAATTCCAGCACTTTCATACATAAGTCCACTACAGACCATAGTTTTGACACTCTAAAACACAAATTACCTTAGTCTTAGCAACCACAAACAAGTAAAACAACATTCAGCCCTGAGGATGAGCCCCGAATCGAAGCTTGAAACGTCCGAAATTATGGTAAAATTAACCCGGTGGAAATCCCGAGAAGAGTTTACCCGCATTATTCGCCGGGAAAGCATCAAATCATATTCTAAAACACCTTTGAAATGACAGAGAGTGTCGAAAACATGGTCGGCAGAGGAGTTACTTATAAAAGTGTGGAAATTGCGATTTGTTTTATAATATTCTATTATGGATCCATATGTTTCTTTTAACCTACATATGAGTCAACTTTCATGGCGATCGATTCAATTGTGTATTATCATTAAAAAATATCCATATATATTTTATATCGTTTCAGACTTGACGTGTTGGAAATGTAATACCCATGGTAAAATATAAATAAAAAATTGTAATTTCCACACTTCCTTATAAAACTCCAATACTGATCATGGTTTCGACATTCTAAAACACTTTGGAAATGACGGGTCCAAAACGTGGTCGGTAGAGGAGTTACTTATGAAAGTGTGAAAGTTACCATTTGTTATTTATATTCTATTATGGATCCATGCGTTTATTTTTACCTAGATATTTGTCAACTTTCATGGCGATCGATTCATTGTGTATTATCCTTTAAAGATACCATTACATTTGATATCGTTTCAGGCTTGACGTGTTGGAAATGCAATACCCATGATAAAATATAAATAAAAAATGGTAATTTCCACACTTCCATATAAAACTCCACTACTGATCATGGTTTCGACATTCTAAAACACCTTAAAAATAACATAGAATGTAAAAAACATGGTCGGTAGAGGAGTTACTAACGAAAGTGTGAAAGTTACCATTTGCTATTTATATTCTATTATTATTATTCCATGAGTTCATTTTTACTAAATATTTGTCAACTTTCATAGCGATCGATTCAATGGTTTATTAGCCTTTGAAGATACCCATACACTTTATATCGTCTCAGGCTTGACGTGTGTGGAAATGTAATATCCATAGTAAAATAAAAACAAAAATATTAATTTCCACACTTCCATGTATAACTCCACTACTGACCATGGTTTTGACATTCTAAAACACCTTGGAAATGACATAGAATGTCGAAACCATGGTTGATAGTGGAGATATTGTATATTAAAGTGTGGGAATTAACATTCCTCTCATAATTTCTCATGGATACATACATTTATTTTTATCGAGGCATAGGGCGGTCTTGCGTATTTCATTTATAAAAAATTGGCCCATGGGCGTCGCGAATCGAGAGGAAATAGTATTAAGATGGGAGAGAGATCGGGGGAGGTGAGGAGGGGAACGGGGAGTTCCCCTCCCCTTCGCCGCAATCGATCTTTTTTCCCTCTCGAACGAGAGTCGACCAAGACGGTCGCTCTCCACTCGGCCCCAACATTTTAATCCTTGAAGAGGCTGCGATAGTCTGCGGGTTTTTTATCACTTTGACGGTTGGCAGGCCTGTACGAACGGGTTATGGGAAGGGGTTTTTTCTCCCTCTCTCTCTCCCTTACCCCACCCCCTCCCCCACCGATGCTGCAGGCCGTTGCCATGGTTTCCTCTCGTCCCCACCTCTTGAACGCTGACGGACGCCATTTTTTTTTTAATCTTCCCCTTTCAATCTCGCGTTTTGCACCCCTTCGGCCTTCTTGTCTTACGAGACCCCTTTCCGTCACGAATGGGTGGGAGGAGAGAGAGAGAAAAGGGGTCGGGGTTGTCGGCGGTCGCCAAGGGGTAAGACCTTTGCCGTCGTCGTCGCGCCGACCCTGGCGACGTGGCGAGAGAAAAATCACTCACTCAAGTGCCTGTGACGCGATCGACAGCTGCGGAAGAAAAAGACAAATGCTGAGGAGTTACGATGGCCGTTTTCCAATCCTCGTAGTATGCGGGCAATTCCATTTGTGGCGGAATTACTTTTAGAGAAAACTATACAATTGGAAATTTCGATAAAATTTTAAAATACATAATAATTGCAAACATTCTGAGTGTGCATGATCAGAAAACATTTATAAAGGTGACTTTCATGTACAGAAACAAAATTAATTATAGATATACCTTATAAATATGCCCAAAATTAAAATGTGACGGAATTAATCCCAGGTCAACCTCCTATTTGTAATATTGTCAAACATCTTTAAACTCTGTGAATCTAAGAGGAATTTGAAAACTTTTAATAAGGCTTTGAACAATGTTTGAGTCATCGCTTATGATAAAATAATTTGTCAAAACTACAAATTAATAATATGTTTATCACAGTCATAAACAATCACGTGACGGAATTACCATCCACTCATTCCCTCGTCCCCTTTCTCCCTTGCACCCTGCTCCCTTACTAATGCTTTATTGGCGCCGTAATGTGTGAACGGAAATAATGCGAACTATTGACAGTAACGAAATGTGAAGCGCAGGGTAGTGTTAGGACATCTGTTGGTTGATTTAAGAATCAATTTCACCCTGCTTCTCGGTTTGTTTACGTTTGTAATTTAGACTGCTTAGTATTTTGACTTTTCTGGCACCGATTGGACGCTCTCTCTGCACATAACAAACACAAAAATTACTTACAACTCCAGTTCAAAATTTTTGAGTTTTCCATTGCCATTGCCATTTTCACGCCCACTTCCTACGAGGGCACATTAGCGAGGGAGCATCCGCATTCCCTTGTTTACTTACCCTTCGTTCCCTTGCCCCCTCGCCGATTGGATCCACCCTTGCTGTCGTCACATCCGTAAGTTGACGATTGAAAAGTGCACGAAGGGTGAATAACTGCGAATTGGAAGACGGCCGATGACTTCAAAACAATTCAAGTCAATGAACGTTTATTTCCTGAAAATTCACTAACTCATTACTAAATATGTGGTATTCCATCATAAGTTTTCTTGGAAATTATAATATTACTTATGCAACTTATTTTTTTTAAATCCCGATCCTGGTTTCGGTGAATTATTATCATTTACAGGCGCAAACTATGATTAAATATGCGCCTGAAGATGGTTATAATTCATCGAAACCCGGATCACGCTTTTTAAAAAGAGTGAAATAAGTAATAGTGTAATTTCCAAGAAAACTTAAGTTTATTTCCTCTCCTGTCAGTGCACAGTCAGAATTTTTACATAGTAAGGTAGAGTTATGATACGTATTTGCAGTTGCGTTATGGGAAATATTCCTCTTCATGGATTATCAATAAACTATATTGATAATATATTATAATCACAGAAAATATATGTCATTATCTACTCAACGCTACGGAAATCGGTCAATCAAATGCTTAGTGGTGAATATTACTCTATGCCAAGTTAGTAATCGTTTACTTCCTATTCTGCAAGTGCACATGAATATTTACATAGTCAGGTAAATTTGTGATACGTATATACAGGCAGGTTATGTGAAATATTCGTCTTCAGGGATTGTCAATAAACTTTATTGGATATTACAGAAAAATTATGTCTTATCAACGCGACAGCTACGGAAGCACCGTCGAATGTTTGGCAGTCATAATAACTACAAATTTAGTCAATAAACGTTCAAATCCTATCCTTCCAGTACACATGAATACTTACAGAGAAAGTTAAAGTTTTAATACGCATTCACAGTAAGGACCCCGTCATGGGAAATATCCCATTTCTAAGTTTTTTTTTAACAATATTTGCTATTTGAGGGAGAAAGTTTTCCATAAATCATGTTTGAAATTATTTTTATTGCCAATTCAATTTTATACATCGACACGCCCGTTCACAGGAAGTAGTTTCAGAATTTAATAGGCAATTATTTTATGGTATTTATTCTCGACGGATGAGCCGAATAGCACGGTTTAGGAGCTATTTTTCCTCATAATAAAAACAGCTTTAATATATACTGCGTTTAATTCAGGATTGAAATATCTCCAACGTGCATCCTACTTTTTTTGCAAATCACTGTTGCCATAACAACCCTCGTTACATACCTACTGATACGACTTGTGGGGTGATATGTATATAGATGCACAGACTTACAGATATTTTGGCTATACAGGAATACTCTTAGGAATTGGGATGAGACAGCGGTGAGTATATAATAAATTACTAAAATAATATAGGCAATGTCCCGCCGTCATATGTTTAGCATTGATCTTAGCCGCTTTTTATTTTGTTTTTAAATGTCAACCCTATCATGCCGGTATGTCGCATAATAATTTTGGTGTTATGAGCACATTTTAATGATGTATTTTAGTTTTTCTTTGGGCTGTGGTTCTGATTGTTAGGGTGGTGGTGAAGATTTTTGACCTTCTCCTAAAACTCATACATTGTACCTTTAGGGTCGGGATCTTCGTGTTTGGATGCTATATTGGCTAGTACCTGCACCAAACGTGTTTTCACGCATTTGTGAAAGGTTGGCTGTCTTCCTGACTAAATTATCCTCGATTTTGTTTCTATTGCCTCTTTTATTGATCACAGTATATTTCACTTTTCTTGGACAATCAGGTTCGCATCTTATTTCTTATAATACGTCCTCACTACACTGCCCTGAAGAAGCTGACTGCAACGCCATAAAAATCTGTGGTCTGAGACAGTGAAGACACCCAGAGTAGATCCTGTTAGCAGCGGTGCTTCATAAATATTATCTCACGGAAATCTACGCAAGAATAAAAAAACGCGTTCGTTCTTAATCAGAATTTAAATATTCTTTGGAACTCTTCGAATGAAAATGTTTTTGCTTTGGTAGTACTTAATTCTTCGTCATTGACCCAATGCCTCGAACATTTTTCCTAGTGCTATTTGTGTGGTTTTGATATAATACCTCAAAAATGTTTTGTGCCGCCTTTATTTGGTGTGACCTATCAGTGTCGCCGACTCCGTGGGGCCTGAGGGGGGCCGAGCCCCCTCACAAATTCGTTATGGGTGTAAGGAAAAAAATGTGTCAAGCTTGTCGAATTTACTCGGAGTGTCCAGATATCGAGATTCGAGTTATAAGGATTTTAATGTTGATCTTATGACTCTTCTACAATGCTTTAAAAAAACTTAAAACTCACTACTTATAAAATTTATCGGGGCAAGATCCATGGTTTGGGCCCTCCCAATATTTTTTTGAGTCGGCATCCCTGTGACGTCTTGTTGCGATCCCTGCCTCATTACATTTCATTTTTCTCATGAAACACCACTATCAACTATCGAGGAAATAGCTGAAAGTGCATTAATGCGAAGGTATCTGATGCAATAAACAAGAGTAATTTAAGACTATGTCGCCGCAAGATGCCTGGGGTCCACTGTCAAGGGCTCACTCCCCTAAGGGCACCGAACAAATGCAACTGTGGAGCAGACAGAGAGTGAGGATATGAAAGGGTTGAATTCTCACAGCAGCAGGTGGCCCGTAACCGACAAATTTGCATAAGGGGTAGGAAGCAACTCACCCTCTTGGTACCAAAAACTGCTTGCAAACTGTTTCCCTGTACTTCTCGGAATCCACAAATAACTCAATGATGCAACCGTAAGGGTCCCTTGAATAGGTGAGGGTAGAGCTCACCCCGAACCAAGCATAAAGGGGTAGGAAGCAACTCACCCTATTGGCACCAAAACTGCTTCCAAACTGTTTCCCTGTACTTCTCGGAATCCACAAATAACTCAGCGATTCAACCGCAAGGTTGCCTTGAATAGGTGAGGGTAGAGCTCACCCCGAGCCAAGGCAAAGGCGTGTGAAATTTGCATGTATACAGGGTAGGTGGAAGGTTCCTTTCCCTTCGGCCTCATCGAGCAGCGAGGATTTTTTTTGGGGTGTCCGAAGGCTTAACCCGAGAGAATGGCCGCATCGGCGATTTTAAGGTAACCATTTTGGTATCCCTCCTACAAATTTGTCGTATAAATATTTCCAGCAAGGGAAGTTCATAGAACAGGCCACAGTCAGTCCCATAGAAGCTTGAATTGTCCAGAATTTCTTCTTGGAGACTGGCCGCTGACTTAATTCATCTCATCTGAAAAGGATGATTGATTAAAATAAATTTTTATGTCAATAAAATTAAAAAATGCATATATGAATCGACGCAAGAATTGTTATTTTTGTTTTATCTCTAAATATTTTCAGCATCGAAACCTCTAAAAAAAACTCTAATTTGGAGAATAAAGAATAGAGTATGTGCACTCGGGAGGAATACGAATGAAATGCAGTTTATTCGATAAAGTGTATCGTAAATATCATTACTTTCGATTAACAGCATTAATTGTTGCTTAGTTTGTTTAATAATTACTATTTAATATGCATTGTTTTCGCAACGATATTAGGCAGACGAAAACGCTCATCTATTGGCTCCTCGGTATGTGACGTCATTCTGGTCTATCTCATCAGCGTGCAAGGTGTTTATCGTGTTATGATCGTGTTTATGATTCAATAAACTACGTGTGCATTGGAAAAAGTTGGTGGATCTGATCTGTGTAATGGGAAATACGTTTAAGTGCTTATCGTGGAATCAGGTTTCGTGAGGGTTTCTTCAAATAATATCCCGAAGGTGGATGCTTCAACGATTGACCGTGCTGATTATGTTGGACTATACGTACATGCCTCGGCACGAAGTTTTAATGTTGAACTGGAGCTTTTTTGTTGTCTTGTCTCATTCATAATAAAGAGAAATGGACGGGAAACCTCATCGGAAATTAGGTCTAACATAAGTGAATGAAGTAAGATTGTTTACAGTAGGTAATTGGCCAAAAGTTTGTTAGCACGATTCGAAGGTTTACGGAAGTAAAAGTGCCGGTAGGTAGATAACTATCGATATTTGTATTATTGTCATTTCAAATACCGATCATAATTTAATCTATCTATTTAACTATTTTCTATTCTATTAATATTTAACCTACTGTCTCGCGAAAAATAATTTTTCATATTCAGTTATGGCCCGTGGTGACTGGATGAATATCCATAGTTAATTATTAAATTGCCGTTACTGAGCTGGGTTCTTCTTCTTCTTCTGGGCTATTTAAGGTTTTAAACGTAAGCACAAATAACTGAAGTTACATTTTGGTCCAGTTTAAGCAGTAATCTGATCTTAATTTCTTAAAAAAAACGCACTTTTAGTCGACGTATTTGTTCTTTCGTAGAATTAATGTTTTCAAAAGCAGAGTTCTGATTATCTCAATGTTTCTACAAGTTATTTTCAGTTCGCTAACATAGATATGTCAGTCAGATGTACATTTGCTTGGTTGAGGTTTATGAATAGCATTTGTGAGGTATATCTAAAAATTGGTTATTGAAAACTTGGTCCGGATGAATGATGGAAATCTCTCGGGCTGGAAATCAAATGTTTGATAGTTAGATCAGACGATTACTTTTCATTCATTCGGTTTCAATATGCTTCTCGAAGCATTTGTTAGCACAATTTAATAATTGGTTCATTTTACATTTCTTCGCAGCATAAGTGTATTGGTTTTCAAGGTACAAGTGTCTTGTTATGACTATCCATTAAGCGAGGAATCCCTGCGCGCGGTGCATTTCCAAAAAGTAGTCCCGACTTGTGATACGTAATAATGAGCTTATTTTACATCCGATTTGGAAAATATTAGCATTACTGTGTTTGGAATTAAATTACAAACATTTTGAATACCCAAACTATCACTTTTTATCGAAAATTAATTTTCCGTTTTTTAGTTAGTAGTACGGGTACAGTTACTAAGTTAGTTACTAATTAGTGACTTAGTTTTCACGAATTAAGTCGTACTATTTTCAAGGATCATCACTGTTTAAGTGTCTCTTAATTTTAATGTCACTATAAATCTGCAAACGAACGCGAATGCGAGAACCGAGGAGTAAGAAATACGATTAGGTAGTTCGAGGTAGAAAAGTTGATAGAGCCTCGTCGTCAGCGTAACCGAGAAACAAATGAATTAAAAGATGTAGATGATGGCATGTACACACTTTAATCTAGTTCATAAGGCATTCCATGACTTCTTTCCAAACTCAGTGTACGCTGTAGAGGGGCTCACCCTAAAGAACAAGGAATGCCTGAGAACACGTCGAACAAAATGACGTCACAGCCTTGAGAATATGGCCGACTGGTGTTTCAGCGCATCATTAATTTTGCAAATTTTAATAATTAATATCTCGCTTAAAAAGTACCTCTCTATTCTCAGACTCGGAATTTAGCCTAATTGAGGTGCACATTTTTTTTTAAGATCACTTCCCAAAAATGTGCACATACTCTATTCATGCATATATCAAGCATGACTTATAAATTTCATCAATAAAGGAGGAGAGACAATGAAGTTCATGTGATAAAATATTTCAGACTTAACCACACATGATCTCCGCGGATGAATGAGTCCTGAAATGAAAAGTATATATTTGTCATAAGTCAGCAATCTGGTGACTGATTTGAAGAATTTCTCTATCTTCACTGTAAATCTCCTACCTACTAACCTTTTTCATATTATGTATATACTCACTTTCACCACCTTAATAACTTATTGTTAGTCTCCATTACCATGTTAGTCTGGCTCATTTGGGGTCTTTCTTCTCCTTTTTTTCCTATCCATTTGTCTTTTTACGATTCTCTAAAATAAGCTATCAAGTTTCATACCGTGGGCGATTAAATTGCTCCGTATTCTCCTTAGGGGTTTCAGAAGGTTTTTCTTTCCCCCTCCCCTCTAAACACCTCATTATACACTCGGCCGATATGTTTTATCTTCATCACTCTTTTTCTATGTCAGATTTCAAATGTTTCCACTATTCACATTTCTTCTACCCTCAACGTCCATCCTCCGCTGCCAAAAAAAATATTCTCTACAGTATGCTGATGGGTTGTTTCCTTACTTTTATGTTTTTTGTTTAGATCTAAGTAGATTTTTTTTATAGCGAATACCTTTTTTGCGCTACTCTGCTGAAAATTTTATCGTGCTTCCTCCATAGCTTTTCAGTCGGCTTCCTAAGTAGCCAATTTCATCTACACAACACCCCGCAAGCCGCCTAAAAGGCGTGTGGCAGGGGGGTTCTTTCAACTGTCCAAGCTTTTGCTGTCATAAATCCACACTTGCACTCATTTACATCCTTAAGTTTACTAACATATTGAAATTTACACATTCTATTGGAAGGTCTTCGCCTAACCTAAGACCGTGCCAATAGCCTCTGTGCTCAGCACGTTGAAGGCGGCAGGTTTGTCCTACCAAGTCGTTCAGTCTATTATCAATTAATGTCACTTGAATTGCACTTTATCAGTGTCAATGCAGCGTCCTATTAACTGAATATATCGATAAAACTGAGGTGCCTATTTTTTGTTAGTAATTCGGTAGAGGTCTTCATTTGCCTTTCTTCCCGACCACGTGTTCTTCGACGATTGTCTTTGCCGGACCATTTTGCCCATGATATTGCTGATTAAGTGGTTTCGTCTTCTTCTTAGTGTTTATGGAGGATTGTCTTTTCTCCCACTCTTCTTTGCACTTCCTCATAACGTGCTCGATAGATCCATTTAAGATACTCAGTCCCGTTTTCTCCTAATGGCCATTTCCCATCTGCGGCACGGCGGGGAGACTTGAGCCGGGCAAAAAATCGCGCGCGCTGCCACCTCTTGAGCACCGATCTGAACTAAGGAGACTGCCTCGAACCCTTAAAAAGTCGATTCGTCTCTCTCAGCCTCCCACCCCCCCGCGCGACCCACGAGACGTTTCGAATGCATCGCCCCCATCGCCATCGGGGGTGGCGGTGCGGGAGGGTGAATTGTGATTAAGGGTGGGGAGGAATGGCATCCCTCCCCCTCATGATCGTTACTTTTCCTCCACCCCCCCTCTCCTTTCTCTCTCTCTCTCACCGCCTCCGCCAATAGCGAAGCAGAAGGAGAAGAAATGAAGAAGTCTGCCCCCACCTGCGTCCGCTCCCACTGCCCACCCCCAATCTCTCCAGTCTCCTCCGCCGCCGCGCCCCAGGGGCAGCTATCAGGAGGGCACGCCCTAAGACCCCTTCCACCCCCTTCCGCTACCCCCCCCCCTCCCCCAAACCCAACCTATCCTCCACTCTTGCAGGAACGGTTATCGAGGGAAAAATTACGTTCGAGTCCGTTTCGTTAATATTTTGTGAATCCAGGAATCTGTAGCCTAAGGGTGCTCGCTAATGAATTCAGTTCAGTTTGACCAATTTTATAGCATAATGTAGAGTAACTATCTGATTAAATAAACAATCAGCAGTCAAATCAATAGCAGCGGGGTCGTAGAATCATATTTGAAATCGTGTGTCATTTTTAACAAATTTCGGTTGATAAAGAGAGAGACAAGTCACGACAAAAGAAACAAATCGTAATTATTCTGTCATTCTTTTGTAAATTTAATGTAAAAGGAAACACGAAAGCAGCCGCCCTAAAATTTGCTCACTTAAAACTCAGAACTCGTAAGAACAGTAGAACTTTATGCTAACGTATTGCTATATTTTAAGGCTAAAATTAGGGACCCTCAATTTATTTGCCTTCCATATCAGCAAGATTTTGAAAGTAACGCTAGTTATATTCAATATTGAATGAGCCTCGATCAGCATGTGCCTTTGGTAGTCATAATCCATTGAACTATCCAGGACTTTTGTTTGGGGGGTCCAAAACCAGGGGAAAATTTTGTGGGTTTTAAACGTATTTTAACACTTTTCATAGTAAAAAAAAACTAACTCTTAACACGGAAATTAAAATTAGGAAAATTTTTGTAAATTCATGATTTTTCAATATTTTTTTTTTCTTTTGCAAAGGAAAGTAATTGCGTTTTTATATTTCGGGGGGGGGGAGGTTCGGACCCCTCGCTACGCCAGTATCATAATGATGTTTTTCTCTAAGTCCCTTGGTATATTTCATGTTTTTGATACCTTATCCACCAGCTATTATTTAACTGATTCCACTTTATTTTGATTCATTTTCATCTGATAGTAAATACCTACCAGTATTCTTGGATCGATGGCGGGATTAGCGGATGCCGTGAAGCAATTCGAAGATTGAGAGGTAATAAAATAGTTGCGAATTATATTAATTTAGACTAATTAACTATTTCTCTTTGGATGGAGTAATGAATAGTCATGAGGGAGTCCTAAGAGGAGTAGGAGAGGAAAGGACATTATGAAAACTTTTAAAAGAAGACGTAACAACTAAATTGGTCACATCTTAAGGCACGATGAAGGAAATCGTCGAGGGACAAATAGGGGGCGAAAAACGGTTAGGGAACATTTCGAAAAAAAATACATAGAACATATTGAGAAGGATATGAAAAAAAAGAAGTATTTCGGTGTGAAAATAGTAGCTGAAAGGAGAATTGGGAGGAAAGCTGAGTGAAACGAATCTTGGGATTGTTGACCAATGACGATAATGAAGCATCCCTGCCTCCTAGCCTTGGACGCCTCAAATATAAAGACTGTCCCACAGGTCTTGTCATTTTTTACCTCTAATTTGAGTAATTTCGCCTCCATCAATATTCATGAAAATTGGCATACATATGGGGAAAATTTCCTATGTTTTGTTGAGTAAAGGCAAAACTTTACACGAAGAGGGTCCAAACCAAAATTTTGAATTTTCCTTATGGGGTTTCAATGTTTAAAAAAATTGAGATAGAAAAAAGCCTGAATTTCATTGACCAAGATGTCAATTCTTAGGTTTTTGGACACGAGAAAACCGAAAATAACACTTTTATTAAAATACAACCGCTGACCAAGTAAAGTCACTATCAAGGTCACAAGAGTGGCATAAAGAATAGCATACGAACAAAGCTCTCGATCCATGGGTAGTAAAGAGTGCTTAAGTCATGTTATTGTCCAAATACCTGTATTATCCACTAATAGACCTCCAAGTTTAATACGGAGTTCAAAGGTCATAGAGGTAAACGTAGGGCCATCATGACAACCCACGTGTAGAACCATAGGTTTTTAAGGGTGCCAATTCAGTTTTGCAGTTCATGGATCCGTATTGTTGATTTTTTGACCTTCGAGGGTCATTATGAGGGTCGAAGACCATAGAGTTAAACATCGGGCTATCAACACTACCAGCGTGTGGAAGCATAGGTTTTAAAGGGTGCCCAAGTCAGTTTAATCTATGTTTATAAGCACTTTAACCCCTTCTCGACGCTTTTCGCTATTAATTATTGCGTTTTCCTTTCTGTGAAGAGCGCGCATCACCATCGCTTGATCAATGTCTTTTCATGACGTATTACACACTAATGTAATCCAACTTAATAAATGTAATTAATTTAAACTTATGAAACTTCACGAACAAAATTCACTAACTCTTGATTTACTTTGTGGTATTCCATTATAAGTTTTCCTGGATATCAGACAATTACTTATACCACTTATTTTTTATCAGAGCGCGACCCGGGTTTCAATGAATTATCATCATCTTTAGGCGTAAATTACAAATCATATTTTGCGCCAGAAAATGATGATAATTCATTGAAACCCAGGTCGCGCTCTGATAAAAAATAAGTGACGTAAGTAATTGTCTGATATCCAGAAAAACCTAAACTTATGAAAACTTCAAAATGAATAAGGAATAGCTTAATTGGACACCTTGAGGCTCGATGAAGACAATCGTTGAGGGACATCATGGAAAAAGAGAATCTCGGAAAAAGATATGAAACATGCACCAAAGGATTAGACAGATAAATAAACCTAGGCTTGAAAACATTAATGGATTGGAGAAATGAAATGTAAGCTTCGTCAAACTGATCCCAGGATCGCGCAACAGTGATAATGATGAAGTTCAAGTTCAACATTCCTGCAAGTTCAAATTCACTCCATCGCCAAGTGAAGTACATCTAATAGAAAATGTATGATTAAACCTTTCGAACGAACATTTGATGAAGTCAAAGGTACTTGGATAGTTAAGAGGGGGATATCACATTAACCTTTAGTGCTATTTAAAGTTCGAATTTATAGCGTGGTTAAAAATCCCGTTTGGTACTTCATCCGGACTCAATTTAAATTCCCCCGACCCTAGGTTTTTTTTGCACTCTCGAGTTCCCTTTCAATAGGCGAGTCACGTGAGTTGCGGGGGGCGGTATTGAGAGGGCATTGGGAGGCGGGAGTGGGTGGACACGTGACGTCTGCTCCTTTCAAAGGAGGCTGGATGGGAGGGGTGGTTTCCACCCCCGCCCAATCCGCGACGATGATTGGCCCTTTTGAAGCAGAACTATCCCTTCCCCCGCAAAAAAACGATCCTCATTACCTTTTAATGAGTCGGATGAAATAAGAAAAAAAAAGGAGGAATTGGGGTGGTTTTTTTTTCTTGTGGAGGGTAGGGGTTGGTCTTCTTCGTCTTTTTCCACCCCCTCACTACCCTCCAGTGGTACGGGATGTGAGCCTAGCCAGGAGGAAGAAAACAGATAAGTCTGAAGGCGAAAGCAGCCCCGGCCAACCACCATTTCCCTCCCTCCTAGAGCGACCCACCCCAATCGAAATGCCGGGAGACTGAAACGACCGCCGCGCCCTCTCATTATGCCGCCACCCTGTCCATAATGCAACGGGGGAGCGAAAAAGAAGGGCCTCTGGCGGTATGAATTCGCACCCGTGAGGAGATGAGGGGGTATTTCACTCTGATGAGCAGAGCGCCGCTTTGAAGATTCCTCCCTCCCCGGAGACCATGATTAGGGGGAGGGTTTTCCGGGGGTGTTTTCATCCCCCTTCCAATCTCATATCCCTCACCCCTTCCCTCGACCTTTCTTCCTTCACTCCGCACAAGGAGGAGAGTGAAAACGATCTTCAATTTGGTCCAGAGGCCTTCCTCCGTGATCAATGTCTTTTTCTTTACAACTTTCCTTCTCCCCAGAACTTCTTTTGAGGCCTCCTGTAGTCCACTTTTACTATTTTCCCGGCTATGATCCACTGATTTCTCTGTCAGATCCAGTAATCGGTTGAACAGAAGCAAGATAAAACAGTACACAAAGTCAGCATTCCAGTATTTAGCAGGTTTTTAGCTAGGTGAGACGATTTTGCAAGGTGCGCTGAGGTTGTTGTGTTGCAGCCATAGCAGGATTGCATACAACTCGGACATTCACATTCACGGTTTGGGGTTGTAGGTCGGAATCAGGAGATATTTTTTTCTCCACCGCTTCTTGAAATGCACTTAAGTGTTGTGGCTCCATTACTCACTTTACTTGCGGTATGTTTTTCAAAGATTTCTTTAAATCTTGAATTTCCGATGGATTTTCATCATCGAAAGACTATGATTACTGTCAACATCTGCCTCTGGGAGGTTTTACCGTATTTTACCTGATTTTTCTAAACCTCTGCTTACTCTGCTCGACATGAGCGTTTTACTCCTGAAAGGTGATATCGCTATAACAATGTCACATCAAAAGAGATCTACATCTACGGGCTACCTCGCAAGCCGCCTCCATTGGCGTGTGGCTGGACGGTTGGGACACCAGGAGTCAATAAAAAAATAATGAAATACACCTTGATGCACCTTGAACGGTGGTGCCCGCAAATATCCACAGGGAGGAATGACGGATCTACTCCGTAGAACTTATCACCGTGGCTAGTCCCGGTGTACTTCATTTACCCACTATATTTCCTCGTTCGATCATCATCACTGGTCAACAATCCTAGGATTGGTTTGACGCAGCTCTCCACTCAGTTCTCCTATCAGCTAATCTTTTCAAACCCACGTATTTATTTTCTTTCACATCCTTCTTTACTTGTTCCATATATTTTGTTCGAGGTCTTCCTTTTCCGTTCTTGCCTTCCACCTGTCCCTCGACGATTGTCTTCATCAAGCCATCAAGTCTCAAGATGTGGCCTATAAGGTTGCTCCGTCTTCTTGTTAAGGTTTTCACGAGGCTTCTCTTCTCTCCTACTCTTCTTAGGATATAAGCGATAAATCAAGAGAAATATATTGTTTTGGGCATTCGTTTTTCCCCCGACCGATAAAGGACTTTAATAAATGCTAGACAGAACTTCGTTATAGCATTTCCTTTTTATTTGCTACCGGCTTGTGTCCTAAAAACATCCGTCGCACACTTATTGATACAGCATTCAGGGTAGAATGTGGATTTTCCATGGTTAATCGAGAGAGTGTTGGTTTATCAGAGATCAATATGCAACGACAACGTTTTTGTGATCGTCATAAAAGTTCGCAAATGTGTGTAGTTTGTCAAGGAGTAGATAAATGTGCCGTATAATTAGTGGTATCCGGCCCTCTGGTCATCCAAGAGCTCCTCCTTGGTGATATGTAAGCTAAGAATGGGTTTTGGTGTCGCGGTTTCATTTTTTCATTTTTTAAACTCCTTGCAATTTAGATAATTACTAGGATTTCTTAAAAACGGAAGGCGTTATAAAGAATGTGCAAGTTTTAAGCTGGTTGTGGTTTCATTGGAGTGCTTTCTCCTCCGCGTTGCCAACCTAGTTAGCGTATTGGTCTGTGCTGTAGGTTGGCCTTCCTTCTCTCTAGGAATAGTCAATCTGGTTCCGCTAACGGTATCTCACTTCCCTTGATGGAATCGCGAAATTATACGAACCCTACCCTGGAGGCGTCGCGTCGTCAGGCTCTCGGCGGATCGTGGTTAAATCACAGTTTTCTTTTTTTCCTTTTCCTCTTCTCCCCTCTTATGGCACAAGGTGAAAAAGTCTCGGACACCATATTTACATGACCTCAAAGATACCCGCGGGCTCACTGCAGGATCCCATTACGAATGAAGCTCGTGTTCTGTACCATAGATCCCGTAGGAGAGATTTAAGGTGTTTCGGTAAACGCCAACAATCATGTTCACATGATTTCTAGTTCAGTTGATGACCGTGGACAACGTTCTTACAGGAAATTTACAGACAACATCCAACAGAGGAGACATCTAGCGGTCATCGGCGAGTTAAAAAAATGAGCATCTAATTTTAAATGGTGTCCATAATACCGAAGTCGTTAATATTAAAAATTGAAGAATGGCCGACTTCGCAGAGATACCTCTGTAGAAGCCGGTGCGGCGGCACGGTACCACCAGTCCATGTGGAGCTATTAACAGATGAGCTCTGTGAAAACTCAAGGAGTTTCGTAATGTTATAACTCCTAACACAAGATAAATACTGCGAGATAAGTCTAAAATTATGGCTGTGTCACAAGGACAATTATTTAATGCTTACGTGAGTTAAAATGCGTTTTAACCACATAATATAGTAAAAATAAATTACCTTCACATCAGAGAGATAACTACAGTAATACTATAACTCAGTATATTAAAGTTAAATAATTAACACATTCAACTATCACCAACGAAGATACTGCGTTGCCATACCGAACGCGTTGAGTACCACGAGATACTTACTTTAGCTTTGAACAAACTTTTAACCTTCTCTCCGTAAAGTTTGTCCTGTTTCATTGCATAATTATAGCCCGGATAGCATCCAGGGACAAAAAAGGTCTATTATCCGTTCATCATCCACATATTACTAAATTTCTCTGCCATCGGATTGCTCCCAAGTGCCATCAGAAGTCCAGCTCCAAAAAAGTGGAAATAAAATCAAAGAAAGTGCAAGAATCTTTAGAGCTGATCAAAGTCATTAATCTAGGGGATTACGTAGTGAAGCACCAATTCCATCTCAAAGGAGGTTAATTTCTGTTTCCACTTAGGTTGCTTTTAAATCAGTTTCAGAAATAACCTCATAGCGGCAATGAGTGGAGAGTGATCCAATTTTTTGAGGAATAGTTTTTGCTACTGCGAGTAAAAAGGCATTGAAAATTTGTTAATAAAAAATGGCACCAATTATCAACATCATTCGTCAACAATCCTAAGATTGGTTTGACGCAGCTCTCCATTCCTCTCTCCTATCCGCTAACCTTTTCATGGCAACGTATTTCTTCTCTTTCACATCGTTTATGACCTTATAACTTTTATAGCCTTTAACCTTTATCACTTATGTAGTTTATTCGGGGACGTCACTTGCCCTTCTTCCCTTCCACCTGTCTTTCTACGATTGTTTTGAACAGATAATCATGCCTGATAATGTGGCCAACCAAGTTTTCCCGTCTTGTTCCTAACGTTTTTAGAAGAATTCTCCTTTCTCTCATTCTTCTAAGCACTTCCTCGTTACGTAGGGTCCAGATAGGGCACCGTTTTATAAACGAAAAAAAAATTTCTTGTGTGGCATGCATAGATGGCCCTAAACGATCAGCGTTGCTATTCACCAAAGGTTGATAAATTAATGCTTAAAATAGGTAAACAAAAACTGGTTGAGGTGGATGAATTCCGTCATTTGGGAAGCAGGAGAACTAGCCATGGGAGAAGCAAGAAAGAAATTATCAGCAGAATAGCCCAGGCATAGATATCATTCCATTAAAAGAAATATCGACGTACAGTGAGAAATGTAAACGCAGATGTAGGGAAACCAATTATCAGAACTTACGTTTCTAATATACTTATCCACAGAATTGAGGCATGCACAATGACAGCAGTGGAGAAATCAAGGGAAGACACTTTGACATATGGGTGCGACAGAAAAATAATGAGGTTCAAATGGATCGACCGAGTGAGCTACAAGGGAGTCATAAGAAGAGTAGGAGAGAAGAAAAGCCAAATGCAAACGTTAATAAGAAGGCAGAAATACTTTTTCGGCCATATTTTGAAGCGTGATGGCCTGACCGAAACAACCACCGAGGCACAAGTTGATGGCAAGAATAGAAAAGGAAGGCCTCGGATAATATATGTGGAACTGGTAAATAAAATTGTGAATGAACACAAATACGTAGGTGTGAAAGGTTACCTGATGCGGGAATTGTGAGGAGAGCTGCGTCAACACAGTCGATTGTTGAATGATGGTGTTAATAACTGATGCCATTTTTTATCAACAAATTTTCAATGCCTTTCCTGGCTACGCCACTGAATAAAATAGCTTTAAAATTAGCAATGGCATGAATTATTATCTTCTTTATGTATATAGATATGGAGTCTAATATATGTAGATATGGAGTCTAATGCGAAGGGTTGGACGCCGTTACGGCTTCACTCAAAACTGTTTTTCTGTTTTCAATGAATCATTACCCATCATTTTTTAACTTGTAGAGGTGAGTTTTATCTACAATGAATACAAAATTAGAAAAATCGAAGAGTTGGCGACATCGTCAAAAATCGATTATTTGAATACGCTCTAAACTTAACTAATTTGTTGAAATATAAAGCAATCCGTTAATAATCTTCTTCAATTCAAGATATTTAAAAAGAAAAATCTCTTTCTTTTATATTTTCATTATTACCGGAGATAAGACGTCTAATGTAAAATTTCAGTTTTTTGACATAGTGATAGCTCGTAAACCGATGTATTTATTACAAAAAACTAGTAATAAATGAAATGTGTTTTTGATTTCTCTTAAAATGAAGAACGTTTACCAAATTTGGTCTCAATCGGTGACTCAAAGGGGAAAATTAGGGGCCACAAGTACTTGTCTCTTAGCCTTCCCCGTGGGGTCTTTCCCTAGCTTTTACCCTCCATCCTGCCTCACGCTGAGTTGTCACATTAATGATGTAATAAATAATAAATAATGTAAAATCCGCTGTGATATACTATGACTACCGGGCAGGGACGCAGCTAGAAATTAAGGCTATTGGGGGATTAAGGCACAACTAATACTGGGCGGTCTGGGGGGTATGCCAGGGGAGCCGGAGGTGCGGGAGCCCCTCCCCAGATAAATGTTCAAAATGGTGAGTTTTACGGCTATCCGAATAGTTTGATGTTTTGTTTGTGAGTCATCCTTGCATTCCCCTCTAGTACTAGTTACAAAATTTGTAACATTAAAATATTTTTTTAAACTCTCTGAGCTCTGAGGGGTTTTATACTACCCAAAAATTCAATGTAGATAATGCAGTTCGGAAAAATGTAAAGGCAGTGGGTATCGAAGTGCTGCGCATACTATCAGGAGTTAATGAAGTTTTCGCAACCTGTTTTACTCATGGACACCAAATATGTGTAATCACTGAGAGTCAGAAAAAAGTGCAATGCGAGAAAATTTTTATTATGTAAATTATTGACTGGCTGCGGAAAATGTGGCGGTATAGTCCTTCATTAAAGTAAAAAAAGGAGGTGATTATCATCTTTACTTCTTACTGTATTACAGATAGACAGCAATTTTCATTGTTCCTCCTAGAAAGAAAGAAATTTTCGGGAAAATACCAAAATCTGCTCCTCCAAACACATTTCTTCGACTGATGATGAAAAATTTGGATAGCACATTAAAAATCAAAATTCCTTGTGGCGATGCTACTCCAATCATGGGGAAAATGTTTCGAACAGAGAGAACGCAAATATCTTTGTAGCAAAATCGTGACAGAAAGTTTGTTACATCATTAGAATCATTAAAATTTTCAAACTTATTGTGACGCCTAACATAAAGTGTCCTCAGTTATTGAAAAATGGAGTTTTTATTAATAGTCAAATCACATTCAAAGTTCCACTGCCGGCTTTTGTAGGCTGAAAAAGTGAAGCTTATTTGACAAAATATGCTTAAGTTATCAGTATTAAAAAGTTATGGCTACATGCAATCCCGTAAATGGAAGGAAGTATATTAATATATTATTATCTATTAGTTAGGCAGGAATGTATTCAGTGTTTTACCGTCAGATCCCAGTCTTATCCCCCTTGTAACAGATTTGGCGGTTCGACGCTTAGCTTTTCCTCCGGCACCATTGGAAGTAGACGTCATTTACGTACGATGGAACTCTGAAAATTTTATTGAGAGCTTCAGCCATACCACTGTGGATATACATTGCGCTAAAAAAATAGAACTTCTGCTTCTTTACGATATTTTGTCTACTCAACTGGTTTCGACACTTAAATGCCATTTTCAAGGAACTAACACGTTTGAACAGGGAACAAGGAACTAGCACGAGTAAAGTTTTTTAGTACCCTGAAATGGATGGGAGTTCAAAGGCAGACATATGTTTTTTAAAGTATATTTCAAGATAAAATTATCTTTGAATGCAATGGTTTAGCATAGTCAAAATATAAAATATGGAAAAGAATTTGAGGATATCAGGAAGGGATACTTGCGTCTTCTCCACTTCAGGGCTTTATTAAAAGTCACACGCATACTCAAACTTGATAGTCCTTCAAAAATGGCACTGAAGTGTTTAGACCAGTTTGGTAATAAAATAATTGTAGAATGTTTTCTAAAGAGCATTTCCGAACTACCATCAACCTCAAATCGATCAACATTTCTCCCATTCGAGGAATTATTAAGTCTTGAGACCTGTATTTGGTGGCTTTTAAACTCTCCTTCAACTCTACTAGCAAACAGACTATGTTAACCAGCTTGTACACAATTTAGACTGCCAGTCACTATAGAGTCGAAGGCTTGGTAAAGAGCTGAATTTGTGTATGCAATTTTAAGTTGATATTGCTCATTGCGACAAGAAGGGCATCATCTTAGCACATCTCTTTGTTTCTAAGTCGGACAGATGATAAAATAAGAGAGATATTATGCCTCCGAATGGGCCTAGAAATTCAATTTTACCCCAGAAAAGGAAGAACTACAGGAAATGGTTTACGTTATATTGCCAGGTATACCAGATTACTAGGTACGACTTAGGTCACAAATATCTCCAAGGTGCAACTTCAATTCTGTTATTTGCAAATTGCTAGTGCCGCAAACCGCGCGACACATGGCTATTGAGGCAGCAGCAGGGGTAGTATATATATTTCCAGGCCTGACAGAGCGATTAATTAAGAGGGATATTTAGCCGAACGGACATATATGGGAATTCGTTTTCCTCCGAACTATAAAAAACTTAAATAAATGCTCATCTTAATTTCGCATTTCCTTTTTATATGTAAACGGCTGGTGTCCTAGTACCTCCTGCCACACACCTCTTAGGCGGTTTGGTTGGTAGTATGTAAATGTAGATGTAGACGCAGAAATATAGATAAGAGATGAATCGTACGTATGCATCTGTCACGATGCGATGATAGATAACTTAATCGTACCGTCTTTCATAATCACGGATAATATGGCAGTCACCTGTAGACCTTGATTAAATTCTGTTTTGGATTTGATATATTTATCTTATCCTAGAATTGCTAGATAAAATACTCATCCGTCCCTTTACAAGTTTTTTAGGTTATATTTTAAAAAGATATTTTTGGCTCAAAATTGCGCTATAAACATATTTTACGGCTTTCTGTACGAGTCCTTCAAAGGCCTCATAATCATATACATATCGTACGCCATCAGCATTTTAAGAGCTTTATAATTATAAAGTCAAATAAATACCAGTTGATGAGCACGTGCGATAAAGTTACGTTTGTGCCTGTATCCTGTATCTTTTTTCAGGAAACCAATAATCAGAGATTATAATTAGTATCAACTTTTACTTCCTCTCACTGTCAGCAGGAAAGGGTTTTGAATAGTCATTCAAATTATCCCGTACAGCATCCAGTCGATTATGTGAATTTATGTCCTGAGTATATATAAAGTTTCTATTTAACCTCAATTCGTAGAACAAATAAATTTTATGTTAATATGAGTTAATTTTTTAATGCCCGCGATAAGCCAACATTTGTGTGCATAAAAAACCCTGGCAGTGAACGTCTTAAACTTTTATAAATACCCTTATGTATATGCTTGCATGTTGCTTGACAATTTTGACGCATAACTTCGCAGATTTTGTGAACACGTTTCTAATAACGTATAAGAAGGTGGCGTTGTGTAAAGTAGTTGCATTTTTGTACAATTTTGGGAACAATAGCAAAAACAATTCACTCATAAACTCCATGCTTCATATTTAACCATTGTAAATTCCGAACTCGTTTAGCAGCAGCAGTTTGAAAGTCGTATTTCAGATCTTTCGCTGAAATAAACAATTGCCATCTTGTTGAACTAAAACTTTTGGGCTATGTCGCCGCGTCAGATTTTGGGTGGCCCCAACGTCTCCCGACCGATGCTGGTCGCTTTCTCAAGGGAATCAGATTCCCTTGAGAAAGCGACCAGCATCGGTCGGGAAACGTTGGGGCCACCCAAAATCTGACGCGGCGACATAGCCCAAAAGTTTTAATTCAACATGACGAGCACCCGCGAAAGTTTTAACGAAGAATTGCCATCTTCCTCATATAGTGATCTAAGTAAACCTTGCCGGCACCCATTGCTAATCACTGAAGTCACTGCACTTATATTCTTTTTTAGTATTATTTTGAGTGTATTTCTTACCTTTAGCAATAAATAATAGCTTTTGGAATCGTGTCATTACGAGTTTAATTTAAAAAGTAGCGGGAATTTTAGTTTTGTCAAAAACATTATGTATTTATTCGTCTATATTAATGTGGTTGCCTTCAAAATAGTGTCATTAGACCTCATGCAGTTGTACTAGCGCTTCTTCCAATGTTCGAAACTGGTCTCAAACTCGAGCTTTGGGATAGCCTCCAGTTTTTTTTAAGAAGATGTTTATTTATTCGTCTACATTTATGCTGTCTGCTTGATGGGTTGAAAAAGAAAAAAAACTTTAATGTCGTACACAATTTACTATATGTAACCAAAACAGGAATTACGCTATGACTAAATATATTATTAGAATATAAATACTATATTTACTATATGAATGTCTGCTAGTAATAGTTGTATTGTAATTTAGGGTACGTCGACGGCTAGGTCAGTTCACACCGCTACTTTATCATTTAATTCCGATATTTCAATGGAAATAGAATAAAAAGATGGCCACTGTACACTTTGACGTCGTTAAATGGGTGAGTACACTTAAATATTATTAAAAATACCTACTTGAGGAACCGAAGGGTATTATTTAAATTGGTAGGGTGGTCCCCTGGAAGGGATTCTAGGTCTCCCCCTAAATTAATCCGTATCCGCGCATCGCGGTACTTATCGCATTCTATGAGAATATGTCGAATACTTAACGGGCATCTACAATCATTGCATTGTGGAGGTTCCTCATCTTCAGTAGATAGATACGCATGAGTCAAAGGGCTCAACCTATCCTCAACCGTGTGATTACTACCTCCTCTCTCCGGTTGATCCGGGAAGAGGAGGGCCACGCTGCTGCTGAATGTCTGCTTATAAAGCACTCGTTGCCCAATTTTTACGCTAGCTAATACTCAATTGTTACTTATATCTTACCTGTAACTTGAAGAATAATTTCCAAGAATAAAATTTCATGATGAATGGTGGCTGGTATCATGACATATCAGAGCAGGTAAGAGATTAGCTGCGACGCGTCTGCCTTTGGGATGTGTATGGCTAATTGGTGAAGAAGGCACAGGAATACGAGCGCAACCCGAGACGGGGTGTGACTGCCTCACGGCGGGGAGACAGGTGAATGCACGGAACGTGATTACCCGTGACCGCCGCGCCGTTTGGTGGTCTCGCGAGAAACAAGCCCTGAATTCACTCCTATTCAGGGGGTACGAAATTTATACCGTCTCATATGAAAGAGAGAGTGACTATTCTTTGACTGATTTGTATCAATCGACTATATTGCGCTGAGGTAGTAGTACAAAAGCTGTTCACTAATGATTTCTTTGGATCGACATATGACCCGGGAAGTACGAAGCATTTTCTGCTCAGTCATTTCATGATTAAATATTTGGTGTCATCATTTATAATTATCATCACCCTATTTCTGGGCTGCTCAATTTATTTTTACCATTCGAGCTGACATTTCTCACTTTCAAACTTAAAATGTGAAGTAAAGTAGTCAATTACACATAATAAAGATCAATTATTTAAGTAATTTGTGGACCCTTGAAGCCAAGGGGCACAAGTGCAGTTTTAAAATCTTGGAGAAAAGTGCAAATGATGGTTCTTAGGGTACGCAATATTGATATGGTAAACGTATACAAGTGAATCATTGACTCCATTTAGATATACTTATTATTGATTCACTTGTATCTCTTTGCTACTACTATTTGTATCCGGAGTCCCAAACTAACGCCAAGTACGTTTTTTTTTTTCATTGTTAGGGGGTAACGTTAGTTTTTGCATTGAAAGTTTTTGCTGGTAATATAGTCAAAGCTAAACTTTTAATTCAATGCAAGTAATCATCGTGACTGCTGATAAGGGTTACTTTTGGCTTGTTAAGTTCTAATTTGAACTCTAAGGAAGGCTTTAGCGACTTAGCGATTGTAGGATACGATATTTAGCTCAAATAAAAGACGGTATTAAATTAAGAGCTATGAGTTTGAAAGATGTGAGCTTCAAACATATAGGTATACATCTTTCTAATGACAAACATTACTATAATAGGATATATCTCCAACAATAAGAAACGGTAAATGCCAATAACTGGTTTTTAATTGAAACTAGTACCTACTTATAGATACTATTTTTGGCTATAGTCAGTATCGGAAATCAATGAAAAGATCTTTGGTCTAGTAGTTTCCTGAATTCTTTGAAATTCATTTTAATGAAGTTTCCCTTATGGAAGAGTTGGTGCGCTTGTTTCTACGTTAGTTTTTGCATTGAAAGTTTTTGCTGGTAATATAGTCAAAGCTAAACTTTTAATTCAATGCAAGTAAGTAAAATTCGGCTTTTCTAAGCATTATTTTCCCCCAGTATTCATTAATGCCAAATTATACAAATCTGTATGAACATTTTTTTATTTGTATACGTGAAATCTGTGATAATATTTATACTTTAACTCGATAAAATATTACAGGTCAAATACTGAATAGGCTTTTCCTGGAAATCATCGGCTTTGATTGTTCAGTGTACACCTAGCAAATTCGGGTGCATGATGCTTTGGTATTTTTTTTCTAGTTTTTGAAGTGATTTTTTTTCTACACATTCCAATATTTCTGAATGTTTATTCCTGAGGTTAATTGACTTAGATCAAATAATCGGTCCTCACGCACATGTAATTGGTTGCTTTACTTCTATTAAGTATGAACGTAGGAAAATGCAAGTCGGTGGGTAAAAATGAATTGAGCGCACTCAACAAGGATAATGATAAAGAATGATGTAAAACTTCATAAAATGACTCTAAACAAAAATACTTAAGATTCCCAGTGCACCACACGTTCAAACAAAATCGTTGATGATTTGCTTTTGTGTTAATGCCTCAACGCAATAAATACGATTGATACAAATCAGATTCTTGTTGCTACAATAACCGGCCTTAGAAATATTGACACCATTTTTCTTTCCCTGTCTTGAGCACTTTATTAAGAATATTAATAAAAATTAAATAAATGCATTGAAAGGCGGGACAAGATATAAAAATCAAATTAAAAAATTAAGTCTGAGGCAATACTGAGGGTAATCAACTAGCTCATATCAGATAGGACATATTTATTTCCAAGAAGCAAACAAACTAGTAAAATATTATCACTTAAAATATTCTACCGGGATTATAATTTAAAAGGATATTTTATCATATATGACTTAACAAATAAGATATTTTTCTTTTTTTGGCAACCTAATAATGAAAATAGTCACCCGGGCATAAATTTGCATATTATAGCATAATCTTTGAGCATATATATATGATCCAAAATATTGCAAAATCGAGGAAGTTCCTCAGAGACATTGAGATATGACGAAGTTTTCGTTCAATCTTCAATTAATTGGGTTGAATCAGTACGGATTAAATCGGGGTATCAGAGTATACTTTGTCGCTCATCAGGATTCCAAGTGGACAAATTAGCTAGTGGTATATTTGCCACCTATTAACAAATAGTCATCACTTACGCAGATAAAGGCTGAATTAAGTGTGCAGCCGTCCATATTCCCCTGAGTATATGGCGGAGTAAGGAAAATTCATGGAATAATAACTTTCTATCTTTGTGTGAGATATTCTTAATTCAATCCGACTATTTAAGCCAATTTCAGATGTTGAGTTTCATAAAGTTATTAACTGGGAGATTATTGGGATGGATTTTGCCAAATGTCAATTTAAAATTTAGCATTATCATACTATTTTTTCTGTCGGAGCACTCTTTAGCGATAGAGTCGCTATCAAGTCGCTGGACCTTGGCTAGCTCCGTATGTTATTCAGCTCTTGGCATTTTTCTGTTATATTACTCACCATCTAGCGTTTTCATTGCAATGCAGCCGCTCAGTTTTAGTCTTTCTCGTAACTGCTAACATGGATTGTTATTGACTTGTTTAAAAATTACGCGATTTTTTTACTTTCTTGTCTGTGATAAATTCACGCCACTCGAGAAATTATTCCTACCTTGGTCCATTATCTCCTAAAGCAATCGGGATCCAGTAGCGAATCACCTCATATTGATTGAAGGTAAACAGTGGTTTGAAACAAGTGAAATTTGTGATTGCTGTAAGTATTTTCAGATGATTTAGATGCCAGATTGACAACATAGCAAGCCCAACGAGGACGAATCATTTCATCCAATCAAATATTCGTATAACCATCCACGTGAATATGCCCCAAGTTTGGGAAATATCCATAATTATATCAAATGGTGGATGATAAACGCCTGTTCACAAAATCAGCGCCTTTTCATCGCAATTCCATGGATTCTAACAACAATGCAATTAATAATGCCTACATAATAATTGCTGCGGACCTTCTTTCTAAATAGAAAGACATCAACCACAGAGGACAAATTGATGTCAAGACACTCTGATTATGGCTAAAGAAGTTAAAACCTATGTCTGCAAAGCTATGAAAATAAAGATTGGAAAGGAAGGAAAAAATTGCTAGGACAACCGCAGTAATACAAACGTAACAAAACTGTTTTCCTACTCATCAGTGATTGATTGGGGATGAATTTTCTCAACCATGTAATACGCTACGCGTGAACTGAACGGTTACGAGGTGGAGCACACTGAATTACCAGCACGTAAACATGAAAAGTGTGTGCTGTATAAAAGTATGCTTCACTGTATTAACAAATTAATCACGAGGCAATAAATCACGTAGAGAACGCTAAAGTACCAAAAAATAGTAAGAACTTGAAACGAGTTTTGCCCAGCGATATTATTTCGGGATGTAGTCTACATTAAAAAGAACTTAACAGACGTGAAGTCTGGTAGTTTTTCTGAATTTCCGACTGCGTATTCCACGACTCATTTTCCTTCAATCTATAGATGCTTCTCTGCAAAAATCACTGCGTGAAAGAGACGGAATTACATTATGTTTTAAATTTGAAAGCAAAGTAATTAAATATGCATAAGGGACTCTCTCCCGCTGCGTCAGAAATGAAGAAGTAACGAGGATTTCAGAGAAATTAAAAAAAAAACCTTCCATCTTATTTTTTTTCATTTTTGCATCAATTCGCGGGTGGGGTCTGGGGAAGGGTGGGAGGGGGGGGAAAAGGAGAGAAACGCAAACCCAAGGGACGCCGGGAAGGCTTCTCCCGTCCGCCATTTGCATCGAAATCAACAATGCAAATGGTCGCCCTCCATCGAATATTCAACCTTCCCTTCACCAATTTGCAACCTCTGTCCTTGCATTGGTAAGATAGACAGAGGAAAAGCGACTTTAGTTTCTTGGGCATGCCACCAAGATTGAAAGAGAAACGGGATCGTGGCAGAAACTCATTGCATTCAAAAGATTAATAATGATTAAATTATAGTTATGCCTATAATTACTGAGCAACAAAATTCGTCGTATATTAATCTTTCCAGCACGAGTAACATGTGGAAGCTAAGAAAAAGGATCTTTATTTGTACTACCTTTATTTGTTAGTAATTTTTCGTGCACTTGCATGATAGAACGTGGCAATAGTTACAAAAGTGTACATGATCTAGTAATACTTAAGCAGAGCTAGTAAGAATATCTCCTGAGGCTGCAGCAAAGTATTCTCCGTTATTTCTTGATTTAATACATAAGAATACAATCAAAATGTATCCAATATTGAAATAACAGAATCAGTGGTGTCATGGTGCCGGAAAGACCCGGAACGCCGCGGCGCGCCGTTCCGTCACTGGTTAGCAAAATACATAATTGTCAAACGACACTTTTATCGATTTTGTTGCCTCTAAATTCTAATTTATTCATTCATAACCAAAGAAAAAAATTAGAAATAAAATTTAAATAATGACTTGCGATAAAAAACACACAGCAATATTTCACTTCTAAAGAAAGTTAAGGAAAGTGCGTACCGGCACTACTAATTTTTCCATGACGTCACTGAACAGAATTGAACTAAACACATAGAGTAGGAAATCCATTGACCACTTCTTAGCTTACATACAAAAAACATCGTTTGGATAAACAAAAGGTACGTGTACACTATAGAGAAAAATCTCGCTAGAGTTCGGCTGCTCTACATTGACCTAATCTAGAGACTGTACACACTCGTGAGAGATTTTACTCCAGCGAGACTCTCTCGGGGGGTTGTAGGGCAACTCTAGCGAAACTTACTTAAGCGAGGTTTACACCTGCGAGAAAAGTTGCGACATAAGTTGTGTGATTGGTGTCGCATAATGTAAACTCACAGATGCAATTTTTCCCGAGAGTTGGTCGCGAGTTATTTTGCGAGCTCTCGCGCGAGCCAGTGTCACTGTTGGTTGCGACAGTTGGTATGAATTCCGTTTACAAGTGACAGCATTCGGTGCAATTTCAACTCGTGGAAGTGGTCCCTCCCGTACCGTGGTCAGTAGCTTTTTTCAATGCCACCAAGAAGACGTGCGCAAACCGGACACCGCACACACTGACACGAAATTTACCTACTCTCGCGAGAGTGCTATCGCGAGGCTGCTATCAACGTCCTCCTCTCTCCTCCATTTTAAAATTCTCTGCAATCTCCTTCAATGGTTTTGCTTTTTTGTGAGAGACTGTTTAGTGACTGAACACACTGTCACGAAATTTACTCTTGAAAGAGTGCTATCGCGAGACTGCTTTCGATGTCCTCCTCTCTCCTCCATTTTCAAATTTTCTACGATCTCCTTCAATGGTTTTGCTTTTTTTGGGCTCATCCCAAAATTCCTTACTTGCGGTATTCCAAAGTTCTGGGTAACTGAATTAAATTTTCTCGGGCCTTCAAATGTGTGAGTTTCTTCTATACTATATACGAGCGACTCGCAGTATTCCTGATGAAGACCAACGAGTCGCTCGTCGAAACGTCTACAGTAATCAGGAAACTCACGTGGTGAGAGTGATTCGAAAGCATTTCGTTCAACTGAGACTCCGAAAAAGCACCAGATTTTTCTCCTGCATAACTTTCGAACGGCTGAATTAAAATCAGAGGTCAGTTTTTCCCAACTTTTTATCTATTTCTTGCAGAAAGGATTGATTTCCTCTCGCGAGAGAATCGCGAGAGTGCTCTTAGAGACGTTTACATAGTAGACTTTTCTGGTAACTGCTCTCGCTAGAGCAAATATAGCTAAAAACTCTAAAATGCACACGTATCTTCAGGCTGGTTTTCTGTTAGATCACTTCTATATTCGAACATTGAAGGGAGAAGGCAAATGCAAGAAGTCAACGTCGCATTGTCCCTTAATAAGTTATTTCTTGCGATTAATTATTACTTTGATGCTTTTGATTTGAAATTTACTAATAATAATCATATTAAGTGTTCAGAGGAAAAGTCTCTTTATAAAGGTCTAATTCTTGGTTTTAAAAAATAGACTTTGTTTGGTTTGCTTTCTGACGCCTTTAGTAATTCTTTTGCGCAGCAAACGCTTACTCTTCAGACCTCAAATACAGATGTATAGAACGTACACATTAAGGCTATTTTGAAGTATTAAGTGCACTTTCTAAAGCATGTTAGTTGGTGATAGAATGCTGAAATTTTATATTGGATGCAAAAATATATTTTGGACGCAGTGTTGCACTTACTGTCAGATTTAGAGGTCTTTTTTATGAAAAATATAAACAATCAGCCATTCAGTGCAGTGTTACTTTAATCCTTGGTGACTACATAAAGAACAAGCATGACCTGTTATTATTTTGAGCGATTTTGACTTCTATAAAAAGTAGTATATCAGCATTAGTGTAAACTGGAAAGTCGTTTAAAGACATGAAAGTATTGACATACATAACTAGGAAAGGTAACGTAATTATTCAGGACCATAGTTTGGCAAATACTTTACTTTATTTAAATATTCATTATGTACTGTAACCGTAGGCAAGCATTGAAATCAATAGAAATTGTTCGAAATTATTACTATTGCAGTTTAGAGATTTTAAAGTGCTAATACTATAATTTCAGGATTTACACATTGTAGGAATTTTTAGTGCAAACTTTCGTTCTCCTCTGTTATTCCTTTTTCTTTTTATGACTTTCGTGTTCCCCGGGTGGTATATCTGGTCTTTTAATTAACATGACTAAAAGTATCACCTAACGGTCGTAAAATTCCTTGGTTTCTTACCCAAGTCTTACATTAATATTGAAAGGATATCACAGAGCATTCTATTAAAATATATCTGCAACATTAAAGATGTTTTTTTAAGCATAGAGATGTCTTTTAAAACGCTTATTTTATGTATAAGTACTTGGGATCATTTGGTGAAATCAAATTTTGTCTAATTCAAATTTTCAAACCGGGAAAGATGATGTTGAACACAAAGTGTAACACTTTTAGGTACTGAGAACGCATTTTGCATGAGGCTAACAAATTTTTATTGACATTCAAATATTTAATTTGACTATCGGTAAAAATGTGTTAGTCTCATGCCAACTCTGTCCTTATCATCTTGTGGTGTTCTGCCCGTCGGCCGGTCCCTTGCGCCAACGCTGTCTCCATTCTTTCTTGTCCCTGGTAATTTCTTTGAAATCTCTATATTTTCCTATTTTTAAGTTGTCAATAAACTTCACCTTCTCCTTCTTCTGATCCCTTCCACCGTTCCCCCCAAAGCTACCTTCAAAATGCCATTTCCTCTGATCAAATGTCCCTGCCAGTTACCCTTCCTTTCAGTTCAACAGATTCAGGCTTCAATTGGTGGAAGTTAGACCTATTTAGATAAATAAAAGTGCTACGATCTTTTATTTATTTAAATATACCCTTCCTTTCATTTATTTTATCCATCAACGTTCTTTCCTCATCTATCCTATTAAAAACTTGCTCTTTCCTTACTCGATCCATCCAGCGTATTACCTCTATCTTCCTCCAAACCCACATCTCAAACGCCCCAATCCTGTCCCTGTCTCTCTTCCCCTTCGTCCAAGTCTCACATCCATACATAAACACACTCCGCACACAGCACTTCCCTTTCCTCAATTTTAATACTCTGTCCTAAGTACCTGAATCTATTGCACTTTGTGTTGGACATCATCTTTCTTGGTTTAACAATGTGAATTAAACTGTTTTAAGGTTGAGCCGTCCTGCGCATTTCTTGTCCGAGGTGTAGTATCCCATTTCCATCGCCATTACTTACGGGTATGAACTTCTCGGTCGTCCACTCTTTTTCTCGCCTAGCCATGTTTTCCTTCTACACAAATTTGAATTTATTTTACTCACTGGCCAAGGTTTTGCCTTCAAGAGCCATATCAAAAAGACTTTTTTTAACTGCCAAATTACCTTGACGTTCTAGGTGTCAAAGTCCTTCGACGTCGAAGTCGAACCTGTTGAGAAATTAAATTTTTTCGTATAGCTGTTTGATTGGGCACAATTTAGTTAATTGCACCATTAAAATCAATTTTCTTATTTCTTTTCATTTATTCAGTTGCCTACGGCCATTTTTATGCCTTAAATATATAAATGGATTGGACAAATGGTTCCATTGAATGAAAAAAGCTATCGGACAAAGGTTACAAATGTTTGTCCCTCAGTGAAGTGCCTTCGGCGGAATCCCACAAAACATCTCCTATGAAAAAAGTGAGAATCAGCAGGTACTGTTTGAATAGAAAAAGTAATTACTTAGCATAATATTATCGTGAAATTATGAGAAAAACATGTCAAAGAATAATGTCGAGACTCATAACCTCTTCCTTAAGTTCTGCTAGAATAGTAGATTCAATTATAATATCGACTGATCCGGGAGTGATGGAGTGTAAGGTATCCATAATTTATTTTAATTTTATTTGTTCTCAAACCACCGAATACAGCGCATATTGGCCAAATTGCATCAGGGTTTTCGACAGATTTAATGATTACACCTGCACGACAGCCATGATCTGGATAGGGGCAACCTTCCCAGGTGGGACTCGAACCTGTGACCTCTTGTTTGGCAGGCGAGGAAAAAGTTTACATCTGGTGGGATACGAACCTACAATTCCCGGTTTAGGAAACCGATTCCTTATCCATTATGCAAATAGATACCCTCTAGAAACTCTTACATTTTCAGGTGCAGGATTAGCAATTATTAATAATAAATTAATTCAGCTTGAACACTGATACAAATACAGATTCTAAGAGTGGGCGAATTTCCAATGGCTTTGTGAGTTGGAGCTATTAGTGTGTTTCAAAAATAAAAAAGTTGAATAGTGCTAATGTATTTCTGTTGTAGATCCATGTCAGTATTAATAACTATATTTATTTTATCATAACTTTAATGATTGAAGGAGGAGAGTACTATGCAGAAAAAAGCGTCTGAGAAGGTTCAAAACATCGTAAAGAAATGGTTTACATTGTTTTATTTGCTCCTATCTTACTCTTATTAAAGCCAGATGGCTCCTACCCCATAACTCCAGCACCTACCTTATGAAGTAAGGACGCACCTATTAGATGCATGCGGCATTTCAGTTTACATATTAATCGTTACATATTTAAAGTGATAAATATTACTTAGAATTTGGTAAATATCAATTTGGGAGATAATATTAATCTAAGGGAAAAATTACAAAATAAACAAACAGTTAACGAAAAAACAAATGCTTATAGCAATTCATAAAATCAGGTGCAAAGAAACATGATATTTAAGGTAAAAATGTATTTATTAGGAGGAGATTTTGTGCCCTAATTTGAGTGTAACTACTCTAGATTTCCTTTAGGAGACATATGAGAGATTCTATAAAAGTAGCTGGAAAAGACACGGTCATCCGAAAAAACCGGTGGGTTCCGATTTGGAAGCTTTTCATGTTCGTTTTGGTGTCTGGTCAGAGAATAAAATATAATGTGGTGATAAGACTTCCAAAATATTATTGTTTGGCGATGCAGTGAAACTATTTCAAACAATGTTATATGATTGTTAATGAATTTGGAAATTAGAAATTACTTCTCAAATGTATTTTAGCTACAAAATGCAATGCATCGTTGAAACCTTGTTCATTTTTAATAAAGCTATGTGGAATAACTCAGTTACTGCATTATATTTTTTCAATGAAATAAGTTACTCATTAATACAGTTTAATTTGTGTAAGTTAAAATTTTTGATTTAACAGTCCAAAGGCGGACCAGAACATGTATTGTATTTAATAAAGTATTTTTAAACATTTATATCATTATTCTATTTTAAAAACAATTTTATAGAGAATTTTTCTTTTGAATTTAAAATAAATTGAGTAGGAGATAAATTAATTTTGTGTCTAAAGAATAATTGAAATCTCTTTTGTCCACCTCTGCAAAATGACCACTGTACATGAAGATTCATTCCTTATGCCATTCTGCAAAACGTGAAACACGATGCCACATGCCATAAAACTCTGTAATTGTGAATTGAATACATGGCTGAAATTTTGTGCTCTTTATCTTTTATGTGTGAAATGATATCTGAAAAAATAATTCTGTATTAGAAGATATTGCTACCAGCTCACCCTTGTCTACTTTGGTAATAATTTATCAGCTTTCTGATTGTTTTAATGCATTTATAAAGTGTATTTCTGAACTCCTACACATTGTTTTGATCTGGCGATATAAAATGGTCATGGACATGTTTTCTTTGCATGATAACTGTGTTAATTAATAGACAATGCCTTCTTTTGTGGATGGCAATGTTAATTAAGTGCAGCCGTAATTCTATACAGTAAACATATTCAGGTTTTTTTTTAATCTAATTTAAAAATTTGTCGTTGCAAAAATCAATTCTTACTTATCTTTTCCTTCCATCGATCAAATTTTTCTGTTGATTAGCTTCATTAGATCTGAATGTAGTATGCATTTGTAATTCTCTTCAAGAAAAATCATCGTAGCTTACCGATTGACATTATCGAAAATAGAAATATTTCTAATAACATTTTCGCGCACGCCATGGACCACAAGTAAGTCAAATTATCCTGTAATTAGAGAAACAAAAATGTAAATTGCATTACCCCGAGGTTGGTATGTCCTACATAGGTATTACTAATTAGTATTTCCATGAAAAATGGACCAAATGATTTATGATAATTTAACGAAATACTTTGCACAACTGCGGAACATACACTGTAGGTTTTTAACTAGCCAAAAAATGCATATGAAGAAATAGTGGAAAGAATATGATTCCATTCCCACAATGCAATTCCAAAAAAGTATTGGCCTCCACCGTCAATTCTATTAAATATTTCATGGACGCAATTAAGTATTAAAAGAAGGCGTGTCTCCCTCTCCACTGGTCATTTTTGGTGACGAGTCACTCTCTCAAAACTTGTACCATCATCTGCAAAATTTCAAGGAATATATGGTAGACTATGGTTAACATTTACCTCAAATATACCTCAAATTTGCAAATGTCACCTCAGCATTTCCTCAGATTAACATACATTATATTTGAGAAAGAGGCGAATGTTGATAAAGATCTCTAAATATGGGCTCTCGGTGACTAGAGATCACTAGAGCTCCACTATTTTCGCAAAAATAAATATTTGCGACGTCATATTTTTTAAGTAATAGTAGCTGGCGTGACTTGGTAGAAAGAGTTAGCTTAGTTAACTTATCGCTAGTGGCGAGAGTTGAAGGAATAAAAACTTTGCCTTTCCCAGATGATATTTTATTTTTCGTTACGATAAGTTGTCAAAAATTTTACTCTGTAACGTAACCATGGTCGGAAAAATAAGACATCATGTGGAAAAAGCAAAGTTTTCATTCCTCCAACTTACATTTGTTGCATTTATACACGAGTCTTAGCGTTCGTTTGTAATTACACCTCTGTCAACATTCACCTGTCTCTCGAACAGCATATGCTGAGTTGAAATATTCAAAATTAAAATGCAGAAAATTTTTGATCAAGGTTTACTTTATTCGCCCTGAATATTTTTAAGACGATAACACAAATTTTAAACCTGTTACACGTAAACTATATTTTTTCCACGATTTAGGGTGATTTTCAGGTCAGCATACCCCATTCAAAAACTTCAATGAAGATATAGTGAGAATCCTCACTCGCGGAAATCAAGCGTCCCTAGCCGTCACTGTCCCAGCCACCTTTTCATCTGACTCAGAATTTCTTAGGGGCATGCTAGGCGAGGCCTCTTTCTACGAGGTGTCGAGTTTCCGGGGGGTTAAAGTAGGGGGTTTCATGTTCGGGGAAGGGTTAGGACGGGGTGGAAGGGGGTTGAAGCGATGACGTGTCCCCTCGACGGCTGGATTTATTGACATTTTTCGTCCCTGTGGGGGGGATGGGGTGTGGCGTCTTATGGTAGAGTGATGGGTGCGGTATATTGGGATTGAGGAAAAGTGTGCGATATAAGGCACCAAGGGAGCTTGTGAAGGGCTGCTCGAATACAAGAGATGGAACGGTTGGGAAAAATCCGTAATATAACTACAAGAATCGTACCAACTTAAGGTTGGATAGGATTGGTGGAACTGTAAAACAGGATACATGAGCACAGATTCACTGATATTGTATGTTTCACAAAATTTTCAGCGGTCTGACGGAGGTTTCGATTTTTTTTTAATTTCCATTCGAAATCTATTTTTTTATTTACTTATTCATGTCCCTCATTAGCTATAGATATATCATTCTATTTCGTATTTGTAAAGGTTGATAGAATGCTTGGGGCAGGAGGGCCATTACGAATACTTATGTTTCCTACGAGAATGGAATACTAGGTTCTTAGCCAATCTCGTCTAAAATTTTTATTGTTAACGCTACACTTTTCATCGTAATAAAAAGATCACATTAACTTTTGTTTTAATGGTAGAGTGGTGGATGTGGAATCAGGAAATTAGGAATCAGAATATTGGGAATCAGGAAAGGGTGTGATATAAGGAACTAAGGGAGATTGTGAAGGGTTGTTCCACTCCGTGGAGATAGAACGATCGGGCAACTACGTAGTATAGTTACAAGAATCGTGCAAACCTAAGAGTGTATAGCGGTATTTGGTGGAACTATATAGGTAACAGAAAACATAATCAAAGATATACTAATAGCGTATGTTCCACAATTTTATGGTCTTACACTTGCCTTTGTAGGACCTTTGAGAATAATATTCTGTATAGTGTCGAAACATGGGTCAGACCATAAAAAATTGTGGAACTTATAATATTATAATATCTTTGATTATGTTTTCTACAAGAATCGTAGACTACTTAGACTAACTGGTCTAACATAGGTATTTTTAACGCTATACTTTTTATCGTAGCAAACCATCACGTTAACTATTGCTTCAAGTGTAAATAAAGACACAGTTTTTTAATCTATTTACAATTTGAAATAAATGTTTCAATTGATATCCTAATTTCTCTTATTTTTATGATATTCATGTCTGCTAGTTTGAAAATCTTCTCGCACTCTATTTTTTTGTTTAGTATTTACCTACTCATATGTCCAATTAACTATAAACATATCATTCTATTCCCTATTTGAAAAGGTGAGCATGATTGGGGGCAGAGAGGCTATTAGGGGTACATTAACATTTGTCGAACAACCTACGAGCCAACTCTAGGGTGTATAGAGAATGGTATGATACTGCTATATTAGGTAAGCCGTAGCTCATTTCGGCCCTATATCGTTGCCTTTAAGATGCGATAGTTTCGATTGTGTGGTGCATTGTTGTCATATAAATAACAATAATGATCGGAAAAAATGGGGAAGGAAGGCCTCGTGCAATAGGTATCGAACAGGTAATGAAGCATGTGAAATAGAAGTACTTAGGTATTAGCGAAAGCAATAGGGTAGTTTCCTTCATCAAAGAAAACGAAAGGCATTGATTGCGATTCGTTACCCACCATTAGTGTAATAATAGTATACATATTATTTGGTTTTAGAAACCCCAGTTTAGACGATTGTTAATGGTCAATTTTAACTGCATTTGAAAAAGGCCAGACTGGCGCTCACGCGATGCCACTCCACGTGACGTCACAGGGGCCCAGATGCTATACGATTAGTCAGGAGTTTTACATCGTCTGAGATTAACAATGCATGCATGAGGCACAGAGCTCAGGGAAACATTTCTTAATAATCACCTATTAAAACTGCATATGGTCGGAAAGTGTCTTTCGTTTGATAGGGTATTAATAACCCTAATTTACGCCAAGTTCTACCTACTAGCAGGGCTATGATACCTACTAGCAGTCTGCATATCATCAGTGCTCATAGCCTCGCACCAAGGTGGCCTCACACGGCGGCAGCTGGAACCAGAATGACGTCACACGGGCTTTTCCCAGCATTCATACTTAACATGAAAATTTTCACTTTTCATGTAATCTCGAAAAATAGATATCGTCATTTAAAAATCTTAAAGAGTGAGATACGTACTCCAGGAGTAATAATCTTTCAATTTAGGTAATTAAAAAAATAAGGAAACCACCCTATTGCTGGCAGGTAAGAGCGTTTCTACGTAACTGTCATACCAGGGTTCAAAAATTCAATTTGAGGTAAATGGACCGTTCAAAGTCCTGACATGGTGTAAATATTCCAAATTTTAATAATCTCTACCTGTTTTTCTCCCCATACTCCAACCATTTTTTTACGAAAACGCCGTGGAATTGAGCTCTCGTTTCATATGAGCAAATGATTCCGTTTACAGAGCCATTCTATTACTGAAGATTTCGCAACGAAGATACGATTTTCTATGGAAATTTCCAGTTAACCATCCTCCCCAATCATGACTGTGTCTTACCAATCCATTTCATCAATACTTGAAAGTCACATATTCGCGCAGAGGAATGTAACGCATCAGTGCGTCGTTTTGGTGTCAGTCAGTGACGATTGACATACATTTTTTCCGCCGACCAAAATTGAGGGATGCGGGAGATAAATTGTTTCGTATCCAAATCAAGTCCATCCCAAGGATGAAAGATCAGAATAAAAAATTCCCCAGTATTCACCGTTTTTGTTCCAGAGTACTGTCACTGACTGACATTTTAATCTTTGGTATTGCTCAAGTTTCAAATTTCGTTGCGTGCGCTTCATTAACCCCGACTGGTACACTAAATTCGTTGCATAATATGTTCCTCGAGTAATAATGTCATATCAGTTTTATTGTTCTTGGTAAATTGTTTGTTTATGCAGCGGAGTATTTTATTTTTTTGCCAATTGTTGACTTCGGCATGACGCGTATCACCGTCACCTTCATTGTCGTCGCGTCGCTTCGGTACGTTTGTTGTGAAAGCGGGACATAGGAGCAGAATGATTGTTGAGATCTGAAATCCTTACTTGTAACATATGTAAGGATTTATTAAGATGGCAAAGATGGGAGCAGAGAGACAGCGCGAGCATCGTGAGAGGAAATAGCAAAGCGGTGAAATCGAGGAATTAAAAAGGAAGAATAGAGAGCGGCAATGAGATCGTAACAGATCATGGCAAGGGTTGTGTTGATGTAGTTGAGGGCAAAGGCAGACACATGACCTGGGAAGCTTTTAAGTCGGGTTCTCCTGTAATAAATGCAGTGCAAGTGTATAATTAAAACATCGTGAAAATAAAATTTGCAGAGATCCCTGTAGACGGTATTTCTGCCTCAAATGAAATGCTGGACTAACAGTGGCACGGCATTTAACCCATACGGAACACACTCTTTGTTCACCATGAGGAGTTAGTTGCTAAAAATATAATTAAGATGTCTCCTTAGACAATAGATCACAGTGCTAGGCGTACTCAGCATTTTAAGCGAGAATATAGAACTCGAAGCAAAATTACTGGATAAAATACATACTATGTGCTTATGTTTCAGTGAGGTAGCCAGGAATTTCGTTCGGGGGGGGGGGTCCAATACAGGGGGTAAATGTTTTAAAAACAGGGTACCAGGTAGAGGATTTTAAACTAATTTTAACACTTTTTTCTGAAGGAAAATAATTGTATTTTTATATTTCGGCAGGGGGGGTCCGGACCCCCTGGACATACCCCCTGGCTACGCCACTGTTATTTTTCTTTTATATGAATTTCTATGTTCAAAATATATATATTTTGCAATGCTCATTCCATGAAAAAGAAAAATTAACAAGCATCATATCACATGTGTCAGTCAGTGACAATTCCCGTCATTCAGTGACACTCCATTTTTATGACCAAAGATAGGAAACCATTACTTACGAAAAGTCACGATTTCGCATACGTTTGGGCAACACTTAGAACTATTTTACGTATTTCGTGGATTTTCTATATCTTGCATTATTTCTGAGCAATTCGAAGAAATGTGACAATGTCACAAAACGGAGTTTCATTTTTGTCAGTCAGTGACGACGACTTTGAAGTTTAAAATTTCCGGTTCTAAAGGGGTCACAGGGTGGTACCAAAGCCAGTGTATGCTTTCACTAACTTATTTTTGGAGGAGTCCTCCAGAAAGTTCCTACATTGATTTGTATTAGGTCAAAGGGGAAATGTATGAAGAAAAACTAGGTGTAACGGTCAGTCAGTGACGCGTAGAAACGCTCTTAATTTGAATGGAACGTTGCTTCAAACCATACTTACGTTAGGTGATGGTAATTCTACTTCCTCATCCACCTCTATTCATAGGTTTGTGCCTGCTTACTTAAGTACTTTTCCCTCAGCCCACATTCAAGTTATCCTTCCATCTCTTCGTTGATACACACGCACTTCTTTTCCCTTTTGGAGCATTGGCACTTTCACTATCTTCTGTTCCTACATTCTAACCATGTGTTGATTTGATTCTGATGTTGTACCTGGTCTCTCTAACATATGTTATAACATCCTATAGGAATAGCCTACGACGCCCTTTTATATCCCTTAGTTTCTTCTCTTATGTGTTTGATTCTCCCATTTGTGGCATTTGGGCAACCAGAAATTATTTTGGCTTTTTTCACTAGCTCTCTGACTTACTTCTCGATATCCACCAAAGATTGAGAGCACAACTCCGAAATATTTTTAGGACATTTCTTGTTGAATGATTTATGGTCCACCACCAGTTTACAACATAGAAGTCTCATAACTTCACTCAGAATATGCAGATAATGTAATCCCGAAAAGTTTGCACGCTTTGGCCAATGGCGGATGCAGAGAGGTTTTAGGGAGGCTATAGCCCCCTCCTTGGGGGAATCTAATTTACAGCTGATAAAATGGTGATTTTGTACAGTTATGAAATATATGCAGAGGAATAGAACCCCTAAAATTCATGAGATCACGGATAACTCCATACGCCGCGGCATTTCTGCTTTGGACCTTTTGTAATAAGGAATAGAAACGTAATGCATTATAGAAACTTACGATGAGGTAAAATTACGACAAAAGGCATAGCTATATAAGAGTCAATGCGTATATGTAGTAGTATACGCGAGAAACACTCAAATCGCTCATTTTCATTATCTATATCCTCACATTCCGGCAGTTTTCCGTGGCCCTGAATCCATTTTTGGCACAAGTTTCCACAATAATCAGTCCCTGTGGTGGGCATTACTATCCGCATGAGCCTTGATGATGGTGAGAGAACGAAATATTTGTAAGATGATATGTAACGGGTGTTATGGAGGGCCAGAACGTAGAGAAAGCAGCAAAAAAATGGCCAAACCGCATATTCTAATTTTTTCGCGACGTTCCACCGCCTAAAAATATGTTTCCTACACACTAGCCGAAATGTAGTCCAAAAAGCCCCGGAAAAACATTTTTCTTCGTGGTCCTCTCAATAATATTTTACGAAAACATGCGTTAGAAATATTCAAATCGACGCCATTTCTCCTTGTCCCGCTGAATATTCTTGAAAACAATTGGACATCTGCTCCATTGAATAAGTTTTCAAGTACCGTAAATTGCATTAAGAAAAATATGCTTTCTTGACCAAGATATCTAAAAAACAGTGAAAATCGTATTTTCGAGCTTGCCGGCCCTGTTGGGCCTCTAGCGGGCTGGAAGTGTGGGGAAGTTGGTCCTATTTGATCCCGAATCGTATGCCCTAAGTACGGGAAAAATCCCGGAGAGAGGACTTATCACCCTCTTATACGGTCATGCCCTTTACGTAATTGTTTGTTTCAAAAATTTAATTCTTTGGAAAATAAGTAGTGAGACAACCTTAAAGTATTGTTACAAGTCACCAAGTTCTCATAATTTTTGTAACCTCCTGGACCCCCACTACTGAGAAGAATATAAAGAAAGTGCGACGACAAAGTGAGAGAAATGAGCTACTTCTCCCTCGTTAGACTCCATATAGAATACGCTGTCAGTGTTTGGGACCCTCATGAAATAGGCTTAAAAACAGAGTTAGAACGCGTAGAAAGAAGAGCTGTCAGGTACGTGAAAAATCGTTACGATAGTCTTGTTAGTGTAAGTGACCTGTTAGGTAAACTCGAATGGGAATCAGACCGTAGATTGAAAAATAGATTAAACCGTTTAGATAAATTCAAGAGCAGAGCCTTTTCTAACGAAGTTAGCTCTATCTTACGGACGCCAACATATTTCGGAAGATCAAATCATATAAATTAAGTAAGAGAGATACATTATAGAACAGACAGATGCAGAATGTCTTTTTTTCACGATCAATAAGAGATTATAACGACAGCGTCATAACTCACAAATAGATTAGATGGCTTTGTATTGTAGCCTACTAACTTGTGTATGCTTTAATGTATGTTTCCGAATTTTATCATTATTTCTAACAGTATGTGGTAGCATAATTTTTAAGCATGCGTAACGTTTTTTGGACGGTGTGGTGTGCGTGTGGGAATCCAATAGCATGCTGCATGCTGGTGATTGATCACCCCCTGCCAAACACCCTAGAGGTGGCTCGCAGGGTATTACGTAGACGTACTGCTAGAAGGATTCTCTCAGAGTACTCCCCCCCCCTGTCCCTATCCTGCATCCGCGAACGTTTTGGCGCATTGCCACGGGCCGAAAAATCTCGGCTTCAAAACTCGGACGAAGCCTTTGGACACTCCCAACGAAAATCTCCGCGGTGCGTGGTGGCCCAGGGAAAAGAATCAACTCGATCTTGTTTACTTTTTTGTAAATAGGGTGGTTTCCTATTATTTATTTTATTGCTTTAATCGAAAGATTATTACTCCTAGAGTACGTATTTCACGCTTTTAGATTTTTAAATGACAACATCTATTTTTCGCGATTAAATGAAAAGTGAAAATTTTCAAGCGCGCGAAAACGGGACGGCTAAGTATGAATGCTGGGAAAAGCCCGTGTGACGTCATTCTGGTTCCCACTGCCGGCGAGTGAGGTGACCTTGGGTCAAGAATATGTGCGCCGCTGAGATGCAGGCTGCCAGTGGGTAGAAGAGTACCCTGCCAGCAGGTAGCGCTTGGCTTAAAAAAGGAATGTTAATATCTTATCGAACGTAGGACACTTTCAGACCATAGGTATTTTTGATGTGTGATTATTAAGAGACGTTTCCCTCAGCTATGTGCCTCATGCATGAATTGGTAATCTCAGACGATGTAAAACTACTACTCGAGTAGAAAATAGGTTCCTGTGACGTCACGTGGAGTGGCATCGCATGGGCGCCAATCTGGCCTTTTTCAAATGCGGTTAAAATTGACCATTGCCATTCGTCTAAACTGGGATTTCTAAAACAAAATAATTTTTATATTATGAATACACTAATGGTGGGTAACAAATCGCAATCAATGCCTTTCCTTTTCTTTGATGAAGGAAACTACCCTATTATGGTAAAGTTTGAAAAATTAATAAATCCGGGGTTTCCCGTATATCGATATGTCACTTACTCCTCGAGGGATTCGTTGCGAAAAATCGGCTCCCTTAAGTCTTTCGCAGTTAAGCTGATTACCTCGCTAACTCCTGCCGAGCAGGCTACTCCTTCCTTCCTTACCTCCTCGAAGTAGTGAGTCGGACACGACGTGGTTTACTATCGTTCACAGTTTCGTATATAACTACCAGTGGCGTAGCCAGGAAATTCATTTGGGTAGTGTCCTAAACCAGGGGGGAAAATTTTTGAAAAAGAGGGCATTTAATAGAGGGTTTAAAACTAATTGAACACATTTCATGTTCGAATAAACTTCATTTTTCAAAGAAATCTTTTCTATAGGCATGATTTTTCAATATTTGGATTTGTTTTTGTGATGCAAAGTTAGTGTGCTATTATATTTCTGGGGGGGTTCGGACACCCCAGATCCCCCCCTTCCTACGCCACTGATGATTGCATAGTCCTGGTGCTTCATGGGTTAAGCCAAGATCAAAATTGGCACGCAAGCTCATTTGTTATTTGAGGAATTCACCACAGTTTTCATAGCATTTTTAGTCTATGAGGTATATAACGGTAACCGCAGGCACAGACAGGCATAAGGCTATTATTCGCCTATTTGATTTACGCATTTTTTGGGTATGGCATAACAATTTATTTCGATTGTAATGCCAAATATGGTTAGTATTGCATCTGACACAATTCAAGGGTCGAAGCTTAGCATGCAATTAGTGATGTCATGGATTGTAAGGATTTTTTCCCCACCAATATAAACAGAGGTCTGAATCACTTGATACTTCATCTTGCGCAAGTCTGAGAGTAGTAGTAGTATATCCATAGGCATGTGTAAGAACAAGTATTTCAGAGCTAGTATGCTGGAAATCTTGCATCGTCGATAAGGAAATAAGCTTGCTCTCACCATTGGTGAGGTTCTGAATGAATTCTTGCTCCCAGTTGTTCCAAGTAACCGTGGACCAATCAAGTTTGCCATTTCTACGCTTGGATCGTCAGTTGTTTATACCAAAGAAATAAAATAAAGTTTCTAGTACTTCACGGATGCTTTTTTATGTCCGCTTTACCTTGTTAATATTGTTTATATCGACGCTTCTAATCATACCTGAAAAAATTTCCTTGGTAACATGATAATTAACCGTTAAAAAGGATTGTGATTAACCTTTAAGCTGGATTAATGGGTGAAGGGTACTTAATAGAATGCTAATACTCAATCAATATTGGGTATTAGCATTCTAAATTCAATGTCAAAGGACTGATTATATATCTGTAAAGGGACATACTATGACGCTATAGGAATGGAAGAGAACCTACCACGTTGGGACCTATTATGAGCCAATAAGAGCTAATTCCCAGACCAGATAATTTGATTAAGCTTAAATGAGAATCCTGAAATATACGATAAATTAGAAGTTAGCTGTATTGTTATAGGGTAGTGTTCCTTAGAGTATGAGTGGGCGAATGCATGCCACAACGGGGAGTAATGTGTAATAAGATGGAAAGAAATATTTATCACGAATAGCAAACTGCTTTAGACAAACGGAGACGTAGTTATGTAATAATAGGTGAAGGTGGCGACGAATCAGCCATTTTGTTAAATATCTCAGACGCATGCAATAGAATAAAAAGGATTTTCAATTCATCCAAATTCAATTCAAAACAAATTTGACTACTAGAAAACAGGAATGCGAAATAAATCCTCTCGAAAACATAAAAAAATTCTCAGGGTTACAGTTGGATTTATTATCATCAAAGACTCTTTGCTTTCAACTTTTGAGCAAGCAACATCACCGAAACAAAAATTCAGCCGAATTCTTTTGAATTGGGCCACTTAACCAGAGAATTTAGGATTGGAAATTATTTTAGGACTTCATTATATATTTAAAGCCGCAATTGTTTTATTTTCCTACTAATCAAATTAGCACTTTTAGTTTTTAAGAAGGGTATTTTATGAGGAACTTCGGAGATTAGTCTTCTGTAGGCATTGCGCCTTATGAATGGCTGTCTAACTTGTTTCGCCTTTTTACTAGGATTTCTAAAAATCTTTATTTCTTCCACTCTTCTTAGCACTTCCTCATTACTTACTCGATCGATCAGAGTCATGCATTACTAATCATCCGTCCTTGGTCCCTGCTGAAACTCCTGGGGTGTTTTCTTAATTCAATTTGTTACTTCAATCTTAAAAGAACATGTATTCTCCGTTGAAAATATTCTCACACACTGAAAACTAATATTTTAAAAAATCAACAGCACAACAATGCACATGGTAACACATAGAAATTAACATTGAAATTGCATTCACATACATACCAACAGTTAATGCATGGTTTCGCAGTAATTTCTAGAAGTGAAGAAAAAATACCAAAATTTTCTATTCATACTCCCTTCTTCCCATCCCCTGTTATGACGATGCATTAACTGATGAGGCAGTGGCGGATACAGATGGGGGGCGCAGGGGGCGCGCGCCCCCCCCCCTTGCGGGTCCGCATGTATTGCCGAAAATTGCAAAACCACAATTGTAACTTTTTTATATCATAAGATGGCATTGTCTTTTACATTTTTATAGTCACTTTAAATAAAATTTTCATATACTCTGCCTGTGACTTGATCATCTTTTATTACGATAAAATTAAAGACAATTCAAGATATGTTGCGCCCCCCCCCCCCCTTGAGTTTTTCTGTATCCGCCACTGTGATGAGGAACCTTCCGTAGCACATAAGCCTTGAATAAGCCTTCGGCAGAGGAGAGGAAACGTTGCCTTTTAACCAGGGATGGCTAGTGAAACGAAACGAAAATATTTCCTTTAGACCTGGAGGGAAACAAAAATACGAGGTCTAGGTTTAGTTTCGTTCCCGCACGAAATTAAAATCACCAAGGAGTTTAGTTTTGACCCGGGACGAAACTATAGTTCAAAAACTAAGAACTCATAGTGAAGTTTTGATCCCAGGAGTTGAGCGGAAGGGGGATAAGAGGGAATAGTTTCGACCCATTACGTTTTATATTCGAGCTTAAATATCGAATGGCCAGTTAGCGTTCACCGTTCACCTGATAGTGGTAAAAATATGAGTGCTTCATGCATCTAATGGCGGAAGGCCGAACCTCTACTTAATTCAACCATGCGTCGTACTCTTTGTGTGAGTGAAAATAAAGTGTTCGAAGGTAAAGCACATGGTCCCTCCTGTGTGAAACATTATCTGCGTTTCCTTTCGTCCCAGAGTTTTAGTTTAGTTTCGACCCGAAGTAGTTTTGACTCCGATTTCGTTTCGACCCTGGGTTTAGCTCCCCGGGTTTAAATCCATTTCGTTTCGTTTCTACATTTCGCTCCTGGGAAGGAAACTATTGAAATTTTACTGGTTTTGTTTTTCGTTTAGTTTCTATTTCCGTCACTGATTTTAACTTCAAGACGCGGGCTAACCCAAAAGTTAAATTATTCAGATATGGACCGCGAAAATTTAAACCATTTGCAATTAACCTTCAATGCCGTTCGCCGGAAGCAGTCATTATTTTACGTCACGAAGTAACGCTAATATCTCGAAAATACGATTACGTATGGGGTACTTCACCCAGATCCGTAATTGCATTCAATTTGAAGTATTTGGTGTGTGTAAGAGAAAGTTAATTTACAACAAAAAAAATCTCACTCATTCAGCTATTCTCTCGTAATTTTAAAATATAATGCAAAGGTTTCGCGCACTTTTCATGAGTTGGTGATGTCATTCAAGTCTTGGTTCATTTGCTCCTAAGGAGAGAACTCTTCCCTGAGTTCACTACTTTTCACGTGTTTATGGACAATTACGAACCAAGCTAGGCCCATTCACAAAGTAGAGAGATTACAGAGAAGCGGTCATTCACTTGGCAGTTCGTAGCGTTATCAACTTATTTTCTATGCGGTAAAGGATTATTTATATTAATAATAAACGTCTATTGTGGTGAACTATAAGGTCCTAAATACTTTACAGAAATAAGAATTTAACTCGCTTTCACGCTAACGAAACAATAAGAATTAGTAATAAATTCTGAAGAAGTAAAACAGGCATATTAAATTTAACAGAAACTAAATATTACCTCCCATGGAGCAACAGGATTTTTCGTAACGAATAGCTAGGGAAATGCTTGGAATGTAGGTGATAGATATAATAACGTAAAAATACGAGTATGAATTACAATTTTTCAAACTATATTGCAATCTAGGGAGCGTGGAAGCCTAGTGGATAGAGCGCTTGACTGCTGATCGTTCGGTCTAGGATTTGAATCGCTTTTTAAGTTTTCTGTATTTCACATAGATCTTCGAAGGCAATAATGGCCAAGGGAAAGAAACTATCCCACCTAACCTGAAATTGTGAAATGTCCAAAGATAAGTTTGGAGTGAGCTCTAACCTTACCACAAGCTTTGGGTTGATAACCTGAGTGAGGGAAAACATTTACAGTAAAAGCAAACTCGGGAACGAGCCCATTTTAGAAGGGGAAAATAAATTTTTCCGCATTAAAAAAATCAACCGCAAAAAGCAGCCCTGATTAAAGATGGGTTGGGACAGATAAGATAGCGACAAATTGGGTGTTGAACTGGATGGAGATGAGTGCTGAACTTCAAAGTAAAAAAGCCTTTGGGGATAAAGAAACTACTTCTATATTCAAGACGTGAAATTTTATGGGAAGAAGACGAACAGACTGATGGGCGGGGCACAGGGACCTCCCAAGCCACAATACGGACGCATACAAAAGGGGAGGAGGGTGATAAGCAGTATGGTGGCCGTCTATTGGAACTGTCGACAAAAAGGAACCAGATTGAACAGGGCTCGTCGATTGAACTTCTTTGTAAGGCCTATGATTGAAGAGGAGCGGGATAATGGTAGCATGGTGGAGACAAATCAGTGTTAAATGAAGAAAATGGTTGATAATAGAACCATATAAATTGGTCTTTGCGAGTATTTAACGGTTCATGGAAAAAAAAGAATGATAACCTCGTGTTACGCATATTTTTTATTTCTATAAACCATTAAATAAACGCTCCTAAAAATGCAAAATTTATTTCTAAAATTAGGATAATAATGAACTTGTTTAACTTGTTGGCGTAGCCAGGGATTTCGTTCGGGGGGGGGGGTCCAAAACAAGGGGGGGAACATTTAAAAAAAATTAGGTACTAAGTAATGAGTTTATACTAATTCTAACACTATTCATAATCGAAAAAACTTCATTTTTTTAAATAAATGTTTCGTAAATTCATGTTTTTTTCAAAATGTTGTTTTCTTTTATGAAGGAAAACAATAGTGTTTTTATATTTCGGGGGTGTCCGGACCCCCCCCCCTCCCTTGGCTACGCCACTGCCGCTGAGGTTATATGAATTCCTTCGATACAGATTAATGTTTTCTCCATACTTTTTGACACATACGAGGTGTTCAGAAAATAATGAAAATTTTAGTATTTCGAAAAAAATATTTATTTAGTCGTCTGCATTACTTTGTCACCTTCAAAATAGTCCTCACAAGATATTTTTTACTTTTGCCAGCTACTCTTTCAATCCTAGAAAACATTCTCAAACTCGATCTTTGGGATAGCCTTTAGCTCTGTCAGTGATTTCTTCTATGTCATCCATGCTTGTATAAGGACGGCCGTTGAAGGATCTCTTTAATTTTGGAAATAGGAACAAAACACACAGAGCCACGTCTGGCGAATATGGAAGATGAGTATTGTTTTGGGCCAAATATTCACGAGCAAGTAGTAAAGAGTGAGTCGAAAGTCGCCGAGCTAAAAAAATCTAACTTTAGCGGCAGCTACAAAGTAAACAATGAAAAAAGCTCAAAATTGTGAATTTTTCTTCGGGAGCATGTATACCAATATAGCAAAAATAATCGACTAATGGGCTCTAAAACTCGCGATAAATAAAAATTTAGCTCCAGTTATTTTCTCAACTTACGTTGCAATGCTGCAATATCCTTGATTATCCATTAATACTCATATGCATATAGATGCACACACATGAATTTTCACAGTGCAACTAATATAGATCGCTACATCAACCTCGGAATACTGATGAAACAAGGGCCTAATATCAAGTTAATTTCAGTTTATCGGGATAAATAGCTGTTGCGTCAATTTATCCCCCCTTTCCACGTTTCTCCGCCACCTGGTACTTCTCCGTATGTAGCTGTATATTTTCGCTAATTATGCCCCGTGTCCGCAGCTGCCCTTACCGCCAGCCAATTTGTCCGAGAATCGGAGTCGTGCGGTTTAGTGCAGCTTGCACGAAAGTGAACTAATCACCACTCGGATGTCTAAATCAGTTTAATCCCTTCCTCGAGGAATTTTCACTGCCTCTCTCTTGGATATAACAATAGAGGTTTTCTTCAGTCGGCCATTTCATGTGTTATCACCCACCGCGCATTATATGGAGTTCACTGAAGTCGCCACTAACGTCGCTGAGGGCAGAGTGATCCTAAGTCTTCGTTAGCCGGAGCATCAAGTGATCCTAATTTCACGGGTAAATTAGCGAGAGTAATAATAATTGAGAATTATGAGTTTGAGTGTATCAAGAAGTTGACTTTCAAAGAGTCCTAAAAATTAAAAGAAGTAAATCACTGAGATCAACCAAAGGGTGATGGAAGGTATCAAGGCATGTTTTACGTAGGTAACACTTCTCAAATCAGCTGTACAAACAAGGAATACAAAGCTGAGCATCTATAAATCTCTTATTAAACCAGTCGTAACTAACATTGCCACGGCATGGACATTCGTAACTCAGATTATATTACAGATTGTTACAAATCATATTGACTGTTTTTATAATATACCTTGATGTATTGCAAAAAAAGACGCATGCATTCTTTGTTCACAAACTGGCATGAATGAAATGGTACTTATTTTCATATTTATTACATATGTTGGGAAATTTTCAGTCTTTGTTACACAATACTAGCAATGGTATGTTTTTATTTGCAAAAAACATTCTCGATAGAGGTACTTGTACCTTTGAAGCTGCCTAAATCTCCGAATTATTTGCACTAAAATAATGTAATCGGCTATGAAGTAAATATAGATTATTATTGTACATTGTCATTGTCAGGATGAAGAAATCCGCCGAAATGTTTTAATAAAGATCATAATGAGAATATTCGGCCCAATTTGGGAAATAGAGAGAGATGGAGAATTAGAATGAACATAGAGGTAAATGAAATACTAGAAGGGAAGGATATAGTTAAATTTCCCTGGACAGCATGCACAATCTTATTCTTAATAGCAAAATGAAAGGGATCAAAAGAAGAGATAGACCCCGGAAGAAAGGACTACAGGATGTGTAGAATTATTTGAAGGCAATGGGAGTTACACGATGGACGGAGAAAGCAAGAGGAATAACTAAAACTGAGGCATATACAACAGAGGAAGCTAAGGCCCGCACCAGGCTTTAGGGCCGCAGATGATAATGATATGCTACAGTTAGTGCTCCTTACTGAAATTTATATTCCTGTTGATATAAGCTGTCAAATTCATAACTTTTCAATGATATTCCTCGCGAATGAAATCGCAAATACCCATGTAGAAGAATATTAGCGCGCTGCAGTTTGCCGATGACTCGTCTGTCATAGCAGAGACAGAGAAGGACTTGAAGAAAAATCATTGATATGCAGCAAAAGGGAATTATTCAAGACAATATTAAAATATGGAAATAAATACTGGAAGAGGTTGATCAACTCCGCTTTTTGGGAAGCAGAATAACTAGCGATGGAAGACATAAGAAAGAGATTATGAGTAGGATACCCTAGGCAAAGATTGCATTCCACAGAAAGGAAAATCTAACTAGACCACAGAGGTAAGGAAACAATTTTTCAGAACTAGAAAATTCGGACTATGCTTCGCTAAGGAAGTGAGACATGGTAATGAGTGAAACATAGAAATCAAAATCAGAGACTTTTTTAATTTTTGCTACGATAGAAAAATTATGAGAATCGGATGGATCTACCGAGTTAGTCATGAGGGAGTCCTAAGAAGAAAAGGAGGGAAGTGAAGCTTCATCGAAACCTTGAAAAGAAGGTGAAACAACCTTATAGGTCGTATCTTGAGACATGATGGCCTGATGAAAACAATCGTCGAGGGATAAGTAGATGGTAAGAATGGAAAAGGAAGATTTCGAAAAAAAATGTATGGAATAGGTAGAGAAGGATGTGAAAGAAAAGAAATACGTGTGAAAATATTAGCTGATATGAGGATCGAGTAGAGAACTGCATCAAACAAATCTTAGGATCGTTGACCACATATGACAATGATATAGACTGTCAATTTCATAACTTTTCGGGGATCGGGTTGGTGTGGTGGCTAGAGTGTTGGCTTCCCACCCGGCGGGCTCGGGTTCAAATCCCGGCAGTGGTAGAGAATTTTCAAAGACTGCCCGATCCCTGCTTGAGTGTTGTGTGGAGGACATTTCAAGGGCAACACTCCGTCCGTCGGATGGGACGTTAAGCCGTGGTCCCCTTGGCGCCTTTCGTTAAAGAGCAGGCTAATGCCGACGCCGGGTTGCTCTCCACCCTTCCTTCCATACCCTACCCTCAATGTGCAAATGACCTCAGCTATCGGTTGCCTCCTCCAAATACCATACCATACCATCATAACTTTTCAATACTTTTCCTCCCGAATCCATGTAATGTATGTTCCATGCTAAAGTTTAATGTTCCATAGTAAATATTGACAATAAATGGATCTCCCGACCCTCATCGCTATGATGCGTATATTTTAGAAAACAATAAATCGCATTAAAAAAGACAAAATAAATCGAGCTTCTTCGGGACATTATATGAGGCCTTTTCTACGCTGCCTCCATGGCCTCTGTAGCCTTCTCCACTTATTAACCTCTGTCATTAATTCACTCTCTCTCTCTCTCGTCCCCTCAAATTGGATCTAAATTGGCATGGATTAATTATGACAATGTTTTTGCAACAAAAATCCATGAAAGCAAATAGCAAAATCTAAGTCCAAGGGGAATACACAGGCGAGACTCCAGTATGTTCCGTATGGGCTTGATTTATGCTACCATATTTTTACATTTTTAACCATACATTTTAATTTGTTTACAAGAATTTCTGCAGCGAAGCGATTAGATACCACGTTCAAAACATTATAAAATAAACACGGAACAGTTTTAAAAAATTACCTCATTTTTTTAAATGACATTTGGAAATGTATTGAACATAAAGAGTACAATAATACAGTTGAAAAAATCTTAATAATATTTTTTCCCAAAATCAAAAATTTATGTCATTTTCCCCATTCTACCCCAGGTATGGGGAACGTGAAAAGAACAGGTGGAAGGGATGATCTATAAAGATTGGCCTTAGATGAGATTCATAGTGCGAGTGATTAAGGAGGTAAATCAGGATTATATAGGTTTTAAAAGATTGGCCTATAGGAGAATTGATTGGAGAGGTGCGTCAAACGTGAGGTGGATGACTGTTGATGATAATGGGTAGAGGATAGAAATATTTTAATAAGATACATCATGAGATACGAGGGTGTATTGAAAAGTAAGGTCTCCATAGACGCTATTTCCGAACCCGAGTCGCTTGGCAAAATTTGACTACAGCATAACATTTCTCTGTTCCAATGCTAAAATTTAAAACCACTCACGTTAACTTAGGCCACTCAGTCGCTGTGTAGCAGTCGTTACGGATGAAGCTCCCATTTAGCTCGCCCGCCAGGTGCGAACTACGCTCAGTCATTCAATTTTTGAATGCGAATATGTTTTCTCAGATAGAAATTCGTCACCGGCTAGTGGAAGTATATGTTAAGAACTTTAAGGCCAACAAAAACGTGGGGAAATGGTTCCGGGAGTTTTGTGATGGACGAAAAAACGTCCATGATGAGCAGCGGTCGGGGAGGCCGAGTTTGCCAGAATCAACGGCGGCTTGAATTGATGAGATGGTGCGCAATAACCGGAGAATAACCCTTCAGGAGATAAAGAAGGGTATTGATGAAGAGTGAGGCAACTTCTCCGTGCAGAACACAGTGTTGTAGTGTCGGAGGTCTTCGGTTACAACATGATTTCTACCAGGTGGGTCCCTACGCAGCTCACCGGTGGACAAAAAAAAGCGCGTCCACACGTATCACATCAAACGATCGCCATAATCAATTAATTCGGCTGGAATATCTTCGACCACACACCTAACAGAACAAAAGTTGCTCCGAGGGACTACCAACTTTTTACCCGCTTTCAAAAAACTTCTTGGGAGACAGAGATTCCAGTCAGACGGGGTAATGCAAGGCGCAGTCGACAATTCGCTTCGCAACGCGGCGGGAGAGTGTTACGACGCCGGGATTAAAAATCTGGTTACAAGGATGCAAAAAGTTATTGATCATCAAGGCAACTCTGCAGAAAAATAGCTATACGCTCAGCCTTTCGAATGATATACGCAAATTTGATAATAACATTATTTTCCTTTTTTTTAATTTAGGTGACCTTACTTTTCAATACCCCCTCGTACATAATCTGATGAAGATTATCGTTGAATAAATTTTATGCTGACGCAGATATTAGTTAATAATTTGCATGGTCGTCCCAGAAATATAACTAACGGAATGATTTTTCTAAAAGCATTTTCATAAAAAAATTCCATATTTGTTATGCTCAGGAAATTAAACCTCTCCATTGGACCCTTTTTTAATTTGTTTTTCAAGTTGGTTCACCGCTGATTGTCATTAAAATTCATTCCATTTCATTTTAAGCTATAATATTGAGCAATTCTCATTCCGATCGTATTCTGATGCTCTCTGGGTCACACCTTAAACTCAAAAGTCTACTGCACATAAAAAAATTTCCAAATTTTTAAACAAGCGGCGAGTGACATATACTTTTACAGTTACGTAAAAATCGTTCATGAGTAGCTATTCTCAGTAAGCAGCTAAGCCTCGATAAGAAAATAATAATTTAGTCGCCGTAAGAAGCGCACTTAACCCGAAATTGACAAATACCGCGATATCTATCTAGCTATAGGAGCTATTAACATGCAAAAAGTGTGCCGGCTGACATATAAAAATGGTTTAAATTAATAAATCTTGCTTAAACATTATGGCACGACTCACTTTAAAATTCATGCGTAGCTAGCTGATTTCCTACCAAAACGCTATTTTTTTTGCGCAATTCTTGCGTCACTCGAAGGTTGGCACCCCCTCCCCTTCAGCAGGTACACTTGAGACAGCGCAGTGCTGCCTGCCAACCGATGATGGTGGCGCGACACTTGTGATGACAAGACCGACCACTGACAGACGGGGGTGTGTACACCTAAGGTGATGAATGCAGAAAGGGTGTGGGGAGGGGGAGGGCGGGATGGCCCTGAAAAGAGAAAGGCAATGATGACGAGGGGGAGAGAAAGTCGCCCTTCTTTCGCGCGAGGAATCTTCATCATCCGACCAATCAAAGCTCAGCATTTTTCTTGCTTCCCATCCCCTCACGACTCGCCAAAAAGCTTCCCTCGCCGTCTTTGTTCACGAGAGCCGCGATAAATCGACGGAAACCGAAAAATGACTCCGTTCAAACGCAAGAAAGCAATGTGCGAGACTTTGGAGGCAATCGCAGAGTGTCAGCACTTTTTCTAAAAAAAAATGAATGGAGTTAAAAATTAAGTGAGAGATTCATTTTTTTAAATACGTTTGATGAAGCAGAAGAGTCACGATAGACTCGTTGCTATGCGGTCTGAACTGCTTTCAGGCATCTTTGTTAACTGTGATTTTTATTGTGCAATGCTGTTTCGTTTTCCCTTCAATTTATTTTTTTGTGATTCATTCACGGAATATCTGCCTCAAAAAAAAATACTTTTAATTGTGAACTATGTCATAATGAACTATGAAAATAATGAATTGAGTCATATCGAAGAGTTAAAACAAATATTTTTTCTGGAATAACCCATTGGTATATTAAAATAAACTATTAGTTTCATAATGCATCTCGTATTTTTAAGGTCGTAATTTAAACTTTTTTTAACTATCATAGAATGAGGCACTTTGAAATTTATGTCTTACTAGCTGATTTTCAACGCAAATCTTTAGTCCAGCTCTCGTGTGAATTTCGGCGGAAGAATTTCGAAAATAACACATTTTTGCTGCGATAATAAATTATTACTACAGAACTTGGGCCCTATTAACATTAATGGACTGGATGGTATAATTAGCCTTATGTATGTGTTTATTGTGGGGGGAGTAGCAAGCGACACGTATATATTTTATTTTTTAACGTAAACATTGAAGTACTTTTAGCCTATATTTGTTAGTATTAACTTATGCTTAGAATAGCAGTGTATATAAGTTTGAAACATATAAATTTAATAATTTCAGAAAATCACATATTTGTCATAAAATTACATAGTGACTTATTCAAATCTATCAATAAGACAAAACTCACGGCTCAACGACAACTTGGTATTGATTTTATCTTAATTTCTTTGTGGGAAACACTTATTTAATTGTAGTCTTGATTGCATACACATTTTAACTATAATCCGTTGCCATATTTTATGCTGGAGTTTGCCTTTTTATGCTGGAGTATTTGTGCAATGGTCTTGTGTTGCATGGAGCTTTGTGTGCTTGGTGAGGGCTCTCTCCACGAGCTAAAATGTTTACGTCTTACTTTTATTAATATAATATGCAAGCCTTGCATAAAAGCTTTGACCTGGATGCAAACCCGAGAAATATTTGTCAGAAGTATTCACCAGGAAAAACTTAAATCGTTTATAATATATACCGTTTAACCATTAGGTGCGCATGTGGAATACCTAAGCAATGCAATTCATTCAGCATGCAATAGCACTGCTTGCTGGATACTGGTGTCATCACCTGCCATACACTCTAAATGTGATCCGAAGGGCGTTAAGTAGATGTAAATGTAGTATATAAAAGAGCTTTGAAAAAGAAATAGACGCTTACTTTCTAAAAATTGAAATGATTTTATTCCGTCCTCGTAGTCTGGTGAATTCAAGAAATCAATAAATTACAACCGTGAAAAATTATACTTGATAAATATAAATATAAATCTATGAAAATGAGAAAATGAAGCTAGAGCTGCCATAGTATTTGCCAATGATATGCGATCCTATGTTGAATTGCTGCGCAGCACAACGTCTGTCTATTTGATGATTTTAGGCTAGGGAAAAGGAGAAATGGAGGGTTTCCAATACTACGATTTCAATGTCATGAATGAAAGTAGTATATAGAGAAATAAAATTTACTTTGTTCGTTCCAAAATGAATATCATTAATACTTTTAGCGTATTTTAGTTTATATTAACTTTATGCTTGGAAAAGTAGTGTATATAAGTTCGAAACGTAATTTTAACAATTGTGGGAATGCCATAAAGTCACTTATACGATTGTATACAGTGCCTTATTCCAATCTATCAGCAAGAAAAAAGTCACGACCCAACGACAACTTGTTATTGTTTTTATCTTAATTTCTTTGCGGGAAACACTTATTTTACTGTAGTCTAGATATGCATGGAGACCTGTGTTCAGCAACTGTTATAATAAAATCGAAACCCTGGTTGGTTTCAAATATTCAGAATGGAGTTTAAGGCCGGTTTACAGATATAATTAGCTCTAAATCATTCTTACGGATCACTTAGCACGAGATTCCAGTATCCTTACCTCAATGGCAGCCTTCATAGAAAAGCTTTCGCACAAAAATCAGCGATGGGTTCTTCTATTTTGAATAAACGGTAAAATTAGTATGGAAAATTGGAACGCGGTGTCGCATTAATTTTATTTTCATTCGCTTTTCGACCGTGTTTTGTTAGTCTTAAACGTTAATCGTGGAATAAGATACTCTGGGAGTAAAACTAACATTATGGTATTTATATTATTTATTATAACTGACATTATGGTATGTAAATGAGAATTAAACTCTGGAAAAAATCGATGCGACTAAGAAACAGCTCTAGAAAATTCCAATACCTCATGTGCGACAATTTTATTTAATAGTTCTGCATGAGAATGATAGATGGCATCTAATCCAAACCAATTTCTTCCATAAACATCCCGAAGCTGAGAATCTAGCGTTATTGGTAATTCTAATATATTTATTGTGAACTGTTCCTATAACCGGCCTTAACTCTTAAAGTGTCCAAATAGTCCGTGGTTACGTTAACTTATTTTACCTTATTTTTTATTATCTAATTTGTTGTAGTACTGCAGAAGAATGGTAGATAGATCCAGTCCACGGAAATTTTTCTAGGAGCTATGAAGTTAATTTTTTCGTTGATCCTAATTCATGTTAATCGCCATTTTTCTACGAACTGTCTGTTACAAAGTGCATTTCATTTCACTAAATCGGGGTCCTCATTGTTGAGCCGGAAATCTCATGCATTGAGGTAGATGTTTTGGTTTTTGGTAGGTTGTGGGAGACGACAAGTTTGCCAGGGCAGCACGAAATCTCGAAGGAAGAGATTTTATTCTGTGTAGTGGAAGCCTCATACAATCTCTCAGAAAGAGCTCTAGTCAATTCCAATATCTTATTATTTTTACCTGTTTTTTATTGTTCTGCAGAATAATGATAGACGGAGTTCAGTCCACTCTAAATTTTATATTTAGGGGCTCTGAAGCTAATTTTATCGTTAAACTTAAAACTTATTCACCGCTAACTTTTTTCTTTGAGCTCGCGTTTGCGAAGTTCACTTTATTTCCCTACACCGTGGTTCCACAAATTTGAGGCGGAAATTTTAAATCATCTATGTCTTCGTAGTTGGTAGGTTGTGGACGACGACAAGTTTGCCTGGGCAGAAGGAAATCTTCGGAGCTGGAGAGCCCACATTCCTGGAACACTTGCCCCACCCTCCTCGCAAACGCCAGACTTGTCTGCTCTGGGAGTTTGGAGGTGGAGGGCTAGGAGGAAGGAGATGGTGGAGGGGGCAACCCCACCCTCTTCAGAAAGATCTTCGCAGCAAAGAGAAGAGAAGGGAGGTTCTTCGCCTCCCTCCCCAATCGCCCTGCAGTCGTGTCATCCCCTCGACCAATAGCTTCTCCCCGCCTTCCTTTCTTCTTCTTTTTTTAATACAAAAAAGCTCCCTCTCCCTCCATCCTCATATCCCGCTATTTACCCTCTTCTCCGTCTCCTCACGAGGACAGAGGGAAAGCGAGCTTTCTCCACGACCATGCTCCAAAGTCTTCGTCCTCACAAATTTTGCGACATCCACCTGATTGGCTCCACGCGGAGAAAGAGAGAGAGAGAGCTGCTCCAACCGCAAACCCCGTCGTGTTACCCAAATACCATTCATTTCTGACGTGCATAATTGCGAAAAATGCTAATATTAAATACAGCCTAGGTAATTGCAACGGTTATCAGCCTTTTTCGATCAAGGATAGCATGGGAAAACTAGCTAATAGATCATGTACCGTATAAAGAATTTTAAATATCTCCTTTTTTAATTTATGAAGACGAATATTTTCGATTCACTGCATCATTTTTACAATAGTATCTAGCTAGTCATCCTAATAAATTGTTAGAAAAATTAATATTTGAATATTTCCATTCTAAGTAAAGGTACAAGTGGATCAATTCCAGCACATCGACCTTTGCACCTTAAGTTACTGTTAGTATTATTCGAGGTGATAATCCATGCTAACCGTTGATATCCCTTAACGAAGTCAATCGCGAGGGTGCATTACATGCAAAAATTCGACATGGATGATATCATTAGTATGAAGCCTTCGTGGGCTTACAAAAGAAACTCGATAATGTCGAATGGTATAAATATTCATTATGATGGAGAAATTTTGACCAGGCTGCAATGGCAGAAGAATCATCTACTTTCTCTACAGGGACCAGGTGGCCAATGTATGCACTCAAGAAAAATAAAACATAGAAACAATGATACAATAATCAACAAAGGGCTCTGGTAAGGATGTCACCTATCACTAGAGTTCATCAATATGATATAGAGCGATTAAAGACAGACGAACAAGGAATCAAGGACTTTAAGATGAATGGTGAATAAATAGGCATGCTACGATTCGCAGATGACATTACGTTCATCTTAGGCCACGAAGGAGACCTAAAGAACTCGATAACAAAAACGGAAGAAGTGCTTCAGGAAGAAAATGTGAACATAAACTGAAAGAAAACCTTGCATTCGGAAGAGAAAAAACAGTGGTCTAAAATCGTTTCAGATGAGGGAGACTGGAGCAAGTGCTACAAAGCCTAACTATTAAATCATATGGCTTTTCCTACCAGTGCTAGTGAATATTAGTTAAATGAGACAAAGACATTTCCACGGGATTAACTTTAACACGACGTATTTAGTTATTGCACCAGCTTTATCAATTGCATCATGTGCCTTGGAGTTCCTCTTGCCGCATATCATATACAAGATACCAGTGGATATATTTTAGCAGGGGAATAAACTGAATGTGAAAAAAACTGATAGGCGAAGATAGAAACATGAAATGAATACATACTACCCCGATATTATAGGTCCAAATATCCAGTATCTAGTTTTCCGACTGCTGTTGAATTCTGGCACTTCATTTCCTTCAAACTCTTAATTTACATTACGTCCATTGAATGAGTCGAATCTTTATGATTCAGGGATTAGAAAATACAAAGTATTTAAGGGTAATTTTGAAATAAATCATTACGAATACATATCACTGTTTTGTGAACTTCAGGCGAATGATATTTTTAGTTTAATTCAACATTTTCTCCGAAATTTTGCGTCTGAAATTTCGGCAATATATTTTTAACTGTTGACATCAATCCTCACTCGTAATCTTCTTCATGGAATGGACTGTACCTTTAAATCATGCTAGAATCACCCGAGATGTCGAGTAAGTTAGTTGATGATTGAATTTTAACACTTGATGCTAGACAGGCTCACTATTGAGACCTTAATTCTAAATATTTCTTGTCAATGTTTCAGATATGAGCATGAACTGAATCTTAAAATCACTGAGGCATAGGGGGGCAATCATAAGGATCTAGGGGGGGTACGGGGGCACCCTTAAAAATATGCAAGATTACGGTCCCATTATAATAGCTTTCGTTTTGTATCACGAGGTATCCTGTGCCCTCCCCAAAAACAAAATCCTGGATCCGACTCTGCACTTAGGGATGAATAGTGCGAGGAAATCATATGAAATGAAAGGGTCAGACCTCGATATTCCACGTCTAAACATTGATTATTCTGCTCAATGGCAACTATTGAAGCTCAGCATTTTATTTCTATGAAGCTTAACGGGTGCATGCCCCTAAAATTGTTGATTTCCGTCTATACTTGCTAAAAATTTTGAAGGAATAACATGAACTTCATTGTTTCACAGAATTTTGTAATGAATCACGGCCAAGTTTAGGACGGTTAACGTTATCTTCTGAAAAAATGTGCATGCTTCATTCAATCTCGGGACGTTCATGGGAGGTACACAGGAATCTAACCCTCCTCCAACCCCGGGTGAGAGGAAAATGAAGGCTCATGAGGGAGGACTCAGTCTTTTCTGTGAAAATATTCCGTATCTAGCTCTTAACCACTCTTAAAATATTGTACTTCATTTCTATTGTACATTGAGTTGGTAAAAACTTCTTGTTTCATTCAAAGCATCATTTCTTTTTGATTAAGGGATTAGTTAGTGAAAAGTGTGCAGGAATCTTTACCACAAATAAAATAATAAATGCACATCACTGATTATTGAACCTCAGGTTTAAACTTTTCTCAGAAAAATTCGTTATTTACTCCAAAAATCCTCGTCTAAAATTTCAGTAATGTAATTTTAACTGTTGAATAGCGTCTCTCCTCGTAATCTCCTTGTGCAATGGAACCTTGGAAGTCATTATAAGAACATATGCGCTGCCAGGAATAGTAATGAATGTTGATCACCAAGTGCTAAACTGGTTTTAAAACCTAAAATTTAAAGAGAAATTTCCGGCATTTATTGATACGGCCGTAATTTTAGTAAAGAAAACACGGAGGGACGATGTGAATAAAAAAACATAACGCGAAAGGAATAGCTGCTACCTCTGTCTTCTCTGTTTAAATATCAGCAACCAGCACTCCGACTGCTTCCGAAGCCTTTTAACTATAATCCAAACAAAATTTTATGAATGCATACCTATAAATTCGTTAATTTCCTCACACCTCTTTCCACGTAGAACTTTGTTGGCGCAATGAGTGCATGAAAAGTCTTTTCGCTGATTCATGACGATTTTATGTAACTTTCACGATTCTCGAGTGAAACGATTTCCTAAAAGTCTCAAGTCTTGTTCACAGCAACTTAGCTTGACCTAACTGTTGAGTGTAAAATGTGAAAAGAGAAAATTTGCTGATTCACAACCTTAAAACCATATAAATCCAAGTATCTCTCTCATTTCTTGACGTTGGAGTTTGCTAAAATACGATGCACGGGTAAAAATACTTTCAGCCAATTCATAAATAAAATATATAGCTTTCACTAATCTCAAGTGATTTATTTATTTTTCTATACTCCAAATTTTTACTGTGAACAAAATCAACAGTAGTGTTTAGCCAACATATTCTAACGCTTCCTCGCTAAATTTATCGTGTGCAATTGACCCTAACGTTGAAATAACGCTGCCAACTCGCGACGTTACATTTCAATAGGTGATGTATTCAACATCGACAGCTTTGGCCCGTGATACAATCGCAGCGAAATACAGAGAGAGAGATAGTCCTGGACCAGCAGCAATTGAACTTGTGAGCCGTGGAATATCCCTTTCACCCCTGGCTTGATGAAATCGTGCTCTGCAAAACTCTCCTCTCTTTCTCAGTCAAACTTCCCCAGTGTTTTTCTTTCGCTTGTTTTTTTTTAATACACGGAGCGTGCCTTCCTAATTTGAGGAGAGATGTCGTCCCATTCGTCGCCTCGGCTGTAGAAGAGGACGCGCTGCAAGGGTGTGCTGGGTAAGTGGACGCTATCTCGCTCAGGTATATCCTCATTCAAAGCGGAGTCGAATTTCGCATATGGCGTTGTCTCCTTGCTCACACCGAGAGAAAAAAAAGAGCGACTCCTCGCGTCTTCCCATTGGTGGGGCTGCGAGTGTAGAGGGTGTAGGCAGGGGGCGCATGTGAGCGGGGTTGGGGAATTTTTGGACGCGTGCGGACGCCACCAGTGGAAGAGATTCGGGGATAGGGTGCCACCAATTCCTGCCACCCAATATTCCATAGAACTTGGTTTAGTATAAAAGGCGGAGAAAAAACATTTTTCACGAACTTTTAACCCTGGTTAGCTGATACCAGGTAATGCTTACGGAACGATTTGATCTCTGGGTTTTTCTCTTTAATAGGAAAATCCTCCAAAATCGTTGGCACATTAATGGCTGAGCTAGGTTTCGCTATCCTCCCACGCCCTCCTTGGTTTTAATTTTGGCCTTGGGGTGAGCGTTCTACCTTCCCGCTCCAATCCTTTCCTCCCCCCCTTGAGAGTTCGACGGATAGATCTCACCATGAATTATCCCTCACCAAACCAAACCAACCTTTGGGTTGAAACACTGAAGGAGTGAGGCTGGCATCAGCTATTCAGGGTTAAAATTTCGTGACGCAATTGTTCTCTACCCAGTATAAGTAACTAGAGTATAATAATTGTCATTCGATAAGACCCGAAATTTCAGCTCATTAATATAATCATTCGGATGGAAACGAATGATAAGTCACTGCGGAAAATATCTTCCCCAATAAGCCATTCACTCTTAGTTTTTGTTTCTAGTTTTTTGCAGCGATAAGATGATCGAGTGTTTCCATTTTCGGGTTTACTGCTTCGTGGAATGAATTTCAAATGTGTTCCTTCTGCTGGGATCGTCTTCAGGAAACTGAATAAGAGTTATCCGTTTTATCTGGGTGGACCGTGAGAATACTTACCACTGTTGTCTTAGATTCAGAAAATTAAACTCAACATAGAAAATTTGAATGGAAAAAGTAAAATGTGGATTGCCACACCCATATTTTAGGAAAGGTATCTTTTTCAACACACAACGGAACGTTGAGTGCTGCGAGTTCGTTCCTCGCCAGAGTAAACGCGAAAATGGATTACACTAGTGCATTCTCTCGTGCATTTAAAATAATATAACGTGGTAGTAGCCTCCTACTTTTCATGATTTGGTCACCTCATTAGAGTTTTTATTCATTCACTCGATCGGAGTGAACCTCTCACTGAAGGAATCCCCAACGAGGATTCAAATTTGAAATTTGTTCCTTATATAATATACAGAGCTTGAGCAATATAAATTTTTTTACATAAAACAAGAGTTATTAGGTCCCCCTTAGGATAATTTTCTGTTTGGGGATCACCGACTATTCAAAAGTCACTCTTTTAAGATATTAGTTACATAACACAAAGTACATAACACACTGCAGTTTTGCTGAATCACAAAATCAACACAAAAACATAATTTTCTTGATTTCAAATGACCAATCTATTACGTTTTAAGGAAACATCTCTCTTTGTTTAACAAGATGTGTGATGAGGCAAGAAGGTATATTTAAAATCTAAACATTAGTAAATCAGGAAAAAACACATTTGCTGGAACACAAAAAACTCGATACAACAACAATATATCAGAGAATAACCTTTCGTCAAACTTTTTAATCAGGTACTCCACCTCCTTGTTTTTGAATAACCAATCTTTGACACATTTTAAGAAACTTCTCTCCTTTGTTACACAAGGTATATGATGAGGCAATCTGAAGCAAACGACCGGAGGCTTATTCCTAAGTCCGAGTAGTAGCGTAGAACATATCACCAACAAGATTCCTCGATTCGCATGGCAATTGTATCGAGGTTCGAGGCTCATGGATTGGTCCTTACGGCCCAACAAGAATGGTAACGCAAGGGTAAGACGTGGTTCCAAGAAGCCATTAGCAGGGGTGAACGTCATTTCAGCGTTAAAGCCGCGCTTGGCGGTAATTATGGAATATATCAGTACTTCCGCGCGAATGGCGGTGAAATTCACAATGCTTGCCACAGAAATGATTCCAATGGACCGGGAATCAATCGACAGCCTTAGGCTTTCCTGGCCGCAGAACAGAAAACTTCCCAACCAAGTTCGAGAAAACTCTTCGAGAGCTCGAAAACATGGAAAACTCTTTGATTAATGGCGCTGAGTCAATATAATTATAATGCATTTTAGTCTACAGTAAAGTTCAAGTTTTTGTAAGAGAAGTTAGGAACTTTAGGCAGTATCAAACGTCAAACCTCCGGAAGTCAGCCTTCCGCTACATATATCCCACTGCTGGAACACTTGATGAAATCGCAACTAATATTGCTGTATATGACTATATTAGTTGTAACTTCATCAACATTTTAAATAATATCAATGCACAAAATGCACAAGGCATGCTTGCATTGAAGCTGCTTCCTTATATTTCTACCGATTTCAAGATAAAAAATATGAACGGCCAGACATATGACATTTCAGCTCCAATAGTTTCTATACCCTGACATTTGACGGTATCCATTTTTTATCAGCTTGAAATACTTGTTTAAATTTACCTTTGCTATGCATATTATATGCATATGAGTTGTAGTCTCACCAAGATTCAATTTCTAGTTGCACCACACCAAAATGTTAAACTATCGGATGAGGGGGTGGAACATGCTATCTCGCTCATACAATCGCACTCATGGTGAAGTTAATGCATCGAGCTTGCCTCGTTTCTCCATCGAAGAAAGTATTTTTTTTTAATCGTTTCTCCTGCCCTCTCATTGGTAGAGCTAGTGTGTGTGGAGGGGGCAGTGGATGTGACTGGGGGTGGGGAACGCGTGGCGCCAACGAGGTAGGCACCGGGGAAGGGAGACATCAATCGCCGACATCAATATGTCTGCAGAATTCTGTCTACTTAAGCTCAACGTTATATTGTCAACATTACATGGGCGTGTCCAGCGAGGGGCAGGGGAGGCAGCTGCCCCCCCCCCCCCAGAAGCAAAAATCGCAAAAGTCTTAAAGCAAAATCAGCACTGAATTGAAACGAAAGTATTCAACAAATTTTCTTTAAACCCACGAAAAATGATATGTAGCTAAAATAAAACTATTATTTCAGGGAAATAATCTCATAAACTAATAAAGCGCTGTTATAATTTTCTTAAAATGTTGGTTTCATTCACCTTTTCTATGCAAAAATGTCACAACTTGGCTTGCCCCCCCTCCTAGACCATGGCTTGCCCTTCCCCCTAGTTATGATCCTGGGTATGCCCTTGCAACATTACGCTATGTACGGAAAATCCTGGGGTTTTTCTTCTACAGAATATTCCGGTTAATTGGGACATATCGGGACTTGTGCACTTTGCCCCAATTAGGCGAACTATCCTGTATATGGGCATAAATAAATGATGGAAATGATTGAAAGAAGACTACAGAATGTTTATAATGCAACATAAGTTTATTAAACTATTAATTTGATTAATAAATCAGCGAGTTAAGTTGATTTATTATCATTTTTAAGAATTATAACAATTTAGTTAAAACTATTTTTCACAGCCTCGGGCGACGCTGAATAAATGCCTTTTAATAAGTCCTATTAAAGAAAAGTCCTATCTTCTTGCGGATAGTATGACAACATGAGCTTTCAAAATAGGGCATGAATAGGAGCATTTGAGAAAAATAAGAGTAAATCAAAGGAGGAAAATATAAAAAAATTATTCTGAAAACAAAAAAAATTAATTTCGTCGCGAGTGTAGAGTCTATGTCGTCGACTCATGGTCCAATAAATCGGCATGCTGTCCCAATTAAGCGGAGAATACTCTGGGATATGCCTCTATTGGGTTCTGTTCTTCAAGATCTGCCCCAATTAAGCGGCTGCCCCAAGTAACCGGTGGACCCATTAAACGGAATCTACTGTACATAGAAAAATCTACACTTCCCGTCTTTTTTCTCTCATCTTTCTTATACGGGAGAATTGAAAGATTTTCCTTTTTCCATAGAAAAATCTGCCCCTTCCGTAGAGGCGTTAAATTATGGTTTCGCTAGTAGTGGCCCACGCCGCTTAAATGACGGTGCTGGGATTTCCCTGACTCCTTCCATTCCTATCCTTTTCCCTGGAGGTGTCGTCGGGCTCTCATCGCGGCGGCGCGGCGCCTCCTATCCTTTTTCCTTCCTCTGTTCTTCCCCTCCTGAGGTGTGCGGGTGAAAACTTTCGGACTTGCAGACCCGGCCTTCAGGAGTGTAACCCTACCACTCCGCCCTGAGTCCTCTATTCCACTATCGACATTACGTGACAGACATTTAGGCATTTTTGTGCACCTGATCAAGCAAAGCAAAAATAATTCAAGACAATTTTGCAAAAGTTTTTTCAAAAGAAAATATAAATGTTCGTGAATAATGCAAATATTTATCTCCCATCTCTGTTTTTTCATCATCTCTCAGTAGATAACAAGCACCGTGAGAATCAACTTTAAAACCTATTCAAACTCATTTACTAAGCTTGCTTATAATCATGTGATTTGCATGCAAGTAAAATAACAGCACAGTACACAAGGTATATTTGTATGGAAACTAATTCCTTCCTATACAATCTATTTCATGGAAAGCAATATAAGGGGCCATACATAATTCATTTCAGCTCCGACCCAATTGCCATTGCAACCTGTCTATAACCATCGCTACTTCTTTTATCTGCCTACGTGATATCATTTTCATCTAAATCTAATTTGCAAATTGCCAGTAACTGAACCTTAAAAATTTACTTCTGATTTATTAAGGAACCATGCCTTGAAGTTGCTATGCCTCTCTTTTTGGGCATCTTGTTATTTTTCCCAACCCTTTACTTCCGAATACGCTCGTTGGAAAAGAATTATCTCTTATCTTGCATCCAATAAATAGCTGGAATAGAACAAATTAATCAGTTTTATAGCTTGATACTTGTTTATGATTGTTGTGGAGGGGCAAGTGCATGGCAAGAATAGAAAAGGGAGGCCTCAAAAAATAGAATATTTGATGAAGGATATGAAAGAGGAGGAACACTAGGTTTAAAAGATTTGCTAGTAGGAGAGCTGCATCAAACAAACCTTGGAATTTTTGTCCAATAATAGTAATGAATCATACCTGTCTCTCAGCCGTAAATGCTCCAAACAGATGTTTTTGTGGTCGTTAACTGCCTTTCGATGCTTGTCGCTATTAATCATTCCGTTTTTCTTTATACGAAGAGAGTGTATCACTATCACTTGATCCGTGTATTTTCATGACGCATTGCACATTTAACTAACTATAATCTTGAAGTACGCTAATATCTTGAAATTATCAAGGTACATAAAGTAGAATCGTGTCAATATTTCCCTGCGTACTGATCACGAATATTTAACCCCAATACTTTCTCATAAGTTAACTATTTACATTTAACAGAAGCAAGAGCCAAGATCCCATTTGGCAAAAACGTTTATATCCGAATCTCATGCCGTGTTCATTGCCTCACATCTCATTGCACTAACCTAATAGCTTACGACTTGCAACTTTTTTCAAGATAATATCATATTTTATAATTTTTATTCTAACATTTAATAAGTATTTTCTTCTCTCTTCCTTTTTACCATTATTATCCGATTATTTTACTTACTTACTCAAACTATTTTTGGAAAATGGAGAATATAACGTTTCAGTCTGCAGTATCTCAGCATTGAAAGTGTTGTTTTTTTACGAAGAAAATGGAATTATATTTCTGATACCATGGTAAAATTTATGTTTATTTGGCCAATTTTAATTTTCCTCATCTCAGTGCAAGGGTAATAAGGATAAAAATATTGCATTACCTCGTTTATTGTAGTTGGTGGCTAAGCAAGACGAATCGCTGATATCTCATGCTTCCTCCCTGAATTATCCGCGTCAACCTTTCAACTGGGTGTGTTGTTTCATGGTATTCAACGCTTGAGGTATTACGTTTTTATTTGTCGGACTACAAATTTCGTTGAAAAAGCGATAATATTGACGTTGAAAAGTCAGTTATTATTAAGCATTTCTCTTATCTGAAATTCCGAGAAAAATTCATCCAATTACCAAACAATGTTGGTATATACTTCTTCAACTAAATTTGTTTGATTTAATTTCTAATATTTTCAGTTATGATGGTATTTTATTAAATTAGAAAATATAGAATAGAATAGAGGTTAGTGATTACATTCTCTAATTTAGAAATATTAGAGGTAATTGTCACTGACCTAATGACTAATAGTTCTTTAACTGCTTAAAATTGACGAACTCCTAGGTATATAGGCAAGACTTTCATTGCAAAGCCCGCCCTAGCTTCGTAAAATCTTGTTTTAGAATTATAGGTAGGCGTTCTTCCTCGCAGAATTTCGTACAGCCTTCATTGGAGAAGGGCCGGTTGTGGGTGGTAGTCCTTGATTTCAATAGAACCTGTTTTTCTCCAGGGTGACAGGTGGTTAACCTGACAGGCAAGGGTCTACTGCAGAGCTGCCGTAGTCAACGTCGTATGGTTTTCGGCATAATTTCCCTAACTCAGTGAAGTTGGATTGCTGGTTAGAGAGCGTGAATTTCAATCTGAAGGCCGTAGTTTTTCAATCCTGGCACTTCCTATAAATTAAACTGAGAAAAAAATGACTTATTTATTATGACCTAAAATAGCTACTTCAACAACTCCAGTTCGATGGTGGGTTTTTGCTGGTTTATAGAACAAAATCAAAGAACAAAACAAAATCAATAGAATCAGAACAAAACACAAAGACTATGAATATTCCAAATGAGGAATCTTCATTCATGTAAAATGTTTTCCAAAAAGTCGCCTCTGAAGTCGCTGATGGCAGAGGGATCCTAATTTCAATGGGGGAAAAAAAGCTAAATTCGGGCAGTTAACAGAATATATTCGCGTTGATACATTGTGTGAAATTTATAACTTTTCAATGCTGTGCATCAGGTGTGGAAACACTTTACTACAAATTCATAATTTTTCAATGATATTCCTTCGAAGTAGAAAATCTTGATTGCCAATATTAGGAAATCAATGATTCGCCGCTCAACAGCGAAATTTTTTGAAAGCCGATGTGAATGCGCCTTAACTGAATTATAAATTTAGCTTCAAAGGAATCAAGGCTCAGCATCACATTGTAATCATAATAAATTTATTTATCCGTACAATCAACATTACAAGTATTTTTATATTTCAAATTTTTAGGCATTGTCTGAATTGGGATGCCTCAAAATGAATTACAGTAAAAATCGAAAGAAATAAGAAAACTGAGACAGTGATACGAACCTTAATAAATACACGAAAGATAAAAAATTGTTATTTTATTCTAAAATTGTCGTGTAAAAAAAATAAATTATGTATTAAGTATGCTCTTAACAAAGAAACTAATCTGGATTTCCTACGCTAAATAACCATTCTTTTTCTCTTTTCATTAAAGATGTTTAAATATTACACACAACTACATACATACACTTATATCATACACACATTCCATGTATGCAAACATACCATACAAACATACATACAACCTAATAAACCAACTATCTAATGATTTAGGCAATAATTTTGGCCATGCATAGAAAAATGAGCGTTTTAATAAGGTCAAATTCGGCTTGTGCAAAATATACATATTTGTAGATCTCAAGTGGTGTCCTTTGTTTTTTGCTCCTTCTTTAGGTTTAACACCACTTTTAAGGTAAAACAGTTTCAATACTCAGTGAACGTAAATATGACGTTAAGTTATCAGACTAGTTTCCATTCCATCGCGAGATACGAGAAAAAATCAAACCCTGGAATAAATATAATTAAAATCGCAAAATTAATGCATTACGAGCTGTTCAGGACCCAGAAACTCTACGGTACAAGCTGAGAGCAAGTCTGCTCACACGATTCCTCTCTTTAGCTTGATATGCTACCGACTTCTTTTCGTTTCTCCGTATTTATGCTTGTTCTCTGCCATCTCCTTACCCGCTTTTCTTGCACGCTTTCCATAATCACAGTCTGGAGCACTACCCTGATTCCCATTCACCGCTTAAGCAACGCAGTCCGTATTCTCTTTTTCGGAGTCAAAATTACACTCATGAGTAACCATTTCGAGCACTCCATGATTCGCTTTGCTTTCCGTCCTATTCACTCTCTTCCGTTTATTCGCATCTTGACTGTGTTCCACGTCCATTCTCAACTTCCTTCCACGCAGCCAGAGTTTTTGTGCTCCATCATACAACGCCACTCTTCGCATTCAAAACCCTTTGCTCTTCTTTTCCTTGTAACACACGGCCGTCTCCACTTCTTTCTTGATGTTTATCTCCTCGTTTTGAATGCATGCTACTTTCTCCGTAATACCTTTAGTCGACATTACGCTTGCCTCGAACGTGCTTACAAAAATTTCTGACGTTATTCCTTCTCTGGAAGAGTAATTTCGTAGCGAGTCTCTTTACTTACAGCCACTTCCTCCAGCTAACGCTCTGTAGTGCATTTGAAGTATAATGTAATAAACTCGTTTCATTACATTTAACTAAATACTGTATCTAAAATCCAGTTTTTAAATACTTTGGTACAGGAAAATACAAGCTGATAGAGTTATATTTTGAAGGCACAAATTTAATCTTTAATTTCCCTCAGTACACCATAAATAATAATTAACATGTATTTATTTCTCTGCGATTAACATAAACATGTTATAATATTTCCTGGAGTTTAGGTCAACGTATTTTATGAAAACAAGTTATAGCCAACGTTTCGATTTATTTTAAATCATCATCAGGGCTTGACATTGTACATATTTATTGATATTATGTTACTAAAGTATACCCAAAACTACTACCTAAACTCCAGGAAATATTATAACATGTATAAACGAGGTCAAGATAAGAAGAGAGAAAAAAATAATTATTAACATAATGCAATAATATGATTTTTATGCAATTTGGGATATGTATCGAAAAAATGTTTTAATTTTTGTTTAATGTAAACAGCATTTTATAATTTTAACATTTTTGCCTCAAAATTATTAATGATTAGATATTTCTATGGCTGCTCGCTAATTCTCACAAGGTAGCCAAATTCAGGTTTCAAACTTTGCCTCTTTTAATTCAAACAAGTCATAATCGACATCTTCTGTACCACCGACCTTTGGCAATCCTGGCCAATTAGTAGACGCTAGGCCAGTACGCTATCCAGATTCCTTAATAGGGTAGTTTCTTTCATCAAAGAAAACGAAAGGCATTGATTGCGATTCGTTACCCACCATTATTGTATTCATTATATACAAATTATTTGGTTTTAGAAATACCGGTTTAGACGAATGGCAAGGGTCATTTTTATCCTCATTTGAAAAAGGCCAGATTGGTGCCCATGCGATGCCACTCCACGTGACGTCACAGGGACCTAGTTTCTATACGAGTAGATAGGAGTTTTACATCGTCTGAGGTTACCAATGCATGCATGAGGCACAGAGCTCAGGGAAACATGTCTTAATAATCACCTATTAAAACTGGCCAAGGTCGGAAAGTTTTCCTCGTTTGATAAGGCATTAATAATCCTTATTTAAGCCTAGCGCTACCAGCTAGCAGGGTACTCGGCTACCTGCTAGCATCCTGCGTCGTATCAGCGCGCAGAGCCTCGCCCCAAGGTCACCTCACTTGCGGCAGCGGGAACCAGAACGACGTCACAAGGGAGTTTTCCCGGCATTCATACTTAGCCGTAGCGTTTTCGCGCACTTGAAACTTTTCACTTTTCATTTAATCGCGAAAAATAGACATCGTCATTTAAAAATCTAAAAGCGTGAAATACGTACTCCTGGAGTAATAATCTTTCGATTTAGGCAATAAAAAAATAATAGGAAACCACCCTATTCTCATGGCAATTTTAATGAGGTTTACGGTGCTAAAAGTTCGGCCCTTGCCTGAGAGATATGTCACATAAACCGCCAAGCGTGGTGTTAACGCTGGAATAGTGTTCACCTTGAGTACCTGCTTCTTGGAGACAAATATTTTCTTGCGTTGCCATCTCGGATGTACCGTAAAGACCAGTGGTGTCGTGGTGCCGGAAAGCGCTGGAATGACGTTCCGGCACCATGGTTAAGAAAAGGCATAATAGTCAAGTAATACTTTTATCAATTTTTTAACCTCAAAATTTCTAATATTTACATTCGTAACCAAAACAAAACTTTCGTAATAAAACGTAAATAATAACTTGTAATAAAAAAACACACAGAGCAATATTTCACTTCTGAAGAAAATTAAGGAAAGTACGTTCCAGCGCTGCTAATTTTACCATGACTTCACTGGTAAAGGCTTAACATCGAAGCTAGGATAGCGTGGTGATCTGCGCAGTGGTCAGGATAGCCGAAAATTCGTAGTCCAATTCCCGGTTCCAGGAAGTTTTTTTCCATAAGAATTAATGTAAATTACTCCTCCGTTCACGTGGCAGGCTTAAAATATACCAAGCAAAAGTTGAATGATGACCCTTTTTCAATTTTCTTTTGGAGAGCTTGATCATCTATCTCAAATACCTCCGTCAATGTTCCCCGGCAGACAACAAAAATAGTGTGTGGAAATGTATAAATAGGAATCATTTCCAAGCTGAATGTAATCACCTATTTTAAAATGCCAAATTCCAGCATGAGCCTGTAAAGCACATGATTGATCAAATTTACTGCAGTAAAAATCAAATAAAATTTTTAATAAAATTAAAATATAATGTTACTAACAACTTTATGTTATGCTATATGAAGTTTTCTACATTGAAAAGTAAAAGTATTATACCTCGTAGGGTCCGCTATTTATGGACACACCCAAATTTCATAACTTAATCTTGCATAAATATTTACACTTAAGTATTTCAATCAGCTCAGGTCAGTAGGTTAATTTTTAACTCAAAGCATGTTTCACCGTATCATTTGCACCGAAAGGCATATAACTATCCCATAATGCCGAAAAGAAGTATATATGAGGTGATAAACATTACCTTTTATCTTATTAATATTTGCATCTTCATCCATATTTGTAATAAAAAATTATGTTTTGTAACTTAGGGCATACTTTTTTGGCAAACTCTTCTCTTTTTTACCTAAAATTGCGTATTTATTATGTTTTTTAGTGATAATCTGATATAAATGGCAACAATTTAAAATTTTCGAGTTAGAAAATAGCCCCAGATTTATATTTATCATCAGGTGTGTTCAGTAGTGGATCCAGGATAGGGACAAGGGGAGCTAAGTGGGAGTAATCTCCCAGCAGTAGTGGGGATCAGAACAAAATTATCATTCTATCTTGTATACATTAGATATCTAAGAGGGGGCTCTAGCCCCCCTCCCCAAAGATCCGCCGCTGGTTGTGTCTTCCTTGCCAAGCAATTTCTTTCATGCTATTGATCATTGTTTCATCGTAAAATAACCATTTCAAACAGCCAAATTGTTTCTTCATTTCACCACTGTCTCTTTGACACTGTTTTCGAAGACAAATTTTGAGCTTCTCAATTCTTAAACATAAAAGGAATCCGGTTCAACATTTTTTTGGTAAAAGTATTTTGAAAGTAATTTCTTAATTTATAGACCCCTTTTCTATAGTTTTTTGGCAAGGAAGCTATAACAACCAGCTTATAAGCTCACTCGTACCGATTTATTTCAGATGATTTCCTAATTAAGGCATCAAAAAAAGTTTTATCCCTATAATTAAGCCTAACTACATTTATTATTCCAGCAACATAACGCTAGGGAGCATGAATATGCATTTGAAGAACTGTTACTTCTTAGTTCATTATCATACGGAAACGTGAAAACATGCAAAAATACGGCGGTAAATTCATTTTACTACCGTAAGAGTTTATTAATATTGCATTTTTTGGGTTATTTTTCCCGATTACACCTCCACATTAATTTCATTGTCCATAAAATTTCATTCGTGCTATAGTTTAGATAACCACCTTACAATATAGCCATAGTCATCCATAATATATATTTTTTTCAAATTTTACAGATGGCTCTTCCAGAAACTGTCTTTGGCTGACGCCTCACTAAATAAAGTGGCTAACCATGGTAATTCTACAAAGTTGACACCATTTTATTCGTCCTGGAAGGCAAGTAAGGTATAGTTAGACATTAAGAAAGTACATACATTAAAATTACTCTCGAAAGCTTGCCCCGTTTTCATATGTGTAGCATGAAACTTTATCCTCGGCAATTATAATTCACGCCGAATGATTTAACCAATTACGTAACGTGCTAGGCGGCATTTCTGAGCGGCATCGCTGAGGATGTTTATTTGGTAACGTGTTTTCCCATTCCCACCGCTCTTGCGAGTGACTCGCGGTAGTCTTCAAAAGTTTATCAAAAACTGAGAATCTATCAGTCAACATAGTTGTGTCATTATTGACTCGTCAGTATTCATTGTTTACGCTACGCTATGCTGTGTATGATAGCCTTTACGGTTATAGTCACGATGTTCAGCCGTTGCTGGTAATCGACGTTTGGCTTTTATTTTGTGTGTGGCGTTATTGTTCTAATTGGTTATGTTTTTTATATTATTTTGTTGGGCGCGTGATTGCGATTTTCGAACTGGAATATTTAAAGTGTGGGTTGTCTGTGTAACTCCAGAGCGGTGTCAGTAGATTGTTTTGGGTTTTGTTGAGTGAATGTTGGAATGATTTTGCGATGTCATTAATGCATTGTGTCAGTGTTTTGATTTTAACCCTCAACCAGTGACGTGAAATATTTGCTACACTACCAGTGACGTGCGGTCTTGGAGACCGCAATAAATCAAAAATTCATAAAATGTTGCAACGCCATTGTTATTGTTATGTTTAATTTTTGTTTGAATGCTTAACTATTCTTAAACTTGTATTAAAATTTTTACACTCCCAATACGAACTAATTTGTCATAAAAAATTGTGATTTGAAACAGGATCAAAAAACTGATGCCCAAAACACTTGAGTTAAAATTATTCTATGTATGCATCAATATGTCGCCAGATTAAAAAAACCTTAAATGTTAAAGTTGGAAGGCTAAGTAGTAAGTAGCTATGAAATTTATCCAGCTTATTCCTTTCTTGATGCTTTCTTATGCTAGTGACGTACGGTCTCACAGACCGCTAATCGAATTCAAATTCAAATTTACAAAATTTAATAAAAAAAACATTAATTTTTAAGAGTGGGATGTCCTTGTTATGCAAAAATATGAAGCTAACGAGTATTATAGATATTTTGAAATATTAATTTCGAAAATGTTCATAATTTTAGAAACGCAGCGGTCTCTCAGACCGCACGTCACCGGTTAAGGGTTAAGGTTTTCGTGAATGTACGTGTTGCGGACGAACCATGGGGCGCCCGTGATTGCCCTTAGTGTCTTGTTCTGTATAACTATGAGCTTGTGTAAGTGCGTGTTTGCTATGGATCCCCAGGCTGGGTAACTATATGTGAGGAGTGGCCGGATCATGGATGTGTAAAGTATCTTTTTTGTATGTAGTCCTATGTTCATTGTTTTTCTCCGTTTCTTCGGATTTATTTTCTAGCAATGGGGTAACTAAGTCCCCTCCGCCTCTCCTTGACTCATCCCGGCAATTTCTTTTTGCCATGTTGCTTCCACGGCTCTTACTGAAAAACACGATTTCATTCGTTCATTTGGATACTTTCAGCATAAATGGTGAAAAAGGCTAGAAAGGGAACAAAAACAATTTCTGCCGCGAATTGTATTATGCCTACAAAGATTATGCGGTGAGGCACCGCGATATTCATATCAACGATTAAATATTGATATGTATTCAACCTTTGGAAGTTTTATACCGCTATAACCATATTTGTTGGATCTGTACTTAAAAATATGATCTCATTGACAGAAAAAAAAACTGTGTAAAATTACTGCTGAGTCATTCCATTTTTCTCAACTTCGTAAAATTCTAACCGAAGTAACTATTCGCTTGGAAAAAGCATGATACTTACATGATCGAAAAGGGCTTAATATTTTTATTGTTTTTGCAATTAGTTTTGATGAAAAGAGGACGAATGAGGTACTCGAGTGATTGCTAATTAGATCAATTTTTAGCTCCAATCTCGAGATGATAGCGGTGTTATTAACTCTTAAACCATTTGGATAAAGCAGGTGACGTGGAAATTTAGATGATCCTTATATCAGTTCTTGTCTTGCCGTATCATAAGCGGTTCAACCCTACTCTAATTCCTCTCCGTATATGACCATCGACTACTGGATATCCTAGATATTCCCTCCATCTTTCAATGCCCATAAAACCATTCCAGAGGCAGCTTCGAAAAGCCACCTTCTGAATCTTTTTTAATATCCATTATGTAGTTTTTATAGTTTATATTGGTTTAAGCTACAGATTTCAAGTTTTCTATTCAATGCAACGGCCATTTCGGCTGATTTTAAAAGATTTAATTAATTAATTATGTATTAATTAATTCCTATAAATTGCTCTAAGCTGCCAAAACCGGGGTAGGTCGTGTGCTCTTAGCGTTGTATTGAGGCTATTTCACGTAATTACTATATTTATGACGCCATCATTTACACCAAATCAGTAAGGCTGTAACGGCCAAAATATTTGTAACTCCGTCGGTGAGATGCCCTTCATTTCACAGCTTCAGCGGTCGTCAGCAGAGTCTTCTCAACCATTGTGCAGAGGGAAGGCCAGGGGATCGCCCCCACAAGAAACCGGGTTTACGCCGGCCGTGAACGGCGAGCACTGTGCATTCGTGGCCCGCGAATGTGCCCTCGCCGATCACGCTGCTCCAAGAGAGGCCTGCCCTCACTAATCCGTAAAGCATAGCTGATAGTTATACCCTGGTCTATAGAGGCATGGCGTTCCTCCTTAAGTCACGTCTCCCACTTGCACAAGATGTGTTCGATGCGTTTGTTACTTAATATCCGCAGAAAATATTAACTCTTTTATGCTCTACTTGCAATAGTAGGATAAAATATATTTGATGGGAAAATAAAGGCTTAAAATGTTTCGACCAAGTTTAAGATTTTATCTTCTCATAATGCTTTCCTTGTGCACGATACAGGTGAATTTAGACGCGTCGAACAATGGCGGCTGTCCCCTAAGCTCCCAACCATATTCACTAATTTGTTTAATTAATATACGCCCTACTCTTAATGCAAGGATAAAATATATTCGATGGGAAAATAAATGCTTCAAATATTTTCACAGAATTTAATATATTATGCTCTCATCATGCTTTCGTAGCACACGATATAGGTGAATAGAAGCGCTTCCTATAGTAACTGCAGATGCCAACCAAGGCTCATTTTAAGAGTAATTATATTTTCTGTTTTTTTTTCTGAAACTCGGGGCAGTTTTTAATATTATGACAGGATATTTTCAGGGTCTTTAGAATAAGAAATTTACAATATACTTATATGCAAAATAATAAACTAATGACCTAAAAAATTACCTGATTTTGTGTTTTTTATTATACGAAAAACATAAAAGAGAAGAAACAAGGAGTAAAATTAACAAATCATTCATTTTAAATCTTAAAGAACTAATCCAGCTCTATTTCCAAATCTTCACATTTTTCATCAGCATGTTCAGTATCACGAAGAAGATTTTTGTAAAAATTATAATAGATTATGTGGTGTATTTCTCAGTACTTTCATCAGGTCAATTTGTTGAGATTTTTTGTATTCATTTATTCACAGTGCTTCTGCAGTAACTTAATGAAGCATGTGGACTTATCACTTATTTTCATAGATTAACTTCTTGATTCACTTCTACTAACTGCATTTATCCCAGGATTATCATGATTCACAGTAATGAATAGAACCTAATGTAAATATAATGAAGCACCACCAACAACTTTTTTCTAATCGCAAAGGTTGAAGTGAAATATTTCTTTAAAACATCAAATTCCTCCTTGTTCATTTGGTTAATATTGAAAGAGTTTTTATTACTCTTGATGCTGCAAGAATATCACATCATTGATCAAAGACATACACACACTTTCATCTTCTTTTTTTTTCTTATGAATAACTACAATCCCTTTCTAAGACGTGTTGAAGCGTCCCGGTATAAAACATTTCTGCCTGATGGAGTCAAACTTTCAGTTTCACCAACCAAACCCAAAGAGCAATAATATGAAAATTTTTGTTTTGTCCATCCTAGCATCTAGCATCCTATCATTTTGACTAGCTGTTTTAGAGGTTTAAAGAGGTATTTAAAGATCAAAATGAGAGCCATTAGTCGTCCCTTATGTTGATCCATAGAAATTTATAATTTATGACAAAATTTGCAGTCACTTGTGGAAATGTAAAACGGTCGTGTTACAGCCATTCGTTAATTTGTACTATCATTACTTGTCTGGCCCTAGCTGGACATATATGCTCTCATTTCCAAAAATAAGACGTTTGAGGGACATCAAATCTACCGATACATTGAAATTAATAAATTAAAACAATACCGAAATACCGATGCATTGAAATTATTTTCGCAATTTTATTTTGCTGAATAGAAGTTAGCGGCAATTTAAGCGACCAAATTTGTATATTTTAAAATTTATTTTCTTAAAACAGCTGTGAAAAAAGGCCTCAGATCCCGCAGCCGTATAATTTACAAATTATTATTACGCACTCATACAAACAAATTAGCCGCAAATCTGTTCCACTCTTACTCTTTCTGGCTATTTTTCTGATAGGGTTATACACTTATAGTACGAACCTAATAATGTCTGGATAACGCTAACCGAATAGAGATAATTTCTGAATGTATAAACGCGTGAATAAACACAAAAATGTGCCGTGTAACTATCGAACTTGGGTACAGAAACTAGAACCTGTTCTAATTTGGTTCATGCAATCGTATTTTTCCGTACCAGACCACCGCAATAGTTCATGTATTTGCGTATTTTTACGTATTATTACCAGCATCATTGGTCAACAATCCAAAGATTGGTTTGACGAAGCCCTCCTCTCAATTCTTCTGCCAGCAAATCTTTCCGCATCTACGTGTTCCTGGACTATAATTCTCTGACCCACCGCAGTTGCGAGACGATCTAACATTCTTTCACTGTAGACCGATTTATCTTCCCTGTAAGTCCCCGCTAGGAGATCCTAATAGGTCACTGGTATACCGTTATATTTCACTCGAGAAAAGTATATTATGCCATACTGTAAAAATGAGTTGGGTAGTTGCGACTCCTTGAGATAATAATGCGGTTATTTCCTCTTGTCCTCTTTAACGCAAACCTACGCAGACCGATAAAGTAATTTTAAGTTATCTTTGTTTAATTGTAAAATTATAGTAACAATACTACGTCTGCAGTGACATTGTGTCGCTGCACTAGCAAATATCATCTCCACCTTCACACATGCGAAGAAAAGCTACTGCCCTCTATCCCGGGTGATGAGAGGTATATTAATAGTTTGCGGCCTCCTGTCGCAAAATCACGACATCTCTCCAGGTTTCGGTATCATTTGAGTGGATTACCTTACCTAAGGATAGACCAATACCCCCTCAGAACGCCGTCACTTTTAGTCCATGACTATAAGTTTTATATATAATATATATAAAATCGCCGGCCTCGGTGGCGGCGGGGTAACGTCCTCGCCTGCCAAACAAGAGGTCGCGGGTTCGAGTCCCGCCTGGGTAGGTTTCCCCTGTCCAGGGCATGGTTGTTCGTGTGCGTTTAATTATTAAATTTGTTGAATACCCCGATGTAAAATGGCCAACATGAGCTGTATTCGGTGGTTTGGGAATAAAATAAAAAAAAAAAAAATATGTATATAATATTGTTTAATATATAATCAATAATAATTTTTATTACTCTATACAACAAAATACATTTCGTTTACAAATGTAGAGTAATTATTGGTAGTTTTGGCGGAGATTCTGCTCAAGGTTACCATCAAATAATAATGCATTATACTTTTGCTGAAAGAAACATCTTACTCGTGTATTGATACATGACTATCTCTTAACAGTGTAAGTGCGTACCTTAGAGGTACTAACAGTTTATTTTTAACATTCAATCATAAGCATATGTCATAACAAATTTAAACATCGATTTTTTACTGAAATATCTGATCTACACTCTCTTTGGTGAGAGGCCAAGAATATAAATTTTCCAAAATTATTTCCGCAGAATTTGAAAAAGTACAAGCCTGGGCTAACATATTGTACAGTGTACAATTTTCAACACATTGTACAATGTACACCTTTGGTCCTGCATGCAAAAACATCTTTAAAACAACGTAAAATCTGATTTTGGAAGGAGTATACTTTTTATTGTACCATACCACTTCTAGTAAAGAAACGCCGTTGGACCTTATAAATATATAGATGCCTAAAAGTAACGAAACTTAAACGAAGAAAACGTAGGAGGGGTCTTTTAAATTTTTCAAAATAATGCGAATGATTCTTTTTTTTAACATCAGGTTTCATGGAGTTAAAATATGTGTAAGTAAGTTCAAGTAAACTCCCTTTCATCGCAGTTAACCTCTATGTCTAGAGGTCCACCCTTCATTAGCGATTCGGTGGACGCAGTCGGTGGTTTTAAGCTTAGCCTAAGCCGCGAGACGTATTATACACATATTTTGATATTATCATCAGCTGCGCCTACCACGTGCAACCCGCACTGCTCTTCCCCTTCGACGCTTCTCTCAACTTCGGCCGCGTGTTGACGCGTGTTACTCCCTCTGTGGAGCCATTTTGAAATTTTTATAATAAATAATGTTTTCGAAAATGAAGAATTGAATGAAATATGAATTCAGAATCTGTTTGGTAAACCTTGATTATTCACTGGGGAGCAGCCATTTTGTTCTCTTAGATCTGTGGCTAGTTTTTGACCAACTTTTGGCCTCCTTTGGCAATAGGGTGGTTTCCTGTTATTTTTTATTGCCTAAATCGAGAGAGTATTACTCGTGGAATACGTATTTTACGACATCTATTTTTCGCGATTAAATGAAAAGTGAAAATTTTCAAGCGCGCTAAAACGCGACGGCTAAATATGAATGCTGGGAAAAGCCCGTGCGACGTCATTCTGGTTCCGGCTGCCGCTGTGTGAGGCCACCTTGGTGCGAGGCTATGAGCGCCGATACAATGCAGGCTGCTAGCAGGTAGCACTTAGCTTAAATACGGATTATTAATTCCTTGTCAAATGAAGGAAACTTTCCGACGTTAGGCAATTTTAATAGGTGATTATTAAAAGATGTTTCCCTGAGCTCTGTGCCTCATGCATTCATTGGTAATCTCAGAGGATTAAAACTCCTGACTATTCGTATAACATCTAGGTCTCTGTGACATCACGTGGAGTAGCATTGCATGGGCGCCAATCTGGCCTTTTACAAATGAGATTAAAATTGACCATTAACGTTCGTCTAAACTAGGATTTCTAAAACCAAGTTCTTTGTATATTATAAATACAATAATGGTGGGTTCGACTACCGCATGGATAGATTCGGTAGTACCCTGGATTTTTCCTTTAATAATGCCGAATAATGATGACAAAATAAGGAAAGCCTAATCTTTAAAATATCTTTGAATTTTGAGGATCATAAGGGGGGAGGAGACAGTGAGAATAGGATAGATAGATATCCAGGGTGTGGAGTACATTTAGCCATTAGGAAATACCAAAGTAAGGGTCAATTTAGTGCTGATTTCGGCAATATGAGTATAAAAAAATAAAGAATTTCCCGGACTTCTAATTTTTACCCTGGGATACGATATCTCTGATGGTCAAAGGATGACAGGACATATTCCGTCTCCTCTCCTATCATATCGTCCCCAATTCTTTTTTTTTTCTCATTCGCCTTATTTCCACTCATGTCAGTCATTTTGTACCGCTTGTTTCCATGATGCGACAGCCAGTACTAGTAATTCCAGCCTCTTTATTAAGCCTGGACGATCGACGGGCGTTGTAAACCCAATGGAACTACTCGTATCCAATATCTATTTTTTATGTCACGATATTTGCATACAGGGTACTTTTATCGTGTCCCAGATGATAGGCAAAATGCCAAGCGCAATGGAAGCATCGCATACTCTGCGCTTCAACGAGAAGGTTGGATTGCTTAAGAGAGGGTTGTGTCCATCCTAGACAAGCTCATTGTTGAGAGAATTCCACTTACTGAGGGTTTTATTTCACTGGATTTTTATTTTGTGCTGTCAGAATATTTCACCCGGAATTTGAACCCGCGGCCCTTCGGTCAGGAGCCACGATCTCTATCTACTATGCCACCACGTTCTCCTACTGAGAAACGAAAATATTCAATTTTCCTCAGGGGTGACATATTATTTGGTTGGTCCATACTTTTTTTATCTGCAAGGGCGGATGATTTTTTTGTGTAATTTCATTAGCTATTAAACAAACCACGGGAAACATGAGCGTCATCTTACCTTGCCGATTCGCGTTTGAAATTTTTAATATAGTTTGTTTGTCCACTTTTCGAAGGCGGCCGTCGGGTTTTGTAGTTCGAGGCTGACAGGTTCAAGGTTTTCAGCCTTAATAACATTTTTGGTAATGATTGTTGCCAATTTGAATAAGAGCATTGATTTTAATGGACTAAAAATGGTTTATTGTAACTTAAGCCTAACCTCAACAACAATATTCCCAAAGCTGAGAAACGTTTCCTTACGACTGAGTCTTAATTAGCCACAAATGACTCTCTTACGTTCATGATCAGGAAGTGTAATATTTAGATTACAGTCTATGTTAGGAAAAATACCATTTTATGCGGTGAAATCGGGAATATTGTCGAGTTTCACGATGCTATTATTTTACTAAAATTACATCTTACTTATCATCTTATAAAAACAGACTTGGCTATGCAACGTCGAGGAAAGATCAGACTGCCGCATGGACTTGGTTAACTTGGGCAAAGGCGTCTCATGAGCTAGCAGTTCTTCATAAAGATTTTCTTTAACGATCTATTCGGTAGTGATCTAACCTCATAGTCCTCCTCTACACAAAAACATTCCGTCTCCTTTCTTACCGTCTCTTTCTCTATTCTGCCTCTTTTCTCGTTTTACCGACCCATTTTCCATTTTTCTAAAGACCTATTTGCGTCGCCACATATGTCGCGTCCGTATTCCGCACATTTAATGGGTGTTGAAAAGGGGAAGATTTTATCCCTGTCGCAATGGAAGATCAAGTCTCTACATAGCCACCGCGTCTCTAGCGGCTCCCAGCGTAATCCGCGTAAGAGCTATCTAAAGCTTGAGCCACATATGGTAATCTCTGAAGCATATGTCTGCCTCGACCGGGGAAAGATGGTTACTGCAGCAATTTAATCATCAAAGTAAAAATAGAGTACCTCCCCCAGAAGGGCCAAAGATGGGAAATGTTACTGGAAAGGTAAGCCTGTGTCGCACGTATAATGAGTTTTTCAACACTATGCAAGGACAAGGAAGGGTGCGTAAAGTTTATTGAAGTTAACTCGTTAAAAGGAATGATTATAAGGGTACTCTACATCCACATGCTACCCTGCAAGTCACCTCTACAGGCATATGGAGAGGGGCATTTGGACAAAAGCATTAACAAAGAATGAAAAAGAAATATACTGAGTTCCACCTGGCATTTTTAAATTACCATATTTCAATATTTAAATACTATAAATAGTAAAAAAATAACATATTTATAAAAAATACCATTTTTTAAAAAGATGAAAACAACTGTCTAGGGGCCCTTAATTTATTGAAAATTTCAAATATGATTGATGAGAAAGTAAAAAAAGTTTTAGAAGAACATTTCAGATATCTAAAACGAAAAACGTGTAGCCCACGTAATATTACATTCGCTTTCGCTGGGAGACAAATCAGATATATGTTGACTTGTAATTATGAATTTTATAATCGCTCATGCGTTCTAAAGTCAGTTAAACACAGATATAATGATTGCAGCGCCTGCATTTTGGTGGCCATTTTTGGAACTCCAGATTTAATTTTTATTTCTAAATATTTCACCAAATACTGTTCCGATTGTGGTAAAAGAGTAATAAAATTGCATTGTCATCCAGTTATGACCTATCCTGTAAATTTCAGCGCTATAGGTAATCCGAAAGTGGTCGAAATTTGAGTTGCAAGATTTTTCCCGAAGGACAAACAAAAATGCGAATACAATAAAACATGGTAAAAAAGGATCTCCAATGGCCGTAAAATTTGGAACTAGTCATCAAAATAAAAACTCATTTAATAAAGTACCTTCCTGTGTTAGATCACAGGAATATTATATCCCCGCTTGTGACTACCACAGAAACAAGCACACACCCCCGAAGCACACGTCTTCGCAAGGCTGTAGGGACGTCGCGTCGCTAAGGTAGCCTTGGGTTGTAACCTGGGTTCCTTCGCAGAGCTGAACCCACTGAGGAATTCAGGTTATTACCACAATTACACTTCCATGATGATTTGCGGGAATCTTATGGGGAATCTAAAGTCATATGAGGCCCTTTATTTACTATTTTTCTTTAGAGGTCGTGGAGCTCATTTTCCTTTATTTAAAGTCCAATATTGTATGAGGAATAAACGAATAACTATATCTATCCGTGCAGTAAAATATAACTTCTAGTCAATCGCTTCTGTTGGACCTAGAAACATATTGAGAATTTTACACATTAAGAACCGGATATTTTTTTTCGAACTTACCCCAGTGGCCGGGTATCTTTCAAGGCAGGCGTTTTTTTTTTGCATGAAACTTTAATTTGGTTTACATCTGAATAACTTTTTACAATATGTCAATCAAATTTTTAGTGTTTTAAGATAAAACATAATGTTATAATATGAATAAATAATGTTTAATGCATACTTAAAATCAATAATTTTTATGACATATAATCTCGATAAATTTATGAAGGCAGAGGGTAGAAAACACGAGTTATCTCGTGATCCGTCCGTAACAGATGGCTCGCGAAACACGAGTTTACTCGTGATCCGTCCGCAATGAGTGATCATGCTGCTATTAAATGTATTATTTCTAAATCGCTCAAGCAATCTACACCTAGCCCGAAGCCTCCGAGTCTCTCGAGGTCCCAGTCTAATTATTGTAAAAGCTACGCATGAACGAGATCGCATAATCTCTGAAGCATCTCTCTACCTGCATCGGTATTTAAATTCGGGTCCACGGAATGTGAAGCCTTCAGAGCCCTAACGCAGCCCTACTCTGACCTCCCAACCCTTCGCCGCTACTCTTTCGCTGCCTGGAGTACGACCCTCTAACCCTTGCCTTTTTAATCGCTATATAAACTCACGCATACGAAATTCGGGTCGCACGGAGTCAGGGGAGTTTCACTCTTCATCTTTGTGGAGTGATTTCGCTGAGTTATTTCTAGAGCTTCCAACTCATCTATGGTTCATCTAAATACTGCCCCACAAGCACCCTAAATAGACGAGTGTATTACGACACCTGTCTTTAATAAAAATGGAAAAAGTGTGCGTTGGATTTATTTTACCACAGAGTTCCATTAAGTCCATTCGAGATATTCTTTGCTCGGGGAAAAACGAATATCTAAACAAACGGATTAGGCAAAACATCTTTCGTATTTTTTGATCTTTCCATCTTTTGGGTTTTCGCCGCGTTGGTTGCCAAAGGTTGATAACAGTTTCGCTGGGATTCCACCAGGCGTCTTCAGGTCGGGCTTACGAAATTGAGGTTGCACCCGAATCATGAGTCAGGAGAAACCATGTTTGTGTCTTTATCTTTGTAATAGGATATTGCTGAGTGTAAATTTCGACCTGAAGACGCCTGTTGGGATCTCTGACAAAACCGCGGTGAAAACCTGGTAGATATAGACATCCACGAATCCCGAACGTCACGGAAGACAGCGAGCCATCGTCTGTCTTATTCTATCCTTTCCGTTGGACCCAGAAGTATAGTGAGAGGCTAAGATGATGTTCTCCGCAGGGATGGTAAGTGAAACGAAACGAAAATGTTTCATTTCGACCCGGAGTGAAACGAAAATAAGAGGCCTATGTTTATGCCTATGTTCGAGCACGGAATTAAAATCACAAAGGAGTTGAGTTTCGACCCGGGACGAAACTTTGCTCCCGGGAACGAAACTAAATTAATCGAAACTCCGCTGCTCTAAGTAAAGTTTTGATTCCAGAAGTTGAGTGGAGGGGGATAAGAGAGAAAAGTTTCGACCCATTACGCTTGACGTACGTGTAGAGAGGTTAAAACATTGAGCTTAAAAATCGAATGGACAGTTTGCGTTCACCGTTTTCCTGTTAGTGGTCAAAATATGAGTGGTACATTCATCTAACGGCGGTAGGCCGAATGGTTACGTTTCGATTCGTCCACGATTTTTAGTTTATTTTCGATCCGAAGTACCGTATTTTTGACTCCAATTTCGTTTCAACCCTGAGTTTAGCTCCTCGAATTTGAATCCATTTCTTTTCGTTTCTACATTCCGCTCCCCGTAACAAAACTAATGAAATTTTACTAGTTTTCACTTTTGTTTAGTTTCAATTGCCATCACTGGTTCTCTGTGTTGCTTTGAAAGCTATCTTTAATAAATTGTTCGACACTTTTCTCGTCCGCGTCTTTAGCGGCTTCCAGCCTGATTCATGTTAAATCTGAGTCAAATTCTTTGCTAATTCGTACCACTTTTTGGCTAATCGCACTGTTGTATTTTATTAAGTTCACGGACTATATCTCTTTTCGCCGGATTTCATGTATTTGAAGTTAGGCACTAGTCTGTGAAACTTCTCACAACACTTCTAGATTCTTCAGGACCCTGCCAAAAATATATTTCATGCGTTCCCTAATGTATGGTTGTGATAGTAACATAGAGATTCGATATATCTCTTGGTACATTACTTTCTGCCGCCATGTATGTCTCACGTGTGATCATAATATCCGCTTTTCTGTAGAGTGCCTATCATTCAGAGTCTCCTCTGAGAGTGAGCTGGTGTGTTCCTGATCAAACAGATGCGACTAACTCATTTAGTGATCCAACCCGAAGGTTAGTTTGGATTGATGAAGGTAGATATCACCCCAGACTAAGCCACAGTCGTGTGAATATCATATTTACTGGTTAGGGAGGCCAGTTCCTTTCCCTATACAACCTCGCACTCCGAGGATTTTGTTTTCATGGTGTCCGGAGGATTCACCCGAGTTTTGACCCATCGATCAGCATCCAAGCCGTTTACCAACCTTGGATACCACGCTCCCTTGCGACTCAGAAATAATATAGAGTAAGTAGCTATTGTTTCATCGCCTGTTCAGAATATTTGAGGAAAAAAATCGGCTGTGCCCGACTTGGAGAGCAGCGTCATATCTTCGAATTGATGATATTGTTGCGATTATGATAAACACATAATCGGGAAAAATACCTAGAGGAAATATCATTTTTTGGCAAGTTTAAAATGCCGCACTGGATTCAAAAACGTGAAAACAGTTTAAACATTCTCATTAAGAAAACGGATCATGTCTTGTATTATTGATGACATAAACCTTCCTATCATTTTAAAATGTAGAATTTGATGGAGGCATTAATTTTTAGTTTTACAGCCGAACTTCACTCATGAAATGTGAGTAATTATAAGGTATTCATAAAAGTGATGGGTTACCGACCCTTAACCTTGATGACACAGGCGAGTGAAACAGTCGTAAGGATATGAACATGTACGCTGAGGGAACGCGATGGATGCCCAACCCTTGATCCAAACCCCACGGAAGTCTTCGCCACAATAGTTTTATAATGATGGTTTTTCGGCGGTTAATTGAGATGGGAAAAGGAACAGTCCAAAGCGACGAAAGAAACGATTTGTGACGAACTCCTCGGATCAGATTCGATGGGATGTTTCAAAAGGTCTCAGCTACGATGATGGGTTACAATGAGTTGATGTCGCGCTCTAAATGTGCAAGGGCCTAGCCTATATGGAGCCGACAGAGACTTGGGAGCAGGCATAAGCATAGACTGGGGGCAACACCTCATGAGAGATATTCAATTAGCGACTCGCGCACGAGAGAGGGGCCCTCGCTGACGACGCCCTGCTTAAACGGCTGAGATGAAATATGCGCGTCGTCAGGGGACGATGAAAAAACAACAATGGCGGAGTGTTTCGTGGGCCTTTACCCCCCTCCACCCTCCTGGTTCCCCAACCCCTCCCTCATTGCCATAAAAAAAGAAAAGAACCGCGCCCTTCGCAGCGAGGGACCGTGGGAAGATAAAGACGACGGCTGAGCTGCTCAAGTTTGCGGAAGGGATAGATTGGTCCTCCTTTGATGACGACATATGCCCATGGATGCTGGTCCCTCGGCTGCAAATCTTAACGAAACTCCTATCATGCGAAATATTTGAACCTCTGAGTTCAGGCGAAATATGTCTGCGGCGACCGAGTCATAAAAGTACATACACGGCCATTTTTTTTCAACCCCCAATGGGTCATGAACAGGAGACGAAGTGATTGATGAAAAATGATTTAATTGCTAAATGTTGAGCACACTTGTGGTATCCTTTCGACATCGCCACGGAGATTGAGGAATTGGTCGTACCTATGGACAGGCTTTACTACACCTTCTTCTTGGAATGTTGCCGCCAATGTCTTTCAATGAATTTTGCCTTTGTCCTGAAGTTCATCGCCCGTTTGAAAACGCATCCCTCCCTGCCACGTCTTCATTTCAGCGTAAAAATGGAAATCTCCCGGCACAAGGTAGCATTGCTCGGCGGGTAATAGGCGATGGAAAATTTCCCATTGAAATTGCTCAAGGAATAGTTGGGCTGCATCAGAGCTGAGATAACGGGCGTTGCCATGGATCAGAACACTTCCATAAGTCAGCATGTCTCTTCTTTTGTTTTGAATGGGAATGGACGTAATGTTTCACACTGTTTCACACTCTAGCCACATTGCATTAAAGAAAAATTCTCTGTTATCGGCGTAAAGGTCAAGACATGTCAATGCTGAAGCCATTCTGAGCTTAAGCTGAGTTTTCTGGCTGTCTCTCCGCAGTGCACAGTTGGCGGGAGAATCAATTGAGGCAATGTAGTTAGTGAGATTGCTACTAACCTTAAACTAACAACTTAGGGTAAGAAATTACTAGAGGGCGTGGCACGGAGGACTCGCATTTACTTTACCTGCGCAGTACCCTCCTGCCGCTTGTATGGTGTCTTTGCCGAGCGATCGGAGGCTGAAAAAAACCGTCCTCGTATATTTGTGAGGTCATGTTCACACTAAAAAACACAATTTGTCAATTTATGGTGATTCATTTTTTATTAAATACCATCTTCTTAGTGTAGCGATAAAATTTTTGTAATAACTCTTTTTTCTTTGTATGTAAATAACCGCCTTCGTACATGGGTAACTCGTACATCACGAGATTTCCGCATTTTCACATGCCATAGCAAAACCTATTCTGCTTCTTTTAATGTCAGAAGAAGAGCGTCAGGGAGGTAAATATTCTAGCTTGGGATAGGGAGAAATGAACAGCTGCAATATACTATCTGGGGATCGCAATATCACGTACTTTTGTCGTTAATAATAATACATCGTTATCTCGGGCATGCAAAGCATTTGAAGTCATGAGTTGTCCAGAGCATCCGGTAACAGGTCAAACTGGCGGCAAATCGTAGCGCTTGGCTAAAAGTTTCCGTAGTGTAAAAATGGTGCGCTTAATGTATGATCTTAGATTTTCCCGGCGTTCAGCTGCGGAAAAGTTTCTCGGGTTCTCCACCGGAAGATCCCCTGAGATCAGCGCGGGCGTATCAGTTGTACATAGTACTAGGTCGCGGCCCCGGTGGTTGTAACCTTCTGAGAACCCCCCCTAAGGGTCCTCATTGGTGGCATCAGCTACCCAGGGTTAAAATTTTTGAGCCACAATATTTCTTCGCCCTGTATATTTCTACGCCAAAGAAGAACATGGTGTATTAGCCACATTATGAGGAACAACAGTCACAGACGAGAACATAGTGGAAGGAAAAATTGATGTAAAAAAGACCCCATAGGAGGACCACGGAACAAGTACAGAGGACAGATCAAGAAGGGTACTAAGGAGAAAAAGATCCTCAGGTGAAAGAAATACCTTGGGGTAGGGAGAAATGGAAGTCAGCGGTATACCAATCTGAAGATTGCAATATCATTTAATTTTACCCTATAAGTTCCACGGCGCGATATATCAGCTCCTAGCACTTTACGCCCGTGCAGAAAATGTATTTAAAAACTTTAAATATATTAAACGTAAAATGCATTAACTTATTTATATTATACTTAGGGCCGGTTTTATAATGTTCAGTTAGCGTTAACCGGAACATTATACTGTTGTAATCTTAACTTGAAGATATTTTAAAGTTAAAGTAATGAAAAGTAGTTCAGGATAACGGTTAGTTTAACAGGTGATTTCAAATGTAAGATATCCTTAACTCTAAAAACTTAACAAGACATTATAAAACCGGCCCTTAATGAGTCAATGCATTTTTCTTTATTCCTCATCCTATGTATTAGAATATCATGACTAACAAATGATTCCTTTTTAATAAAATTTAAAATATCATCCCTCATCCAGTGTATCACAATATTATGACTGAAAAATGATTCCTTTCCAACGAAATAAAAAACATTGCATTAATATCTAATACTATAACGTAAAATTGTTTTCCCCATGAAGAGCTACAGAATACTTTAATATACGTTGGCACTTTCTGTAGTACCACCAAATTTTGGTAGTACTAAGAGAGTCAATGTATACCTATGTTCAAGTATGGGTTGAAAATAAATCTTATGGCTACGCGCATGGCGAAAGTTCGTCTGGGGAGCTGTTTTATCCCTTAGGAATCATATATGGAAGCTTTTAGTGGCAAAAGGAGCAAGGGGTGGGGTTTATCACGAATGTAGAATTCCCAAAATGCAACGCGGCTGCGCTCAGCACTCCACTCGCTATGCCTTCGTTTCGTTCGACTCAATTTACACGCCCTCTTTCTCTCTTGGCAGCCATTGCTTGCCTGGGTCCTTTGTCCTCCCCCAACCCACACGCGACTAAATATCACGGCTCCACGGAGGAGGGGAACGACGAGGGGAGGATTCTTCGGTTGGGGAGACCAAGTGGAGGAGTTTATGCTATGGCTGGGATGCATCGCTCGCATCAATATTAACCCTGAATTTAGATCTTCATGCAGTTGTCGCAATGCACCAAAATGCCATTCAGAATAGCCGGTCATACGACTGGAAAATATAATAATCATATTAATAATACAAAATTTTAGGTATTCCCGGCGTATAGATTGATGAAAAATTTATCGGGATTCCCACCGGGTGTGGTATTGGTTTAATTCTCCCAACGTTTTAATGGCTTTAAAACCCCTGAATGGTTTTAAAACCCCTGAAGACGATGGCAGACTCAGCCATTGAAACGTTGGGAGAATTAACCCAATACCACACCCGGTGGGAATCCCGAGAAATTTTTCATCATATTAATAATAATTTGCTATTTGAAAAAAATCAGTATTCGCTCATTAATAATCTCTACGAAGGAAGTTTTATCATAAAGGTTCAAAAAAGAAATTGAAAATCTAGGAATTCAAATTAATCTGATTAACCTCGGCCAAAAAGTTGTTTCGCTGCAGACTTGCCAGCTTTAGAAGAGATTCCTGGTCCGGGTATGATCGGGCGATATAGGATGGAGTAAATTCTCTCCCTTGACATCCAAGCCTAATCCTAATTTATCTATGGAATAGGTGGATATTTCCAGCTTGTGTCAATCAGCTGAGACAGTCTAAAAATTCAAATAAATAATATTAATATTAAATGTCACGTCTTATAGAACAACCAACACAACAGCCTTTCCATTAAATGGAAAGGTAGAAATATGGGCCCAGAAAGAATTACATAGACGACACCTCATTGACCTTAGTCAACCTTTTATAGGAAAAAATTCATCAAACGAATGGTTTTCATTGTGAGAACTCTATGGAGAAACTGGAGGGTTCATGATTGCGATGCTAGACCAGGGTATCAACACTAAAAAATTTTCTAAGTTCATACTGATTGATAAAATCACAACAGATGATAAATGTGGAAAATGTTTTCAACTGCCAGTAACAATTCAACACATCATATCAGGTTGTAAGATGTTAGCCAATATAGAATATCTAAATAGACATTATCAAGTTTCAAAAGTTATTCTTACAAAATTGGCCAACCAACACAAATTAATAACTACCAAGACCCGATAGTGTGAATACACCCCCCCCCCCCCCCCCCCGAAATTGCGATTTCCCGATCCAAACAGGTAAAACCATTGATAAGACCAAATATAATGTTGATTGACAAAAAAATAGAACTTGTTACATGGCTGATATTCTGGACCAATCAAACATAACATCAAAGAAAGACAATAGCCGGAAAAATAAACAAATATCAAGAATTGGCAATAGAAATGAAAATAATTTGGAAAAGGTTTTTATAGCTTCAATTGTCCGGAAAAAAATTGCTTTTGCTCATCTGCTAGGACGGGCTACATTTTCCCCTTTATTGAACATCGAATCGAACAAAAAACGTCCCAGGTCGGTATGTGTTATATGGCTCAGCAAGATGCTGAGGGAGGCCCAAAAAATTACCTAATCACATAGTACGCCATATGAGCTATAGATATGGTAAGACATTGGTCAGTTTTATTAAAAATTAATTGTATGTGACGTTAAATCGTAATTATTTGCGCATGTGGACAATAACTTCATTCAATTAATTTAATAGGGATATAAAGGCCACTATACACGGTGAATGATCATGCGAATGATTATGCTGAATGATCACGTGATCATTCACAGGATCGTGCGAGCAAAATGGAGCATGCTCTAATTTTCACTGGTGAATGATCATGCGAATGAAACCATTCGCCGTGTATAGCGGCCTTAAGAAAACTTTTTGACCTCGAGTTGAGTACCGAGTCGAGAATGGCAATTCACAAACTTGGCAATACAGAAATGCACACTCCAACATATTCTCACTTCTCCAATACCCTTGTGAATTTTCTACTCGGAATGCGTACCTTGATCAAAAAAGGAAAATAAAATGAGGAACGATGATGGTATCACTGTGTCATAATTATCAATGAAAACTAATGTTTCATAATCACTTCCATAAGCACAGTTGAAATGCCTTTTAGTAAAGAAAGTGTGGTAGAGTATAAAAGTATCGCATGAGAAAGTATGCGCGATGCATCGTTCCACTCCGATTACGCCGCGAGGTCGGAAAACGGTCGGCCGCCGCAGCTGACGAAAAGATATCACAGGTCAACAGTGGTTTTGGTGCCGGAGCTTTTAAAGCTGATTCCAAGTATGATTGGGGTGCTGAATCCAAATATGATATTAGTTTTTTCCTATCAGCTCTAGTTTTCAAGATACAGATATGTTGTTACTTACGTAAAAAAAATTTCAATATGATGATATTACATAAATGATAAAACCCACAAAATATAAAGACTTGATTTATTTATAGGAATGTTAAAGCACCTACAATTACAATAGTTTTACAATACAATTGAATACAAATAGTAACATTTTTCACTGAAATAAAACAATTTAAAGAAAAAAAAGACGTAAAAACGTCACTCAACACTACGGAAGCTCCTTTTCGCGATTTTCTTGCGTGCACTTTGTTAAAACAGTCTCGTTTTAAGCACCAGCAGTAATCTGCCATCATATATTTATCCCATCTTCCTTGGTAGCGATCTTACATTGTTTTGATTTCCTGGTGAAATCATTCGCCTTGTTTTTCACTTGTGTCGCCTAAATTTTCAGGAAAACAGTCTAAGTGACTGTGTATAGTGAACTTTTATGCTAATATTACATCCAAGTGGTTTAAAGTTAGTGAACATATTGTTTACCAGCTCAAGATAATTCCTCTCGCTTGTGATTTCCCAGAAAAAAATTTATTACCTCAACAAATGAAAGCCAACTGTTTTTTTTAATCTCATTCAATGGCTTGACAAAAGCAGTTTTGTGGCCCATCTGTGTCTGATTTGTGGCCCATAAAAACTACCAGCTTTAAGTTTTTCTATACTTACTTATCTGCGGCATTTTTATTCTTATGTAGCCGAAGCATGGTCCATCCTTGTCAAGAACCTTTACAAATTGCTTCATTAAGCCTAGTTTAACATGAAGGGGCGGTAAGGTGATTTTCTCCCGTTCACCAAAGACTTAGCAATAATGTTTTTACCCAATAATTAAGTTTTCTCCTTTTGACCACACCTTAATCCAGTGGTTTGTCTGTCCCTGCTAGCACAGAGGCACCAGAAACAAGGATATTTTGTGTTGCTAAATTGCTGCCCAAGAAGAAAGTTCACCAATTTTAAATCTACACAAATCACCTAGCGATGTCCCTAGTATTTTATCTTCTGTAAGGCCAATACTATTGTATCATATTCTTCTTTCATTTCAGTTGAATGAGCGATTGGTATTGAGCCAAACTTGTTAACATTGTGAAGAACACATTTTAAACTACGCTTGGAGCTATCAATGAACAAACGCCAATCACTAGCTTCATATTGCGGTAGTCCCATTCCTTTCAGAAGACCTCTAACGTCTAAACAAAATGTAAGACTGTCTTCTTGAGTAAAGAGGGGTAGCAGATCCTTTTCAATTGTGGGATAAAAATTAATTTTTTGTACCTTGTTCCATTAGATTCTTTTCATGCATCCTTGAAGCTAGTATTTCACATGCTTCCTTCGGTAAGTTCAATTCTCTAACAAGTTTGCTTAGTTCATCTTGATTGATGTTGAGGATTTGTTGATAATGCCTCGTAGTCACTGTCACTATCGTCAATAGAATCAGGCTAATATTTATCCTCACATACATCTCGTAATGTCTGAAATATTAGGATCGGGATTTCTTCTGAATGGGGTACCGGGTGTCTAGCTGAAGGCAAATCTGGATATTTCCATTTGCGGCGATTGTTTCGATTAATTCCCGAAACATTTACCATGCAAAAATAACAGTCGTCAATATGGTTTGTAGGTTCTCTCCAAACCATTGTCACACCAAGCTTTAAACTTTTCCTTTTTCCTGTAGTTCAATACCGCTGATGTTCTGTACATGTTTTACACACAACATGCGGTGCCTACTTTTTACTTTGGTCACCAAGCTGAACACCAAAATATCCTAGGCATGCACGTTTCACAAAGTCGGTAATGTTTTTCCTATTTTCTTTTGAAGTATATTCCCCACAAATGTAATAAAACACATCACAATGATTTACACAGCTTCTTCGAATTGAGCTCACTTTTAGAGGCTAATTTACAAAAACTTTGAGAATTTGACCATTTGTTTTCGGAAATCCCCTTACTGCTTACTTACTCCCGCCTCTCCATTTTCAAAGACACACTCTCTCTTTACCCCATCCCCCCTTTTTTACTCTTCTCCACTTCCCTGTGATTCTTCCCACGTGTCGTTATTCTACAGTTATGACTAAGGTCCTTTTCCACCGTGGGTTTCCCACATCCCTTAGTTGTATCTTTTCCCACTGCCTCAGCTCTGTGCGCCTGTCTCCCCCTTCTTCAAACACGCTAAATCCTCCCCAACCCCTTTCTCAAAGGTATAAAGGTGATTTTCAAAGTAAATACAGCAGAGTGATTATGAATTAGTTTATTTATAGATTGATTTAAATTTTTAGATTTTAGATTTTTAGATTTAGATTTTCTGAAATATATCAAAAATTTGAAAGAATATAATCATAAAATGCACCGTATCTAAAAAAGTAGAGCTGTTACATAAAAACGGATATCATATTTGGGTTCAGCACCACTAATATTGTTAATATCAGCTCAAAAACTCCCGGCACCAAAAAAAAAGTTTTTTTTGTTGGCCTGTGTATTCAGCGCCTACGTCGAATACCTACTGTAGCGGTTGACAGCTTCGTAGACAGCAAGCCGAAACTCCCAGGCCAAGGCATTAGAACGACTTATTGACTTTGAAAACGATATTATTACATGAGTTTCACGATATTGCCCCCTGTCAGTAGATTTCTGATCTTACTGACCACGGCAACTCTGTGACCGAAACTACGCGACTAGACATTCGTAATACTACTCGAAGCACTCGAGTCGAGTACCAACTACTCGACTCGACTCGAACTTTTGAGTACTTGCATATCCCTATAATTCACTCCTCCTCCCTCAACTTACCCCTCCCCGACTATGAAGAGAAAACTCCGTTTCCCGTATCAGTTGCTAGATTTTTTTGTTATCAGGGAATGGTTTGCAGAAACTTATTATTATCACCGTATTTTTAGGAATTTGGCGGCGATGTATTCTCATGGATGTTGATTCGAGGCCTGTGGGGTTTGTGGAATGGCAACTAAGTCACATTATGCAGTACAGTCTGCAGAACCAGCAAAAGCAACAACGTGACGATTTTGACGCTCCTGCCACGGACGTGCCTCAGCAACTTACATACGAGGTGGAAGATGCACTATTACATTCCATTTTTCGGGTGTACGTCCGCGTGCTAAATATTTAACTCGACGTTTCGACGTTCGAATTCCGTTCATTTCGAATTTCGTTTTTTCGAGTCTCCTGACGACGTTCCCAGCAGGAAGAACGAAACTTCGGGTTAAATATTAAGCAAACCTTAATTAAAACCTTAAAACCAAAAAGAGGCGGAAGATATTTGGCGACTTGTCTCCTTACCCTCGATATGTAATAGTCATATACTTAATATCGCTATCATCAAAAGTGTCGTCGACTCATGAAAAGTGCCGAGAAAAAAGGTCGTCCAGCTGAAGATAGAATATTTCAAGATGGGAGCACGAAAACTGTTCGATGTAATCTGGTGCAACTGCCTTGACCTGTCTGCTAACCACAGAAGACCATCAACTGATTTTCTGCCCACTGGCAGGTTCCAAACACCTAAATTGTCTTCACCTCCTCCTGTTCCGTACCTACCCCTTGGTTTTCATGCACATTCTTCATATCGCCGGTCTCAATGATGACGGCGTTTAAAGGCCTGGTTACACGGTACATTAACACGTACAAGTTAATGTACGTTTGCGTGAATGATTTTGGTGAACCGGAACGGAATATGTACGAAAGCATGAACTAAATTAGAACAGGTTCTATTTTCTGTGCATGCACTCGCACAAGTTGGGTGGTTACACGGTGCATTTTGGCGTTCATTCTCGCGTTCATACATTTAGACATTAACCCGTACGTGTTATTGTATCGTGTAACCATGCCTTAATCGTCGCCTACCACACCGCAGGTCGCGGGTCCGAGTCCCGACTGGATAGGTTGCCCCTATTCAGGGCAAGTATGTGTATGATCGTCTATCGTAAGTTGGTTTTGGATCCCCCTCATGATGTAAAGGCCTCATTGTGACTGCTTTCGGAGGTGTTTTTGATTATTAAAAATAGAATGCCCTTACTCCGTTTGTCATCTTCAGCCGTCTTCTTCCTCTTCTCTTTTACCCTAAATGATAATGGCAGCAAGTTAGTGGTCTCATACTCAAGGATTAAAAATATCGCAATCCGTACACGGCTTAAATACGTAGATATAATTTGTATTTTAGAATACCCCAATTCACGTATATATTTTCGATACCAGGATGTGGTCTCAAAGTGAGCTTGACTCATTACGGCCGGACAAATCTTTCTCTGCTCCGGTTCTGGACCGCATTGCCCACGACCGGTGGTGGCATCTGGTGGCAGGATAGACATTTACGGGTCCAGTGTGGTCGAAGGGGGTGAGGTGAGTGTGGGAGGGGACATCTCCATGGCAACCGAGGCCAAGGACACGGGGGGACCCTAGGGCACCCCTTCTTCAGTTAACCCTTTCGCCGACGGACTCAACGCCAGGGAGTAAGGGCTCAAACATTTCCTACGTTGCCTTCTTCGTCACCACAGTGGATAGGGGGAATTCTAGAGGATGCATTTGTATTTACATCATTTGTAAACTCTTCTATGGGAAGAATCAGCATTAATTTTTTTTAATAAACATATAATTAAGTTTTGAAAGTTCAAGCCACCTTGAGACCGTTTAATAGGAAAAAATATCAATAATTTTTAATTTAGCACTTGAAGAATGATTAAATTTTTCAGCTGTGGTCCGCTTATGGAAAAAATTAACGCGTACTAGACGCCAGCCATCATTCTCCTGCAGAAATAACAGTAAACCCTCGCGGAAGTGAATTTGAGTAGTTCCTTCCCCGCTTTCATGGTGTTTCCGGCGTTAACTTTACGGGCGTACAGACAGCGTTACCAAGATGATAAGCGAATTAGGCTGGGAGCTGCTGGACACTCGGAGACGGCGCGCTAGGCTTAGATTGCTTGAACAATTGAGAATGGATGTCTTTAAGAGCGACAAAAAGAACATGATATTAGAGCCCCACTATATTTCCAGGTCCAACAGAAGCGATAAATTAAGAGACATATTTTGCCGAACGGATAAATATGGGAATTCGTTTTTCCCCCGAACCATATAGGACTTCAATAAATGCTAGTCGTAATTTCGTTAGAGCATTTCCTTTTATGTGTAAATGGCTGGTGTCCTAACACCCCGTGCCACACGCCTTTTAGGTGGCCTGCGGGGTAGTATGTAGATATCAATTGCTATTTATTTTTCATCCCGAAATGTTCTATTCCACGATCAAGAGTGGAGCTAACAAAATAAGGATGAAAATTTCACGAAATAAATTATTACAACAGTGCTCTTTACAGTTTCATGCCAATTTTCAATCAATTCGAAATCAACAAAACCACCCGCAATTTTAGCCAAGATTCACGCTTATTTTTTCTGTTATCGCCGCCATTTTCGGATAGGTCCTGGAATCTCACACAAATCTCAATGGTTAATTCATTGTTAAATGCCTCTATGAACCTGCCTTAATAGTTGAATTAGTCTGGGAGCCGCTGGATACTTGGAGGCAGTGCGTTAGGCTTATATTAGTTGATAAATTAAGAATAGACATCCCTCAGAACTGAGAACTAGCACTGAGAACATCATCTCCATCGTCTTGAAGACGTAATTGTAAGTCCAACAGAAACGATAAAATATGAGAAATATTCTGTCGATTGCATAGATATAAGACTCCATTTCCGTCAGTACTTTAAGTCATTTTCACCGTTTAATGAAGCCATTTTCACCAATAACACAGGCCTGCAAAAAAATATTTTTTTAAAATTGTTTGAAATTTGATAACTGATTTTTATGTACTTTCCAGCGCTGATTTCAAAAATGCAATCCATTTTTCCCTATCACGTCAGGTTTTTTCACAAAGTACGGAGTATGTTTGCGTATAGTAACAAACTGTAAGAAATTTTTCACATTTTTTCCAACGTTATAAAATTTTATTTTATTCATATATATCATGTTATAAACTGCATTTCTAGTACACTTCCAATTCTCTTAAAGCTCATAAGTCCATATAATAACGCTTTCGCATTCTGCCGAAGCTTCTCTTACTGCTTGTCTGGCTGTGGACTCGTTGAGGATCATCATTTTATCATCCAGCAGTAGTTCGCTGCCATGTTGACGTTCCATCTTCCTTCATATATTCTTTCCATTTCTTTGATGTCTTGGTGAAATCTTTCGCCCTGCTCTTGACTTACATCACCAAGGTTTGCAGGGAAGTAGTCAAGATGTGAGTTGAGAAAACGAACTTTAATGCTCATGTTACAGCCAAGCTTCTTAAAGTTGTCGAGCATGTCTGCGACGATTGTCTTGTAGTTTGGATCTCTTTAGTTTCCCAGGAAACTAGTAACAACTAATTTAAAAGATTTGATGCTGCCTGTTCTTTTCTTTCCATTTTGGCCTCACAGTTGGAATCTGTCATTAGTGTTCTAATGTCTGGTCCGACAAAGATGCTTTCCTTTACCCTTACCTCGGATAAACCAAGAAACTGTCCACAAAGATATATGAAGCACTTCCCTTCTTTTGGCAATGCCTTAACAAATTTTTTCTTCAGCCCCAAAATAATGTGAAGTGGTGGAAGTAACACCTTTTTGGGATCATCAACATTCTTAATTTAACTTAATCCTCTCAACATTTTTAACCCCTACCTTTTTCTCCAAGGGCCAAGCTATTTTTATGCATTGTTTCTTTCTGTCTCTTCTTTCAATCATCGAGAAAGTCTCCCATTCACAGAGAAAGCAAGGGAACTTTGTATAGCCACTTTATTGACCAAGCAGCATTGAAATCACTTTTAAATCACCACAGTGTCCATTTGTGGTCTGAATAACAGAGTTTGCTTAAAACCGCTTCAAAGTTTAGTAACATTCTTTTAAGTGAACCGAATGTCCAACTGGTATAGAAGCATACCTATTGCCATTGAGTAGAAGTACTGCTTTAAGGCTTCTTTTTGAAGAATCAATAAAAAGTATCTACTCATCATGAGCATATTCTATTTTGAAACGTGTCATAAATCCAGGAACATCACTGCAAAACACCAGGTCATCTTCTTGAGAGAAGAAAGATACAAACTCTTTTTCCCTAAATCGATACCAAGGAAAAGATGTACCCGGAGCCAACATATGGTTATCTTTCAATTTAGATCCTAAAACCTCCGCTGATTCTTAAGAAAGGCCTACGTCTCCGACTAAATCGTTCAATATCATTATGTATATCATCCAAAGAATCTGGAGGCGAGGGTATAAGTAGGTACTTCAGGCCCACGAGGAACAGGGCGAATGGCTAATTGAATGTTAGGGTAAGAAATATACTTTTTTTTCTCAAATTGAAACCTCGTACGTCGCAATAACAAAAACAGCAGTCATCACTATGATTTATGGGCTCCCTCCAAACTATTGGTATTCCAAAACGTAAGGACTGCCATTTACCTTGAAACTATTGCCTCAGTTCTTCAACACACACTGAACAAACTTTGTGAGTGGCCCAAGACTTATCTTGATCGCCTAACTTCATACCAAAGTAGGTGAAATATAATTTTTTAACAAAATCGGAAACATTTCCTGGCTGCATTTTAACGGTATAGTTACCATAAATGTAGCAGAAGTGTGGCCAGTTTATACATCCTCTGGTAGCCATTGTGTGAGGCGCAGTGAGTCAGCATGTGGAAGGGGGAGGGGGGCAAGGACAAATGCTGACATGAAAATACTGCTGGTTTCTCCTAATTACTCTTTGTTTAACGTACATCTTATATAAAAACGGCCAAATAACAGTTTATGGAGATCCTAAAAACAGAAATTCAAACTCACTGGAGTGCTGATGTATGCATAAAAATATCGAAAAAAGCTAAAACTAGATCAGCAATTTGTGAAATAACTGTGCGTGATGGAACTTTTTCATTATTTTTCCCGAAATCAGCGTTGAAAACACTATAAAAATCACTTATTAAATTTGAAACAATTTTTATGTCGCAGACCTGTGTAATTTATTAGAATTTTGTTTTCTTTTTAATAACAACAACGTACAAGCAGTGGAAGCATCTCTTTCCAATAGTTCAAAACATTTTCTTCACAAAAATTGAATTATATTGTAACTATATTTTTGTCTGATCACCTTGATGCGTTACTCGGTCAAATATTGGTGTTGAGTATTTATATTTTTCTGCTGCCTTTCTTAAACTCGCGTATTGTGAAATAACTTCGTTGTCCATGCATACATTAACAAAATAACGACCACTTAAAAATTATGAACCTCGACCGTATTATATATAATTGGGAGTTTCAACTCATTTTAAAAATTATGCCCTCCCAATGATTAATGCATTGTTAATTTCGTCTAGAAACCGGCCTTTAGACATAACTTGCGGTAGCCAACATATATCGATCGTATATCTTCCGTGGTGATGAGGACAGCTGCGGAGCGAGTAGTAGCAGTGGGTCTCATTGAGTCTCTCTCATTCCGCTTCTCTTGGGAGGACAGCCCTCACTCGTGTCAGTGGAACACCCTCTCCCTTCTTTCCAGTCGCCAAAAGAAGAGAAGAAAAGGGCCTGAGGGCTCAATGGGCACTCTCGCACCTCTCCTTGAAGCTACGCGAAAAAACAATGGAAGCGCGACTGGCGCCCTCGAGAGGCCTCGCACCCAGACGCCTTCCGCCACGAAGAGACCCTCTTGCTCACTGGTCTCAACGCGTCAACACTTGTTTCTCGAGGACGGAGATGGCGAGACGAATTGCGTCCAGGTGAAAAAGGGGCTGACGACGATCAATATTACTCAGGTTACTAAAAGTTGGTTTACAGATGTAACAAGCGATGAATTAACCGTGTGTAGCACCTAGCAAAAGGTGTGAAAATTAATTTTTGATTGTTTCGTTGCGGCGGGAATGAATTTTGACTTTAATTCCATCGATTTTAAATGGTAGCAAGTAGCTTCACTGGCAAGTATCATTTTAGAATACCTCAAGAATGTATGTACTGACTATGTGTGACTTCTAATAAATATAGAGCATTCGAGGAAAGGGTAATGGGTAGATTTCAGCAGAAAATAAGCACAAAGAAAACAAATTTTATTAGAATGCCGAAGAAGAGAATAAGAGAAGACTAACAGGGAAGGGAATAGGGAAGCAAAAACTAATATAGGCGGATGAATTCAGTTCTTTGGAAAGCTGAAAAATTAGCGACGGGAGAAGCAATCAAGAAATTAACGGAATACAGGCAAACAAAGAATCCCACGAAATGAAAGATCTACTCACAGCAGGAAATTTAAACATAGAAGTAATGAATAATTTATCAGAACTTACTTTTTGAGTATACTTCTCTACGGAAGTGAGGCATGGACAATGGAAAGAACGGAGGAATCAAGGGCTTTCGAAATAGTTTGCTACAGAAGAATGATGAGGATCAAATGTATTCACCGAGTAAGCAATGAGGAAGTCCTTCGAGGAGTGGGACAGAAGACAATCCTCATGAAAACTTTGATATGAAGACGGAACAACCTTAAAGGAATGATGGTCTAGTGAAGACAATCGTTAAGGGTCAAGTAGATGGCACGAACGGAAAAGTAAGACATCGAAAAAATTATGGAATAGGTAAAGAAGGATGTGAAAGATAAGAAGTGCGTAGGTGTGAAAAGATTAACTGATAGGAGAATTGAGTGAATAGCTTCGTCAAACCAATCTTAGGATTGTTGACCTGTGATGATGAGTTGCGGTTATATATGTAAGTTTTGATTTTAAGGATGAATTCCATCGATGTTTATTGGTTTCAGGCTCTTCAAGCACATTTTAGCTCCATTTTCAGTGAAATATGACCGTGTTTATACTTCACTTGCAGTCAGCATTTCAAAATTACTCAAGTACACCATGTGCTAAATATATTAAATTTTAATTAATAACTAGAATGCTATGAATAAATTAATATTAATTCGAAAGGACATGAAAGTTACGCCTTTTAATATTTGTCCGGGCGTCAATCGCCTCCTGAGTGCCTATATAAAAATGCGTTCGGGCCGTTTTACACGGTGCACGGAATTGCGCAACCTGACGTACGTGCGAAGGCGCAATCAAAATTGCGTCGTGTAAAGCGGTGAATTGATAGAACACATGCGAGAATGCGTGGATGCGAGACGGCAAAATAGCCCCTGTTCTAATTTCGTCCATGCATTCGCGCAATTCCACGCCATTTTAGAAATTAATGCAGCTCTAACCTGCGCAATTCCGTGCCCCGTGTAAAACGGCCTTTCTAGCAAGTAATTTCCGAAAGAAGTTATTGCGAAAGTATTTTTGATGTAAGTTGATAACGAATCAGTACCCTATTTAAATAGTACCCTATATAATACCCGATATACCCTACCCTAATAAATACCCGATAATAAATAGTACCCAATTTAAAAATTCAACGGTTACGTGAATCTCCGTGTCCCTCCCACACAGTTCATATCTCCCTGTTCTGCGCATCTTGAGGTCTTACGCTTCCGCATGGAATACAAATTCCATTCTTCTGTATTGACAGTTACCTGAACTTTTTCATCATCATCATAAGTAAAAAATACGAAGAGCGGTTGGACACTAAGGTGCCTCGTTTTGCCACTTTTCTTTAAAGGAGCGAATCTTAATACCCGGAAAAAGTTGCGCGCCCGGATGGGTATTACAAAGATGATTTTTTTCAAAATCGGTTAATAACTTCTGCTCGCCATTTTGCCTTGAAATTTCGAAATTTTTAACGAAAAATGTGAAAAACGTAAATAATTTAAGTTTTGTTTGAGCGAGCACTCCTTTTTTGATATGGAGTACAACTTTGGACTTATATTGATATTTCAGACCATATATGTCAGCTATATTTATTTTAACTATCGATAAAATGACGTTTTACTATTTCCCCAAAAGCAGTTTTGTGGAGTAGGCAACACGTCTCTCCCAACTTTATGCTTGCGAAAATTCTTCTTTGTGCATTCTTGATAACTAGCAAATTGTTATTCATTCGGAATCGATCTTTTCCTTACCTTCCCTTAAAATTCTCCATCTATTATTGTTTTCATCAGGCTAGCATACCTCATGATGCGGCTGATCGAGTTTTTCCTGTCTTATTATTTGAATTTTCAGATTACTTTTCATTTCTATCACTCTCCTTAGCATTTCCTTTACCACTCACTCGGTCGATCCATTTTTTCTGATAATTCTTCGGCAGCACCACATTTCCAATGCTCCGAAAGTCTTGAATTCTCTGCTGCTGTCAACGTCCATGCCTCGCTGCTGTGAAGAAACATGCTCTATACATAAGATCTGATGATTATTATTCCTATATCCAACTAGTCCTTACTTCTATGCTTGCATTCTTAGCTGCAAGTACGAGTAGATCCTTCTAAATGTGGAATGTCATCAAGCGAATTAGTTCATTATCGTCAATAATTTTTCAAAGTTTAGAGATTGAATGGATACTCCTCATGATGTAATATATTTGAGGCTCCTTTAAAGTACCTCCCGAGCAAAGTTTGGAATGTTATTCCAGGTTGTAGCCTAATTACGTTATATTGAATACTTACTGGGCTGAAACGTCACTAAAAAGGTATTTCACGAGAAGGATCTACATCTACAAACCACCCCCCAAAAGCTGCCTCAATAAGACGTCAGCTGTTCATAAAAAATAAGAGGAAAGAAAATAGGTTTGGCTACCTGGGTTCGGAATAGCATTCTCCCAGTTTCACTGAAAAATATCTGATTTTGATATCAAAAAGAGTCAAAGCCTATCACGTACTTTCAGTATCTCGGCTGTACAAAAACAGCTTCCAGACTTTTTTTTGTACATTTTATGCATATATATTTGACATATATAACTTTTCTAACTGCTATTGACACATTATTCTTTCCCCAACCGTCTTTATACACTCTTCTGGGCAGCTCTATTATTTTCTACTTCTGTTCCCCTTTTTGGTTACCGTTGCAAATTGTACTTACATACTCTCCACAAGCTGCCATGAGGCTGGTTTCCTGATCTGAATAAAAGATGGGGGTACAATATGATTCCAGATTCTATTGTCAATCACAAATCCATTTCAATTTTTATTGATTGATTTAATTTTACAGCCCTGATTCAAGGATTTCTCTCATGCAAGTCTCTCGACTAAGTGCTACGGCATGGTAATCAAGGGGAGAGGAGAGTCAGAGTTTTAGAACACCCTACGCAATACCCCCCAACGCAATCCTTCCCACCCCCTCCCCCCAGAATGAGAATGCCGGCATTCTTAGATGGGGTGGCACCCTCAAGATACTCCCCTTGGTATTGATGGTAAAAAATATATACTGAACGGATTCTGGCATAACTTGGTGGAGCTGAATTTTTAACACCAATTTACAGAAAATATGAATGAAAAAAATTAGGCACTTAACGAGAAATTAACTAAATGACTTTGGGATGTTTATTAACATATTTAATCGCACCGGACGCCATCTATCAGTCTTAAGGAGAACTAATAGCAAGCATCTACCGCACACTATTGACATTGAGTGAGCTGTTTCTTAGCTGCCTTCTTGTCTTTTCCGGAGTATACTTCTCCACTCCTACTTCCATAAGTTTTTTTTCCATTTAGAGATATTTTATTCCATTAATCACCGTTTAAATTAACAAAACACGGCTAAAAAGCGCAAAAAACACCTAAAGAAGAGATTACAACACTGCGCGTTCAAAGATTTCACGCTAATTTCCTGATAATTCAAAATCAACCTAACCTCATATCGCGGTTGATCTAAAATTGGGCCCCAATGCATAATAGCATTAATTGGACATGTGCTACTTGTCTTGGATGTCAATTTGATGCACTTTATTCTAAAATATTAGAATGCATCCTTCGAGTTTGATAATAAAATGCCCCTCGATGAGTAATCATATATATTAATCTCTATAGTCTCAGGCTCAAATTTGTGGAAGTGCATTCTAACAAATGAAAAGAAAAACCTATGTATTTATCCACCAATTTATCTCGCGGTACAACTAGTTCCGACGCAGCGGCGTCGTACCTGATCCTGTCGTACGTAAGGTACCTAATGATGACGCCTCTTCGTCGAAACTATTTGTACCGCGAGAATCATTGGTGGATAAATAAATATTTTGTTCTTTTCACTTGTTATCATATATATTATTAGAGAAAGCTCTTTTTCTGTCATTCCGTATACGTCCCGTTAATACTGCACCTACATTGATAAATGAGAAATCATTTTAAAAGCTGCATCACCGGCTTCTGACAAAAAATAGTATTAATCTCAATATTCGCTAATTACCCATCAATTTGGCATAAAAGCTCAGATTTTTCCACGTGGATTACTAGCTCGAGGTATATCGACTGCACATATTTTTATATCCTAAACTTCAAAAATAAAGGTTTAAAAACCAGTAAAATGCGTAAGGTAACATAAGAAGGAAAAATATTTCAAATAAAATCTAAGAAATATAAAGACCCCAACTACACCTGACGAATGTTTCTCGGGTTCTCAGCCAGGTTAGTGCTTTTATATAAGCATGAATTAAATAAATAATAAGTGTAATAATAATTATAAGTGTGAAATTGGACTTCCATAAAGTAACACATCCTTGAGGATGGGAGACAAGTCGTCTCCCTTAACGTCGGCTTATATAAAAGCACTAACGTGGCTGAGAACCCGAGAAATGTTCGTCAGAAGTATTCACCAGGATAAATTAAAATCGTTTACCCCAATTACACCGTTTCCTTAACATATTCCCGCTATTACCTGATAGCGTGAAAGAGCGAAATTCCTGCTGGGGTAGTAGCCTACCTAGTAGCATATATTGGCCAAATTTATCCCGTACTGTATTTCAATTTGGTGTACTTTATGTCAAAATTTAACGTGAATCTTTCGAGATATAGGCCTCCCAACTCGTGGGGTGACGGATTTTTCGACGCATAGCAGACTGAGACACGTCGCATTTGCTCTGGCGTGTGCCCCGGGCACCATTTCCCCCCGTCAAGCGAGCTAAATCGTTTCTGTGCGCGTCGAGGACAGGGGAAGGGGTGGGAGTTTATGAGGAATCGTCGGCGCGCGCACTTTCCCAGCAATTACTGCGATTTGATCGAAGCCTTAATGCCTCCTTCTTTCCTTCTTCTTCTTCCCAAGAGTGCCAAGGGGGTGACTGCCTGTCTGTCTGTCTCTCTGCGAAGGGGTGGACTATAACCACCCCCAACCAACCTTCCAGTTCTGCCCCACCCGCATTTTTTTCCCCCTTGCCCCTCAATTCTGGAAAGCCCCTTTGATTAATTTTGCATTTTTTTATTGAATATGATTATTCGAGCGTAAATGCATCAAAGCACGAAAGTTGATGAGCATGTTCTCTCTTTTTTTTCTATTAAGACCCCCACCGTCTTACCCCTCCCCCCCCGTTTTCTACCCTGCCCTTTTCCCTCTTCTTTCAACAATCGATTCCTGACGACCTCCCTCCCCCCCAGTCCTCTTATTCGCTCCCTCAAAGGAACGCGACCGCGATGAAAGTTCGGTGGTTGACTCTCCTGCATGTTCACGAAAAGATGAACATTAGCCTGGCTTCGCACCATCATCCACGAATATCACAATGGCGGATTCTTCATTCGGCCTTCAGATGCGTTGTCACCCTCCCGCGCTGCGTCAATGGGTTCGCAAGAGTAGCCTGGTATTTTTTAACAGGGTACTAAGTAGAGGGTTTTAAACTAATTTTATCACTTTTACAATCGAAAAAACTTCATCGTTCAAAGAAATCTTCCGTAAATTCATGATTTTTCAATATTTTGTTTTCTTCTATGATAAAGCAAATGAAGTGTGTTTTTATATTTCGGGGGGGTCCGGACCCCTCGGGAATCTCCCCCCTCGCTACGCCACCGACAGGTAGAGCGATTGGGACTTCACTGAGAAATAAGCAGCAATTAGCTCCATTAAGAGATTTGTCACGTAGGAAGCCTAATTAGCAACGATGGACGGAGCAAGAAAGAAATAGTAGAATAGCGCAAGCGAAGAATCTTCTTATAGGTGAGAATACAAGCATTGAAGTTAGGAAATAGGTTATCAGATGCAACATATGGAGTATGTTTCTCAATGGAAGCGAGGTTTGGACGTTGACAGCAACAGAGAAGTCAAGAGTGCAAGCATTCGAAATGTGGTGCCAACGAGGAACGGTGAAGATAAAACGGATCGACCAAGCAGGTACTGAGGAAGTGCTCAGAAGAGTTGAGGAAATATAAGTTTTCTAAAAACCTTAAGGAGGAGATGGGACAATTTAGTTGGCCACATTATGAGGCATGGTGGCCTGTTGAAAACAATCGTAGAAGTACAGGTGGAAGGGCAAGAAAGGCAAGGGAATGCCCCGAATGAGTTACATAGGATAGGTTATCAAGGATGTTATAGAGAATAAATACGTCGCCATGAAAAGGCTTGTGGATTGGAGAGAGGAATGGAGAGCTGAGTCAAACCAATTTTAGGATTCTTGACTTATGATGATATTGAACCGAAATTTTTATTTGTGATTATTAGGGATGGACGAATCCAGGATTTTATCCGGATTCGGATCGGATCCTTGATTTTTGGAGCCGGATCTTTTGGATCGGATATATACGGATCCAAATGCATTTTCAAATTCCTGACGCTGAGATTCCCCCGATGATTGTTCAGTCTCTTGGGAAGAGTCACACTATATGCCAGTCGCATTTTGCTATTTTTATTTTCCACGGCTGAAATTCTCCTACGTAACCTCTGCAAGAGCTTTCAAACAAAAACGGTTCATGGGTAGGACAAGAACCGCATGCGACGGCGCATTCGAAGATAGAATAGGAACTCTTTCCACCCTTACGGGGCGTTGCATTTACTGAAGCTATTATTAAAAATTTCGGATCCAGATCCGATGTCTTCCGCGACTTTGGATCCGGTGTATCCGATGAAGGGCAATATCCGCGGATATTTGGATCCGAGATATCCGATCCGACCATCCCTAGTGATGATATCCATGAAATTCAAAAATTTTCATTGATATTCTTCGCGACTTCAATTATTGATAATGAATGGATCGCTCCTGCCTCACCGCAGCGCTGCAGTCATGTTTGAAATCCATTACTATGCGCTCAAAGTGGCGACAAAAATCAAGCTTCAACGGGACGGACAGGTGACCCCTGTATATAGTCCCCTAGCCATCATCATTTGAGCAATCAATTGTTTTACATCTCACCTGACACCTAAACGGTACTTTTGTGGCTCTAGCTGCTAGTGGCTTTACACACTATCAGTTCAAGCACCCGATCAATCACGTATCGTTTTGTTTTCTTAGCACCTAAGGAATCTGAGGATATCTCAATAGCCGTATATAATTCTTAACTGATACTACTAGAGTTATCTCGATTTAAGATCGGATCCTTGTATTCTCATTTTATCTGTCATCTTCTGGCTAAATCTGACATGAAGACCGTCAACGCCACGCCAGAAGACGCCCTGGATCGAGCCAAGTGGAGAATATTGAGAAGAAAAGCGGACCCTGCAACAGCGCGGGACAAACGCCACAGTGAAGAAGAAGAAAATGAGAATACTTGTCCACCGCCTATGGATAATTAGCGGATTGAAAATATTGCATTGGGGTTATTCAGCAATGTATTTAATTCAATATTTTTTTAAATGTAAGCGGTTAGTAATAATTTGCATCTAAGGAAGAAAACTTTCAAAGTCGCAACTAGGCGGTACCGACACTATTTTTCCCTAAAGTCGTTCGATTCATCAAATACATCAAAACACCAGGTCACAGGTTTAATAGGCTTAGAAGTAGGTTATTAATTAAGGTGGCACGGTTAAGTTTTTTAATACAGCACGGCAAACTTCTGTATCATTAAAACAAAGCATGAAAATACAACTCTCGATTGCATCCACTGGTTAATTATTAATTTTTCCTTACAACAAACGTCTCCCGTTGGAGCCAGGACCGATTTCTATTCTTATACTACACCGCGTACTAGTTCTAGTGCGCCATTTGGGCGTACTGAAGAAACGGAACGTACCTACCAGCGTAGTTTAAAATAGCAAAAGTTACCGCGTACTTGTACGCCAAATCTGCCTTGTACGAATAATAAGCCAAAATATGTTAGAGCTGCGTTGTGCTGAAGTGTATGCATCAAATTTATGGATAAAAATAGTGACTTTCTTACTCTACACTGGCCGTTTCAGTTGTTTAAAGCGTCCCTTAGAGAATCATTATGTCTCCAGAAAGGTTGGAGGGATTACTTTCAAGTATACCGGGATTAGCCACGGTGATAACTTTACGAGAATCACCCGCAATGCACAAATTGTGCGAAAAATCCACAGGAAAAAATCATTCGCCTTGACAGAATGACGCATCGGTAGCATAACAGACTAAAGCATTCGACCGGAAATCAGGGAATCCGGGTTCGAATACCGGTCTAGGCGAATGATTTTTTTGTGTGGATTTTTTGGACAAGTTGGAGGGATTGTTCGCGAATATATAAAACATGTAATTAATTCAACCAAAACATCCCATTTATAGTAGAAAATTTTGGACGGTCACCCAGGTAAATCTAAAGTTTTTGAAAATTGCAGAAAAAATTATCTTGGAGCGCCTTCGATGTAATTGCTCGGCCGGAACTACTTGATTGCATCTCCATTACGCTACTTTCCTATGAATACCATTAAAAACGGAAATTCTTGGGTTCATATCCTTGGAAATTCTCGTAATCCTCTTGTACAAAGGAAAAATAAGGGCCCCATGATACATGAGAAGATGCGATTTACCTCAAAATGGATGGGAATTCGGCCTAGGCTTTACGTGAGGCCCATTCTTGCGACCGTTAGGGACTGGGGGTCGCCTCCAGCTGCCTGCCAGTGGCCGAGCGGGTCAGGGACGTCCTCATCTGCCCACTTTTTTGCTTGCGTGCGTAAATAGACGCAGCCTTATTAGTGTGTGGGGCCCAGGTGCGGGTCAGTCTCTTCGACCCCTACCCCCTAGCAGAGGCTGGGCGTGGTCCCTTTTTTTGAGGCTGGGGGAGAGCAGGGGGACACACGTGCTGGGTACCACGGGGGTAGAAGTGGAACCCCCCACTACCCAATGGTCCATGGCCACTGCTTTGTGCGGATGGGAGAAGAAGTGGATCCAACATGGAGGACGAGCGAAGAAAAAATGGCGTTGCAGCGGCAGCCTTTATATCCACTACAATCACTTAACTATCGTTACGGCTCTTTCAACCAAGGCGGCTTCACACGAGTGCGGACTCATCTACCTATATTTTTCTTAATTTTCTGTGGAGGTACGATTTAAAAAAATCAAGAGACTCGTATTTCCCTGTTACTCGATCCATCGATGCCTACTGCTCGAGCAATTCGTTGCGAAAAATCGACGGCCTTCACCCTCTCACAACTAAGTTGATGGCGTCACGAACTCTTGTGGAGCGGAGCACTGCTTCTCTGCTGCTCCTCGGCGTTTCGTTATTTTAAACTTACGTGAGAACGGTAGAATGGGAAACTATTTTTTTCACTGCAACTTCAGAATAACGATGGAGCAATCAAATGCAACATTGCAATACGATACCTCCGCTGCATAAACGCTCAATAATCGCCCACCGAATCAAATCCGATCATATAGATAGCCCTAATAGTACTAGAAGAGCGGATTTGATTCGGTGGGCAATTGTTGAGCGTTTATGCAGTGGAGGTATCGAATGATTCAGAATGGAGGAAAACATCTGTTGCTTGGTGACACAGAGACCATCAGGTGGAAGTGTGGGTAACGCTTCACTTCAGTTTTTTTTAGTAATTGAACTATTTGTCGAAGTTGATCACAATTCTTTTGTTGTGGTATAGTACTTTTTGATTTCTGGAAATTTGATCGTGTAAACTAAAGAGTTCACAAAAAAACTTTGTGTGTGGAGTAATAAAAGTATTTGTTATTATTTACAATCTGATTGAACCTAGGTTCCAAACATTGAGTGCCGAAATCGGCAGTGTTTGGGTTGTGAACAGAGGACCTAAAGGAAAATGGAATATTCTTTAGCTCGGGATGCATGAAATAACTTGGACTAACAACTTTCGTATCATCATTTCATTGCATTCAGTTCAGTGAGCCTGACCACTGCTTCATACGTCTAAGTCTCATTACGGAAGCAATATGTAGTCTGGGTTAAGAATACTCACCACACATTGTAGTTTGAAATACTCACCTCCAGTCAAACACCCAAGAGACTGCTTCCAGGATATCAAGCAGTTGTAGACCACTTCACTGTAAAGGTCAAATATTGGCATATTACGTCCATGGAATTTTTTAATAAACGCTCATATTCTTCTTCATTTCGAGTGAAAATTTCATACCCGTTTCATGAAGTTTTACGTGGATGAATAGAGTTGGAAAGTGAACCAAATCTTTTGATCTGAATTCCGTTTGCGTTCATTTTTCTACTATAAACAACAATACTAACAGTGCTAAATGATAACAATCTTGAAGTGTGGGTCATTACTTTCGTTTGGGAGGAAATTTTTTAGCCAGAATTTAGAAAAGTTTTGCTATTTTCAAGGCTTCAACGTATACACAAGATAATATTAGAAGAACAATCGATACAAAATATTACATAATATTTTAAAATAGCGTTGTCACAGCAATCAAAAAATACTCTCTTCATGTGTATTATGTTGCGTCAAATTTCTAAGTCTATGTTATTTTTAATTTACTGGTAAAAACGATTTGTTTTAATAATTGCACAAATTCTTGTGGAAAAGTGCTAATATCTTTTATTTATTTAAATATGTCTAACTTCCACCAATTGAAGCCTGAATCTGTTGAACTTAATTGCACAAAAATCTATTTATAGTATCATGCGACCTTTTCATTGATTATAATTTTAATATTACCTGACATTTCACTTGAAGCCATGAATATGGAATAAATGTTTACGAAACGTTAGCTAGACATGTCCTCTTAATTGAGACTAATTACCTACTCAATTTTAATGAGTGTCCTTGAGCATGAAAATTCAATTCAGTTTTTTGACCATATTATACAACCACGTGGTTTTCAAGTTGTCATCAGCTCTGTGCTCCTATAAATTCAAGTTTTTAAGCTAGAAAGAGCTTCATCTTAATGGGAAGCGCTGAGGGGGTTCCTTTGTTTGATCATGGGAATTCTATAACAGCCATGCGATGGAAGAAAATCAAAACAATTAATTTTCGAAAACTTTATTTTGAAACAGAAATACAGCTTTTGAACATATTTTTTAATAATCAACTACAATTTTCCACGCTCAATTTTTATCACTCTTACAAGTTGTGAAAAATAAGCTACAATCCCCAAGTTGCAAAAACGGATAAAAAAAACACATGAATATGCCCTACCTCCAAGAGAAATGAAATACATAAATGATTATTCTTAACTTCGTTAGGGGATAGTCAACCTTTCAGCTTTTGCTTGCTCCGCCCGTCGTAATAAGACTTTGAAAAGGGGCAAAAATAGGATAGTGTTACAACTACAGTTTAGAATAAATACAAGTTTTTTAACAGCTTCATTCATTCATTTTCACTATTTTAATTCTTGCCATCCATTTCTCTCTTTCCCCACCCCTTAATTTGAATTTTTATGTTTTTCATGGATAACTTGAAAACTGTGACTTGTAGCGAAACATTACAAGGAAACTAAACTAAAAAAGATAAAATTTTCCACAAAGTGGTCCGCATCATTTTATATGATAGAATTATAGTTACTTCTAGAATCAATGTATTCGTTAGTCCACGAGCACACTATCCCATTATAAATAAGCTTCTTCCTGAATATCATCTGAGATAGGGGCAGGCTTAAAGAACTTTCCAGCGCAAAAGAATCACGTAGTGACAATCATACATAAATGTCATAATCATGAATATTTCAAATTATATCCCATCATTGTACTCCACAATTTTTTTGCCAAATAAATTACTGTTCCTCATATTTAAAACTTTAACCTTTGGGGTTTCTCGGACACAGCTTTTTCTTATATTTTATAAACAGGCAAATGTTGAAAAGAGTATTTTCTGCACACAAAAATTTTCAAAACGCTAGCACAAGTTAAAAAAAAAATATTACGTCACCAAAATGGCATTTTACGGTCGGTCGATGCGTCCTCTTAAGCAAGTTCTAACGCAAGATGAAGATCCTACATAAAACTTACATGAATTTCTGAAATCATATCCTTTTTATGGTCCGCTGCTTGCATTCGTTAAAAATGAATTAACCGCTCTTTCATTATGTAATTTTCGGAGTGTGCAGTAAAGACCTCAAACAACATTTTCCTGTTTACCAAATATAAAAAAAATTACAAGTGGGAAATTACTGAGGTATAATTTAAAAATGTATGTATTTGCTGACAAGGGACTACTGAATATATAATTTGTAACGTTCAAGGTGATATCATAATGCTTCTGAACCTCTCGAAGTTAAGCCGAATTTCCGAGGTCCTCCCACACTTAACAAACTCCCCGCAGTTAATCACTAAATTAGCCAACTAGACAATAATTTTAAGCCCATACTCGAGACAGCCAATACGATACCTCCACTGCAAAAACGCTCAACAATCGCCCCTCGAATCGAATAAAAATAAATTAAATTAAATACAACAAAGCGTGTGAATGTTAAAAAAGGTCTATGATGCGTCTTTTTTGAGGAAAACAAGAATTTATAAGTGGTATAAGCATTTTCAAAATGCCAATGAAGACGCTAAAAATGGCGAACTCTCTGGACACCTCAGCTCATCAACTACCGATAAAAAATTGAAAGAAATGGTTATGAACTGGTTTATCATTAAAATCAACTGATTTGGGAGTTACTTGGTGGAACGATGAAATGTTCATGGTGAAACAAATCCCTATACTATTCCACAAACTTTTATTTTAGCTGTCAACTAGTTTCGACGTTTATACCGTCATTATCAAGACTAACAGAGCAATAACACTACTGAATACATTTGCTATTGCTCAGTTAGTCTTGATAATGACGGTATAAACGTCGAAACTAGTTGACAGCTAAAATAAAAGTTTGTGGAATAGTAATGGGTTTTGTTTCACCATGGTTTTTCGATGACAATGAAATGGGGAATATTTTGAAGGAGATAGCATTGAAGCAAAAGAATAAATAAACATTTTTTTTATTCCCATTGTTTTCTGAACACACCTCGTATAACTGTCATGAATATTTAAGATCATATATTTTAATGTTGTACCACCGTTTTATACCGAACAAAATTGTTATCCTCGCTTTAAAATCTGGATATTTCATGTGATAAATTGGATCTCACCATTATTACAAAAATGGCTTGATTCGTGGTTAGCCTCAAAAGATGAGCAGCATTTTTACCCTAATGGTATTCGAGCTCTGCCAGAATGGTGGGAAAAAGTTGAAGCTAGCGACGTACAATACATTGAATGATTCATTTTTAACCATATATTTACAATAAAGTTGTACTTTTATTAAAAAAAAACAGCGAAAACATAGTTGCGCTCCTAATCCATTAATCGGTAATTCCTTCCGCACACTTACCTCTTCCTAGTCTTTTGTGGTGACTGGTAACTCGCTTAAGCATTCACGCAATGGGGAACATGCACAATTTTTTAAAAGTACTAAAATATGAAGGTCCCTACCTCAAATGTATTTGCCGGAAATCTGGCGGATGAGTGATGTTTTTTAGCTGAGTTATGTGTCTTCAAAAAATAAAATTCATCGGCTGCTTGAAAACACGACGTCATGGGAGCGTGACGTCACGGTACGTTAACCACTGATGACAGACTGAGGGAGTGGATAGAAAATCGGTTTATGCAGGGGATCAAACGCAAACTTGGAGAAAATAATTGCTATATTTACTTCGATAGCTTGCATTCAAGGCTCTGCCGCTCTACTCTCATAGCGAAGTGAATGGTGTACCGTCCGATGACGTCAGAAGGCGTTTCAGGTCACGTGACTTCAAGCGATATTCGAGCATTTTTAATTAGCATTTAATGAAGTTTGTGGGATACTAGGAGATTTTTGGCTTATATATTTGGACTCGTGAAAAAATTGTCTATTCAGTGAGACTTACTAGCTTGATGAACAAATTTCATGCACGTTCCCCATTTCCCTATCACATTCAGGTTATGTATAGAAAACCGTGGTTAAAACTTTCCTGTATCTCATATTTGAATATTTTTTTCTCATCTTCATCTATAAGCCGTCATAACGAGAGCATTAATTTGTAATACATGGGCAGAGAGGAAAAAATGCACAACCGGTCGATCGATCATCGCTTAAGCCATCGTAATGAGCGCGCGTTCTGTAAATACGTCGGAGGAACGTCGAATGAGCTCGCCGAAATCAATCAATCAGTCAATCATTTTCGCTCGCAGTTCTCCGATTGGAGGAGAGGGCTAAAAGCAAGTTCTGCGCCAAAACGAATAGGGTGGTTTCCTATTATTTTTTTATTGCCTAAATCGAAAGATTATTACTCCTGGAGTACTTATTTCACGCTTTTAGATTTTTAAATGACGTATCTATTTTTCGTGATTAAATGAAAAGTGGAAAATTTCAAGCGCGCGAAAACGCTACGGTTAAGTATGAATGCTGGGAACCCTCCGTGTGACGTCGTTCTGGTTCCCGCTGTCGCAAGTGAGGTGACCTTGGGGCAAGGCTTTGAGCGCTGATACGACGCAGGATGCTAACAGGTAGCAGAGTACCCTGATAGGTGGTAGCTCTTGGCTTAAATAAGGATTATTAATACTTCATTATTAATAATATTATTCAAACGAAGAAAACTTTCCAACCATAGTCTGTTTTAATACGTGATTATTAAGGCATGTTTCCCTGAGCTCTGATCCTCATGCATGCATTGGTAATCTCTGACGATGTAAAACTCCTATCTTCTCGTATAGAAACTAGGTCCCTGTGACGTCACGTGTACTGGCATCGCATGGGCACCAATCTGGCCTTTTTCAAATGCAGTTAAAATTGACCATTGCCATTCGTCAAAACTGGGAATTCTAAAACCAAATAATTTGTATATTATGAATGCACTAATGGAATGAGACCCTTATTTCACAGTCATGGATGTTTAATATCATATTTTTTTATGTTACTCCACCGTTTTTCGCTAAATACATATATTCTCCCCGCTTTAAATCTGGAAAGTACATGGGATGAATTGGATCTTACGGTAATTATCGGTAATTTCGTCCGTGTACATACCTCTTACAGGACTGGTTTTTTTGTTACGGGCTAATCTTTTAAAAATCTTAGCAATTACCCTGTACTTTTCAGGATATGTATTGATAACCGCGATTAACGCTTGCCTGTATCTAATGCTTGATGACATTGCCTTTCGTCATCATCTTCAAGCCGTCATAACGAGAGCATTAATTTGTCATGCATGTGCAAAGAAGACAAAATGCTCCAACGGTCGATGCGTCCCCTTAAGCCATCGTAATGAGCGCGCGTTCTGTAAATACGTCGGAGGAACGTCGAATGAGCTCGCCGAAATCAATCAATCAGTCAATCATTTTCACTCGCAGTTCTCCGATTGGAGGAGAGGGGTTTGTTGGCTAAGGGTGTAAGGGGAGGTCACGTGAGTTATCTGCCATTAGAGTATAGGGGGAGGGGATAAAATCGGTGGTCCATGTGCGGACTACTCCGATCGGAAAGAGCTTTGTCCATGGAGACCGTCTCGGCTGGAACCAACTCCATGAGAGCACTCACCGTGTGTTTGCCCGCCACCCCATGCCACCCCCTTAGGGCGTCCTCATAGATAGGAGAGGGAGGCCAGTTGCAGGGGGTGTAGGGGGTTGGTGGATTTAGATTCGGGGAAGGGAGGGAGATGGGAGGAATTGCATTGGAAATGTGGAGAGGGGGTGAGTTTCCCTGAAAGTAAAGAGAAGACGGGAGGAATCCCCCAAACCTTGTGTTGTAACCCCCACTCCTCCACCCACCCTTCCAATCGTGTTCTTCCGTTAACGGCGTCTTTCCTCCATCAGAGCCCCCGTTGGATTGAAGAGGGTTCGCTGGGGTGGTTCGAAGGAAGAGAATTCATCCAAGTTCTTTTGCTCAGCCCTATGAAATTAAATAAATTCGGGGGGTGGGAGGATTGGGTGGGTTAAAAGGGGGTGCGGTGCCCCCCCACCTCCCTTTGGTGGTGATGATGGGAGAGGGTGTGGGGGTGAATCCATTCCTCGAAAGAGATTGCGGGGGTTGGGGAGGTGGTTGTAGGCGGAGGATTTCAAACCAACCCCCCCCCCATTTTTTTCTTGCATAAAAAAGTCTTAAATGTAAAAAAAATACGAGGGGAGTGTGGCGCCCCCCCGGTTCACCCATCCCGTTCCCACTTCTTCTTCTTCTTCTGGTGCGAATCAGGGGGACCGAATCCTCCCCCCTAATACTCTACCACCCCCCCAAAAAACCCAACCTCACCCCGCCCACGACCGTTCTATTTTTTTTCTTCTCTCCTTTGATGGAAGAGAGTGCGTTCAATTACTTCTCTCGCATCACGTCAAATGGATGGGGCGCCACCCACCCACCGACGCAGCGCCGCCTTCTTTTTTTTCCTTTATTTATTTTGTTGCGGAGTGGGAGGGGATGGAGGGAGCAGCAGTCCTTTCTAGATTGTGATGATGAGGATGATGATGAGGAATAGGGGAGGGAAAGGGGGGAAAGGCCAAATTAATGATTAGGCGAGTTGAAACGGAAAATGAATGTCTCCCTGAATTCCTTCCCGGCCCTCGAATCTCCGCTCACCCATACGCCATCCTATGGGTCTTTCCCGTTTCTTTCTCCGCGGCTGCTGCGATTGGTTCACGGACTCTGCAATGGTGCACGATGGCTGCTCTCGGGGACCCGCCGGCTCCTCCTCGCTGAGGCCTGGTTGAGAAGGATAGACACAATCTTAAATCAATAGCAGTCTCCAATGAGCTATACCTCAAAATATGTTGACGCAAATGTTAAGATAATTTTAAATTTCATCATCCTTATCACTGGTCAACTATGCTAAGGTTGCTATGACGCAGGTATCCACTCTATTCTCCAGCCTTGTAATATTTTCACTCTATAAAATATCTTCTCAAAAGTGACTATTAGTTTTGTGATGCTATACATATAAATATATATACCATGAACAAATAAATTCACAGGTAAGGAAAGAGAGGGATATGATCACATACTTAAGAGAAAAAGGAAGAGTAGTGAGCTACCCCAGTGACAATTTTTGGTTACTCTTGTGGGCCAAAGCAAAGAGAGTTTTCTGTGAATAAACCCCCGCCGAAATCATGGTAAATCTAAGATTCTTGGTAGCGCAATTGGTAAATCACCCGGCCGGTAACCGGGAGGTTCTGAGTCCCAGTTAGGCCGTATTTGCACCCTCTAATTTTCTGGCTTTTTCACATTCACACATGCAACGTTGGCCTCGTCCTTTTTCTATTATGTGTTCCTATCTCTTTCTTTCCTTACCTGTGAATTTATTTGTATGTTTGCGCTTAAGGCGTCGTGTGAATGAATGAAGTAGTATACTTACATATACTATTATGTTCGTGATATATATATGCAAAAGAAATGGTCATTGGAAAATAACAGTATTTTAATCTCCTTTAGGCTGTGAGAATATACCTATACTTAAAGTACGTTTTGACATTTAAGAAATTGCATTTGAACACTAACGGATACAAAGAAAGGAAAGGAGAAATAGCATCAGATGTTTATTTTAGTAAATCTTGTGTCGTTTCTTTTTCACTTTTACTCACGAAATATTAACGTTTTTCTTCAAAAGTTTTACTTATATTGTTTTGAAAATCCGGTTGAGAAAGCCTCTTTGAGATGGTTGGGCACATTCTTAAATCGATAGCATCGTCTCCAAGCCGTCTCCGTCATTTATAACATTGTCTAAATGAGCCTAATTTGAAAGTGCCAATAATATACATTTGTATTCGAATTAACGCGATGACGTAGGACAACGATCTCCAATGGCAATTTCCATACTACCTCCGACCAAAGACATATCTACATCACTAACGTCTTGCAAATGACTCCACAACTATAGATACTATTTAAATTTAAGGTATATATTTAAACTCCGCGAAGACCACTAGATGTCTCATAAGTTGAGGATATTCCAAAATGTCGTATGATATACTTGTCCTTCGTCATCGATTGAACTCGAAATGAATATTACTTGATTATTAGCTCTTTCATAAACATCCGAAACGCGAAAATATTGTTCAATGGTATCTAATGTTATTTTAATATCTAAAAGATGTCAATTTTACATCACCAATATTACTTGGATGATATCAAAGAAATAAGTCATACATCAAAATGTGTTTCGAAGAGAATATCTAATAATAAAAATAGTTAGTAACCAAATATTGCTAGTTAATTTTACAAAGCACCACACAAAAGCGTTTTTCATAAATTAATTACAAAGTGGTTCTTTCTCTTTTGCATTAAGGTGGCTTCACAAGGTCATCCATCATCATCATCAGTGATTACTGTCCTTAGACAGGTTTCCACTGGACTTCTCTCCATCTTTCTCTATCCTGAGCATCCTCCTTTAGGTCTTTGTATTTTCTTCCTCTTCTTATATCATCCAACATTCCCATCCTCCTTCTTCCTCTTCTTCTCTTTCCTTCTATCTTCCCTTCTATTATTCTCCGTTCCAAACAATTCCTTCTTAATATATGCCCTAACCAACTTGCCTTCCTCTTATGAATCATATGTATTAATTTTCTTTCCTCGCCTATTCTTCTTAGAACTTCCTCATTCTTCACTCTGTCAGTCCACTTCACTTTCAACATTCGTCTCCATACCCACATTTCAAAACTTTCTAAATATCTCTCCTCCTTCTTTTTAATAGTCCATGATTCACATCCGTACAACACTACACTCCACACAAAACATTTCATAAACCTCTTCCTCATCTCTATTGGAATTCTTTTTGCTGTTAACAATGCTTTTACCTTTCCATACGCTCCTTTACCTATTGATATCCTTCTTCTTATTTCCTCAGTACAACTTCCATTCCATCTTACCAGACTTCCCAAATATTGGAAAGTCTGTACTTGCTGTATGATATTTCCTTCTAAGGATATACAAACACAACCTTCTTTTCTGCTGATTCTCATCACCTTGGTTTTATTTATGTTTAAGTTCATTCCAAATTCCCTCCCCACATCCATTATATCATCCATCACTTGTTGTAAATCTTCTTCACTTTCTGCCAGCACTGCCTGATCATCTGCATATTTAATTGTTTTTATTCTTTCTCCTCCTATTACAACTCCTCTAGCTTTTTCTAAAGCTTTCTCCATCATTTTTTCTGCATAAACATTGAAGAGCTCTGGAGAAAGGCAGCACCCTTGCCTCACTCCTCTTCCTATGCCAATTTCTTCTGTTTCATCATCTCCAATTTTTATAACTACTACCTGCCTACAATACATCTCCTTTATTAATCTCCTATCTTTCCAATCAATGCCAATGTCTTTCAAAATTTTCAATAACATATTCCAATTAACCTTATCAAATGCCTTTTCCCAATCAATAAAGCAAATGTACAAATCTCTATTCACTTCCATCATTCTTTCTCCTATCATCCTCAAGCATCCTATTGCATCACGAGTCCCTTTACCCTTTCTAAATCCAAATTGATCTTCTCCCATATTTTCTTTAATTCTTCCTTCGATTCTTTTTAATATAATCCTTGTAATTACTTTGGTAACATGGCATATAAGACTAATTGTCCTATAGTCTTTACATTCTTTGGCATTACATTTCTTTGGTATTGGTATTAGAATAGTTTTAAGTAGATCATCAGGCCAGCTCCCGGTATCATATATCCTATTGATTAAATTTGTTATTCGACTCATTGCACTGTTACCTAGGTTCTTTAATGCTTCTGATGGTATTCTATCGCATCCCATTGCTTTCCTTTCCTTGAGATCCTTGATTGCCTTTTCCACTTCTCTTCTCAGTATGTTTGGTCCTCTATTCACCTCTTCACATTCCCATTCCTCTTCCAGCTCCATCTCAGAATGATCATCTTTACTATCATATAGTTCTTTCACATATTCTTTCCATATGTTTTTGTTTTCCTCAACACCTGTTGTTATCTTTCCGTATTTATTTAACATTCCTTGTTTACTTATTTTCTTTGGCTCTCTTTTTGTGAACTTTTTAGCTGTTTTATACATTTCTTCCAATCTCCCTTGTTCTTCTAGAACTTCCATCTTTTCGCATTCTCTCTCCATCCACTCCTCTCTTGCCTTATCAGTTAATCTTCGTAGTTCATTGTTAAGTTTCCTATATTGCCCTTTTCCTTCTTCAGTGTGAACATTTTTCCACTTTCTCCTTTCCTCCATTTTATCTATCATGCTCTGAGTGATCCATTCCTTCCTATTTCTTTCCTTTTGTACAACACCAACTTCCTCTTCTAAGACTTCCCATATTACATCCCTAATGTTATTCCATTCCTCTGATACCTCATTACTTTGTCTTACATCTACCAATTTTTTCTCAACATTTTTATTATATGCTTCATTCTTCTCATTTTTCAGCTTTATTACATCCCATTTCCTTATCAACCTCCCTTTCTTAACAATCTTCAATCGTGTTCTTATATCAGTAACTAGAAGATTGTGGTCAGAGTCAGCATCTGCTCCTGGGTAGGTTTTTGCCATTTTAACACTATTCTTAAACCTTTGATTGACAATAATAAAATCTATCTGATATCTTGAAATATCTCCAGGTGCTTTCCACGTGTACAACCTTCTTTTATGATTTTTAAACCAAGTATTTAAAAAAAAAAAAAAATCATAAAAGAAGGTTGTACACGTGGAAAGGTCATCCATCTTTGATCAAATTAAATAACCGGCATACGTAACTATGGTGATGAAAGTTTTATAATTTCATTTCACTCGTAAAAGAAATGTCTCCAGAGATATTTGTTGACAAATATGCGACAAAAATTAAATTAAAATGATATTAAAAATTTTCGTTATGCCGCTTGGGTAAACGGAATTTTTAGGGGTATTTTACACTCAGTTAATAATATTTGAACGTTAGGTAATGCGTTTTTTGTGGTTGAAATTGATATAACGCTTTAAATTTGATTGCCCACTACGTTGAACCACATTTTGACCATAATTTTTAATATTACGATCGTAAAAGTTGAGTAAAATAGAAAGTGGAATGGATTTTTCTACAAGAAACTAATAATCTACTATGATCGTAGCACCTCGACCAGACTTCGTAGATAGTAAACCTCAACCTGAAGACTCCTACAGTAAAGCCTGGTTTTTACCGCCAAGATGAGTGAGATGAAAGTTGCTTAGGTAGGATACCTCGCTACTATTGTCAATACACCCTTTTCCAAAGATTGCCAACCCGCATCGTGTTAGAAGAGGAAGAATAACGAAAGAAGTGGCGATTGCAAGGCAGAAATAAATTTTACTGAATTTTTTAAGAGGATTAAATTAATTTTTGGCTTGCTATTGATCCCTCATAAGTAATATATTCTAAAGAGCGAGCTGCAACTATTTTAATTTTCCAGCGTAGCTGAATAAAATTCGTAGCTGGCGATGAACTCGTTGCCACCGATTACTAATGCGTTCAGAGTTGAACTGCTACAAATTCCCTACTAGATTGAATCAAGACTTCATTCTATTCATTAACTCTTCGCTGTGCTTCGCACCCGCTATCGACTTTTACTAAACAAGCTTTAATATAATATTTATCTGCTATAGCAGTAAACTCCGATATTTACACAAGGATTAACAGAAATCGATAAAGAAAACTTTTGCAAGCCATGTGCACAGACACACTCAATAGCGCCGGTAAATCGAGCAAAAATGGTCAAGAAAAAACTTCAGTGGAACCCATTATTCCAATATTGCTACGATAATAGTTAGGAGCCAAATCTCTGTTAACCATTCATCACCGTAGAGAAGTGCCAATAAATTTCAGACAAGTAGAAGTGGAAAATAAAAAAAAGGCGTAACGGTCAAAAAATAGTGCTATTTTAATATCCTTTGGGATGTGAGAATTTATGTACTTGTATTTTTACTTAAAATTTACGCCATTTTGGTAACAAAAATGGAAAGTAAGCTAGTGATACTTTCATATATTTTTTCGACGAAAATTCAATGTTGCCGCTGGCGATATCAAATCAATCATCATCGATTCCCTTTTGTCCAAAGAGGAAGTGATTCAATGTCACTAATTCATGGAATGAAGCTCAAATACGTTCATAATCAATTTGTGTTCTCTTTGCAGTTTCTGTCCGCTGGTTACGATTCATGTATAATAGGTATAAACTTTTATTACCTTTTCATAGATAAGGTAGAATAATTGAACAGAAATTCTTCTTCCAAGGCAAGCTTAATGAGGTGGCTGCCAAATTTCCCTTGACGCGAAGATCGATTGTGATGGACATCAATTTTCACTACCAGTCAAAAATTTTACATGTTAATTAAAAATTTTTGTCTGCTCACCGAACTGTATCGTGGGATGATGAAAGCTCATTCCAGAGTGAAGCCAAAAAATCCCGCATCCGGCGTTCCGAATAATGCGCTTCGGTTAAATAATTGAGAAATGCCAACAAGAACTATGTTCTAAAGAACAGATGCAGATTTTTTGGAGAAAGATAACTCAATGACTTCAAACAAAGATCTAGTGTATGCTCATTTTAGAATATCAACAATATTGTTTATGAACAAAACAGTGAAAACATTAAGAATTTTTATGCAAACTGACATAAAAACGTGGCACTGAATAAAAAGCCGAAAGGATGCTCTTGACATAAAAGTATCCCACAAAATCGGGAGCAAAAGTATGTTTTGAACTAGCTTCAATTTTGAGGATAGTAGTATATTAAAACGTGAATATTTTTGTGCCTAAAATTATGATGTACCCATCTGTAATGCGGTTATACAGGAAAACTAGAGGTCGCGGGTTCGAGTCCCGCCTGGGTAGGTTTCTCCTGTCCACGGCATGGTTGTTCGTGAACGTTTACTTGTTAAATTAGTTGAATATCCCGATGTAAAATGGCCTTAATGAGCTGTATTCGGTGGTTTGAGAATAAAATAAATTAATAAATAAATCACGTACATTTACGGCAATCTAAACCTTTCTTTAAGCTCCATTCGCACTGTCGAATTTTCCACATCTGTCACTATTGACATTTCATCATTTAAGACCAGTCCCAAATGTTTGATTTAACTTCAAATCACGTGCGAGAGGAGCGGTGATTGTCATACCATTGTATTGATTTCAGTTCCCTTAATTTCCGCTGCAATCTGCCGAACATTCGATTCCATCCCAAAGTTTTGTTATTCACACTCTCATTGCTCGACCAAGAGGTTTGCAGAGGTGAGTGAGGATAGAGCTCAGCCTAGATTTAGCAAAAGGCGTGTGAATTTGACCCATTCCGGTTAGGAGGCTAGTTTGTTCTATTGGGCAGCAAGAATGTTACTTAAAAGTGTTCAAATGCTTCGCTTTCCCGTATCTCACAGATTAGTTGCCAAACACTCATTCGCTTCGGTCTGTACTCTCTCCTGAAAACTTGGTGTTTATTTTACACTCTGTATTTAATCGTCCGTGCCTGTAAAAATTGTTTTCGTACCAAAAATTTCAAATTGGGAAGTTCCAATTCTGAAGTTCCAGCTTGTTTCGACTGGGGCTGTAAATTTGTAAATTAATCATCACGCCCTGTCGTAGTTTTCCAGTCTTCCTTACACTTCCTTTCCCCAAAATTCACTTGCATAGACCCATGTTGGTGGCCCCATGGGTAAGGTAGATGATTTTTTCAGCGCGTTACACTAAATTTCAAATTAAGCGGCTCATTAAAACGCTAAGTGTGTGGACTTAGGATGAATCCGGCAATGTAAAACTCGGTATAACACCTTGTTTCACAGCTTTTTATCATAAGCGACAGGTGTTCCTAAGATTTCCTACTACTATTTGTTTGAATCAAATGAAATTCGATTTTTTTTCATTCGCAAGAAAAAAAATTTAATGGCTAGCTTCATAAACTTCGCCATGACTAGGGCACAAATTTTAAAAAATATGAGGGATTCCGCCTCGATTGGATAAATTTAGAGGTTGTCTCATTAACAACACACAATTTTATACCTCAAATTTTAGGCACCACTATTTTCACGATTTGGATTAAATTTGGCACTAACCTTGGAAATTTTCAAATATTTTGCTTATTATACCGAAACCAAACATATTTTGACATATGGCCTTATGCTCTGTTCCCATCTCCAAAATCGAAATTTTCCTCACGGGATTTCGGTGCCAAATAATCCGAGATAGATGCAGTCAGAGCATTGTTGTGGAACTGATAATGCAAAGGTCATTTGAAGTACATTTTAAATTTGATTTTGATGTTGGACATTCTCATGGAGTCAAAATGTCGAAATATTTGAATTTAGTATTTAAATAAAAATGCGCTGTTTTCGGAGCGGTGAAGATAAATATATGATTAATTTAATTAATATTATGCTGGAAATCCAGAGTGAAACTCGAGTTCATTGCAATGAAGGAGAATCATCCACAGTTTATATAAAAATCAAGGAGCGATGATAAAATCAAGACCTAGCTCTTCAGAAACGAATATTGGGGTAGGAATGAGACAAGGCTGAGCTTTGTCACCCGTAATTTTCAACGCTTATATCGAGAAACTATTGATGAAATGAAAGAAAAGGACTCGTGGGTGAATATCCATGGAGACAAAGTTATCATGCCACGATTTGCCGACGAAATAGCCGTCATAGCAGAGACAGAAGGATTTGAAAAAATATTCTTTCTAATATGAGTAGGGTAATGGTTAAATATAAGCTGAAAAAAGCAGAAAGATAACCAAGGTTCTAGCATGTAGCAGAATAAAAGAAGACAAAAAAAATAAAAAGGGAAGCAAAAACTGGGAAAGGTGGATAATTCTGATATTTGGGAAGCAGGGATGCTTTGATGGACTAGCGATGGGAGAAGCAAGAAAGAAATTAGCAGCATAATAGCCCAGGCAAGGGGAGCATTCCAGCAAAAGAAAGACCTGCTTGCTGCAGGAAATTTGAACATATAAGGGAGGAAACAGTTTAATAGAACTTACCTTTGGAGTATACTTCTCTACGTAAGTGAGGCATGAACAATAATAGCAGCGGAGAAATCAAGGGTAGAAGCCTTCGAAATGTGGTGCTACAGAAGAATGATGAGGATGAAATGGATCGAACAAGTTAGTAATGAGGAAGTCCTAAGAAGAGTAGGAGAGAAGAGAATCTTCATGAAAATATTGACAAGAAGAAAAAAGAACCTTTTACGACTTATCGTTGGAGATGATAAAGTCAATCGCCGAGGAGCGAGTAGATGGCAAGAACGGAAGGTAAAGACCTCGAATGAAATTTGTGGAACAGGTAGAGAATGGTGTGAAAAAGAAGATATACGTAGGTGTGAAAAGTTTAGCTGATAGGAGAACTGAAATATGGAGCTGTTTCAAACCAATCTAAGGATTTTGACCGCTGATGATGATGAAGAAGTAATAAAATAGTACAAGGTGAGGGCAAAACAAAATGTGACTGGTTCCGCAGACTGATGTTTTGTATAAATAATTTTACGAGTTACATGCGAGTGGATGAGAGCGATCGAGCATTGAGTTGCCGATTGAGGCCGCTGATACTATAAATATTTAATGCATCTTTAAGTGTTGGTCCATAATGAAAAATCAATTCACCTTTTCACTGCCAAATTTTCTTCAAAGTTATTATCGCGTTGATGAAATTAATAATTATGGATTGCCTGTCAAACCAAATGTCCTGGGCTCGAGTCCCGACAGGGTAAGATACCCCTATCCAAGCCAATGGTGTTTCTGATCATCCTACATTATTGTTAGTTAGGTTCCACCACTGAAAAGGCATTATCCCTTTGTGGTCCAACGTCTAGGCTCGCTCGACAGGACTAGAGTAATCATTAGGTCCAACGTCGAGTTGAGCTCGACATCACAAGGCGCTGGATTATACAAGACCAATATTTCAAAAGATATTTATTAAATATTGAAAATTATCAAAGAATAAACTCTTTCATTGAACATGCACAACAGCCAGTGGATTTTTACTATAATAAATAAAATAGGAGCATTTAAAAGTCCAGCAAATAATTAATCCTGTAAATTATTTATGTTTCCGTAAAAATAAATTTGGACCAAATTGATTTTTAAAAATAGACCGTAAACGGTCAATGAAAATTCATAACAACTAATCGCTCTAGTCCCTCCCTCTATTTTACACTCCATAAACGCATTGAAAGGAATGCGGAAAAATTCTTGTGGGCTCTACGATTCAAAAACATGAAACATTTAGAAACGTATCAGAAAAAAATAGAATCCTTCTAGGTCTGGTGCTGATAGGGAGTAGGGGTTCTGAAAAGAAATAGTTTTATTTCTCTTCTCCCTTAACGTAATTTTGACCAGACTACTTGATTTAAGAAATACAATAGGGTAGTTTCCTTCATCAAAGAAAGCGAAAGCCATTGATTGCGATTCATTACCCACCATAAGTATATTCATAATAAACAAATTATTTGGTTTTAGAAATCCCAGTTTAGACGTATATTAATAGTCAATTTTAACCTCATTTGAAAAAGGCCTGATTGGCGTCCATGCGATGCCACTCTACGAGACGTCACAGGAGCCCCAGATGCTTTACGAGTAGTCAGAAGTTTTACATCGTCTGAGATTACCAATGCATGCATGAGGCACAGAGCTCAGGGAGTCATCTCTTAATAATCACCTATTAAAATTGCCTAAGGTAGGAAAGTTTCCATCGTTTGATAGGGTATTAATAATCCTCATTTAAACCAAGCGCTACCTGCTAGCTGGGTACTCTGCTACCTGCTACCAGCCTACATCGTAGCGGCGCTCATAGCCTCGCACCAAGGTGGCCTCACACGGCGGTAGCCGGAACCAGAATGACGTCACACGGGGTTTACCCAGCATTCATACTTAGCCATCGTGTTTTCGCGCGCTTGAAAATTTTCACTTTTCATTTAATCGCGAAAAATAGATTTTGTCAATTTAAAAATCTAAAGGCGAGAAATACGTACTCCAGGAGCAATAATCTTTCGATTTAGGCAATTATAAAAGAATAGGAAACCACCCTATTGTAAGATATTTCGATCTATATTGAAGAAACCTCAAGTCATTCTCAAGTACAATGATATTACACATTGCACTTTAGAATGACCTGAGGATCGGAATGCGCAGTACATTATTAAAATCAATTGTAGAAAGTTGGCGTATCTATTTTTCATTAAATCAGGATGTCATTCCATTAAATCTCGCTTGCTTCAGTTGCTATCACAACATATCATGCATTAAATGAAAATTACTCTTACTCTATGCCAGCGTTGGGTTGGACCCCTATTGGACCACATTGGGTTACATGCACAAGTAAATTTACGAGTTAAAAGCGCGTGCATGAGTACGTGCGATCGAGTTGATGATGTTGAGAGGATTCGTTCGGGTCATGTACTCACCTCGTAAGATAACGCCTCGAAGCCTGGAGCTGGTTTCGCGGTCCTCGCCTCATCCGTCCATCGGCACTCCACTCGCACAGACTGAGGAAGGCCCTTCGCGTCGCGGGGCCTCAACCACACCTCCTTCTTCTCCTCCTCCTCCTCTTCCCCTGGACCTCCTCCGCCCCGCCCTTTCCTGCCGGGGAGCGCGAAACAAACCAGTTGAGGCCCTTTTGTGACCCGCGAAGACCCCCGCCGGGACCCGTCTTCTTTTGTTCTTCTCGCGGAGATAAAAAGAAACTGGATGCCTCACTGTCCACACGACCCACCTGCCTCCTTCCCGAAATAAAAAGACCCGACCCGTTGGGCCCTCATCTGCATACATCGCGCGCGAGGAAGAGGTGCAAGTATGCAGATTTCTCCCGGGTGTTCCCTTGTCTCCAAGCGGCAGTGATGAGCCATGAGTTCGGTGGGAAATGTAAAGAGGACCGGACCCTTTTTTTTCTTTCGTGGCACGGCCGCGGGAAAAATCCGTCCCGAGGCGAGGGAGCCCTGACGCGTCAAGTGGGGTGTGGTGTTCCTCAGGGTTGCCGACTGAGACCGCCGATATTAAAATTTTTAATGTATCTTTCCATGTTGGTCCAGAATGAAAAATTAATTCACTATTCCACTACCAAAGATTCGTCAATTTACTGTCTTCTTTAAAGTTGATCGTTAGGAAAAAATCTACAGCTAACCACTTAAGAAGGATTTCTATTTTTCTTGATGGAAATAAAATGGATTAAATATACTTAGATGTCTCATGCACCATATTCAAAATTAAAAAGAATAACAAAAAGCATTCTTTTAATTTTATGACAAAAATAAACGTATAGAAATACTTTAAAGCTTTTGACATCGATCTTTTCTTCTTTAAATTCTATTATAACCTGATTAATCTTTCAACATCAGTCTTCTCCGGTACACAATCCTAATGTACGTATAAGGTGGTCAAGATTTAAAGTGCCAATTGTAAGCAATAGTAACACTAAGCTAAATAGATGTCGCTCGTTAATTATGCGCTGACGTTAATTATGCGCATTTCTAAGGAAAAATTCGCGGTTTACGAAAAGTTGTCTATTTTAAGGGCTCCTCGGCGACATTTTGTCATCCATATCGGTGTCTTGAGAATGAGGAAACGGGTCACTAAAAGCCTATGGGTGATAACTTTGCGAAGGGACTCATTCAGAGTAATGTATCTGCAAAATATACCAGTTTACACATTCGGCGATATCTCATCGTCAGCCAGGTTAATGTCAACGACAATACATTTTTTTGGGGATCAATCCCATACGAGGAAAAACGACACCACCCAAGGACTTTTTCTTGGAGAGCACAAATATCTTTTTTTTGACCCAGCAGTCAGAATATTAAGGAGAATAAACTATTTTTTTAACGTTTCAGATTTTTTTATATTTTAAAACTTCATACCGAGATTAACTTTAACCGTAATCAGGTTTTTTTTTGTAACTTTCCCATCTCTTGTCTGGGAGGTCTCCATCCAGCGGTAAAGAATCAGAGGCAAAGGTCGGAGGGTAATATAAGGGAGCCCTTTTGCATATTAGGGACAGCGGGAAAATTCACCCCGAGGGCTTCTGGAGGGTGCATCAAGTGGGGTCCCTCAGGGTAGCCGACTGGTGCCGCCGGACTTGATTGCGCGCTCCTCACCTCAACGCGAAGTTAGCGGGTACCGAAGAGGGGTTGCGGCTTCCTTAGACAGTTAATATTTCGCTCCGCGGCCGAGGCCCTTCCAGGAGATCTTATATATTGTGCACTCATTTCCATTTCGTGCTGAGCAGTTCCCATATCACCGACCTTTTGCGATTTTTTGTCCTCCAAAAGTAACTCCTTAATTTTTGCCTGCGGAGTGGGCTTCAAAAGATAAGTTAACCCTTCCCATGCAGCTATTTAGGCCACGATTTTTGTATAAATTATTCCGATGTTTCCAAGAGCTGAATTCATATATGTTATAGACATCAACTCAGTTGAAACACGAATGCATGATTCTATAAATTTAATATTAATAATGAAAAACACTTTGTTACTTCCACAAAATTCACAGTTTCTATTTTATTACCGGTTTCGGCTATTACACCATTTTCAAATACCTATTTGAAAATGGTGTAATAGCCGAAACCGGTAATAAAATAGAAACTCTGTGAATACTGTGGAAGTAACAAAGTGTTTTTCATTATTAATATGGAGCCCTTCCACCACGTAAAAGCTTCAAGTTTCGATTTTATAAATTTAATTTCTCACAAGAGGTGATGGAATAGCCGATAAAAACTATTGACACTCGCATCGAAAGCAGTAAAAATAGTGGGAATGAATTGTCGGTTGCTACTAGATTGTACTATTGCAGGTATTTCACTAGCGTCTACCTTAAAAACGTCCAATCAATTTGAGAAATGTCATGTTCAACCTCACTTTAAGCCGTCTTAAGCGTATCAAAATTTTCTGTCGAAGATTTTCCGCAAGATTTCACAGCAAATCTAGATTTCTCGTACAAGTCATTCATTTTAAAATCTGCCCAATTGAAAAAATCTACTTCGTAATCAACGACGTCGCTATGAAATTAATAACGATAACTGCAATCACAAAATAGCACTCTAATCAGCTGACCTCTACGACCACGACGACACCATACATATTTTTCTGGAATTAAATGGGCTCGCAAAATTGAAACAGGTTACGTAATTTTTGACAGTGCTTATACTGCTTGTAAACCGGGTTACACAGAGGTATCTGTAATTTTTTTAATTCTACGTACTTGTGGAAGATCAAGTGAATCGAATGAATCCCATTAAAGCCAAAAGTTAGCGCAGACAAAACCAGAGCTTTTCGTAGCTAGTAACTTTTTTGCATTGTTATTTCGGCTTATAAGTTTAACCCCGTCAGTGTAATGGCTACGTCCAGTCTCTCAGAACGTTAATTCGATTTTTCTGATAATGCAGACGAAGAATACTGAAGGTCATTCTCTTTAGAGCCCTTTCTCAACCTAAAAATGCAGAATTCACTTTATATTTCGTACAGCAATAAAATAGATTTGTTTAAAATAACGGCCTTCTTATTGGATTAATTGTAAGGTATTCGCGGTTCGTAGCCGTATCTGCACAATATTTTCTTTCGGAATAAGACGGGATTTCTCATCTTATCCGGCCTTGAGTGACTTTAACCACTGACCGAAGAAGCCAGGGAACCCGACGAAGCCGAGGAAGAAAGCGGGAATACGTGTTGTTGTCAAGAAAGACTTGTCACATTCCTTTTTTCAAGCGTACGATGATGTTGGGCGCACTACAATCTTTTTCTTTCGCAGGAGAGACGTTGGTTTGAATGGCGGTTCACACGACTGTCAGCTGCTCTCTCTCTCTCTCTTAATCCGCGGAGAGGATGAATGTAAGAGAACCTCTGACTACTTCAGAATATCTGCTTCACTAAGCACCTACTCGCTCCGCTATTTTTTGCACGTTTATTTCATTTACAACCAAACATTTCCATGTGGACCGCAACAGTAGACGAATAACGGGTGATGTTAGCACACCAGCCGCCGATCTCCACGTGTTTAAAAATAAGATTTTTACCCTTGCAAGTCAATTTGAGTAAGGAATAGATTTATTAATTGAGAGTAAAAACGAACTCCTGCAAAAACATTCGTTAGGCATAGCATTTCTCTTATTATATCATTCCTGTAAATCTTGGGAAATCATACAGTTCTTAGATGATGTTTTCTGTGTCGCTCTTAAAGATATTTGTTCTTAATCGCTCAATCAACTTAACCTTTAGACATAAACCTCCACCCAGATGCGCAGGAAAACCAGAGCTTTTCGTAGCAAGTAACTTTTTTTGCATTGTTATTTCGGCTTATAAGTTTAAACCCATCAATGTAACGGCTACGCCCAGTCTCTCAGACCGTCAATTCGATTTTTCTGATAATGCAGACGAAGAATAGCATACTGAAGGCCATTCTCTTTAGAGTCCTTTCTCAACCTAAAAATGCAGATGAATGTCTGACTTATTATAGATATGCCAAATGCTTTTGGTTCTTTTAATCCTCATACTGATGCTTTTTAAGATACAGTGAAAGTAATGACATTATCAATATGTTTTAGTCGGAACTACAAGATATTGGTCTTAAATAAATAAATGAATTGAAAGAAGAAAATCAATCACCTTTGTGATGAAAATAAGCTTCACATATTATTGGAATTTTCATTCGATACTAATTATCGAGGTCATCTCATAGGTCAATTAGGTAAAATTAGTTATAATGGGTATATTACGCGCACTTCATTGTTCCAGGAAACAGAATTCACCATTTCCGCCGTTTTCCTTTACATAACTTTTGTTGGGTTGATTCTGGACCTGCTAGGAAGCTCTCCACAAGGGATGAATTTTCTAACTGGGATAATACATATCTCATTTTTCGGATAAATTTTTTAAACGAACGAACAAGGGTTGAAAAAACCGAAGGATATTGATTCTCATCTATGTTGGGAAAAAACCCCACATCATGAAAATGCCCACATACGAACGGGGGGCACGAAAAACTTGCGAAAACCTACCGATTAAGAGCTGAGGTAAACATGGATATATTCACATAGAAGAAAATCTCTCCCAACACCAGGAAATAATAAACTAAAATAACCAGGAGATGAAGATTTAATCTTGCCTAGTGTTTGTAGGATGTAACATAACTCGCTGCAGTACTTGAAAAAGTGTTATGTGCAGTATTTATTTGAAGAAGACGAGTGATGATGATTTTTGTAGCGGTAAGTCAAGGCTGGTCCACTCGCGGCATGCGGTCACAATGAATGATTCATTAAATCTAAACTTCTGGTGATGATTGATCATGAGTTTTTCAATTCCCCCCCATTTTGAGCCGTGTACTCCGCCAAGTATGTGAATTTAACCACAGAAGCACGCTCGTAAAAAATGACGGTGAAGACAAAGAATATGCAGCTGGCGTCGCGAGCTAGGTTTTAACCAATTAAAAATGCTCATTAAAATGGTAGTATGATTTGATATATGTATGAGTAATATATGGAAAGAAAGCATTGAGTGTGTGGGAGAATAAATTTTGGAAAAAAATAGCGTGGGTAACTTTTATTATGCGAATAAAACGCGATGAAAATAAAAGTATCGGAATGCACCTTTTTATGTCTACACCTTAACTTTGCATAAGAATAAGTTTTCATGGACGCGTTTCAGGCTTAGAGACGCAAAAACCGAATCTTTAGCCAATCCTTTAGGCTGGAATTCTTCGCGTGAGTTCGCACGGGACGCGTCGCCTGAAGTTGGAATCTTTTCAGCTTTCGGTGTGCGGAACTCGCCAACATGGCTGCGTGCGTGTCTTTTCTCTGTTGATGAATTCATTTCATTCGAAATAAGGGAGAAATATACTTAGGTTTACAATTTTAGAGACTACAAATACTAGCAGAGTGAAGCAGAAATCTCAAATATAAAGCCTGAAAGTATATAGAAGTATTTGTTGAAATGGAATATTAGGAGAACTTTAATTCTTAATGATTCTCAAAGGTTAGGAATGTTGAAGCTGGAGTAATAACATCCTTGTGTTTTGCAGCGAATAATATGACGGCCAGATGCAAGTTTTTACGTGATAAATATCACACCCTGTACCTACTTCAAATTGACGTGTGGATGGCAGTAATGGGCTCACAGAGAAAATGAAATAGTTATATGTGAAAAAAGATGTCCAAAAAAGATGGCTACAACACTGCTACTGTGGAAATCTTCACGTTCGTCGCGTTTCATTTGTTTTATTGTCGTTCCTCTGCTGCAGATAGCGGGCGGGAACCTCCTACACGTAGGTTCGCCTACGCATAGATTCGCTTTAATGTGAACAGTTCACGCGAAGAATTACGTGTCTCGTCGCGCGCGTGAGCGGCACATGCACCCATGGAAAGGCGCCTTTTTGTCTTACGGCTTTCACCTCTATTTGTAGATACGTAATTTATCACGCCTTATGCCTCCTTCACATTACGATTGTCCGAGCGATCGTCCTGACGATAGTTGGCCGAACAAGCCGTGTGAATGCATGTCCTGACAATAGTTCACGTAGTTCCGAACGTTGCCACTTTACGATGGTTAGGCGCTGGGAAACCGGAAACAGAAGCGACAAGAGAAAGACGAAAAGCTCGTGAAGCTCTATTTTTTTCATGGATTTGTCTTAGGAAGGAAGAATATGGGCGGAAGAAAAATTATCCGGTAAATACACGTTGAACACAGTAATATCTTGTCCCTGCATACCAGCGCTTTGCTAACCGTCAATTTCCCGTTCTTTTTAGATGTCAGCACTAGAGGGCAGCACAGGTTTTAGCAATCGTCGTGTGAATGCACGGTAGTTCCGACGATTGATGAAACAATCGTAATATGAACGAGGCATTACGGAATTCATCTCACGGCATACGTCCCCTGACATACCGGGCATTATAGCGCCACGTTCACGCCCTTCAAGGTGCCAACAGCAGCTGGGTGTGGTCTCGTGGAAGGGCCAACCCTTCCGTCCATGTAAAAGGTTAGTTCCGGGTTGGATCGAGCGCACCCTGACCCGTCCGACGACGGAAGCGGGGGCAAGTGGTCCCTTCCGATCCACGAGTGGTCACTTCCTGCTTGACCCGCACAATGCCTCAAGCAGTGGCCACGACTGTGGAGGGGGGAACTTTGATGCGGACGGGGGAAGGGACAGGGGGGGATCCACATCTACATATGACACCTCTGGGGTGTTTGGCAGGGGGTGATTAATCACCAATATGATATAGGAACCCCACATGCGCAGCAAATAGTCATAAAAAATACTTTTATATATTTACTCATTCAAAAACAGATTATTTGGCGGTAGAATTGAATATAAAGCTTAAAATTAGCAGCTTAAACGAATATAAACTATAAAAAAATCAATTAATTGACCAAAGCTTGAGAATCAGGAGATATATGATTCTCGGAGCTGCCTCTTGAATGTTCCGAAGAGCATTTATAGATCCAAGGAAAGGAAGGTAGAAGCATGGTTTTGAACAAGGTAGGAAATATGCAAAAAAATTATCTGTAGGCGAGAGAAAGATGGAATTTAGGTTGGTGTATTAGATAGTTTTTACGAAAAGTGCGGGTGGGACTTTGAAGAAAAAAGAATGGGAGTATTTCAAAGGATCGGTACTTATAATTAAAGGCAGTTTAAATGAAAGTATATAAGAATACGTAAACGTTCTTGAAGTTGATATGAGCTCCTACCAAGCATTCAGCACTAAATGCAACACGAGGCCGTCACACTAATATGTGCTCTAATATAGAAGGCAAAAATTTGCCAACAGCCAATAGTTCAAATAATTGTATCCTCGCCGAACGGAACAGATTTCAAATTCCATAAGTCATTGACGAGGATCCATGTAACATTCCATAATTTATAAATAGAATGGGTAAAAATGGCGGTAATTATTAGAAATCGTAGACATGCAACATGAAATAAAAGGAAGTAGAAAAAAAAGTCCCTGATAGAGCAAAACTGTCTTATTTCACTATTCTCCCTCGGCGGAGGTATGAATTAATCGCATAAAGTCATTATTATCATCTGCGACCCCTCAGCTAATCGTGGTTTTATCAATGATCAGATTCGCTGGCTAATTATGGAGTTCTATTCAGAAAATATCATAGGAACCATTTTATTTTAAACACTTTTATTTCGTACATCTTATTAATATTTCTCTAATCGGCATGTGTTCATTATTTGGTGCCAAAAATGTTGAAATATGGTCGTTGACGGCGTCTGTCGAGATCGACACCGGTCACGATTGACATTTGGTAGTGAAAAAAATACTTGCCTCTATCTTGAAATAAATACTTCAATCCATAAATTCCACCTTACCAGGCTTGAATCTTCGGATTTTATTTGTCATAGATAGTGGGCGACATCGGTCGTGATCGACGTCGGTGTCGATTGACATTTATTAGTGAAATAAATACTTGCCTCCATCTTGAAATAAATACTTCAATCCATAAATTCAACTCCATCACGCTTGAGTCTTTCGATTTTGTCATAGATAGTGGCCGACATCGGTCGTGATCGACGTCGGTGTCGATTGACATTTGGTAGTGAAATAAATACTTGCCTCCATCATGAAATAAATACTTCAATCCATAAATTCAACTCCATCACGGTTGAATCTTTCGATTTTGTCATAGATAGTGGCCGACATCGGTCGTGACCGACGTCGGTCGCACGGCGATTTGCAAAGGTATTGACCGGCGATCGACCATTCGCGATTGACTCACTCAAGTGAATGGTGAACAGCGATAGGCATCGCTGAAATGACCGACCTGGCCCATTACTAATAGGGTCCTTCCTCTGCCTCCGCGTGGGAAACCTTTCAAGGGCACCCTTCGCACCAACTGCGTGGTGGGTATAGAGGGGGGGTATAGGCGGTTGAAGACGGAACCACCCCCCTCCCTCCCTCATCTCCATTTTCACCCCCCCTCCATCGGCCACACCCTTCAACTCACCCCAACCCCTTTTGCACTCTTTTAATTTTTTTCTGGTGTGCTCCCGTGCGCCCCCTGTCCCTTTCTTTTGTTTCTTTTTTCATGTCGCTTCAGTCGGAGCGTCTGTCTTTCATGCGGTCCACTGCCACGCCCCCCACCTCCCCTATTTCTTCTCCCTCCTCCTCCTCCTCCTCCCTATACCGGACCCTTTACCCCTCCCCCCTACCACCCATCACATCCTGAGCAAACGGCCAAAGGAGGGAGGGATGGAGGACAGATGTCGACTTTCGAAACAATATTCATCCTCACCCTCCCCTCCAAAAACCCACCCCACCACATTAAGAGGGTAAGACGGTCGCGGGAGGGAGGGTAGAAAGACTTTCGGATGCTCGAAAATGAGGGGAAGGATAGTGGGAGACGGAAAAAAAATGGAGACGCCACCGCCGAATTAAATTGAACTTTGGCTGAATGAAATCAGGCTCGCGTGGTGCTTCGCGTCTCCTCGGCGGCGGTGGTGTTGATGGCGACGCGCTCATTGGATGCATTCGAATCTGGCCTAAGTTTTTATTTTTTATTTATACAAGGGTTGACCAGAAAGTAATGTATCCATTTTTTTCTTCGGCATTTATTTATTGCGCATTATGAGAATCATACACAAGAAAGAATGATGTTTCAACTACACACTCTATTTTTCCACGTAATCTCCGTCCCGTTTTAAAGCCTTCCTCCAGCGCGAAACAAGGACGTGTATGCGTTGTTGGTGCCAATCCTTGTTCTGGCCTGGGAGCACTTTCTTCACTGAGAGAACCACATTCTCGTCGTCCGAAAAACGATTCCTCCACTACACAACCGCTCAATAATCGCCCACCGAATCAAATCCGCTCATCTAGTAGCCCAATAATACGAATGCGCTACGGAACAGTCACGTCGTGGTCGCGCCGAAGGCGCAATTGAATGCTGTACCGGTGAGCCCTAGCTCACCCCAACCAGCCAGTTTACAATGATTAATTTAAAAATGGCACACGTGTACTGTTGTGGGTGTATTGTGTTGTCTATGTGAAATAGAAACTTATAACTAAAATATTTCAAAACAAAATGGCTTTTTTGATAGCCATTACATTGGTACAACATTACAGATGTTATTACGTTATGAAATGTTTTTTTATTATTATATATTTTATGATATTTTTTCAAATATTTTATTATTTTTTGCCATATCTTTTTGATCTTTTTTAAGTATTTTAAAAAATTAATCTTTGCTACATAGTATTAGCAAAAACATTATCATTGTAATTTTATATGCACATTTTTTATTCTTTTATATTTATTTTTTTTATACAAACAAATATTTACTGTTGAAATTTAATTCATGAATAATGAAACCTAAGATTAGAAGGAGGTCAAGACATAGAAAAGACTCATAGAAGAGTAACTTGATGAGGCAGTGTGTCGTTGGAATACGAGGATCATAATTCCAGATGTCTGTAAGTAAAGTGTTTTTAGTTCCCTTCAGCCTGGACTTAAAATTAGTGACAAAGTGGGAAATAAAATCATTTATGGTGGGGAGTTTGTGCATAGTTAAGGTATCGGAGATTCTGACAAGACGACTAGTTTGAAGAAGGTGACGTATTGATTTATTCTGGAAGATTTTCAGTTTTCTGCGAATGGATCTATTTTTGGCGAAAATCTCGTATGCATACAGTACGACCGGTCGGATGATGCTCTTGTATAGCAATATTCGAGAGCTGTGGGAAAGTGGAGAAGGAACATAAACGCTCACCCTAAATTCTCCAAGCTTCGGGGATGAGCGCCTCTTGTGCTCCGGACACTGCCACCTGAGCGGATTCATATTGTTGGGCTACTTGGTGAGCGTATTTGATTCGGAGGGCGATTGTTGAGCGCTTGTTAAGCGGAGGTATCAAAAATGTCTTCCACGAATGGCATCCTGTGATGGCCCATACAAGTGGAAGTCCGAAGGAGCCAGGTCAGGGGTGTAGAGTGGATAGGGTAAAACTGTCCAATCATGTTTTGCCATATGTTCAGTAGTCCTCAAACTTGTGTGAGGCCAAGGGTTATCCTGTTCAATCAATAAATCTCTTCGATTGGTATGGCGCCGAAGTCGCTGTAAGAACGTCTTGAGATTTGTTAATATGTTGACCGAGGGCGTACCCAGGATCAAAACTTGGGGGAGCAAGCCGTGGTCGTTCATGTTCTAACACAGAAAATGTTATGAAAACAAAATTTCATGAAACTTAAAACAGCGCTTCATTGCGTATAAAATCGTTTCAGGCTTAATTTTGTGGAATATTGCTATATCCATTATTAATTCTATATTATCATATATAATTGACCATGGAAATGACACCAAGTATCGAAACAATGGTCGGTTAAGTGATAAATAAAATAGTGTGGATATTACCATTTGTGCTTTAATCATGGAGCGCTTCATTAGCTTTCAAATTATTTGCTCGGAAAAATATTTTATTTGAATTACATGATTTATCCTCACATCATTTTTCTTGGATTTAAAGAAATATTGTTCAAATATATCGTTTTGCTTCTGGGGGGGCCAGCTGCTCCCTCCTACCCCCACCTGGGTACGCCCATGATGTTTACATATGCTTCTGAATTAATGGCTCCGCTTCTTGGCTTCAATTAAATCGCAATGGCACATAAGCTCGCTGTAACATGTCATGTGTGATAGCCGTGGATGATCTCCCTGATCTCGGCAAATCTTGGAACATTGCAGAACCGCCTTCTGATGTTCTCGTCCTCTGAACCCAGCGACTAACTGTACTTCTGTTGACAGCAGATACTACGGGGACTTTGCACAAACGCTTGTGAATATTCTGTTCAGTTTCTTTCTCTGCAGCGGGAAATTCAGTGACGACACCCTGCTTGAAAGGTACATCGCTTACAGACGATATTTTGAAACGGTCCTTCGGCTAAGCTATCTATCGGAAAAAAACATACATTTTGCTTGCGCACCCATGAAACTTAAGATAATCCATACGTTACGTACGATCTCATCTCGTATCTCATTGGCACCATTGTTGTCAGCTGAGAAAAAAAATTGTGGTGCATTACTTCCCTGGCAACCCTCGTACATATTATATCAGGGCACGAAGTTGCACGGTGGCGCCATTTCTAGAGAGTGTGAATGTGTGCGTCACCAAAGTCTATTTAAATTTATTTTAGATTCCCTTAGAGGGATTTATTCCTTTTGGGATGCATGCTGTTTCCCAAATAAGGGGCGTGAAATTAAATGTAAAAAGGGCTCCCGCGGAACCCAGTCCATAAAAAACATTTGCTTGCCACCATGGGTGCATTTAAGAAGCTTTCATGTCCTCCATAAACGTCATCGTTTGCCTCAGACGTCCGTCATGTTGAAATGAATAAGGAAGAAACTAACCGTCCAATGAAATTTTATTATCCAAGTGATTGATTTAGTTTTTACAAACTGTGATTTAGGTTGTATTACTATTTATTAATCATATTAATATTAATATTTTTCACTCACCCACAAAAACTATTATTTGTTGTATACCTAAATAGTTTCATGGCATAACAACATAATTAGGAGCAATATGTATGAATGAAAACGTCTGTTTTTCCGTTCATTGATACATTAATAACTGAGGTTTTGTTGATCAAACTGTTGTTAAAGATAATTTAATTCATGAAGTATACAATATTTCTTTACGAAAATAATATAAAAATGATAGAATCAGGAATAAAAATATTCTTGAATTGATAATGGGAAAAAATTTCCTCCCAAGTGAGAAATTGATCTCAGATTGCGCCTGCTACAGCTATGACTTCTACTTACACACGGAGACTGCTGCATTTTAATTTTTAAGGTCATTTCGAGTGACGTTGGAAAATAAAAAAAAAAACTGATTACAAATTAAGTTATTTCTTTTTGGCCATCTTTGGCATGTAATTCGTCAGTACTTCTGTAATTTTTGTGGATTTATTGACCTTTATGATCCTGCTTACAGCGGAAAACTTAAATATGGAAGTAAAGAAACAATTTATAAGAACCTACATTTGGAGTATGCTCCTATACGGATGTGAGGAATGGACAATGAACGCAGCGGAGAAAGCAGGGATAGAGGCCTTCGAAATGTGGTGCTCTAGAAGAATGATGAAGATCAAATGGATCGACCGAGTTAGTAACGAAGAAGTTCTAAGAAGAGTAGGAGAGAGGAGAATCCTCATGAAAACCTTAATAAGAAGACGGAACAACCTTATACGCCGCATCTTGAGACATGATGGCCTGATGAAGACAATCGTCGAAGGACAAGTGGAAGGTAAGAACGGAAAAGGAAGACCTCGAACAAAATATATGGAACAAGTAAAGAAGGATGTGAAAGAGAAGAAATACGTAGGTGTGAAAAGATTAGCTGATAGGAGAACTGAGTGGAGAGCTGCGTCAAACCAATCCTAGGATTGTTGACCTGTGATGATGATGATGGTGTTCGGCCGATATTAAACGTCACGCGCAGTTTCAGCGAATGCAAGGAGTTAAACTCAGGTAGAACCTTCTTCGAAGCCCATTCTCCTTACATTGCCATGCTTGACGGACCGTAAGATCCAAACGTCCAGCACAACGAACCTCCGTAATTCGCAACGACAATGAAGGAACTTCGATAGTGTAGTGCTCTGGAAACTAGGGGTCTGGAAAGCATATGTCCGTTTCTGATCCTGATGGGAAATATGATTCTCATCTAAAAAGTTCCACCTCATTCCAATAGAAACGATAGCATACAGAAACAATCTAGAATTATAACCACTGTTATTTCGTCTCTATTTAATCATTATTTGAGTTTCATTATTTAAAAGTAAAATGAGCCTCTGAATTTTTTTAAATTTTGTATGATATACTTCTAAAGTTGCCATCCTAATTGAAGTAAAATGACATTAAACATTAAAATGGAGTTGCTTCCGTTTAAGCATCCATAAATATTTAGCTATTTTGCCTTATATTTTTCATATTAGCATATCATCATAACATTGTTTAATAGCTCATTGATTTCGTGAAATCACAACATGGAGTACCTACCCGATGCTTCATATTTGTGCCGCTGTTACTTTCACCTGACTTCTTTGATTTTCTCTTCGCACTTAAGTAGGCCGTGATACTTTATTTTATGTATTCTGAAAGTGTTATACTTCACTTTAAGAGCTATTGATATAGAGTGGCATCGCGTTAAATTCACCTAAATTATTTGTGTTTTTACGAGACCGATTTCTAAGGAAATAAATGAGTTTTGCGTGTTAAAATGGACCATAGTTTATGAATATAAAGTTTTGAGGAACTTACAGTTTCAATGAATTTATTTATCCCAACACGACCCTTCGGTCTCCCTCAACGGCGGAACTATTCAATAAACCCATTTCATAACGGCAGCTAAGATTACTAAATCCCCGTGTTAATCCCATTTAAGGCATGTTATCCTATTTGCCATCCCTTCAATTCAATGCGCTAAATACGGGGGGGTGTCCGTAAGGCTCAATTAGCGTAAGCCCTAGTATACTATCATCACAGTGCCATAGATATTACAAGCAGCTATCGTATGTCTCGTTTGGCACACTGTTTACCGTTTTCTTCGCGTAGAGACAAGTTTCTAAATTAATAATAATCTTCGAAGGGCCGAAAATGTCTTTTCTCCAAGTCACCTCATTTTCTAGTATAAGGTTAAAATTGATGTTTTTGGCATATGTGGGTTTTTATCATGAGGGATAAATAGTAACTTTTGCACTGCCAGTGAATATCCATGTGAATTAACTGGATGGACATATTTAAATAATGAATTCCCTTGCATTAACCCATAACCAGTGACGTGCAATTTTTATTACACAACCAGTGACATGCGGTCTGGGAGATCGCAGTAAATCAAATATTCATCAAATGCTGCAATGCCATTTGTATTGCTTAGTTTAATGTTTATTTATATAAGTCATCATCATCACTGGTCAACAATCCTACGATTGGGTTGACGCAGCACAGCACTGAATCCTCATATCAGCTAATTTTTTCACACCTACGTATTCCTTGTCTTTCACATCTTTCTTTACCTGCTCCATACATTTTGTTTGAAGTCTTCCTTTTCTGTTCTTGGCTACCACTTGTCCCTCGACGATGTTTCTTCGTGACATCACGTCTCAAGATGTGACCTATAAGGTTGTTCCGTCTTCTTATTAAGGTTTTCATGAGGCATCTATTCTCTCCTACTCTTCTCAATATTTCACGTAATTATTCTAAAAATTATATTTAATTTCATGCATTACCAACACAAAACAATTTTTCGGTAAAAATAGTTTAAACAGCATCAAAAAACGGATACAATTGATTAGGATACACTTAATTAAATACTCTTAGTTACTCCCTCTTCCCGAATAGCTATATTTTGGAGATACCCGGAGCAATAGGATATCTTGGTTTCCCCTTGCCAGGCACTAGGCTTCGTTCCCCACATGATTTAATGCTGTACAAATCGGTATAGTACCACTTGGAGGAGGATGTGAATAGCCATGCTGTTTCGTTGGTAAAAAGCACCGTATTGGAGGAAATTGGTCCAACTACCGATTCTTTTTATTGAGATATATTTGCACAATATATTTGTGATAGTTTAATTGCAAAAAGGAGTGCGGGTTTTCTTTAAGAGTCTCATACGTTCAAAATGATAGGATGTAGCCATATCGCCACGGGGGGGGGGCGGATTAGGGTTAAAGCTTCCACTAATGGTTTTACGACAAGGGCCTTCAACCCGCGGCCCCTAGAGGCTGAAGAAAATATTATATCGCGAACCAAATATCGACACACTCGTCAAAACCTCTCTTTGAAGCAAACTGTATTGTATCGCGCCACACAATATAAAATACATATCGACGTACTCGTCAAAAATAAGCTTTCTCAATAATCGCATTGATTGATTGAACTTTTAAACCAATAAAAATTATTTCACTTTAAAATTATAAATATTTTAATGATATTAATGGAGTGGTAAAGTGACATGTAGCATGAAGCAATGTAGATATGTAGAAATTTTTTTATGAATAAGCATGTATATTTTTCTAGTGTGCGTAATATTTCTATGACCGTGCGGTGTGCATGTGGCGGTCCTCTTGCATGCTGCATGTTGGTGATTTTTCACCCCCTGTCAAACACCCTAGAGGTGGCTAGCAGGGTATTATGTAGATATAGATGCAGATGTAGATTGTAGCCCTCCGGATAATGTGAAATCGATTTTTGGCCCTTGCATTAAGAAAGGTTGAAGACCCCTGGTTTACTACTTTCATGCCAATGCAAACCGTTAATATTTAAACTAGATGCGTGGGAATAGAGATCGCAGGTTTCAAGTCATATCTCGCGACCCGACCGCGGATGAGGCCCCATCATCAACGGGCCGCAAGTGCCACACCCGTGAGTTATCCTTCCGCGGGTCGACCAAGGGTCTGGGGGGGAGGAGGAGGGGGAAGGGACCTTAACCCTGACCCGACCCCACGAAACGGTCGCGAGGGTCGGAGGTTTAAGACAAAAAATAATGCCCAAACTTCCCCTCTCTCCCGATGGTGGTGCTCTCACGTACTAAACATTTGTACCCACAGACAAGCAGGAATATGAGAGTGATGGGGTAAGGAAGGTGCAGATGCATAATTGCCGTGGAGGCCCTGCTGAAAGGGGTCTCTCGCTCTGTATTCCCGTGTTTCTTTTCGACCCCCGCTACCCTCGACTTCATTTACTTCTCCCACTTCTCCTTGCCGAATAATGGTGTGTGAAAACCATTTTTGTTAAATATCTGAAGCTTATGGGTGGTCGTATCGGAGGAAAGGTATTGGAGCTGAAAACGAGAAACGAGTAAGGGAATTTGTGACGAGAATAGTGGCTTGAGAAGAAAATGTAGAAATTATTCAATATTCAAGAACCCTACCCCGATACTTAGGATTACTAGTACAAGGAATATGCCGAAATATCTTGCGCGGAATTACCAACCCAATCAAACAGCTGTTTACGGCGATTCCTTGTACTTATAATTTGCATTTCATCCATCTTAACCAAAAATTTGCTATTGCAGGGGCAAAATACCAATATCGATTCCAGGAGAACATTACAAATTCATCTTCCTCGTATTTTTTTGGATACTTTGTGCAGAAAAAAATTGAAAGGAAACGGTGGCGCGGGGAAGAATCCGGCCTTATGCAACCCGCATCGCGTGTCTATCCCGCTGTGCTGTTGACGTGATATCACGTCATAAATAAAAAAATTCATAGCTAACAAATTAGAGCCAAGAAATATTTGTCATTATTTTTCCCAGGTCTTTTGGTATACATGCATGCGTTTTACATTAAAAAACGGAAGCCGCACCGGGGGATAATTTTGAGTTTTAGATGGTCAGCATTGAAAGTGTAGAGAGATCGGAAGGTAGGACGGCCTACGAGCCACCCGTCACGTTGGTAACGTCATTCTCCTGGTCAATAAATGAACTACCAGTCACTACCAGTTTCTGTGAGAAAATTGTTTACTCCTACAGTAATTAAATAAAATAATTTTAATTTTAATGCCCAGTACCTATTCATGCCGGTAAATGCTGTGAGCTGTGAGTTAATTCAACTTGAAGCAAAAAATCAATACGTCATTGGTAAATTCAAGTTGAAATATTTTTGCAAATCTTGCGAATATGCACGCGTTTTTTTTTTCTTTTTCTTCTATTAAAAAATTGATCCTATTTTACAATGCATAATAGATTTTGTGCATAATCAGGCCATGCTCTTTAAGTAAAAGAGCTTGTGCATTCAGTTGCAAGAATATTGACTCTTGATTCATGTACACTTACTTTTAAAAGTCATCAAAATCGTAGAAAAGAATTAACTATTCAAACTCAAGCGATTCTATTAAAATTTATTCTTGAAAATGAACGTCTCAAATATGTGTGCCAATCAAACTATATTTTAAGCAGCACTACGATAAAGAGAGCAACTTAGCCGTGCGAACATGTATCTACTTGATTTCTGTGCAAATTAATATCGGATTTCAATATTCAGGGCAAATTTCAATCTTAAAATCGGTTGCTTCATATGTGTTGCAACTCAGCTTTTAATATTTGATGCACGCCATAGGGAGTATATGGAACCAGAAAAATACCTCTAAGTCAATGCGCTTTACTATTATGGGAATATATTTTGCATCGCATGCATACTGCAATTTCCGCGAATTTACGAATGATCGTAAGCACGACAGTAGTTGAGTGGGCGCTTTAGGCCGTTGTCGTTTAAGGCCGTTTTACACGGGGCACGGAATTACGCAGGTTAGAACTGCATCAATTTCTAAAATGGCGTGAAATTGCGCGAATACACGAAAGAAATTAGAACAGAGGCTATTTTTAAGGCCGTTTTACACGGTACACGGAATTGCGCAGGTTAGAGCTGCATTGATTTCTAAAATGGCGTGGAATTGCGCGAATGCATGAACGAAATTAGAACAGGGGCTATTTTGCCGTCTCGCATCCACGCATTCTCGCATGTGTTCTAGCAATTCCCCGCTTTACACGACGCAATTTTGATTGCGCCTTCACACGTACGTCAGACTGCGCAATTCCGTGTACCGTGTAAAACGGCCTTTACATCTCACGTCCACGCATCCTCGCATGTGTTCTAGCAATTCAGCGCATTACACGACGCAATTTTGACTGCGCCTTCGTTCACACGTCAGGTTGCGCAAGTACGTGCCTTGTGTAAGACGGCTTTTATACTTATTCTGATGCACTATAGGTCCAAGCAGGATTTCCAACAAATAAATCGACGGCGCTTGCGGTCATGGACAAAATCTGACTCTCTATTGATGTATGTTAATTTGAGGCTATCCTCAGAACGCAGGGCAATATTTTAATACTTTTTTTTACTTTTTAATTGGAAAATAGTGTTATGGAGGATATTTCTTTTGAAATACCGTGCTTCATCGACCTGCAGGTAATACATTTTAAATGTGGAAATATTTCAATAAAATGTAATTGCATTTTTCTGCTGTTATTAATTGCGTAAGACGCGTTTCGGCTCACAGTGCCATCATTTTCAACGTGCATTGGTTCACAGAGTCGTCATCCGATAAAAATCTTGGACCAAATTATGGCTCTGTAAGCCGAAATGCTTCGTACGCATTAAGAAAATTGTGGATAAATCCAATTACAGTTTATTTTCAATGTCTTACAAGAGTTAATTATTTTTAACTATATTTTTATTGAATTAATTAATTTCAATTCAATAATTAAATGAGAATAAATTAAAAGTAATTAAAATAAAATTGAACTCTTCTACTTTATCACACCTGAAGCGGCAACTATGAAAATGATACCACTCTCCTTCTGAAATTCTGTTAAAAAAACTTCCATGAAGGCTAAAACATCCTATAAGATGGGTTCTTAATATTGCTTCAATTTTCGAGTGCATGACCTTAAGCAATACACAGCAATAGAGAAAGCTAAGTGTGGTCTCAGAAAATAAGTGGCGCCACTCAAATTTTTGGGTAACTTTTTTGACTCTTAAGTACGAAGCTACAGACATTAAGGAATACATGTAAGAGGCAAAGATAGTAGGTGCATATGCATAATTGCCGGGGAACTCCATGATGAAAGAAGAAGAGGGGGGGTTCGTCTCACCCTCGATGTATCCATGTTTCTTCCCCCTACCACTACCCTTCCAAACCCCTCTATTTCCCCCACCCCACGTCACCCCCGCCGCGCCATGAAATCGGAACAGAGACATCCATTTGCATGCGTGAAGTCGGGAGTGAATTGCTTCATGTCGCCATTTTTTCTAAACCCTCTTACCCCCCCCCCCCCCACCCCTTTCTTGTGTTTTCTCTTCCAAACCCCCGTCCCCTCCACTATTCTACCCCCCCATTTTTTTCCTCTCCGCTCTCTCAGATTGGGGGGAGGGTTGTAGCCAGCAAATGAAGGAGGGGTACATTGGATGGAAAAAAAAGAATAGGTTACCATCCCCCACCCTGACGTTCACTCTTTAAAATTTCTATCCCTTTCTTTTTTTCTACTCATATACGCACAGGGCTCTCTCATACAGTAGTATCTCCACGTATGCATCTACTGCACACATTGTCTCGCTACTCATTCAACGTTTTGTTTCACTTCCCCGACGCGAGGGGCACTCCCGTCTGCAAGGGCTTCTCCCCTCCATGCTTTTAAAAAGAGCTCATTCGCGCTGCGTATCGCGAAAGACGCGGAGACTGTTAAGTCTCTAACTGGTACACCACGCGACCCAGGATTGAGTCCCAACAGCCAAGTTTTAAAATTTGTGAGGGTGGATTTCATGAAAGTTCTTTGAAATCGTGTCGAAATTGAAAAGTTTCCGCTTTCCTCATAATATTTGTTGATTCTGATGATTAAACAGCCTGCGGAAACCTTGTTTGCGATTAATTTCTTTAATCATTGAGTATTGTTTGTAACGGTGTAAATAATGTTGACTTTGACCGTTATCGCTTGGGTCAAGCGTCATTCAAACTACGTGAAAACTATTTTAGCTTTCCTAAATGCGCACACATTTTTCATAACTTCCTACAAAGGTACTAAAATTGTTCATACATTATCGTTGATGGCAAACTGCCGCATATGCGGAGCGTGTAGGTTTGTTTCGTAGCCATATAGATGTCTTTTCCAGAATTTACCTCTTAATATTAAATCATATGTATAGTTTTTTTGTCCTGACACATGTTCTTCCATGATTCACCGTTTCAGTTAACAAAATAAGAATGAAAAGTGCTTTTTAAAAATCACAAGGGCTTTGCTTCTACAAAAAAATACGTTATTAATTCATTCATTCAAAATCGACCCGTTTAATTTTCTCGATAATTTAGTTCGGTTTCCCTCTCATTTCTATCTATGAACTCATCGAGGCATGGGTAGTGGATTAGAACGTTAAGTGTTCCCGAGGGCTCATTTGTCGCTAATTTTTGTCTGGTAAATCCGCCTTAAGTTGAAGAAATAAATATTTGCGATATGAACCGTGCTGGCATTCGATGAGAAATGCACTTAGGTAATTCCGTCAGTGGGTGCCGGTTATGTTTATGCCGATGTCCGTGGGCCGTCTTACATTAACAAAAAGAAATGCTATGGAAGGAATGATTGTATCTACTCTACATCCGTTGCCTTCACTACATTTTGGTCCAATCATAATAGGATGGTTTCCTATTTTTTTTATTGCCTAAATCGAAAGATTATTACTCCTGGAGTATGTATTTCACGCTTTTAGAGTCTTAAATGACAATATCTATTTTTCGCGATATAATGAAAAGTGAAAATTTTCAAGCGCGCGAAAACGCGACGGCTATGAATGCTGGGAAAAGCCCGTGTGACGTCTGGCTGTTGCTGTGTAAGGCCACCTGGGTGCGAGGCTATGAACGCCGTTATGATGCAGGCTGATTGCTGCCGAGCATGGCGGTAGCGTAGAGTTCCCTGCTAGCAGGTAGCGCTTGGCTTAAATAAGGATTATTAATGCCTTATCAAACGAAGGAAACTCTCCGAACTGAGGCAATTTTAACAGGTGATTATTAACAAACGTTTCCCTGAGCTCTGTGCCTCATGCATGCATTGGTAATCTCAGACTATGTAAAACTCCTGACTGCTCGTATAGCATCTAGGTCCCTGTGACGTCACGTGGAGTGGCATCGCATGGGTACCAATCTGGCCTATTTCAAATGAGGTTAAAATTGACCATTGGCATTCGTCTAAACTGGGATTTCTAAAACCAAATAAGTTGTATATTATGACTACATTAGTGGTAGGTAACGAATCGCAATCAATGCCTTTCATTTTCTTTGACGAAGGGAACTACCTTACTCTCATTCTCAGTCGACAACAACTAATAGAGCAAAGGTCCTAAAATCAACTGGCCTACATTATCAGGGTTGATCATGGGTAAAAACATTTTATCATCCTCTTGAGAGATTGGTCAAATTATAAAGAAACTTACTTGGGCGACGATTCGGTGCAAATTTGCTGCGAAAGGTTACCAGTGTAGTAAAAGAATAATTCTTGGATATCCAATCGTTTATGAGGGCCTTCTCTATAGAATGCGAATTTCTCGCATGCCATTTGTAATTCAAAAAATTCAAATCCTATCGTCGAAGATGAGAGACTTCAATAGTAGCTATTGAAATCTCCGGGATTAAAACCATTAAAAAGTAATCTTCAGGTGTAATGCCTTTATCGCGGTTGAGTTCATGGACAAATTTTGCATTTCCATGTTTTATTAAATTACTATGAACCATGCACGAATATTTTTCTCAAAAAATCCTCATTTGGCGTTTGATTTTGTTCAGCATTTGAAAACACCTCCTCACGTCTCGCCTACGGCAATATCCAAGGATAAGTATCCCACGTGTGTATAAATAGCCATTGCAAGACTGTTGGAATCATTTCATCTTTTACTAGGATCCTTGAAAGTGCACAATCCTAAATTAAATCATCTGGATTATCAATAAATTGAAAGTTACTTGCAAATTACTTCTTCATATTCATCTACACTCTTCATATTTATCCGTCCTCTGAACCGCCATATTTCAAAAGGTCTCAACCTTGAAATTTTATGAATTGCGATGCAGTATTCTTTACGGGAGTCGCGAAAAAATATTGAATTAACTATGCCAATTGACTAAAGACAGGAATTCTGAAGAAAAACAATTAGTAGTGGCGAAGAACATTCAGGGAACATGAACTAAGTGTGTATCAACAATTTTCTTTATCATAAATTTTAAAAAATTCCTTGAAGAATGAACCAATTTTATATTTTCATAAAATTATACCAATCGAGATGGATTGACCCTATTCAAACTGTCTTTTTGCTCCGTTGCTAATTCATGTGGACAAACACTCAGGCATTATCAGATTTACGGTTAATCTGTTACTTCCATAGATTGGTGGTATACGATTAACTTCTTTTTATATCCATTTTAATAATCCAATTTAAACTTCTTATTTATATCCATTGCTATGGTTTCACTTTAAATTGGCAGAAACACTGAATGTAAATCAACTCAAATAAATGAATATCAAGTAGTAGAGCGGAGAGGTGACCTCCTTCAAACCAATCTTTCGATTGATTACTTACGGTGACGACCATTGTACCGCCTCTCGTTTTTTTCGTTGGTTTAAAAGTAATTTTTGGCGGAATTATAGTGAAACAACTTACGCGGTAAGTTCTTTCCGGGAAATTTTGCGTTTGTAACATTTTATGCTCGTAGTGGATTTGAATTTCGGACGGGGAAAGTGATAGCTGTTTGTCATTAGATTGGGCCAGGAACCCTCTCCATAAGCGGCTGAAGTCATATCCATCCTCCCTATTGAAATTATTTGGCCTTTTCGCTATTTCGACGGCTTCGCGTATGAGGCGTGGATGGTAAATCTTCTGTCTTCGCCAATACCCGTGTAGCGTTAAACATAATTTTATGCCCACGGCTGGAAGCGTAATGTTCAGCGGCCGCTGATGCGTCCCATTTATGAAGTTCCTTCGCTAATCATGAAAAAGCGAAAAGGCCAAATATTTTCAATTGGGAGGATGGACAATGGATAAAACCTCACGTTTCCTAGTTCAATCTAATGACCAACGGCTATCGCCTTCCGTGGGAAATTCAAATCGGGTCAACAATGGGATAACGAATCTCATATGAGTGGGTGAGAAGCCAAATGGTACGAGTTATTTTGTTTTCTAAACAGAGTTAGGTACAGAAATTAGGTACAGAAAACAAATAAGATCAATTAGGTGTTTATTAGTGTGTTTGTATTTGCACTTGATGTGAGCACAAAACAGAGACATACTCGTATCCCTTGGCAACCAAGTTTTTGTGTATTTATTATAACAATTAACTTGACCTAACTCTTTTAAGAAAAAAATCCCTGGTACCCATTGGCTTCTCAACTCCTCACATAAGATCGGGACCAGTACGATTTCTTTCCCATCCTCTTGAAAACGCTCCCAGTAGAGGGAGTGAAACGGTTACCAACGCAACATTTCCCGAAAGTAACTTACCGGATAGAAAAAAGAAGCTGCGAAAATCTTCAGATAAAACAAATGAATCAAGTTATTTTACGTAGTTATAACGTGCGGTATATCTCCTCGCAAGAGGCCGCGCGTACCTCGGGGTCTCCCGCTACACCTCGGAGGCCGGCATCTCCCTCTTCGTCTTGCCGGCAGAGACGCCTCGCTGCGGGCCCGTAAGCGAGGGCCCCCTCAGCGATAAATTGGTTGCGTGCACAGAACTTTGGAAGCTGATTACTCACTCATTATCTCACTCATCATCATCGTGTGGTGTTCTGCCCGTCGGCAGGTCCCCCGCGCCAATGCTGTCTCCATTCCCTCCTATATCCGGCCATCTCCTTGAAGTCTCCATATCTTCCAATTTTTCTGTTGTCAATGAACTTCATCCTTCTCCTTCCCCTTCTTCTGATCCCTTTCACCGGTCCCTCCAAAGCTACTTTCAAAATTCCATTCCCTCTCATCAAATGTCCCAGCCAGTTACCCTTCCTTTGATTTATTTTGCCCAATGACGTTATTTTCTCATCTATTCTATTTAACACTTGCTCATTCCTAACTCGATCCGTCCACCGTATTCCCTCCATCTTCCTCCAAACCCACATCTCAAACGCCCCAATCCTGTCCCTGTCTCTCTTCCCCATCGTCTAAGTCTCACATCCATACATAAGCACACTCCAAACAAAGCATTTCACTAACCTATTCCTCAGTTTTGCTCGCTTATTGAGAGCACGGAAATTTTTTTACTTGTTCATACACCATGGTACCAAGATGTGAGGGCTCAGGGGAGCCCTTCGAGGAGGCAACGCACCGGGGCCGGGACCCAGCAATCGTGCTGATTCGCCCGATCACCCGGGGAAGGGGTTGGAAAGGAAGGAAAAAGGAAAGAGGCGCCGCCACGATAGGAGCCCGACGACTCCTCTGAGGTAGGGGAAGGGTTGGAAGGGATGGGACGGGGTAAAACACCTTACCGCTGTAGAAGCGGAAAGGGCTCACTTTCTAGCGAAACCCGGCATCAGCCATTTATGTGCCAACGATTTTGGAGGATTTTCCATGAATTTCTATGAAAGAGAAAAAAACAGCGATCAAATCGTTGGATACACAATGTTACCATACTATCCAACCAAATTTGGACGAAGTGGGAAGGGATATACTTATTCGTGAATATTCCTTGTCAGCCTACACCCACTACTTTTTCTCGCCGATCCAGTCCTAATCGAGTAGACGTGGTGGGACAGTGGCGTCGACTCCATGGGGCCTGAGGGGGCCCAAGCCCCCTCAAAAATTCGTTATGGGTGTGAGGAAAAAATGTGTCAGGCTTGTCGATTTTCCTCGGAGTGTCCACATACAGGGATTTGAATAATCAGGGCTCTTATATTGATCATATGACTCTTATAAAATGCTTAAAAAACTTAAAACTCACTACTTATAAAATTTCCCGGGGCAAGATCCCCGGTTAGGGCCCTCCCAATATTTTTTGTAAGTCGGCATCCCTGGCGTGGAATCTACATTTACATCTACATATTACCCTGCGAAGCACATCTCGGGATTATGGCCAATCAGCAGCATGCAAGAGGACCGCCACATGGTCATAAAAAAATACAAATTATAATGAAAATACTTGCACAACCATGCAAGGGAAAAACCTGCTAACGGTTAATAATTTGCATAGCAAGTTTATGCAACGTTAGTTCAATGGAAAAAGGTAAGCATGAAATGAGTCGTCCTAGCGAGTGACACCATATATTTTATTAATCGGGCACTGTTAGTATCCCTTATAATACGAAAAAATAATTGTACATTGAATTTTTCTTTTTTGCATTCTATTCCCTATATTTTATTATCGTGGTTCCTTCTTCTTAGTACTTCTAGAGTTCTATCTTAGTACGGCGATAAACCAAGGATATTTTTCACGCTGTGTGAGGAAAAATCTTCTCCAACTTCGCCAAGTAAATTTAGCCTATATTTTACTCTACGTCCCTGTAAATATTTCTAGCCTAACTCCCCTCAGCACATTGGGATGCCGATACCTACGGCTTCCACCACGCGAATGCTTGAGTTTCGATTCATCTATGGAGGAGCAACAACCGATTTCGCAAGAGGAGACCGCGATTAATAATGGAGGTTTCTTCCGTCGACCACTAACAGTGTTGCCACCCAACGCGCATTTAAATAGTCCTAAAAAGTCTCCACTCGTGACGCTGGCGGCCAAAGCGATTCGAATTTCACGGGGATCAGCATCTACATAAACCCCTGCGAGGCACCTCTACGACGTATGGCAGGGAGTGGCCAGTCACCGGCATGCAAGATGATTCCCACATGCAGGGGCGGATCCAGGATTTTTTCTGGGGGGGTTTGAAAGAGTCTGACAGGTTATATCACATTTGAGATCAAAAACAAAATACAACAATTACTGTAGGAAATATTTCCTTAATTATGATATGAAAGTTATCAATATTGAATTAAATGATCGAGGCTCCGTAATACACAAAATAAAACGAACGTAATGATAACCGTATTATAAAAAACTTGCCTAAGCGTGGGGGGGGGGGGGACACATGACCCCCCTAAAATCCACCATGCCCACATGTACACCACATCATCGGAAATTGAAAATTAACCATAAAACAAAAATAAGGTAGTTTCCTTCATGAAAGAAAATGAAAGGCGTTGATTTCGATTCGTTTCCCACCATTAGTGTATTCATCATATACAAATTACATATTTGGTTTTAGAAATCCCAGTCTAGACAAATGTAATGGTCAATTTTAACCTCATTTGAAAAAGGCCAGATTGACGGCCAAGGGATGCCACTCCACGTGATATCACAGGGACCTAGATGCTATACAAGTAGATAGGAGTATTACATCGTCTGAGGTTACCAATGCATGCATGAGGCACAGAGCTGAGGGAAACATGTCATCACCTATTAAAATTGGCTAAGGTTGGAAAGTTTCCTTCGTTTGATAGGGTATTAATAATCCTTATTTAAGCCAAGCGCTACCTGCTATTAGGGTACTCTGTTCCCTGCTAGTAGCCTGCATCGTAGCGGCTCTCATAGCCTCACACCAAGGTGGCCTCGCACGGCGGAAGTCGGAACCAGAATGACGTCACACGGTCTTTTCTCAGCATTCATACTTAGCCGTCGCCTTTTTGCGGGCTTGAAAATGTTTACTTTTAATTTAGTCGCGAAAAATACATATTGTCATTTAAAAACTAAAAGCGTGAAATACGTACTCCAGGACTATTATCTTTCGATTTAGGTAACAAAAAAAATAAAAACAAATCACCCTATTATTCATGCAAAAGCCAAAATTGCCAACTGTTAGTAATTCTCACGGTAAATCCATGTAAGGTTAGATCAATGAGAAAAGATAAACTTGCAAAGGTCATCCTTGAAAATCAAGGTACCGTTGCCTTCTCTGGTAGTACGAGGCTATTATTAGGACTGTAGATTAAAAATTATATTCATTTTGATGAATTTTGTTGGTGGCATGACTCTTTAATGCTTTTCCTTACAAAATCAAACAATTTATTCCAAATTTTGAGGGTAGATGGATCGGTCTAAACTCATTATGATTAAAAACTTTTGGGCTATGTTGCCGCGTCAATGCTTTGGGGGCCACCCAAAGCATTGACGCGGCGACATAGCCCAAAAGTTTTTAATCATAATGACGAGCACCCGCGAAAGTTTTAACGAAGAATTACGCTCTAAACTCATCTTTGTTTAGCGAACATTTTTAAAATGCGGTTAAAAAATGCGGCTGATAAAGCGAAGGAAATCGAATCTCAACGTGATGGGAGTCTCCGCTATGCAGATGTCTTCGATGAATTTGTGCTGCCTCTCTCCTTAGTCGTTGGAACCAATGAGTATGTGATTTATCTTCACAATACATCACACGTACGTTAGCTGATTATCTACATTAACCTGCATGAAAACGAGTGAGTTTGGCAGGGGGTGAGTTTTTATCTCCAACATACACTATACTACTTGTGGTTTGCTATAGCTAGGCTACTGTATCGATGGCTAAGTTCTAACAACACGTATCTCATAATTTGACCGGTTTGAGTCAATACTGCTAATACTGTTAATAAAAAATAAAATTCAAGCAAAAAACAACTCTTTGTTTGCAAATGTAGGCTACTTTTTCAGTTTTATGTATTTTTGTTTCTTAATTTCAATTCAAATTATACACAATAATAAATAAATCGTTTGTTTTTGCTCTCCTGAAAAGTTGCTATTTTTGGAATACGTGTTGTTTGAACTAAGCCATCGATATGGATTACTAACCTTTGGAAAGTTTTCGTTCTGCATGAATGTCCATGTATTATTTTGTCGTGATACGGCATTTTTTATAAACTTGCGGTGTGCATGTGGGATATTCTTACATTCTGGTGATTGGTCACCTCCTGCCAAACACCCTTGAGGTGACTCGGAGAGCACTATCTACACGTAGGTGTAGAACACATCAGGTAGAATGTAACCCTCATAGGCGTGCACTATTCTTCCCTCTCCGACGGTATTAAGACCCAGATCTGCAAACATCACGAACTGATGGCATTCAAGAAAAGCTGCACAACCTATCGACCTGTGGATAATGATGGGCATGTTCTTTCATAATATTGAGCGTAGATCAAATTTATTACTTAACGGTCTAACCGAAAGGCATTTTTGAATTCTATTGTGGTTTTTATCGCTATGGGAAATAAATATTTGAACTTCGCCGTTATCAAATCTTTTTCGCCGATTTTATGCTACCGATATGTCATCCTGCAATCTTAGGGCTGTAGATCAGTTATGATGGCAATAGGGTAGTTTCCTTCATCAAATAAAACGAAAGGCATTGATTGCGATTCCTTACCCACCATTAGTGTATTCCAAATATACAAATTATTTGGTTTTAGAAATACCGGTTTAGACGAATGGCAATGGTCAATTTTAACCTGATTTGAAAAAGGCCAGATTGGCGCCCATGCGATTACACTCCACGTAACGTCTCAGGGACCTAGTTTCTATACGAGTGGATAGGAGTTTTACATCGTCTGAGATTACCTATGCATACATGAAGCACAGACCTCAGGGAAACGTCTCTTAATAATCACCTATTAAAACTGTCTTATGGTCGGAAAGTTTCCTTCGTTTGATAAGGTATTAATAATCCTAATTTAAGCCAAGCGCTACCAGGTAGCAGGGTACTCTGCTACCTGCTAGCAGCCTATCATCGTATCAGCGCTCAAAGCCTCGCCCCAAGGTCACCTCACACGGCGACAGCGGGAACCAGAACGACGTCACACGGGATTTTCCCAGCATTCATACTTAGCCGTCGCGTTTTCACGCGCTTTAAAATTTTCACTTTTCGTTTAATCGCGAAAAATAGATATCCTCCTTCGAAAATCTAAGAACGTGAAATGCGTACTCAAGGAGTAATAACCTTTCGATTTAGGCAATAAAAAAATAATAGGAAACCACCCTCTTATACGGTCATGGGTGATAATGCACAGTGAAAACTAAAAAATGAAATACGTTTCTAAATATTGCACCGCTAATGGATTCGGAATAGAGAGCGAATTAAGCGGGGTAAAGGCCAGGATGCGCTTGTTTTTGATTGGCTGTTGGTTGAGCTTTGATGAGGGGGGAAGGGTTGGGGATAATAGCTCACACCCTCATCCCTCGCAAATTTCTCTGGGGGTACGAAAGGGGAGGAGGTGGGGTCAAGGATATACTATTGAGGATATTTTCATTAATGCGAAAGGGCAAGCGAGCTTCCTTGTCTCGATTGAAATTCCTCACGAAATTCCGCGCTAAACAACCGAAAAAGTTAATTTCGATTCCATGCGATTTTGTCCAACAATTCCCAAAAATTTTAATATGCCCATTTTATTAATAAAGCTGTTCTCCTTTTGGGGGAAGAGGGAGGGTAGTATACGGCGAGGGGTAGTAATGAATTCTTTTCATTCGTCTCGAATCAAATATTTTAATCTTCGCTCAACTTAATGGCCGGACAGAAAGGTCTCTATTTAAGAAGCGGCCAATTTAGTTCTCCGCCCCGCGGGCAGGGGGCCGCGCCAATAAAGCAGAGGAACGCGGGCAAGAGGATTTGGGGGGATGGATCTGATTAGGGGTGGAAAATGCCCCCCCCCCCTTCTTTCTTTCAGCAGGGTGACCAGAGGTTCCTCTTCCTATCGCGAGGAGGCGGTAGAAGCGGCCGCGATTTTGTAGGCAGAGCAGCCAGCTACAAGAAGGGAATCTTAACACGCCACGGTCATTTTTGGCACTTCAAAATGATGTAGCGAGTCCCTTGGAAAGGATTGAAGGGTTTAATCCACCGGCGGATTTAGGGATCCAGACGCTTAAAAAATAGACTAGATTTTTACAACAATTATTAATTTACTTTATATTTTAATTTAAAAGTTATAAATATTCACTTATTAATAACTTTGACATTAAAATTAAGAGTATATTTTTTATAGTAATTGTGGCATGTATTTTTAAATCCCAAATATGAGAAGATTGTTTGCCTGTCAGACCCTCCCAAGAAAAAAATCCTCTATCTACCCTTGGTTCAACCCTCTCTTCAACCCTCCTTCTAACTAACTCTGGAAAATGTTATATACTTCTAACCTGCCGCATGAACGCTGGTGAAATTCACAATTGTGTCCATGGGAAAATTTCTCAAGACTGGGAATGGACCCGAGAAGTATTTAACAGGTACTTGTAACTAAATTTGGTCACAAACTTTAGCGTTTGAGAAAAGGTAATTAAAGGATTAGGAAGCAAAATTATGATTAGCATACCAGTGCGAAACTGACAACCAGTATGAGACCAGTAACATGGAAGCAATAATTAAAATCTACTTAGATGTTTAATAATAAATCATAAGTTGTCATAGTGGTAAATTCATCAATTTACGCACGGTCGGTTTTCATATTAATAAGGTATTTTTCATATGAAGGTTTTAATTGTTTTGAAATTTTCAAATGAATTGTGATTGGGTTACTATTTGCTAACTATTCAAAGGGTATAGTAGTGTTTTTTCCTGAGGAATTTGATACAGGTTTATCATGAATACAATATGTTTTTCGTTTTTCCCCCGAAAAACAAGAGACTTTAGTAAATGCTACTCGGAATTTCGTCAGAGCATATCCATTTTATTTATAAACGGCTATGTCCTAAAACTCACGCCACCCGTCTGTTGACTCGGATTACGGGGAAGTGTGTGGATTAAGATATGCCATATTTTATTTTTTGAATGATAAAAAAGATGCAAGATTAATGTTGATTAGTTTACTTCCATCGATTGAAGAAGAATAGAGCAAAAAAATTAACATGCGAGTATAAAATTTCACTTAATTGCCACAGGAAGTGGGGTATACTACCCTATATTCCTCTTAAATGCAGGAAGCAATAATTGGTGAAGAGAAATTTCAATCTAATTAGCAAGTAAAAGCAATAATTATATAAATTTAATCCCCCTCGGAGTCATTTGGAAAGACTCGGACACATTCATGAGATTCACATTAGGAATAAATTCACCAGGACCGGCATAGTGAAACCAGTGACCTTTGACACACCAGGGCCACTGCTTCGAACACTCCGCTATCATTTTCCTTATTTACAAAGGATACAACACGAGGGACATGGCCAGGTAGTCAAGTAACTTGGTTAGCGTAGAGGTCAGCGGCTCCGTATATTTTACCTGCCTCGGTAGATAAGAACGTCTGTTTTCCGCGCAGTCTTCAAAGCTGCCTAGGCCGTATTCCACACATTACCCCAAACCCAGCATTCCTGACCGCGAACGCCCAAACTTCGCATAGTGCTGCTAAGCCAACGGCATTAGGTCGTCTCTCGAATCTTAAGTGGATATATAGATAGTAGTTATGCATGTCTGGTACCTATGAGCAGAAAACTTCTTAATTTTTTGTGAAAAAAGTTGCTTGTTAGCTGGTCGAGGCATATATCAGACAAAACTGACCAAACCAAAAACAAACTGCACGCTTGGGCTCCTTAATCTTGTCTATCTCATTAGGATCCAATGTACCGGCAGCGTACTCTGAGCTCTCACGAAGGAAAAGTAGCCCGTCCCTCCTGCTTAGTCTTCGCACTTCCAGAGAGTTCTTTTCACGAAACGAACAACCAGCTTCTGGTCATTTGCGGAATACAGACATAAGGATTATTGGACCTTTTTTCGACCCTCTTTCACGGTCATAAAATGTGCGGAATAAGAACGCGACCGTGGCCTGTCAATAGCTTGCGATTTTTTTCCCTTAAAATTCTTTTCAAATTTTATGGATAAAAAATTAAAAACTTATAGGCTTTTACAAAGCCAAAGCATTGACATAAATGTCTACTTATTGTTTTGATTCATGGGCGTATCCAGCGAGGAACAGGGGGTGGCAAAAGCAGAAGAAGAAGCAAAAATCGCAAAAGCCTTTAAGCAAAATCAGTACTGAATTGCAGTGGCGCCGACTTCATGGGGCTTTAGGGGGCCCGAGGCCCCTCAAAATTCGTCATCGGTATGAGGAAAAATTGTGTCAGGCTTGTTGATTTTCCCCGGAGCTTACAGATATCGAGATTCGAGGTATCAGGGTTCTAATATTGATCATATGACTCTTCAAAAATGGGTAAAAAATTTAAAACTCACTAGTTATAAAATTTCCCGGGGAAAGATCCTCGCTTTGGGCCCCCCAATATTTTTTGTAAGTCGGCTTCCCTTCTGAACTGAAACGAAAGCATTCAACAAATTTTCTTTAAACCCACGAAAGATGATATGTATTATATAAGATATGTAACTAAAATATAACTATTTTTTCAAGGAAATAATCTCATAAAGTAATGTCATAATTTGTTTGCCCTCCCCTAGACCATAGTTTGCCCCCCCTAGTTATGATCCTGGGTACGCCCTTGTTTTGATTCGTTCCGATTTCAGGCCAGTATTTTTGTATTCTGCCCCGTTCTGGAACGCCGCCATGAAATTCGCCCGGGCGCTGCCCAACACGGGGAAATAACCACACCCCACCTCAACGTATTCATTTCCGCAATACCATCCGTTCAAAAGGCCGACCGTCTACCCGTCCGCTGTCAATCAACCCCTCCACTCTCCTCCCAGGAATTGTGGGGTGAGGTGGCCATTTTCGGCTCAGGGGCGGCGGTCGAGGGGCGCGCGCATGCGGACAAGGGCCGGCAGGGGAGGGGTCCAAGACATGGAGGGGGGGAGGGATTTCCGCCGATGCCATTGGCGGGAAGAGGACGAACGGTGGCGGAAAAAAATTCCCGCCCCCGCCCGCCGTGTTCAAAAGAAAGAATAAGGGGGAAGGGGTAGTTTTTCTCGGGGAAGTGGAAAGGGGGGCTACAGTGGCCGGGGAAGGGAAGCCCGTTGCATTGGCAACCCCACCCTTCTATCTCTCTCACTCCCGACCAACCAGTATTTTTTTCTCGAACAAGATGGACGAGGGGAAGGGGGTTTTACAAAGGGACCACGGTGAGGAACACGGCGTCGCAGTGCGGGCTATTAGGGATATGCAGTGTGGCTATATCAGTATACCAGTTCCCATGCCCTCATGGTTTTCGGGTTTCCACCGCGTTGTTTGGTGGTGGCGGCCGGGTAAAGTCCTCGCCTGCTATACAAGAGATCGCGGGTTCGAGTCCCGCCAGGGTAGGTGGCACCTATCCGGTCTTGGTTGTTCGTGCACGTGTAATAGAGTAGTTTCCTTCATCAAAGAAAATGAAAGGCTTTGATTGCGATTCGTTACCCAACATTAGTTTACTCATAATATACAAATTATTTGGGTTTGGAAATTCCAGTTTAGACGAATGTTAATGGCCATTTTTAACCTCATTTGAAAAAGGCCAGATTGGCGCCCATGCGATGCCACTCCACGTGACGTCACAGGGGCCCAGATTCTATACGAGTAGTCAGGAGTTTTACATCGTCTGAGATTACCTTTGCATGCATGAGGCCCAGAGCTCAGGGAAACATCTCTTAATCATCACCTTTTAAAATTACCTAAGGTTGGAAAGTTTCCTTCGTTTGATAGGGTAATAATAATCCTAATTTAAGCCAAGTGCTACCTGCTAGCTGGGTACTCAGCTACCTGCTACCAGCCTGCATCGCAACGGTGCTCATAGCCTTGCACCAAGGTGGCTTCACACGGCAGCAGCCGGAACCAGAATGACGTCACACGGGCTTTTCCCAGTACTCATACATAGCCGTTACACATAAAAATTTCGCGAGCTTGAAATTTTTCACTTTTCATTTAATCGCGGGAAATAGATATGGTTATTTAAAAATTTATGAGCGGGAAATACGGACTCTAGGAGTAATAATCTTTCGATTCAGGCAACAAAAAAAAATAGGAAACCACCGTATTGGTTTAACTCTCATCTCAACTCTGTCGGCGACTTTTGCAAACGCATTTAAATGCGCGGTGGGTGACAACACATTATGAGGACGACTTGGGGATCCTTTTTTATGATGTTCGTGGTTATCACTAAAACAAAACAACAATTGAAATGGCATGAAAATAAATGAAGACAACACTGCATGTTCCCAAGTTCTTATACGCTTATTCTTCTATTCATTCTAAATCGACCGAACCCCAAGTTACTTTTACCGCTAATTTCACCAGGCTCACTAATTCTTTCTCTGAACGTCACGATTGACTTAAGGATACTGGAATGTCACTCTAAGAGTTCTATTCAGGTGATTTATTGATATTTCTCTATAAAATGGCCTTTAGAGTAACCAAACTTAAGCTAAGGCTTTTAATTAGAGTATTTATTACAAAAAAGTAGGATTGCCACAGCGCTACCTTGCTTTGACAAGGTTCTAACTGACCATCAGCTGGTTTTGAGAAAAACCTTGTCACAGTTTTCAGCTGCTCTATTTCTATTATTAATAGGAATTTATTTTTGAATTTTGCACATACACTAGTGATCCACTAGATACACTAGTAATTATTACTTTAAGAAAATATGTTATTTATTTTATTTTTTCACATGTTTATATGAGTAATAAAATAAGTAAAATGCAGTTAGAACCTTGTCACACCAAATATTAGTTTTTTCTCCTTGCAGTTGGAACTTTGTCACAGTTATAAATTTGTTATTATTTTACATAGAGGAATAAAAACCGGTGCAACACATAGAGAAACATAAACTTAGTTATCTTGATTGAAAACACCAAATTTTGCAAAAATGTCAGTTAGAACCTTGTCAAACCAAGGTACGGACAGGCCTATCGAAGCGAGGGTTGGACGTTGACAGCAACAGAGAACCCAAGAGTGGAAGCATTTGAAATTTGGTGCTACCGAAGAATGATGAAGATAAAATGGATCGACCGTGTAAGTAAAGAGGAAGTTCTAAGAAGAGTAGGAGAAAAAAGAAGTATTTTAAAAACCTTAAGCAAAAGACGGAACAACTTAGTTGGCCACCTCTTGAGACATGGTGACCTGATGAAGATAATCGTCGAGGGAAAAGTAGATGACAAGAGCAGAAAAGGAAGACCACGAAAAAAATATGTGGAACAGGTAAAGTTAGATGTGTAAAAGAAGAAATATTTAGGTGTGAAAATAGTAGCTGATAGGAGAAAAGGGTGGTTTCCTATTATTTTTTTATTGCCTAAATGGAAAGATTTTTGCTCCTGGAGTACGCATTTCACGATTTTATATTTTTAAATTACGATATCTTTTTTCGCGCTTCAATACAAAGCGAAAATTTGAAGCGTTCGAAAAGGCGACGGCTAAGTATGAATGCTGGGAAAAGCCCTTGTGACGTCAGTCTAGTTCCCGCTGCCGTATTGTGAGGTGACCTTGGGGCGAAGATGTGTGCGCCGCTGTGATGCAGGCTGCTAGAAGGTAGCAGAGTACACTGCTAGCAGGGAGCGCTTGGCTTCTCTGAGCTCTGTGCTTCATGTATGCATTGGTAATCTCAGACGATGTTAAACTCTTATCTACTCGTATAGAAACTAGGTCCCTGTGACGTCACGTGGAGTGGCATCGCATGGGCGCCAATCTGGCCTTTTTCAAATGCAGTTAAAATTAACCATTGCCATTCGTCTAAACTGGGATTTCTATTACCAAATAATTTTTATATTATGAATACACTAACGGTGGATAATGAATCGCCGTCAATGCCTTTCGTTTTCTTTGATGAAGGAAACTACCCTATTGAGGGGAGTGCTGCGTCAAACCAATCTTAGGATTGTTGACCAGTGATGATGACGATGATGAGGATTGCTGTGACATAACTATTATTTTTTTGCTTTGGTTTCTGGGGGTAAGGGTTCTTTCCTTTCGACCCTTTCCCCCACTCCCATGGTAACGCCCATGGAGTATGTTACCTACAAGAGATTCTAGTTAAGACCGCGGGAAGCAGAAGTGCTGATGTCTCATTTCGACCATTTTAATGAGTTTCAAAATCGCTGAACCGCAGCGCTACGAGAAATATCCGCCTTCACCTTTCAACACGGGTGATTACGTGATCAAGTGGAAGAATTTGAATTAATCATTTCCTATCTGGAAAACTTTTTGGGTACAGTATCTTCTTTATTTAGTATAACAAAAGACATTGTGAAGCCGACGGTATCGTTTTGCACTTATAAGTATGTAGCAGCGGCTGCAATGCAAGAATTCGGGAAATCAAGGAGAAGGGAAAGCAAAACAAAAGCATTATTAGATAAATAAGGTGGCAAAATAAAAACCACTGATATTATAGAATTCACATGCTAAAATGCATTACATAAAATGATACTTAATAGCCTAAAGGGCACGTTTGAATCGCACCTTGCTGGACCGGTCCTGGGCCGTATGACGGTGTGTAAAGCGTTTTACGCATAGCACGAAAGACTTAATATAAGTGTTCGACTGCACTTGTAATGGTGATCTAAACTTTAAAGTCGTATCACTGAGCCATGCTAAGAGTTAGTAATGTTTTTTTCACATCCGTGCTTGCCATGCACATTGCGCCTGGTCTCAGCAATTCTAATATTGCGCCTGACGAAAGGTTGAACTGATTACACATTTATACAAGACAATGCCATCTTATGATATAAAAAAGTTACATTTGTGAACTAGGAAATGAAAAACTCCAATGGCCGTAACAGGGGATCTCGTCACAGGTATAAACAAAACACTGTGTTGTTATGCTGGAACGGGAAGATTCGCAGCAGTGACCAACCCCAGCCTCTCTACCGGAAACCCTTCACAAACACTCGTTCAACGGTGAAGAAACCTTCGCGAGGGTTTTGGGGAACCTCGCTAAGGCTGCTTCCGTTGAATAAACTCACATCCAATCACTCGCTTAACTCCGAAGGAACCTTCGCGAGGGTTTTCGGGGGTCTCGCTAAGGCTGCTTCGGTTAAGGAATCACACACACACAACACTTACTCCGTGGGTTATACTTCGGGAGAATTTGCTCGAAAACGATCTATGGAACAGACACCTGGACGGGAGAAGCGAAATTAATTTAATAATTACGTTTGTGGTTCTGCAATGTTCAGCAATGCGGGCGACCCCGCAAGTGTATTCGCCACTTGACAAATAAAGTGTCAATCCCCTAGGATTTGAAGCATGTAAAAGTCAATAGAGATGTCATTAGATCACTATCGGCAACCATTTGACCATCAGGAGTGGTTTTGAGGTGAGGCATGCATCCGACCACATAGGCAACCAAACATAGCCACTGGCTTTTGAGTTCGTGAAAGGCAATGACGATGTACTTTCGCAAATTTCGCACTATTTACCCTCCAATGGTTATGCGAATGTCCTAGTCCGCTGGTATTTGAGCCAGACCACTGGGACAACCCAATTTCCTCACGGTGGGTTTTTAATGGGTATTTTTGAATTGGCAATGTATGTGCAACGTTCGGTTAGAGTGCTTCACTTCTTTTTGAAACTCAAGTCTGTCCTTCTTTGTAATTAAATGACACGCTCCAGTGCTGCTAAGCCTAAGAATTTTGCCAACCCTGCAATCTTGGTATCGGTTGTGTTAGTATTTACAGCAAACGGGACGGCCTTTTTCCTCAGCTATCAATCTGTGTGTCTTTGCGCCTAGGGATAATCGGAATACTTTATTGCCGCCGGTTGCAATAGAAAAATATTACGCGATGAGTGTCTCTGGGATTCCTCAGTATATTTATTAACAAATAACGGGAGTTAAAAGGAAAACTTTGGGCGCAATTCATTACTAAGTTCAGTTTTGTCCATTTCAACAATATTAGTCTCTCGTTGTCTCTACGATTTTATAGCTCGCTCTCTCAGCAATATTTCGCATAACGCAAGTGTTTTTTTCTCTACCGGACGCCAAAAAGTGAGTTAATGGAAAATAAATTGCTGAGATTGTGTGCATGCTTCTCGATTGTGAATCCATGAATACAATTTCGCATTTACCCCCCTTAAATGAGCGCTGCAGACGCAGGTTGCCCGAGAGCTGGTGGCAGAAATCATTTTAATATTTTCCTTTCTCCTCTGGTGCATTATATCTGAGATGGCGCTGGTCAGCAAATGCTAAGAGAAACCGTGGATTCTGGGTGTATATCATGAATTGCATCTCTTTTTTACGGACCGCATATCATGTTAGGTGGATCACGTTCAACAAAATATGACTGCATTCCTTTCAGCTAGATGTACGATCACTATTCTCTTTGCTGACCCTTCCGTGACTTGCGGACCCTAAAAATCACAAAACATATGTTTTTTATATACACACAAATATCAAAGATATACATTTTTGAACGCATATATTTCTTATTCTATGAAATCATGCATTTCGTAGCATTTATTTTGTGCAATAGAGTTGTAAAGACTTTTCTCATGTACCTACTCCTTTCAAAAATATCATTATTATTTGAATGGGGTGCCAAAATACCCCGACGGTCATTTTATATTGACGGCTAAACACAATGCCTCGTTGTTTAACTGTCAGTCGTGCTTATTTTCGTGTCTTCGTGCTTATCTTAACGGTCGTACATATATTTACGTGACTCATTTTCATTGCATTTCAGTAATTTTATGGTGATATTATATTCATTCTTAAACACATAATTAACATATGAGCACCCGGTCGGCAACCGGGAGGTTCTGGGTTCGAGTCCCAGTCAGGTAGCATTTTTACCCTCTGATTTCTGGCTTTTTCCATCTACCACAGCACTGTTGTCCTCGTCCTTTTTCTATTATATGTCCCTATCCCTTTCTTTCCTTACTTCTGAATTTATTTGAATAATTAACATATGATGTGCTTGAGTATGCTTGGGAGAGCTACAAATCTCCGAGTGGGGGCCTTATGGTGTCCCATTCAAGCAATTATTTAAAGGAATAAATTTTTCTCCAACTTTTCTGTGATAGTATTAAATGTATACAGTTTCTTAAATATTTGCCAACTTTAAGTCCATGAGTTCAAACTTTAAAAGATCCCATACTTTTGCTATCCCTTTTTTTTTAAATATGTTTAATACATTTTACTATGCTTGTTTGATTAATTAGAAGAGAATGTAGGCACGGACGGATGGACGACCGACCTGACGGTAACGCAGTCTGGTGCCGATTTGTAAAATGGTGACCAATGAAGCAAATATCAGTAATAGTAATTCGATTTGTGTGTGATTGTGATTTGTGTGTTTCGACCCAATTGGGGGGGTTATAGACCCCCCAAATTGGGTCAAAACATACAAACCTTAAACCTTAGACCTCCCCCCCGCATAGATGCGCCGCTGATTCTAGCTGAAATGCAGTGCGTACCTACGCATGAATATCTCGTTTGAGCGGTCGCATAAAGTCAACGTTATTATGCGATTTGTTGCATTGCAATAATACAGATAAAACTGGCATATTTTGGAAAAATAATCTTGTTTTCTCAAGAATACAAAGGAAACTATGCAACGTTGACACAATCACCTGATGTAAACAAAAGCTGCCATCTTTGCTTGGTACATTACCTCACCCCATCGCAGCCATCCGACATCAAAGGCTTCAATTGATTGGCCAAGTGCCAACGGAGGATTGTAAGATAATAGTGAGAACACTCGCCGCAGAGGTTCAGCTCAGCAGATTATGAGCTCGCTCCTTGCTGCTACTTGCGTTGCATGTTTTTAACATTGACATATTCATCATCACAGTCCTAAAATTAGTTTGACACCACTCTCCATTCTGCTCTCCTATCTGCTAGACGTTTCGTAGTGATGTAAACGTAGTGATCTTTTGTATTCACAATAACCCATCCTAAATTCTTGCAATAGCAAAGGAGGCGTTTGTGAACAGAAAGGAGCTTCTGAGAGGTTCGCTATGTAAGAATTTTAAGAAAAGGTTAGTGAAGAGTGTGATCTGGAGTGAGGCGCTTTACGGCGCAGAGACGTGGACACTTACGTTGAGAAGGAGGACGAGAAAAGACTAAAGGCATTCGAGATGTGGGTGTGGTGAAGAATGGAGAAGGTGAAGTGGACGGAGAGGAGGAGGAACGACGAAGTGCTGGACATGGTGGGTGAGGAGAGGCAGCTTTTAGATGAGATACGGAGGAGACAGAAGCTATGGATGGAGCGAGTACTATAGTACTAGTAGTATGGGAGTGGATGTTGAAAACAGTGTTAGAGGGAAGAATGATAGGAAAACGAGGGAGAGGAAGGAAAAGAAGAGGAATTTTAGATAGAATGAAAGGGAGTAGGTCTTATTGTGAATTGAAGAGGGAAGTGCATGATGGAAGGGGAGGCTCCCGGAATTCTTCTTAGCACTCCATGGAAACCTACCTTAATCGGTAGAATACTTTAATAATAATAAAGCCATTCGGCGCCCTCGCCCTTTTTCCGGTCCACCTCTCCTTCTATGATTATTTTAATCAGGCTATCATGAATCATAATTTGGCCAACTAAGTTGTCCCGTCTTCTCCTTGAGATTTTAGGAGGATTTCTTTTTTCTCCCACTATTCTTAATACCTACTTCCTCATTACTTATTCGTTCGATCTATTTTATCTTCGTCATTCTTTGGTAGTACCGCATTTTGAATGCTATAACTCTAGACTTCTCTGTTGCTGTCAACGCTTGTCAACAACCCTCGTCCCCATTGAGAAACATGCTCCACATGCATCTGATGTCTCGTTTCACTTAATTACACATATGACATTAAGAATTCACCTGTAGCAGAAAGAAAATTAAAATCAAAACAAATGATGCTATTAACGATTACGCGGCGCTATCAACTGAATATCTAAAACGATATCACCATTGAAATCGTAATCATATCACCTCAAAAATTCTAGATGGGCGAGGCGGCACCGGGCAAAGAACGATAAAAAAACTATAAAAATAACGATTTCTGTACCTGAAGATGTCGCCTCTGCGAGGAAACCAGTCGTCTTAAAAAATTGAGTGAAAAAGTACTATAACTTTTTATTGTGTACAATGGATTTTCACAAAGTAAAGCCTGAATCAATCGAGTTTACAAGGCAAAGAACCCATACCCTATATCTGTTAAGTTCACACGCCTTTGGGTTAATCCAGGGTGAACTCTGCCCTCAACTATCTATCTTCTCTTCTCGCTTATCTTCTTCTTAAATCTTCTTAAATCTTCGGGTTGAATCACTGAGAAAGTGAACTAAATCTTCTTCTACTACTACTATTCATACTACTTCTGTGCTTGTATTTTCAGCTGTTAGTAAATTCTTCCTCTTGTAGAAAGCCCTGTGTCGCATGTGCTATTCCACTTACTATTTATTCATTGCTTGGTCCATGCCTGGTTATTCGGTTACATGGTGAGATATCCCTCCTAATGCCACTCCCTGCTCGCTCCATTGGCATCGACTCGTATTCATATGGCTGTTTGCTCGAGTGCGCTCGTCCGCCATATTGGCGTCTTTGCTTTAAGGGGAGGGCGTGGTGGTGGAGTTTGGATGAGTGGCGTCGCGAGCTGTCTGGCTCCCCCTCCCCCTGCAGCCCACCCCGCCGAAGAAGAGGGAAAATTTATGTGTCTTTTGTTTGCGGAGCAAGAACAAAGAATCTTTCCCCCCAGGCAACAACTCCCTTCCACTCCCCCCCCCCCTTCATCATCTCCTCCTTGCGATTTTTAATTAAAAGCGCGAATGGTACCCTCCCCCCACTCTTCCTCCCTATTCCCCACACGTAAGCAGCAACCGCGTCGCGCGCCCGTAACTATGACAACCCCTGACTGCCGACGCCCGCACCAAGGACCGCGAGTGCAAACCAAACCCTGGAAAACCTTATCGGAAAGGGAAAGGGAGGAAAAGCAGTGGCTTATGAAGTGGACTGGAATAAAAAAAATGCCTCCAAATTCGTCAATGCATCCAGAAAAAGCAGCCGCAAAACTCTAATAGGGACGTCGGAAATGAGGAAGGTTGGATCCATTCAGCAGTTTTCACGGTGTAGTTTGCACCCGTACCTTCGAGTTTCATGAGCAAAGAATGGTTCCTTTTAGTCCGCAGACGTACTGTAGAGGACTAAAACTGTCTACAGGCAGCAGAAATATGACATCATTAAATGAATTTTAGATATATATATATGCATCTTTAATCTCACAGGTTCCTCATGAACATGAACCAAGCATCAATAAAATATTGAGTTTTTTGTTTCACATTAATAATAATAATATAACTTTATTCCACTTCATAAACAATTACTTTACAATAGAAAACCCTTTAAGATGGGTGGAATTTATAGGTACCCCTAGTGAAATCTTTTTGGGGCCACCATCATACACTGTTTATACAGAACTGGTGCTATTAATACGAGGGCCATCCAGAAAGTAAGTTACGTTTTGGTGTGTAGATCGCTAGAGGCACTTTTTGACAAATGTGGCTACATTGTACAAAATAGGGGAATCTTCTGAATAGAATGAGAGGGAGATAGGCTCAGTAGCCTTGAAAACAGAGTCACAGTAAATCGTTGAAATGGAGTCCTCGACGTCGCGTCCCGCCACCTCGGTGCCTTTTCCGTCTCGAGTTGTGCGCGGAGTGATTCAATTTCTTCATGCCCGTGGTTTCAAATCGGTTGAAATTCATCAACAGCTTGTTTCTGTGTATGGAGATGGTGTAATGAGTGAATCAATGGTGAGGAGATGGGTTCGTGAATTTAAGGCGGGAAGACATTCACTTAAGGCCGAAAGTGGAAGAGGCAGACCCTCAGTAGTCACGGACGAACTTGTGGCAAAAGTCAACAGTGCTGTACGCGAAGATCGCCGTTCCACTGTGGGCGAACTCTCATTCATGAGATTGTCTCGGAAAAACTCGATTTTCGAAAAGTTTGCGCCCGACGGGTTTCGAGAGAGCTGACGCCCGAACACAAGTCACAACGAGTGGCTGCAGCTCGTGAATTTTTGGGCCGCTACAGAATGGAAGGGGATCCTTTTCTCAAGTCCATAGTCACTGGAGATAAAACCTGGGTGTCGCACTATTCCCCAGAGAACAAAAGACAATCCATGCAGTGGAAACACACCATCTCCCCAAGTGCGAAGAAATTCAAAGTTGTCAAGTCCACCAGGAAGATCATGGCCTCTGTTTTCTGGGACCAAAAAGGGATCCTCCTGATTGATTTCTTGCCTCAAGGAGAAACAATTAACGCCTCCCGGTATTGTGAGACTCTGAAGAAGCTTCGTCGGGCAATCCAAAACAAGAGAAGAGAAATGCTGACCTCTGGTGCTCTGGTGTGTGCCTTCTCCACGACAACGCAAGGCCTCACGTCGCTCGATCCACTACGGAACTTTTGGATCAGTTCGGTTGGGATGTTCTGACCCATCCACCTTACAGTCCCGACTTGGCCCCTTCAGACTTTCATCTGTTCACCAAAATGAAGGAGGGATTAGCTGGAGAACGTTTCACAAGTGACGAGGAAGTGAAAGAAGCAATCACCAACTGGACCAAGGTGGTGGCGGGAAACTTCTATGAGGAGGGGATTTCAAATTTGATTTCTCGGTATACGAAGTGTATTGAGGTCTCTGAAGATTATGTGGAAATATAATACATATTGTCAAAAACATTTCCTGGAAGTTTGAATTTTTTTCAATAAAAACTCGATTTAAAAAAGAAAAACGTAACTTACTTTCTGGATGGCCTCGTACATGACAAAATGAATTTCTTTCGTTGAATTCGTGATATTTTTCTCGTTTGCATTCAGTTGTGATATTCCAGTAATGTACAAGCACACAATACAAATACACATGGTAAATACCTTGCTTATAGAATCGCATAACAATTTCATACATACGTACAATATAAATTGTATTGAGAACATTTTATGTTACCTTTCTGAGCAAAAACTCATTAATCACGTTATATTGAAAATAAAATCAGAAAAACTAAGCGCGATGGAGCGGAATTTTTCCATATTGAAAGAAAACACATGCAATATTCCACGATTGTAAACTTTCACTTCCGTGCCTGGAAGATGATATAGTAACATCGAAGCCTAGGTCGGAAGTATAAGTTTATAGTCGCAGAAAATTGCATCAATTGAAAATGCATTAATGTAGGAAGAAAAACAGCTGCACGACTCTGATTGTGACGCTGTAAATGAATTCTGAAGAATATATTCAGCAAGCAAGTTGCTGTAGTTTGTAGTCATATTTTTTTATTTATATCGGAAAATAATTAGATTTTTCGTCCACAGAAATACTGTTAAAGTTTATAACAGCCCCTAAGATAGGAGAACGGAATGGAGAGCTTTAACCCAATCATAAGATTGTGATGATGATAGTGATATAAATGTTTAAGGCATGCAATGCAAGTACTGGTGAGGAGCAAGGGATCGCAAAATCCGATGAGCCCAGCCTCTGCCAGTAAGCACGCAATGAGGCCTATTCTAATTGTTGCAATGGGCTCATAATATGAGTTAATCGTATTTAAGGATCGTTATTCATTTCTGCTATGATCATATAGACCTTTAGTTGAGGGGCGCAGCTAAGAAGTTTTAGGCGCAAATAATAGGGGGTATGGGGGTATTGCATACCCGCTAGGGTAAGTGGGATTTGCGGAGGCCCTCCTCCAGGTAATTTTAAGATGAATGGTTCAAAATAATTAGTTTTACCGCTTTATGAGAGATATTTGATTAATTCTAAAACACTTTTCTATAAGTAATACTAATCAATTAAGTAAAATGGATTAAATTTAAAAATTTCTCTGAGCTATAGGGGGGGGGTTTTATCCCCCAAACCCCCTCCCTCGCTGCGCCACTGCTTAAGTTGAACTTGCAGATCTTCACTGGAATCGTTCTAGCTCAGTGATTAAGCTAATCTCGAAAAAATCCCATATATTTGGAGCGTTCTCTATATGAGTGTTAGGTCCTCTTCAGGGTTTCAAGAAATAATTCGCGTCTAGTATTTCGGTTCACAACTGTGTTCCTCCTGGCGTCTGTTGTCTGAAACTGAGACTATTGTCAACAGCAATACTAGACCCGTTGTAACCGACAGTGAAATTGAAAATTACCAAGGTATTGCATTGATTGCACGCTTTTTGACATACTCTGCCCAATGTAGGGTGACATTTAGAGGGAATATGCTGTACAACAGCATCTTCGCTCAAACAAGTTGACGTTTAAATTGAAGACTCAATGTTCATAAAGTTGATAAGATTCAGCTCTCGGCATAAATTCAAAATTCATGTTAGTCCAGTCATTGAAATTTTAAATTACCAATAATTTCTGGATACTTTTAAGATGCCCCCATTATAATGAAATTTTGGACTTTTTTGCTATTTTTAGCGAGCATTTTTTTTCCAACAGATATAACGAAAAAAGTGCCGATTTACGCCTCCAAACTGAGCGTGGTTTCCACCTTCTCTGGAGGGGATATTTTTCTCAGAGCAACTCCAGGAATTAAAGAAAATCTTAGACAAAAAATCTTGAATGAAGTTATTTTTGTTAATGAGTACTTTTCGAGTTGTTCCCGGCAGAAAACTTAGCACTTTTAAGAAAAGACTGCCCTTTTTCCGTTATTTGACGTCGAATACATCGATTCGCGTATACACCAAATAAAAATTCCCTTCCACCAACTTAATATTCTCAACCATCCATCCAACCATCTCTTAATATTATACTCAGATCATTCCTTTAAAAGTCTGTTCTCTTTTTTTTACTAGATAAGTTTTTGTACATTACATTATTTTTCATATTTGGAGTAGTTTTTGAGTTATTCGTGAAAAACCGTTTAAAAACGTGATATTTTCCACAAAAATGCGTATTATTTTTCAATCAAAAATCACTAAAATATTATTTAATTATAAATAAATAATTAACAATTTTTCTTGAATTTTGGTCCTCTGAAGACGAGGTAGGTAATTTGGGAAAAAAATTCTCCCCAAAGGTGGGAGCGGCACTCCGCAATATTTCACTAATGTTCGCTGATATATGCTCGAACTGCGAGGTAGGTATATTCATAAAATATCGGGAACTAAATTTTTTTGATTTTTCGTGACTTTCGAGACTCCGGTTGTCAATTTTTTGTTACGATAGCACTCAAACCTTTAATTATGATCAAATTTTCAGGCCCATTCATTGTTTACCTACTTCGTCTGTGGCAGCCGTTAAGGGTAGGCGTTTTTTTTATGCGTTCGGCTATTTTCGGCTCACACCTCATTGTTTGTTCGTGAATTTTCGGCTAAAAACAATTCTTTAACGATGCTCCAGCCTCCATGTTAACCAAGAAAGGCTTCATTTGACTTTTTCTTATTTCTAAAAATAAAAATGAACTCGAAGGACCACCGTTTTACAGGAATAGATGACATTTTTTTAAAAATCACTAACAGAGCTAAAAAGTATCCCAAAGATCGCGTTTGAGAAGAGTGTCGACAATTGGAAGAAACACTGGCAAAAATGTTTATATCTAATCCCATGAGGACTTGTGTGAACTGAAAACACTCAATTAAACGAACATATAAACATTTTTTTTGAAAAATTAAATTCCCGTTATTTTCTGAGCACGCCTCGTTTGTGCAAAAGTTCATATTAATTGGTGTAGTTTCAAAATATCCGATGGTGAAAAGCTTCAATAATTGGCCTATTTTGAATGAGTCATGGAAATTCCCTCCGCTCCACAATCCCATCTTTTCCCTGATCATTGTCATATTTTGATGCTCTGAATTTCAAGCGGCCCTTGGAGTTTACCCGAAGTCGTCGGATGTGATTGTGAGTGAAAAAACCAACGCCTGAAAACGTCAGGGGATAGGACGCTATCGCGCAGACGCTGATAAACGCGTCCCTAGCATATTCAAATATAAACATCGTGCACTCTGCCGCTCAAAGTTGGCTGGGCCTGAGCACCGTGGTAATATCATTTTTCAGTTCGAGCGCGTCGTCATATCATGCTGCTTCCAATTATTCCCTTTCCTGGAACTAATTTGCCTAAATATTTACGGAACCTAAGAGCTGGAGTAGAGGCATTTTTTCCCATAGTTGGTCGTGAAGATCGTAAAACTGGTCTCACGTTTCGATTTTACTTATATATTCCTTGAAATGCTTCAATGAGTATATTCCTAGTTAATAGGGTAGTTTCCTTCATCAAAGAAAACAAAAGGCAATAATTGCGATTCGTTACCCACCATTAGTGTATTCATAATATACAAATTATTTCGTTTTATAAATGCCGGTGTAGACGAATGGCAATGGTCCATTTTTATCCTCATTTGAAAAGGGCCAGATTGGCGCCCATGCGATGCCACTCCACGTGACGTCACAGGGACCTAGTTTCTATAGGAGAAGATAGGAGTTATACGTCGTCTGAGGTTACCAAAGCATGCATGAGGCGCAGAGCTCAGGGAAACATGTCTTAATAATCACTTATTAAAACTGGCTAAGGTCGGAAAGTTTTCCTCGTTTGATAAGGTATTAATAATCCTTATTTAAGCCAAGCGCTACCAGGCGGCAGGGCACTAGGCTACCCGCTGGTAGCCTGCGACGTATCAGCGCTAAGCCTCGCCTCAAGGTCACCTTACCGGGCGGAGGGGGAACCAGAAATACGACGTACGGAGAGATTTCCCATCATTCCTACTAACGCGTCGCGTTTTCGCGCGCTTGAAAATTTTCACTTTTCATTTAATCGCGAAAAATAGATATTATCATTTAAAAATCTAAAAGCGTGAAATACGTACTCCAGGAGTAATAATCTTTCGATTAAGGCAATAAAAAAATAATAGGAAACCACCCTATTGACAAATGCCTGATTTTTATTTATTAATGGTATTTATTGTACGAACACAAATATACATTCTTAGACTCACCAACTGTCTATTATAAGAATTCGTCTGATGGATGGGAAAGATAAGGTACAACCAAAAAGAACTCTTCATTTATCTGTTTTTACGAATAAGTTCAACAAAATAAAATGGGAAAGTTTCCACCCACTTTTCATGAATTTGTCAGGTCATTTGAAGTCCTGTTTATTTTCTCGTCCAGCAAGAACCGTTCATTGGGCTATGAGGTTATTCACGATAGTATTAGCAGCTGAATGGCCGGGTCCAGAGCGCCAGGGGTGCGCGAATCTATCAACTTACCAATTTTCGTAACGGTTAAGGTCGTGAATTTCTCAAGAAGTAGATGTCGAATCGATAAAATTAATATATATCTCTTTTTTCAATATCTGTCACTGTGGACAAGTTTCTTAACGTGGAGAACCAAACCCTTTCCCCTTAAGCTAGCCACAAGAAGGTTAACACCTGTTCTCTCCCCTTGACGAATGTCTAAAATAAAAAAAAGAAATTAGCCGCTTACTTTTCATTAGTTGGTCACGTCATATGAAATCCCATTCGTTTCCCGTTCTGGAAGAGCTTTACACTGAGGGAAGGAATCGTTCACGAGAGTGAAAGCAAAAATGAACCAGGTATTGCCGATGCGCATGGTCGAAGAGTAGCTGAGAAGCAGAAACCCTCTCGGCATGAGTTTGTGACGTCATCAACTTATCTGAAAAAGGCTTATGGGCGCGAAGAGCTCGAGGCAATCGTAAAACGATTCTCAATCTCTATCGCACTCGATAATACAATACCCGATTGTTGATTTCGATAGGTGAGGGTAGAGCTCACCACGGACTAAGCCTGAGTCGTGTGAATTTCAAACTTGTAAGTTAGGGAGGTCAGTACCTTTCCTTGGACCACCGTGGGGATTTTGAATTTGGATGTACGAAAGCTTAACCCGGGATTCGAATCTGGGACTCTTCGATCATTAACCAAGCGCTCTACCCACTAAGCTAACTCTCTACCGCCTCACATTCGACAATAGGAGAAATTCGGGATCCCATAGCGAGGGAATTTTTACGCGTCCACCGTGAATGGACCACGAGGCCCCAATCTTTAGAAGAGGCCATTCGGAATGTGAGCGGCCGATACCCACAAGAAGCAGTTCACCCATACCACACACCCCATGGACCCCTTTCCTCCTCCTTCTCCTTATTTTACATCCCCCCCCCCCACACACACACCGCCCTCTGTGCGATGAAAAGAACTCACTCATTCACTCCTTCCACACTTCGACGTTCAAAAGAATAAGGACTCTCCCACGCAGACGAATGGCCTCCTCCCCACCCCACCCCTTCTACAAATAATATTCCTTCTCCTCAGCCCACGAGACAGCAGAAAGGGGAGATCCCTTCTGCTCATAGGAGGCGAAAGACTGAAAAGGGAACGGGTGAGAGGGGAAGGAAGCCTGGGAAATACCGGGCTCCCCCCTCGGCGAAAGCGTTGTCCTGGCAACGGAATGCCTCCAAATATCTTTCGCGGCGAAAGAAATGACTACGTGATCAGCAAGGCTTTTCAGTAACTGAAGAAAGATTTCGTACTTTCCCGGCAAATAGACTTGGTGAGGAGTTCTCGGGTTCGCCACCGGGTCAGGAACTGCATGACTGTCGACGTTTCGATGCCCGACTCGGCCATCGTCCTCAGGGCCGAGTTATGCAGTTCCTGTCCCGGTGGCGAACCCGAGAACTCTTCTCTATTCATTAACTGTTTACGTGGTCATAAGCAAATGCATAATAGCGCCAAATTCCTCTTATTTACAATTTTTATCCCAATTATTCACTGCAATATTTGGTATCCAATCGTATACATATTTCCGACGAACTCATTTTCAGCATTAATATACACTTTGTGCTCTCGCTTGAATAGAAAAGTGTACAACATACTTTTTATTAATCAACGTGATAATTCATAATAACATTCCACTTACCTGCCGAATCTCGCTCTATTTTTGTTTGTCAATGACGATTGTAAGCCGATTTGCACTTATTGGCTCGTGGTCCTTATGTCATGACATTGGTGACGTATTGCTGGAAAATTTCGGGTATCTTCGACTTCCCCTACTGCCGAGGAGGGGAAGGCACGAAAACGTTAACGTGAAGCCTACTGAATACAAAATTTCGCGTCTCTGAATGTTTACGCGGTGTAATCATGTAAATGAAATCTTTCGTTTTCGCGACCGCGTAAACAGTTACTGAATAGCCCTACAGTTGAAGGTCCAATGGAAAAGGTCATTTCTCACGGCCCACTCTAGTAGGACGGGCAACGGATGGTATCTACATCCGCAACCAATCTTGTAGACTTAATTTCACAAATAATTGTTGCAAAACTGTGGTGAATTATTGAGTAATGATCATTACGAAATAATTCATGTACAAATTTTTGCATCAGAATATTATTTATCTGCACCGCCCGGAAAATTGCGCATTTCCGCCCACTGAAGCCACGTATTGTTTTAAAATTTTTGCAAATTTGCTTCTTAATGTTTTGCTAGCCTAATAGGGTAGTTTCCTTCATCAAAGAAAACGAAAGGCATTGATAGACGAATTTTAATGGTCAACTTTAATCTCATTTGAAAAAGGCCAGATTGGCACCCATGCGATGCCACTCAATGTGACGTCACAGGGACCTAGATGGTATACGAGTTGATAGGAGTTTTGCATCGTCTGAGATTACCAATGCATGCATGAGGAACAGACCTCAGGGAAACAACTTTTAATAATCACCTATTCAAATTGCCTAAGGTCGGGAAGTTTCCTTCGCTTGATAGGGTAATAATAATCCTTATTTAAGCCAAGCGCTATCTGCTGGCTGGGTAATTTGCTACCTGCTAGCAGCCTGCATCTTAGCGGCGCTCAAAGCCTCGCCCCAAGGTCACCTTACACGGCGGCAGTGGGAACTAGAATGACGTCACACGTTCTTTTCCCAGCATTCATACTTACTCAGTCGTCGCGTTTCCGCGCGCTTGAAATTTTTCACTTTTCATTTGATCGCAAAAAATAGATATAGTCATTTAAAAATCTAAAAGTTTGAAATTCGTTCTCCAGGAGTAGTAATCTTTCGACTTAGGCAATAAAAAAATAATAGGAAATTACTCTATTCATCTACTAGTTCATTTTTGAAAGCTTTTATGAATAATATCACATGCTAAAAGAGACGTGTGCAAATCGGAATTCCCATATGAACGCCTGTCTTCAAATGAGATTCAGGAATAATATAAGTACAAGAATTGCCCAGAAAGTAATGCACCAAAATTTTTTTTCTCAGCCGATATTTATTGTGCGAATGTTGTGTTTAAACGTCACATATACGGGCATAAATTCCACGGATGCTCGCGCGAAATTTATATACTACATATATACTACTATTTACATACAACAAATAGCAAAGCTGCAGGACCGTTTCGTAATGGCATCTGTAAGCGATGTGCATAGCAAGCAGCGTGCTGTCATCGAATTTCTCACTGCAGAGAAAGAAAATGTGGGGAAATATTCAAAATCGTTTGTCCAAAGTCAATGGGGCATCTGCTGTCTACAGGAGTTCGGCTAGTCACCGTAGTCAGGACGAGGTAAAGGTGGTTCTGCGGGGCTTCAAGATTTGCAGCGTCGGGGACCAGAGCAAGGATTGGTACCAACTAAGTATACACGCCATTGTTTCGCGCTGAAGGAAGGTCATAGAATGGGACGGAGATTACGAGGAAAAATAGGGTGTGTATTTGAAACATCATTCTTTCATGTGCATAATTCTCATTAAGTTCAATCGATAAATGTCGAAGAGAAAAAAATATGGTGCATTACTTTCTGGTCAACCCTCGTATAAATAAAAAAACCTTTGGCCGGATTCGAATGCATCCAATGAGCACGTCGCCATCAACACCACCGCCACCGTGGATACGCGAAACTCCGCGCGAGTCTGATTTCATTCAGCCAAAGTTCAATTTCATTCGGCGGTGGCGTCTTCATTTTTTCCACCTCCCGCTATCCTTCCCATCCTTGCATTACTTTCTGGGCAGCCCACGTAAAAATGGAAGGAAAAAACTTACTTAAACTTTGCACGTAACTTGATTAAACGATGAAAGTTTAGGTAGCTCAAAATATCTTTTGCGCCCCATCCTTAAGTGTTTTCTACATCCGCTACCGGGTCTAGTTGGTGAGGACTTGAGCTACTCGCCGCTGTGAAATATTCTCCGCTGCATTTTAAATAGTTCTGCAGGAATATTATTTATTTCGGGAGTTCCTTCGCAAGTCTCTTTTTTCTGCGTAAATTTCCGACCTTAACTTGCTGGTCCCCATGTCCTTGCATGTTCCCTCTTCTTTCCTCAGTTTCATCTTCAATAATTATTCCTCTCAGATTGCTTCCACCACATAACTTTTCCAGGTATTATTTCCATCTTTTCACTTTTTCATCGTTTTCAATCAAAATATTTCCATCCTAATCCCTTATGGCATTGCATCTTGTATTGCGTTCCTTGAACTGGTTCCTTACTATCCTATAGGCCGCTTACACTTTCCCCTGTTCGAGTTTGTTTTTTACATCTTCACATGTGTTAAATATCCATGGCGTGCTTCTCTAGATAGCAATCTTGTACTTTTTCAGTTTCGGCATTTTTATTCGCTCTCCTTTCTTTAATGAGGTCTGGAACTTCATCCATGATCAATGGCTTTTTCTTAGCAACTTTTATTCCCCCCAGAACTTCCTTAGCGGCCTCCTTTAGTCCGCTTTTAATTTTTTTCCAGATATCCTTCACCGATTTCTCAGTTGCTTAATTGCTCAATAGCTTAATATTTCTTAAAACTTAAGCGATTCATCGCGAAAAAAAGACTACTTGAGCCGTTGAAAGGGAGTAATGCGTTCTCTTGATTCAGCTAGTATTAAAACTCAGGCCAGGTTAAATATTTTGTGCTTCGCATTGGGAGCCGAGAAGTGAAAAACTATTTTAAAAGATAAAAGAAAACTTTCATGCAGATTGAGACAGAAATACAATTTCTACAAATGTACACTTTCTGTACTTATAAGTGAACGAAAAGCAGGAAAAAAATAATAATTTATTTTTCCACTCCTTTGTTCCCCACTGTTTCTTGAAATGCAGGTTTTATTTTGGCTGCTTTAGTTTCTCTGCTACATAAATTTTTCACTGATTTCTTTCTTTTTTGACATCCGTCATTACCTTTTCCATTTATTTTGTCCAAGGTCTTCCTTTCCCTTCTAGCCATCCACTTGTCCATCAACGATTGCGTTTATCAGGCCGTCATACCTCATATGGCCTCATAAGCAGCTTGGTCTTTTTCTAAAATTTTTGTAAGGCTCCTCTTCTCCCTGACTCTCCTGAGAACTTGCTCATTGCAGACTCGGTCGATCCATATTATGCTTATCATTCTTCCATAGCACCGCATTTCGAGTGCCTCCACTCTTGATTGCTCTGCTGCTGGCATCGTCCGTGCGCCACTGCTATATATAAACATACTCCAGGTATAAGTTCAGATGATCTGCTTCCTTATTTCTATGCCTTATTTCACGTTCACCCCGGCTCATATTTTTTAATGCAGGCCCTGGGGGCGGCACTGCAACCAGTAATAGAGCGTATCTAGTGGCGGGTTGGTAAGGAAAAATTTTATTTTCCATTATATTTTTAATATACTATTTTCTAATTCACTGTTTTCATATAGTTATTAAGTATTTATATTTAGCATTTATATTTATAAATTTAGTATACGTTATTTATTACGTATCAGCTGTGAATACACAAAGCTCATTTATTGAAATTTCGGTGCCAGGCGGCGTGACCCATCCGTGGGCTCGTCAAGCATTGTCATGTTGTTTCAGTCAATGGTATTTTGAGAGGGACGAACTGGCTCTTAAACTCAAATCCATACTCAGAGTATCTAACAATCATAATTTTTATGCTTCTTAGCCTTCAGACGTATACTTTGTGTCCACAAGACTACATATACCAATGCTATTTCAGTCCACCCATCAAATCGGAAGGAATATAAATTGATCGTCCTGAGGTACCGTTATATTGACGTGAAGATAAAACGGTGAATCACTGTTCTGAGACTATTTATTGCATTGCGATAGCAAAGTAACTAGAAAGTGTCAAAGTCCAATATCAAATTGCTTTTTTCTGTTCAGTCCTCTCCGCTGGTTCTCTTTTCATTAGATCAGTCAACATAATCCACACAGGGAGTCTTTTTGCAGACTGTGTCAGCATCAGTTTATAGCTCATTATACTTGTGGGATAATTCAACCCAAAAGTTAAGATAATACTTGTGATTGAATTTGCGATATTGTATATCTGAGCTGAAACTTTTCAGTTTACGGCTATGCACCACCATTATTTTATATTAAACAAACTTATGAGGATTACAGAGATATACCGTTATAATAACACATGAAGAGGGAAGGACCGGAGTGGAGATTATCATTTTTAGCCTAAATTGTCTGACTCTTTGGTTTCACTTCTGACTGTAATTATGAAGAGGGGGTTGGATCCGGCTTGCATTAGCAAGCTTATTGACGACGACTCAGAAGACGATCTGAACCAACCAAGTTGTTTGCGTAGGCAGGGGGTCCGTAAAAGAATACTCCATTCTTCTGAATCAGAATTGAGTAATTTCAGTTCAGAGACATCAGATTCATCTAGTGATGAAACTCAAGAAGTTCCTTAGGTCTTTATAAAAAAGGAAATGGAAATGAAACCTTAAAATATCTATCTGGCGGAGAATAATTCAGGATATAATACAACAGAATGGCTGCAGTGAAATAACTTCTACAGATCTAAGTATGGAGAGTGTGACCCACCGGTGGGTCACGCTGCCCGATGGCGAAAATTAATGTAACCCACCGGTGGGTCACGCCGATATGAACGTGTTAACTTTCCGGATTTTCTCACTGAAATACTTCTTTTTATATAATCCTCTCTTTCTCTGTGCTATTCTATCGCTAATTTCTTACTTTATCCTTTCTTCACTGGTTATTTTGCTCCTCCAATGACGAATTTGAGACAACTGTTCCAGTTTTGCATTTCCTATTTTATTATTAGAATTTAACCTCTTCCCGTTACACTTGCCTGATTTCAGAAGAACAAATGTGAAATCTCTTCAGTAATACAGGCATCATAATCGAGATTAAAGGCAGAGCTGAGATGGGCAAAATGCATGGTGAGGAGTATTTGAAATAAAAAATACCGCTTCAAATGTATTTGAAATGCAAAGTACAAAATACCTTTGGCTAGAGTATTTGAAAAATAAACTCAAAAATAGCGTTTTAAATACAGTTTAAAATGCAAAATACATATTTATGGAAACAAAGAGATCTTTAAAAAAATATAACCTGCCTTGGCACGTTATGGATAGTTTCAAACATGAAGGAAATGATAATGACGAAACGAAAACAAAATAATCTCTGAAACATAATGAAACATAAGTGTTATCAGAGCTACTTCAAATATATTTTACAAATGTATTTTTTATTTAAGAATGGGAAAATACCAAAATCTGTATTTGAAATACAAGATACATTCTGTCGTGTATTTGAAGTACCGAATACAAATTACAAATGTACTTCAAATACGTATTTTAAAATACTTGTATTTGAAATACTGCCCAGCCCTTAGGCAGAGGAATTACTGGTAATGGCGAAGGTTGTCGGCTGGTGAAATTTGTTGAAGAAAACACGGTGTAATAGGGTGATTTCCTATTATTTTTTATTGCCTAAATCGAATGATTATTACTCCTGGATTACGCATTTCACGCTTTTAGATTTTTAAATGACGATATCTATTTTTCGCGATTAAATGAAAAGTGAACATTTTTAAGCGCGCGAAAACACGACGACTAAGTATGAATGCTGGGAAAACTCCGTGTGACGTCGTTCTGGTTCCCACTACCGCAAGTGAGGTGACCTTGGGGCGAGGCTTTGAGCGCTGATACGACGCAGGATGCTAGCAGGTAGCAGAGTACCCTGCTAGCTGGTAGCGCTTGGCTTAAATAAGGATTATTAATACCTTATCAAACGAAGGAAACTTTCCGACCTTAGCCGGTTTTAATAAGTGATTATTAAGACATTTTTCCCTGAGCTCTGTGCCTCATGCATGCATTGGTAACCTCAGACGATGTAAAACTCCTATCTACTCGTATAGAAACTAGGTCCCTGTGACGTCACGTGGAGTGGCATCGCATGGGCGACAATCTGGTCTCTTTCAAATGAGGATAAAATTGACCATTGCCATTCGTCTAAACCGGTATTTATAAAACTAAATAATTTGTATATTATGAATACACTAATGGTGGGTAACGAATCGCAATCAATGCATTTCGTTTTCTTTGATGAAGGAAACTAAGGCAATAGGGGAACACCGCGCTCAAGGAAATAGGTGTAGCGAAGGCAGATGGAGAGATATTGGTTTATCTACATCTACAGAATACCTCGCAAGCCACCCAAAAGGCGTGTGGCAGGGGTTGTTAGGACACCAGCCGTTTACACATAAAAAATGAAGTGCTCTAACGAAGTTGGGACTAGCGTTTATTAAAGTCCTTTATGGTTCGGGGGAAAAACGATTTCCCATATCTATCCGTTCGGCAAAACATCTCTCTTAATTTATCGCTTCTATCGGACCTGGAAATATAGTGTGGCTCTAATATTATGTTCTCTGTGTCGCTCTTAAAGATATCCATTCTCAATTGTTCAAGCAATATAAGCCTATCGCGCAGCCTCAGCCCCGGTTGCAGGCCAAAGATCAACTAGGATGGCCCTTGGAGTAAGCGTTATGGTAAGAATTAGGAGGTTGATTGCCCATAAATTGGAGATTCGACCAAAATCGTCCAAAATCATTGCGGATTCATCATATTGGAGATTATTCTTTATAAAATTGCATCCAGAAGCGAAGTAAACTTTGAAATTCTTCGCCTATGTGTTACCGACTTCTGTGTCGTTAAAACTAAAAGAAAATGCAGCGGCCATTCCCAATTTTTTAAGTTAGGCCTCCTCAAGGAAATTTGGATAATTATGGGAGGGATTAGGATATTCCTGCAATTTATTCTACTTTGTAACGTTCAATACCTATACTTAACGCATTGTCAGATACATTGTCATACAATATCGTGGATCAGCTTTTAGTGTGGAGGCAAAAACGAAATTTCAAAAGCGTAGATCACTTGATGAATCTGATGGGTCTGATTGAGTCATTGTAATGATAGCGTTTGATTTTATGTTGTTCATTTCGATTCTTAATTTTATGTCCGTGAAATTTTACAGTCACAAAGAGGAAACGCATTAGGATTTTAATGCTATCTATGCATAGGTATCTATTTGTTTTGCTGTTTCCATTTCCCAGAACAATATTTTTTTCCAATGTTAGCCTCAGCATTTTCTCGGAACTATTTAGACCAAAATGCTCAATGGCAATGTGTATGCAGATGCATATTTGGTTACGAATATGATCTAAGTTCGTAATCCCTGAAACTAAGGCAATAATGAGCGTGAAAAGATACAATATAAATTATATACAATGCAACATTTATATTTAATATTGTACCAAAATATACCACTATACGGGAACAAGCTTTACAACATATATAAAAGAACACTTAGAAAAGTACAAAATATCTGCATTGCCAATTATTTTACTTTAAAAAAATTAGTTTCTCGTTGTACTTCTCGCCCGTTTTTCACTCATTTTTAGTCTTACAATCATATAAGTAGTCTGGTCTTAGTTGTGGAGGTTATACACGTGAACAGATATTCCCCTGTAATACACTTTATAATTCAAGTAGTTGGTTTTTCCCCAGAGGAAAAACCTAGGTCAAAATTGAAAGCCCTACCCCAAGGTATCCCAAAATTCCAATGTATCAAAATGGGAAGTTGAAATGGCAAGGTTTATACGCAGAAATAGATCTAATCGAAACCTAATTCTTTACCTTCTTCGTGAGAATTAGATTTAATGGAAATTGAATCGGAAATTTCTTTTTAAAAAACATGGAAAGTACATGACTTAGTTGATAATTTTACCCTTTGCAAATTTCGTTCTCCGAGTTAACGTGCGTTATTTAGATTTAACGGCAACGCCGGGATTTTGGAAGGTTTCCTCTATATATTCGTGCATTTTAGACAAAGAATATAAACGCATAACATAGCAGACAATTTTCGAATTTAGAGCACTAGGAGTTACAGGCAATCACTAGGAGGTAAGCGACCAATAAAGTCTATAATTGATGATTTATTATACAAATATGACTCGTTCGCTCGAAGAGTTCTTGGGTTAACACCGGGTCAATGGGCGTCCATGTTTTAGGGGCGTAGTGTGCCATCATCTCCAAGATGATTCTTAGCCTTCAGGGATTCTCCCTAGAGGCAATAGTAGGGTACGCCCAACTACACCCTAGAAAGCGTTCGTACCTACCTATCAGCCCAAGGACCCAAAGGGAAACCTGAGCATTCTTCCTACTATCCATTAGTTGGGAAAGCCTGAGATCTTTCATGTTTCGTTTGTGATTGGAAGCATTTATAGTACCAGAAAATAAACTCTTATTTACAGGAATTAATATTTTTTTAAATAACTTCTATCTACAATTCTAAATTCAAAGAATTTTTATGGCAAACACATTTTTTTTCATCTCTAAAAATAAGGGAAAACAAGTTTACAGCTTCAAATCACCTTGTATGTCTCAATTTGTAGTTCCAAGCTGAAAGGTTGGTTTACTCAAGCACTGAAACGAGAAGCATTAGTATTCACTTCGATATTACAACCAAATACTATCATATAAATGTATAAAATGTAGCTTCTAATCTAAACTTATCATTAGGATGGAATCATCTCTTAATTTATCATAAAAATTTACTTGGGACTTCATAAAATAAGAAAATCAATCAAAATGGCGATTTTATCAATTTTTTGAAACAACGGGCAAATATGAGGCATTAAAATCCGTGGGGTAGATTGTTTTCTACCCCACGGATTTTAGCTATAGGTAGAGATTAGGCACAGGGGCATACTTACAGGCATTTTAACAGTAAACTTCAGGTCACCATGAATACCAGGCCGAGCAACGTCTCCAAGAGATTCTTCAACACGCTCCCAAAGAATACGAATTCTACCGTGTGGAGGCATAGACCATTCAGGCATTCCATAGATCATAGAAGGGTGTTTTTGTTCAGCCTCATTTCAGTCAACCATCACATGACTTCGTCTCCTCAAAGGTAGAGTTCATAGAAGCAAGGTTTTTATTAGTCTTAAGTTAATCAGTCTTCATACTTTTACTTCTTCTTCGAGTAAAGTCAAGTGTACTTCGTAAAAATGCATTCCTCAGAGTTAAAGCAAGAGCTATTCATGCATCACAGAGATCATGAATGACGGTCAGTCTCCTGTTTTTTATTTAAGTTAATCTTCATACTTCTTATTCCTCCTCAATTGCAGTCGCTTTTTCGATCCTTACTTGTGAGTATGTATTCCACAGAGTAGAGGCATATGTCATCCATTCATCTTATAGATATCTCATAGGAGGACTTGAAGATGGTGGTTAAATTAAAAGGTAGATTATGACTGAAAGCCATACACTCGTACTTAGGCACTCCCTAAAAATCATTGCTGAAGTAAATATTTTCAGTTTCATTTCGGCAACCTTTCATCCATTTCCTTCTTCTTCAACGGCAGTAGCTTATGCTGTTGCGTCAGGTCTCGAACCACCGCGCTGAGAATCTCTACCGGACCCACCGCGTTGTTCATCCACATCCTCACAACTTGAGGTTCCGGAGTCGTTCCTCTGTCTCCTCGTACTCGTCATATTCGGCGAACGTGGGGAAGGGCTCGATGACGGCGCGGCACAGGAGGTCGTGGAGGTGTGGCCGCATCCTGGAGTGGATGTACAGCTCGGAGACAGGGTCCCGACCGAAGGCCACGGACGTTGCGAACGCGGCCGCGAACACACCGCAGTCCACGCCGTTGGGCTGCGACTGTACGTGCTCGAAGACTAGCGGCGGTCGCCGGCGGCAAGGGAACAGGCGCTTGAGGTACTCTTCCTGGGGCTGGGACAGGCTACGGGAGTTAAGGGAGTCGTAGACGTGGAGCATGGCTCCGTCGTGATACACGCAGATCCAGTGGGTGATGTCTCCCGGGACTTGGATGGCCCTGCCGGGAAGGATCTGCAGGTGTTCTCGGCTGCGGACCGGTTTGATGAACTCCATGGCGCCGATGAAGAAGACGTTGCGAGGGTTGTAATCGGTGAAGGCGGACAGGATCTCCTGGAACTTGTTGATGTGCTCGCCGCTCAGCATTTCTCCGCTCAGGATCTCGTCCAGCTCGGAGGCTGAGAGTGGGGGCGCCAGCTCTTCCTCCTCCTCCTCCTCTTTCCTGCTGCTCCCCTTACCCGCCTGCCCAGACCACGTACTACGCCTCGTAGCCATCCGAGCCTCCTTTTCTCCCTTCTTCCTCTCTACTATGCCCTAGAAGAAAGAGATTTAAATTGTAAAGCCTGAATCACAATATCCCATGCACAAATCCATGGATGCTGAAATGAAAATACACAGCCTTGGTAACTTTTCACTGGAAAATTATTTATTGGTACGACGCGTTTCGACGCTGAGGCGTCATTCTCAAGTACACTGTTTATAATGTCAACAATCCAATAAATACCCAAATTCTGGTAGGGGGGAGGGATATATAATGTATAACCCTGTATAACCCTTCTCCCTCCCCCCCCCCCTACCAGAATTTGGGTGTTTATTGGATTGTCGATATTACAAACAGTGTACTTGAGAATGACGCCTCAGCGTCGAAACGCGTCGTACCAATAAATAATTTTCCAGAGAAAAGTTACCAAGGTAGCCTATTTTCATTTCAACACGGATTTTCACAAAGTAAAAGCCGAATCAATTGATTTCATCCATGGATGCTCCCATGTGCAGGGTTTTATGGCCAAATCTGGGACGTTTTCTATAGTGCCTCAAACCAGGCTAAAATGATTTCGAGGGGATCGGGTTGGTGTGATGGCTAATGTGTCGGGTTCCCATTCCGTGGGCTCGAGTTCAAGTCCCGGCGGTGAGAGATAATTTTCAGAGACTGCCCTATCCCTGTTTGAATGCTGTGTGGAGGACCATAAAAAAACTTGGTTGAGGGAGGAGAAAATGTAACAATCAAAATCATTTAGCATTTAAAATATATAAAATAATTATCAAATAAATTATCAATAAATATCACAGAAGGCCTTAACATGAAACAAAAGCAAGCATCAATTAAGTTATGACTCTGATTTTTTATCCATCGAGCAAAAAGCGTAATCTCCATTGTGAAGAAATCCATTTACAATGAATTTTTTGACAACGGTATGATTAGGCCTGTTTACACGATACATTAACACGTACGAGTTAATGTCTGTTTGCATGAATGTTTTTGTGGACCGAAATAGAACACGTACGAATACATGAACCAAATTAGAACAAGTTCTATTTTCTGTGCATGCATTTGCACAAGTTGGGTGGTTACACGGAGCATTTTGGCGTTCATTCTCGCATTCATACATTTAGACATGTATCACTCATCTCTTGATTTGAGACCTCATAAGCTGAATTTCGGGCTCCAAGGTAAAAGTTGGAATAAATCGATTTCGGAACAAATGATTCACTCGGGATTGAAAACGCCTCAATTGGCATGGATTGATTATGATTTTTTGTGACCACACCAATTCGTAACACTGCGCCCTAAGGATATAATCACTCCAAAGACATCAAAAGCAGAGTAATCATGGTTAGTCCAAAAAATGAGGAATTTTAACGACATAAAGCACGTTATCGCCAAGATGCCTGGAATATCCATCCACACTGGATAAATAATACTTCAAAAACTCACAGAGTAATTTCCAGTAAATCGGTGAATTAATCTTTTCAAGATCGCTTTACAAATTAATAAAATCTTGTACTTACATCTTCCTCCTGACTCGCCAAAAGTTCCTGTGTACAGCTTTTGATGGAACAAGTAATTCGCGAACTCCGATTGCTGACACCCATGTTTTGGATGAAAAGGATAAATAATGACGTTGCTATGGAACACGAATTCCAAAACTTCTGTTGTTTATTGCGGAAAAAATTATCACAAAATAAGAAATGATTGCCCTTTATCATGTATTAAATCGATTCATTAAAATGACTATTGATTTTTTAGATCATATCAATTAGCACTATTCAACGACAATTATCAAATAAATTACTAGTAAACCAAAAAATCAACCACAGTTGAATCCCTAAGTTACTCATCGTGCATTTAAAAATTCCAAAAGCACGCAAAATCTCGAAATATCTCTATTATTATACAGTAATACACTTTTTCAACCCATGTGTTTGAGTGGGCCAGTTCTTGCCATTTCCTTCAGTATCATCTACGAGGAATGCTAGGATTGTAGCAATCATAAGAAAATGGAAGATGAAGGCAGCCTATTTTTTGCTGTGGTCTCACAATCAGCCACATCAGAGAGTAAAAATGTTTCGAAGATATGAGTCTTTATCTATTATATAGTAAGTATTTATTTGTTCCCTATTATCGACACTAGAAAAAAAAATATTGCTGAAAAATATAAGCCTTATACATGATATTTTGAAGAAATGATAATTGAAATTGACATCATTCCTTCCCAAACTCCAATGTCATAAACTATTAAAATATTTTATGGACCCGTAAAAACATGTTAACTAACGGCTATAAAGACTAATTTTAAGGTCAGTGAAACTCGCTCATGATGATCACGTTCATCATGATCACGATCATGTAGCGAAATCCCGCCTTTAACGAGGTGAGTTTCCAGTCTCTTGGACTTCTCTATGATCGCCAATGTTAATTTCCACGAATGTAACGAGTTTGGATGATACGGAATCCCCCCTATTACGAACCATTATTTGCTCCCTTGGGGAATTATTTCCTCTTTTGTAAGGAAATTACTGCCAACTTTGCTACTTAACCATTCCCTATCTTGGTGATTCCCACAGTTCCGCACAGCTACAGTTCAGAAGTCATTCACTGTTGCTGCCTCAAAGCTGTGGAACGATTTGCCGATACATGTAAAAGACAGTGCATCACAGGAAATATTTAAGAAAAGGATTGTCACCCACCTACTTTCTTGCTACCCAGGAACACTGATCATGTCATTTAATAATCATTTGTCTGCTCACTGATGTGATTAATACCTATTGTTGTGTTAGAAGTAGTAATCTACTTCTTGTTTTATTTGTTAAGCTAAATTTCCTTTTTTAAGGTTTGTGTTATTTATTTCTTGGTATGTTTAATGTTCGTTTTTCTGTTAGAAAAAGAAATTATTCTTCTCCAGTTTTACTATGTTAATTGTACTGCTCACCACTTTAACAATTTATATGTTCCAATTTATATGTTTATGAATCAACGCGGTGTAAACCCGGAAAACTATCACCATGTTCCAAAGGAGTTAAAACTCCTAGAGCAATAAATGAGTTAATTATTATGATTATTTTCCTTTTTCCCTCTTGCTATCTTACAAGGATTGTTCACAGTGAACGGACCAAGTCAAGTTCAACTGTGTTTTGTTATTACTTCCGTTATTAATCTATTGAAAGGAACCTTCGGAAAATATGACAGGTGTCCAGGATGACTGATTTTTGTATTTTTGGTAGAGTTTTCTCCAAGTTTAGCTTTTTTAGCTGGTGTAGAACTTCGCACGGTGTGATTCCTGTTGTTGTTATCTCTATTGGGCATATATCTACTGACTGCATCTTCCACAAGGTTTTGATCTCTGCTGCAAGTTCTGCATATTTGTTAATTTTGGTGGATTGTGCTTTCTGTACATTATGGTTTAAGGGAATTGTCACGTCTATGAGGGTAGTGTGCCGTTTTATTTTATCTATTATAACTATGTCCGGTCTATTGTTTTATTATTATTATTATTATCTTATTGTCAGTTGTTCTTACGTATGGTCATCAGCATAGTTCTACTGTTGATTTTAATATCCTTCCCTTCGATGTAAAAGGGTGGGATGATGGTTAAATGTTACGGATCTGTTGCTTAAATAAAGACGATTTACGGAATATTAGCCAGCAATCCTGTGATTTTTCAGGGAAAAATCCTTTATTATGGACATAACGAAAACCCGTTTTTAACAATATAGGAGAATGGCCCCCTAAAATTCGTTATGAGGGAGTTTTACAGTAGATCAAGAAGCATTTTAATTAATCTTCGATAAAACTGGACCTCATCATGTTTATATGACTAATCTTGCAGCATAATTTATGTATCGACGCTCATTCCTCTTACAAATACTTGGTATTTTTATTCATCGCCTTGATTTCTGAATTTTCTTTAAATATGTATTCTTACATGAGCTCACAAAATATTTTATCGTATTTTGAGATTCATGGGAACAAACTACACCCAAAATAGTAAATATTGCCGCCGTGTGTCGTTGCTGAAATCAGCATTTATTTGCGTTTTATCGACTAATTGTCGATTTTTTCGCAATGAACCCTCTTCTTTTTATTTCCTAATGTTAGGCTTTCCCTCGCCTAAGTTTTTTGGCAATGCTCTGTTCTTTTGTATCTATCCCAAGTGCTTGATTTGGGAATAGATAGGTCACTTATTATTTCATGCTCGTTTTGACTTAGTTTTTCATAATATGTAGTTATTTGTTCCTGTAATATTTCTTCTATTGTTTTTGTGTTCGCCAATTTATATTTTGTTTCATTGTCATTATTTACTCCCCATCTTGTTTTCAATATGGCCCGTAAACATTTCCTTTCGGTGACACCGATTTTTTTCCTATTTGTTTTATTGATTAGTCCGATCCACGCCGGTGCTGCGTAAGTCATTATAGGTCTTATGTACGTATTATAAATATATACTCTTACCTCAGGCGGCGTCGAGTTGTTATGAATTATAGGTGCTAAGCCAGCTCTTGCTATAATTGCCTTTGTTTTTATGTTGTCAATATGTTCACTAAATCCAAGTTTATTGTCCAGGGTCACCCCAAGGTACTTGGCCTTGTCAGTATACTTAATCCCTTGTTGACGAATGCGGAGGATTGGGCACCGCGGAGCGTCCTTTCTATTGTGAAAAACTATCGTCTGTGTTTTGTCCGCGTTTATCTTAATTCGCCACTTCTCATACCAAGCGTGAGCTTTGTCAAGTTGGTCTTGTACCAGTTCAGCGGCTAACTCAGCATAAATATTGCGCTCATACTCATCTTCTATTTAATCTCATTTGCATTTCCATTCGCGATTACGGAAATAAACTTGAAGCTTGGACGTGGTGGAAGGACTCCATATTATCAACAAGAGACACTTTGTTATTTCCACAAAATATTTATAAAATTTCTATAACATGTTTCGGCTATTACACCATCATCAATTAGTGAAAATATAAAAAATATGGTGGGGACAGGTTTATATATACTATGTCTGTTAATAAAATGGGGTTGGCTCCGAGCTGGGATTGGTAAATTAACCCGAATGACAAACTGTGTTTCCCCCCTTCCCTTCCAGGAATTTACCAATCCCAGCTCGGAGCCAACCCCATTCCGTTTACAAACATAGTATATATATAAAATTATCCCCACCATTTTTTTCTGTACTTGATAATGGTGTAATAGCCAAAACCGGTCATAGAATTTAAAAAAAATATTTTGTGGAAATGATAGAGAGTCTACTATTGATAACGTGATTACGTAGTTGGGAAGAATACCTTTTCAATTGATGAACACGTTACAAAACTTGAAAAATATCACATATGAATTTTAATTATCGCACGATCTGTGTTTCAATACTTTATATCATCTCCAGGTTTTCAACGTACCAAAACTCGGGTCTTGTGACAATTTAAATTCATTAATGAAATTTTAAAAGCTTAGTTTTATTTTTATTATGGTCAAATTTCACGCGAATTCTGAGACGGTTCGTTCTTTTCAAATACCGAGCATAATATGAACTTGGGTTGGCTCCAGAGTTATTCAAACCAAGATAGAGCATTTTAGCTTGTTTCTCCTCAGAGGTATGCTAAGGGCGAGGACGGGCGTCTTATCTCGGGATGTGAAACGTCCTGCAGCAGCGGGAGTCAAGCCCCGACACTGCGAGTGCAAAAATGATACCACAGTCACCATAGTTTTGGCAAAGCTATGAATACCATGGGCATTCAACGTTTCTTCGTGAATAACTGATTATAAGAGAAATAATTGGTGGTGATAAGGAAATGTGAATGGACTTTATCCGACAGTTGTTAGCATAAATTTGAGGATTTTTTTCATTTCGATGGGGTAAATAATATGAGAAGCAATTCTTCCCCGGCGAATTAAATACAAAATTCACTAACTCTCGCTTTACTTTGTGGTGTTCCATTATAAGTTTTCCTGGATATACACAATTACTTATACCAAAATCATAATTTGCGCCTGAAGATGATGATAACTCATTGGAACCCGGGTCGCGCTCTGATATAAAAAAGTAAGTGGTATAAGTAATTATGTACATTCAGGAAAACTTAGAATTAATTACGTGTAATCTTCTCGGGATTTCCACAGGTTTAACTCTACACAGGTTGTATATCATTAACGTTTTAACGGACGATTCGTCCAACTTCATCGGATTGAAATAAAATTTCAGATATATGAAGTCTTTCACTCTGATAATTATGGACGAGTCGCCAGTTGAAACGTATGTGATGTGCAACAAATAAAACCGGTGGAAATCTCGAGAAGACTTAACGCAAATAGTAACCATCATCATTAGTCAACAGTCCTAAAGTTTGAATCACACGATCATTTTTTTTGTCTCGAAAAGCGATTGTTCTAGTGATCATTTTTCTGAATCACACGGTCACTCCCGCCGTCACTTTTCGCATCATTTCCGATATCACAGCTCGTTGTCATAGGACCCACATCACGAAAATATATAGCGTGTTTATTTATCTATGTCGTTCCCCCAATGGGGAACACGCATGAAATTTGTTCATCATGCTAGTAAGTCTCACTGAATAGACAATTTTCTCGCGAGTCTAAATATATAAGCCAATACTCTCCTAGTATTCCAGAAACGTCATTAAATGCTAAATAAAAGTGCTCGAATATCGTTTGAAGTCACGTGACCTGAAACGCCTTCTGACGTCATCGGACGGTACACCATTCATTTCGCTAAGAGAGTAGAGCGGTGGAACCTTGAATGCAAGATATCGAAGTAAAAATTGCAATTATTTCCGCCAAATTTTCGTTTAAGCCCCTGTATAGACAGATTTTCTATCCACTTCCTCAGTCTGTCATCAGGGGATACCGTACCGTAACGTTAAGCTCCGATGACGCCGTGTTTTCAAGCAGCCGATGAAGTTTAATTTTTAAAGACTCATAACTCAGCTAAAAAACATTATTCATCCGCCAGATTTTCGGCGAGTACATTTGACGTAGGGACCTTCTTATTATAGTACTTTTAAAAAAATGTGCATGTTCCCCATTGTCAAACGCTGCGCTGCAATCACACCATTCGGTCATGCGGTCTGATTGGCTGATATGGGGTTTCAGGGACGGTTTTAGCGACGGAAAAGCGACCGGACGAGTGATGAAAAATAACGATGGGAATCCTCATCGCGATCGCGAAAAACAATTGCCGGCGACGATCATTTCGCGAGTGATCACTCTAGTGATAGCGATAGTGATCACTTTCGCGACGAAAAAAATGATCGTGTGATTCAGGCTTAAGATTGGTTTGGCGAAGCTCTCCATTCCTGTCTCTTGTCCGCTAACCTTTTCATAGCGACGTATTTCTTCTCTTTTGCATCCTTTGTAACCTGTCCTATGTAACTCATTCGGGGCCGTCCCTTGCCCTTCTTTCCTTCCACCTGTCCTTCAACGATTGTTTTTAACAGGCCATCATGCCTCATAATGTGGCCAACCAAGTTGTCCCGTCTTTTGCTTAAGGTTTTTAGGAGGCTTCTCTTTCCTCCCACTCTTCTCTATGTAATAATAGATTAGTAATTTTCATCGAATAATATTCTTTCGCCACTGAGCTAATGAGTCTATCTAAAACGTGGGTGCCGATTAGGTTTAGATAATAATATTGCGCGCCAAACCTTACTCACCTATCAGGCTCTTCCACACTCATTCTGAATGAGCCTAATCAGCTATATTCTGCGAGTGATGAAAAGCTTATTTTTTTACTTTTTAGTTCCTTTTCAACTGTTTTTGGAAAAATATATTGTTTAGTTTAGTTTTAGGTTTGGCTAATTTAATTTTATATTTGTTAATTTTCCAGCGTGTCCTCAAATACATACCTATTTATTATCCTCAGGAACTGGAACTTAATGGCTAAACTTGCAGATGAAATTAATTAATTCACAAATTTCTTATTTATTCGCCTTTTATTTTCACAATGCTCTCAGAATGTTTTTTGCACAATACTTTGGTCATAAAATATGTGATATACTTAATGATTGTCTTTTGTCAACAAATTTTCCAAATAATTTCCAATGTCTGAATCATAAGATTCCTTGTGAACCGTATTTTAAACCAAATCGTAGGAAATGAAAAACATCATTAAACGTAATTATGCATCTAGGAATACACATATAAATCTCCGTTAAAATTGTGCAAATGGTTCTTATCAATAAGTATGCATGCATTTATCATATTTATTTTTGAATGTCAATGTGTTTCAAGGTATGGATTTTAACATCCCTCCATGTAATCGATTCCATTCCATAATAGGGTAGTTTCCTTCATCAAAGGAAACGAAAGGCATTGAATGCGATTCGTTACCCACCATTAGTGTATTCATAATATAAAAAATTATTTGATTTTAGAAATCCAAGTTTAGGGGAATGGCTATGGTCAATTTTAACCGCATTTGAAAAAGTCCAGATTGCCGCCCATGCGATGCCACTCCACGTGACGTCACAGGGACCTAGTTTCTATACGAGTAGATAGGAGTTTTACATCGTCTGAGATTACCAATGCATGCATGAGGCACAGAGCTCAGGGAAACATGTCTTAATAATCACCTATGAAAACTGGCTAAGGTCGGAAAGTTTTCCTCGTTTGATAAGGTATTAATAATCCTTATTTAAGCCGAGCGCTACCAGCCAGCATGGTACTGTGCTACCAACTAGCATCCTGCGTCGTATCAGCGCTCAAAGCCTCGCCCCAAGGTCACCTCACTTGCGGCAGCGGGAACCAGAACGACATCACACAGAGTTTTCCCAGCATTCATACTTAGCCGTCGTGTTTTCGCGCGCTTGAAAATTTTCACTTTTCATTTAATCGCGAAAAATAGATATCGTCATTTAAAAATCTAAAAGCGTGAAATGCGTACTCCAAGAGTAATAATCTTTAGATTTAGGCAATAAAAAATAATATGAAACCACCCTATTATCGTGTTGAGAAATGAGAAAATTTTGACATTTGTTATGATATACCTGATTTCACTTTGATTTTTTTTTACTTTTCTGTAACACTTAATAAGCCAAATTTCAGGATAAACCAAATCATTTCTATATGTAATTTTCTACCCATCGCCTATTCAACCAATTTTGATTTAATTTACTTTACTAATGGTTTCGGCCATAGTCAATACTCCAATGAAATAGGTTATGGCCCAATACGTATAAGGTTAATAAGCATTATATGGAAAACAACAGTGTTAATATCACTCCCATCATAATTTGACCCTCCATCACTAAAATAAAATGACCAATCCAGGTGAAAATAGGGCATAGGGAAAATACTCACATGAAGACTGCCTCCAACAAGTGGTGATTTGATATCATCCGAATATACTGTGTCATTTGTGAATAGACCCTGTGAAAAGGCAATATTGACACTCGATTACCTTTACTGAGTAAATCACAAACCAGTATCGGAGATTATCTCAGCCTGCCGGCCGATACAGCAAATTTAGCCTGCGGGACTTCAATTCGAAGGATTCTTTATCGTATTTTTACCCTTATTGTTTCCATGCTATAATCTTATGGAATCTTAAATAATAGAACAAGTACACTCTTAAGTCTTTAAAACTTTTAGGATGAAACGGCTCCATTTAACCCGTAAATTGCGTTTAAATTCGAAACAAGCTGCTAATTTTATAATCAATTATTTTCGAAGTTTATGATTTTGTATGTTTTACTGGTTATTTACTAATAAGAGAAGAATATTTGATTTTATTAGGAGAATTTTAGATTAAATTTATACTTTGAAAGACGATTATGCATCAACATAACCAATTTCTACTACTTTCATTGAAGTCAAGTTTTCCCTCAATTTTTTCTCCTGCGAAGCCCGCAGCTGTTTTCATAGATTTATCGTTTAAGGCACTACAGCTTGACGAATAACTCAGAGCCTTGCAAGTGGTGCTTATAGCCACTCACTAAAAAAATGTAGTTTTTACGTAAATAATAGATTCATCACATTTTAATGGCCACAACTCGACATTCTCAAGCAAATTTAAGTGCCCAATAAAGCGTCAAAATCGAATTCAATGAAAATATTTCGTATATATTGTCATCAATCAAAATATTGGTTTGTCGTAGTTCTCCCCTTCATTTTCCGCTTATATTTTACCACTTTCATAATAATATTATACTAGTAGTTATAAATATGTTTCTAATCTTTTAATAAACATTTATCAAATATATTTAAGCCATTTTTCTCAGTGATAATTATTTTTTTGGTAACTCTCTCAATTTGTCTTCCCTGTGCGTCACCATTAAGGGTGATTAGAAGAAACTAATTTCCTTATATATAAATATAGGACCCGGGCCAGATGGAATTTCACCAACTGTTCAAAAAGCTGTATTACTTTTATTGATCCGTCTCTTCCTGAATTAGTCATTCAATCATCATCCATGGGTACCGTTTCTAAATCACTAAAAGTGAGCCATATTGCTCTTATTTATATATTTGGAGATAAATCTAATGTACACAATTGAAGTTCTAACTGCAGAAAGGCATCATGTTCAAGTTGGACGATTTTTCTTTAAGTTGTTGCTAGGTGCAAGGCTCAATGTTTGCTACAAAATGGAAACATGTTATGGTAACATATACTTGGTGTTATCGGCAAGACACGTTTCCTTTTAGTAGGACGTTTAGTAACGTTAGGTCTTGCACCTAGCAACAGCTTAAAGAAAAAAAAAGAATAATCGTCCAGCTTGGACATGATGCCTCTCTGCAGTTAGCGATTGGCTTGGATTTCAATTATAGACTAATATCTCCACATTTCTGTACAGCAAATTTTATTTGAAAATGTAGATATCAAGATATCAGTATAATATGGCCTTAGTTTAAAAATATAATTATTGAGAAGCAACATGATTTTCATCCAGGGTGTTCTATCGCCACAGACTTAATTACCTATGTTTTAGCCTTTTTTGATTTTGGAAACCAGGTTGACGCATTACGTACAGATTTTCTGCCTCCGAATACGTGACCATTAAGAGGAAAAAATCGCAGTGGATTTAACTGTAATCTTCCATATTGTTTGACAAGCAATTTAAAATGAAAGGAAATTGAATGTCAAGATAAAATTCATAATTACCTCATGATACATTATGATAGTCAGGTCAAGCTCTCTTAAAGATCAAATTTTGGGTCATTTCTTTCATCCAATTTGTGAATGACGCATGTGATATACTTAGTCCTGTTAAATTTCTATTATACGCTGGTGATTAAAAAATTTATTTTAGTTTTAATTACGTAAATTACTGCATCAGTATCCAAAATAGTCTGAATCGATTTAAGTTATTTTTTTAAGTTATACGATTATATACTTTTAAATTTATATAAATGTAAATGTATAACTTTTTCTCTTGGTAAATCGATTAATTTTAGCAAATTACTTAGGCATGGATTTATATCTATGGAATTCATCCTCAATAAAAGACCTTGGAATTATTTTCTCCTTCAACATCAGTTTTCAAGCGCAAGTATGTTATTTATGCATATATTCAAGATATAATTTTTAAATCACGAGTTTTAATTTCCATTAAAAAATAAAACATAAGATGTCATGCTCATATCCATTGAAATTCACTTCTAGTACCTATTGCTATAATTCGTTTATAATCCTAATACATTCAACAATGTTTTTCATAACAAGAATTACATTTAAAATCCCTCCTTCGCTAGGATAGTTAAAGAATCGAATACGCTTCCTTCATCCATAGATTTTTTCATTTGTCTGTTGTTAATTTTGATAGCGTTTTGAGAAAATCATTATGGAAAACTTTCACCTAATTATTAAAATTTTTATAACTCTGATTTATATTTAATGTGTTTTTATGGATGCATAATTTATACGTGATTTATTTATGAACAATATGGTAACTTATGTACATCTGTGTATTGGGAGACTGTCCGTATCCTAAATTAAATACATAAGCAATCTCTTTACCTGTTTCCACAATTTTTTCTGAGATTCATATATATAATTCATTAAGAGCGCTTAAAAATGCGAAAAAAGCATCCGAGTTGATGTGAAACCCAGAGGCTTGGATTTCAAATAGATATCTAAATATTAAGCTGTATATTTCAATGTACATTTCAATGTCTACATGGTCAGCCCAGTTTTATGAGTGCCCTATTCTGATTTTTTTAAATATCGGCGTGTAAATACTGTTTTCGCAGTAAAGGCTATCCCTCACGTCCATTTCGTATGAAGATAACGGAGAGCAATCGGTTTTCAGAGTATAGGACCGATTTATTTGGACATGGCATCCGACCTCTACTTACCGTATTTGTACGGCTTGTTGCTCTTTTTGGTTTTCCAAAGCATCAATTACACAGGCCAACAAAAAAATTTTGTTTGAAAACTTTTTTTATTTTAATAGCTGATCTTTATAGATTTTTATGTGCCGAATCCAAACCTGGCCTTAGTTTTTTTGTATCAATATTCAGTCTAATACGCCTATTCGGTAAATAGGGAAATCAATGGAACACTGTGTTACATCATAAAATTGCTTGTATTTACTACAGCGTGATAATACAGGGTTCACTTATCAACTGGAATTGTTCTACATTTTCTTTCCCTTTTTTCCTTGAAGCTTCTTGTGTAGCTTTTTCTGCGATGAATCGCTTGCTGAACTTCTCGGTGAAGTACTTACAGTAATCCCCATTATCTTCGTTCATTAGACCTACTTTTTCAATTTTATTATAACTATAAAAAAGCTGTTAAATTCTAAAAATATTGCTTGCTTTCATAAATTTAACTGTAAAATGTGAATAAATGGTGGGTGATACAACTTTAAAACCATCATACATAGTTGGATTCAGCAACTTTAAAAACATAAGAATAAGGTATTTTCAGTAAAAAAGTTTTTTCATTGTTGGCCTATGTTATCGTTCATTCTAAGACGAATCCCCTTTTTTGGTTCTCCGGCAGGGAAAAAGTTTATTTTGAAAAATAAATAAATGCCTTGTACCTCCAACGATCCCCTATATTTTTCTCAAAACCTCCGGATGGCGGGTAAAATAAGTAATAGGGTTGCCTATATCATGACCACCTTGAATAATTTAGTACAAAAGGAGGCCATGCCTACATTGGAGCGCATGTACTTGAGTGACGGCGTGGTGGACAGTTCGAAATCCACTCATTTTTAAGAAGATTTTGAATTCGAAGCGCGGTCGTTGCGATCTTCATAATTATTTTGTTTCAGTAAAATGAATTTCTGCTCACAAAGTACTTTTAAAACTTTAGAAACCACTGTGATAAACACGAATTGTGAAATTAATACTGAAAATTCTGCTTAAAGTGTCATTTTCTTTTTAAACCTAACTAATCTTAGCCTATGACATCCTGGTTTCACCTTTCCCATAAAATCGCACCGTAGGAGACACTGTGGGTCAGTGATTCACCAGTCTCTCCTCGGCCAAGCATCGGCTATTGGTGACTCTACGGCGATTCGCTGACGAAACAGCCTCGATGTAACCGTCAGCGGGAGTTAAAGCGCGGGGCATAAGGCCTCAAGATAGCTATCAAAAAACATTTATTTGCCTTGAAACTTAAATTCGTAATTATTTTAATTATGGTACTGCTATTTTGAACCTCGTTTTATGTCTCAAAGCTATCTGGCGCCAAACTCGGGTATCCCTATTTTATTTCACGCAATCCGCAATAGACTATGGAACCTGGAGCAGGCCCGGAACTTGGGCGGGGCAGGGGGGCACGTGCCCCGGGCGGCAGATTCCAAAGGGCGAAAAAATTTGAAAATTTTATTAAAACAGTTTTCAAAATTTTCGAAATAAATTATTTGACTATAAACTTTAAGCAATAATATTAATGACACCTCTTAATAACAAATGTAGGGCATGTAATTTCAACTTCCGCATCTCAAAAAATAGCTTACGGATGTATTATATTTTAGTGATAGGCTAGGGAGAGGGAGGAATGAAACGAGGGGGATGAGGAACTGTTATTTGCTCCCTTACAAAACTCCTAGTTTCGCCCATGGTTGGGAGGGAATAAAAATCTCGTCTTACATTCTTGAAAATACGCTATTTTAACCAACACCCTGAGAGATGGCTGAAGGCAAATGTTTTGGGGAAACTTCATCCTTCATCCAAGCCCATTGGTGTCCTCACTTTCATTTTCTTTGGAAACCTTAGCAATAAGGCTTTTTTTAGCAGTTGAGGAATATAAACTCTATCCCTAAAAAATCATTGTAAATATATTAACGAGAATATCTGTTTGTCTGTCCGCTATGCAGCTCCATGCGGCTCCGCGTATTTCAATCAAAGTTAGTACGTAAGCACATCTCATGCTGCCAAAGCCCGTAGTGCTACTTAAGGTTGTGTCGGACGCATCATTTGCGTCTGTTTCTCAATACTGTTTGCTACATCACGTCATACAACTTCTGTGGTTGGGCATCCTGCCGAGTAGGCACACCTCTTGACACGCTCAAAGGGAAAGCTTAACTCGAAGGATTCTACTCTTAACTATTAATCCTTTTGGCGCAAACCTTTTTGATGAGGCATGTGTTAACACGACGTTTTTGGTCTACGTACGTAAGGACACATATAGTGATTAATGCTGTGTAGTGGGGTATAAGCTGACCCCATGCGCGGTATACGGATATCGTGGGGGGAGGGGAATTTTTAAAATGGTTATGATAACGTTCGTTTTGTTTTGTGTATTATGGAGCCTCAATTAATTAAACCCATATTAATAACATTCATATTAAAATAAAGATAATATTTTGTACAGTAAATAGTGTATCTTGCTTTTAATCGTAAGTATGAGAAGATTGTTTGCCTGTCAGACCCTTGACGCCCCCTCCAAAAAAAAGTCTTGCATCCGCCCTTGTACATTTTCACACCCTTGCTCACCATCATCATGCCTGCTTTGTTCCTTTATCTAAAAATTCTGCCATGCGACCATGAATTCCAAGTTCCAGGTTTCCCAATTCTGTGGCAACTATCCTTCCCAAGCAACGCTGGGTGGCGTGCTAGTTAGAAATAAATTGCCACTTCCCACATAGCACAAAATATCTTCTAGATATCTACAAAATATCTTAAATGTCTTGGATATCTTAAATATCTTCTAGATATCTAGAAAATATCTTCAATGTCTTGGATATTTTAAATGTCTGCTAGATGTCAGGAAAATATCTTTAATGTCTTTGATATTTTAAATATCCACTAGAAGTCTAGAAAATGCCTTCAATGCGGTGGATATTATAAAAATCTTCTAGATGTCTGTATATGTCTTTTTGAACGGAGACTCTTTTGTATATGTCCAGTGACATCAAAATTGATAGGTAACTATGAATAGTCTCAGCTTAGTTACCATCAGTAAACAAATCCAATTCAATGGAATAAAGGTATGTCAAAATTCTAGTCTATGCTTATTATAATTAATTTACTATTTTTTTTCTACTATCATAACAAATATTGCCATAACCTTTTACGTATCACAGTTATGTACTCATTCATATAAATATAATTCATTCATAGCCCTGATGATGTTCAAATACGCTGGCAAAACTTGCATTAAAAATTCTTCAATACCTATATTGCAAGACACTGAATCTACATTCATTGATAATGTTGCAGACTCCTAAAGAGAAATCTAAAAGGAAATTGTAAGCTGCTTTCGTAACTTCAATTTTGGAATTGGAGGAGGAAGCCCCCATTAGAAAGAAGTGAATGCCAGAGAGGTTCCATATTCCCAATATTCAGGATGAATCCCCAGAAGGCATCCTATCATATCACCTCCTGCTCCACCAGTAGGCTGTCAGTTGAAAATAAAATCTTGTTGTACCGAAAAGTATTATATTTTAGTCATTTATCCTGAATTTTCCCAATGGATCCAATTTGAATGTGAATGACTAGAAAATATCTTCTCAAAGATATCTTGTAGATATTAGAAAAGCGGACATTCAGATATCTAAAAAATATCTAGAAGATGTCTAGAAGATATTACAAGATATTTTCTAGACATTAGCTCAAGACGTTCTAGATATTTTGTAGACATCTAGAAGATATTTTGTGCTAAGTGGGTTAGGAAGCAGCGACATATCTGGAGAACCCAATTCTGGGCGGAGGAAAGATTATTTGCCAATCAGTAGCTTGCAGTGGCAGTTTCAGGGGGTGACACAGAGACCTGTGAGAGCTGCGCCATGAGGATAGGGGGTTGGCAGCCCCAACACAAGTACTTTTTTAAACTCCTTAGTGGTGCCTATATTCCACTTTTGACTTATTGCTTGTACGTCAATGTCTGTGAAAGAAGAATGAAAATAATACTGTTCAAAAAAAAATATTGAAAGCCCTTAGAAGACATGACTTTGTGATAATCATCCCCTGCTTCCCTAAATAGACACAAAATGCTGACATAAAGATCTATTGCCCGTGAACACGACCAGAGGAATCTACCAAGACACGTACATCTGCCAACTACCCCACAAGCCAACACAATAGGTGTGTGGCAAATGCGTGTTTTGACATCAACCCTAAAAAAATTGAATTTGAATTAAAAAATAAGCATATATTTGAGATATTTGACTAGTAAGCCACCTTAGCATTTATTAAGTCATTTGTTAACCGGGAGAAAACAAATTCCTATGCCAATCCCTTCGATCAAATATCTTTCCTATTTTTATTATTTCTGTTGGATCTGGAAACAGAGAGAGGTTCCAAGGAGTATTGTCTGTGTCACTCTGGAAAGTATTTGTTCTTAAATGCTTGAGCAATCTATGCCTAGAACCAGGGGCGGATTTGGGGGAGGGGGGGGGTCACAAGGGATCATGACTCATACGCCTCCCAAAGTTTATCAAAAATTTTAAATTTTTATTTGTTGAATAGTTTTTGTAACCTTGTAAAGATTATAAGGAGTGTATATCAGTGGTGTCATGGTGCCGGAACATGCCAGAACTCCATTCCAGCACTGGTAAACAAAAGACATAATAGTCAAATTGCACTTTTATCAATTTTGGTGCGTGAAAATTTCTAATACAAGCATTTGTAACCAAATCAAAAAAATGTAATAAAATTTAAATGATAACCTTTAATAAAAAAACATGCAGTAATACAATTTCACTTGTGAAAAAAGTTAACCCATCAACGCCCACGGGTGCCATATGGCACCCAGTGCAGTGCCAATCCAATACTCCTGCAATGCATTTAATATGTGAATTTTAGTGTACACTTTGGTGCACATACTTAGTAGAAGATTTCCTCTATATTTCAGTCAGTTTGGATGGTGTTCATTGTATTGAGCTCATATGTATCATATTTTATAAAGGTGAAATATGAGTGAATTAAAAAAAACTTTGGGTGCTGACGGACCAAGGAAAGTGTACTCCAGCACTGCTAATTTTGCCATGGCATTACCGGTGTATATGCAAATGCATGGATACAAGTCCCAAACGTGAGAAAAGTTGTATTTACCATGCAGCGTAGTACTCACAACAAAAAATTATATATAGGAGAACAACCTTCCATCCCAGGGGGTATTCCATACTCCCCACACCAAGGTCATGACCTCCCCCCCAAATTTGATTCTGGATCCACTCCTGCCTAGAATATAGCATGCGTGTCTCCAGCAGCTCCCAGCCTAATTTATCTTGCTGTGTTATGCTCCTCAATTGATTGTATCAGTTTTTGAAAAATCACATTGCTTTACTTTGTATTTAATTAATTTCATAGATTAAATCTTTCTGCATCAAATCAGGAGATGCGCAGCTGTGATAGGGCATGCATTGTACAGGTTTACCAAGTCTTGCTGAAAACCAAAGAGCCATCAAAAATAATGAACTCAAGCATTTCTTTATACACTTGGAGTGGGTCCTCCCCCATAGTAGTTTTGGAAGAGGGAAAGATCAAAGTGAGCAGAAATATTTTTCAAAGCAGAGTTGAGAGACATTTAAGATTGCCAATGCTTGCTAAGCATCAGAAGACACATCTTGTATGATACGTGGTAAATGTGGTGGAAATTCTTAAATATGATTAAGTAAGGTATTGCTTGATCGCAGGGGCGGATCCAGGATTTCTTTTTGGGGGTCAGGGGGGACAAGAAAAGCTGTATCCAGGATTTTGTTCTGGTGGGGCACAAGGATACCTCGTAATTCAAAAGGAACTCAATGATAATAGGACTGTATTAAAAATCCCACATATTATTTAAGGGTCTGGGGGGGGCACGTGTCCCCAAGCCCCTCCCTATATCCGCCTATGCGTGATTGAATGGCTACTGGCTGGCTTGTATTGAGCACCAATAAAAGATGGTGGTGGGCACTGGTGCTGGGTATTCTATCGCTGGGCACAAGACTTACAAGGCCTTATGTCCCCATTGTGCATTAGAAACCCTGGGGGTTATCCTAAGCACCTGGTTGAAAGAAAAGTTTACGGTGAATATATTTTTGTGAATGTGCATTTCCCTCCACACAATGTGAAACTTACATTGTTCAGTGTGGCAATTGCATTCCACTGTGGCAACGATCCATCCCTGTAAGGAAGGAACTGGTTTCCTCACTTGGAGATCACTATTCTAAGAAGCCATGCATTGGGTCAGATTCAGATACAGCAGCAGCTGGAGGCATTCAGGGTCATCATTACCGCCGCCTGGGGAACTATGCCTGCCCACCTGTGCAGGTTGTACTAAAACCTGGTTCCAAACCCATATTCAGGAAAAGCAGGCCAGTTCCATTCCCCTTGACACAGAGGGTAAGTGAGGAGATAGATAAAATCACGAAAGAAAACATTTTAATGCCAGTAAATTACTCAGAATGGGCAACACCAACTGTGAATGTAGTGAAGGGAGATGGTTGAATAAGAATTTGTGGGGACTATAGTGCCACCATCAATTCTGCATATATGCAGCAAATATTCCCCTTACCAACCATTGATGAAATGCTGAATAAATTGTCTGCAGGAAGTTTATTTGCAAAAAATTGATTCATCTGAAGCATTTCTGCAAGTAGGAGTTGATGAGGAATCCTCAAAAATCCTTATGTTGAATACACATAAGGGGAATTGTTGTATATACTATGATTACCACCAGGATTTTGTTTTGCACCGTTTATTTTTCAATGTAAAATGGAAAAAATCCTTGCAGGTTTGGAGAGAATGTTGGTGTATATTGATGATATACTGCATCATGCACCTTCAAAAGACTTGTTGTGGGCACCTATGAAATCGCTTTTGAGTAAGGGATGCGGGAGTAAAGCTGAAATTGGATGAATGTAAATTTAATATCAGGGCACTGTACTTCCTGGGCTATTGCCAGTCAAAGAAGAGTATTCAGCCACCTAAGGAGAAATTAATCTCCCTTTTAAATGCTCCCTCTCTTGCAAAAAAGGGTAAATTTCAAGGCTATCTAAGGAATGTGAATTATCATGATCATTTCTTTCCCCAAAAAGCTACGTAAAGAAGATTATGTCCTTGGGCTCATTGTTGAAGAGCAATAATCCCAAATTACCTCTGGTACTGCAATGTGATGCCCAGTAACAGATACAGTAAAAACTCGAGGGGGACACAAAAGATATCTTGAGTTACCTTTACTTTTATCCTAATAAAAAAATAATCAAGTTACATGTAGAGTTTTAGAAAATTTTAGCTAAATTTATTATACACATATACAAGACAATGCCATCTTATGATATAAAAAAGTTATAATTGTGGTTCTCAATGTTTGGCAATATGGGTGGGCCCGCCCACACGCCCCCTGCACCCCCATCTGCATCCGCCACTGGTGATGCTTCACCCTATGGAGTTGTCACTGTCTTACCTTAGGCTGGAGATGATAAGTTTGAGTATCCCATTGCCTATGCCTCCAGGGCACTAAAGAGAAATGGAAGGAAATATGCATGTGCATATTGATAGCAAGGCCCTATCAATTTTATTTGGATGATAGGTGTGTAGGATGTATTTGGTTGGACAATGTTTTGAAATTGTTATTGATCACCAAATTCTCCAAGGGATGCATATTCCAGTAGGGAAAGCAAATTTTAGATGTACTCAGCCCATGCATACTATTCAGTACGTAATTGTGATTACAAATTAACCCATCACCCTGTTTCCCATTGAGTTAGCAGAAAAAGTGTACCTAAACCAGCAGGTATTCTTTTATTGGAGAAGACACGGGTTGGATTGCCTCTTACAAGTGATGTCATTGCCTTGGCAACTACCCAGTTATTAGAGTCATAAGTTGCCACACAGTTATTAGAGTCTGCCCGAGTCAAGAATATTGTTTTTGATTCTATCTTTTACTTGCTGTCTTGAAAATTTATGTGTGTTTGAGCAAAACTGAAAGGGGGAGGAGTTATTATGTATGCTTCGCAGGATTTTTTTATGCTTATTTTGCTTAACTGTAAGTAATCCAGTGGCATCCAGAGTTAAGAGTGTTATTTCAACCCACAGATACATATATCAATTCAGATGTATCAGATCCTGTGCCCTTTCTGGTAATGTAAATGGTGGGGGTGGTAAACTGGCTTTACTGATGTGTGTGGAAGCAGCCTCAAAATTTGTTAGGATTTTACCCAAGGTTTCCCATGGGTTCATGTGAGAAAAATAATTGCCCATCGATTGATTGCCAACTTCAATGACTCATCCAGCAGCAGTGAATATGCTCAAAAATTATTATAAGCAGTATAAATGTTAGGTGTGTAACAAATATATAAGACATTGGATGTACAGGACCTATGCACACTTCCTTACTTGTATTTGGTTCCTAACACATGTTCCATGCAAGTTATTTTTTGAATGGTTCAGGATATTACAAAGAATCACATACACAATGCATTATATATTCTACACCCATACTATGCCCAAGAAAAATTACATTTTCTTTTTAATTCCTTTTGCTAATGGCTTATATGAATATTTTTTATGACAATTATAGTATGTATGTATTTATTTGAGTAATATGATATTTTTAATACAAATGAATTTCATTTCTTAGTCTTCTTTCAGCTTCACTATCCCAATTTGTTTCTCTTTCAGAGGAAGTCAACAGTCTTAAGACCTAGATATCAATGGAGTTGAGCCTGCTTTCATCATGGTCATCATAGAATCTTATACCTACTTCCAAGAAAGCCTTTTGGAATGGTAAGTCTTTTTTGCTTCTACGATTTTCATGCAAATAAAATAAAATTGATGACTTAATAAGGATTAACTTTGCGGAAATTTTGAATTTTCATAATGGAGAAAAAAAATTTTATTTTCCACAGAAATTAATTCAGACTGTACACAATTCGATTCACTGCTCTGTGGCATAGTCATATGCACTGCCTGAGTGAATAGCCACAGGGGCGTAGCCAGGGTGATGTGTTAGGGGGGGCAGGACCCAGGGGAAGGGGATGGAACCCCTTCTGGGAAAATGTGAACATTTTTATCCCTAGAAATCCCATTTTATGCTATTTTGTCGCTTAAAATTACACAAGTGATGGGCCGTCCAGAAGCTGTTTTGCTGTGGTAGAATAGATTGGTGGGATAGAATACATTTGTTTTATAAGTTAATATTTTGCTGCTATTTTCCCCTGTGCTATGTCACTGGCTGGGCATATTCATCGGTGATGGGAGATAATGGAAGAGGAAAGAGTGAATAGGATGATATCTATTGAGGTGGAAACTCCACTACAAGGACCTCCGATAAAATGCCTTGATATTTCCTTACATAGAAGAGAAATGATGCCTTAGTGGATCTGTGAAAAAATAATCGGGGTCATCGGGCATTTAGCGCTGATAACTGAACTTGAAAATCATTATATTCAGCTTCAAATTACATTGCTCTTCTATTATTATTGCCCGCAGTGTACTTGAAAAGTTCTATGCCCTACACGGTGAAACTCACTAAATGATTCTGTGTCACAACTACACATTACAACTCAAGAATAAACTTCACTCATTGACTACAAAACTGGAACTACATCAACTTAAATAAAATTGAGTTAGAATACATATTTAGAAGAGTACATCAGTCTTTAAACCAATTACTTTCGCTCTGCATTAAATGCAAAACGAGAAGACATGCTTTTATGGGAAGCTGTCACCTATATTAGTCTCTCTCAAAAACAGACTTGTATACTTCTATAAATAAATTTGAGACACCTCTCCCATTTTTTTTACACTTCTCATCAATTCACTCACACAAAGGCTTAATTTTTTTTAAGTAAAAACAATGGACGTCCTAAGTAAATATGCTGTGGTTAAAGATGCTTTTGTTCGGAACAACAAAAGCTTGTGTTCTTCTACTCCTGTGGAAAGACCCTAAGCAAATGATGCCATTTTAACAGCTTGTTTTCACCCAGCCTTTAAATTATGGTGGCTGCTCAACACTGCTTCCGAAAATGATAGTAGGAGGATTTATAAATTATGTGTGAACTCACTTGAACAATTCTCATCTAGTGAGAGTTCAGAAAAAGAAGTTTCAGAGAATGATAGAAATATCTATATTTTTAGTTCAACCAATGAAACTGACTGTTCAAGACATAAAGAAAAAAACTTTCAAGTGTAGAGTATGAGCTGGTACAGTTATTTAAAGATAAAGTAAAAACATAGATATCCTAAATAAATATGCAGTGGTGAAATAAGCTTTTGTTCAGAACAGCTCTGTTACATCTGCGGGTTGAATGATACTTAATTCATCAGATGGCACAGGATTTATTTCCAACTTCACACAGTAGTACACTTAAGCCAGGGCTGCTTGCCGCGAGCCCGGAAGTTCGTTACCCACTGCCCCTACTTACTCCTGCTGGACAGGCTGGTATTCATATATTAACAAATGAACATCGATAAACACTTTGCGCACATACATAACAACTCCTCCCCCTTTTAGTAATAACAGCACCCTAATTATCAAAAAATATTAAGTCAATTCATTCACAAATTATCAAAATTATTATCTCAAAGCATTTACTCCATTAAATGAACATCAATAAACACTAAGCGCACATACATAACAACCCTCCCCCTTTTAGTAATAACGGCACACTAATTATCAAAAAAATATTAAGTCAATTCATTCACAAATTATCAAAATTATTATCTCAAAGCATTTACTCCATTCCTTCCCCTTTTGCAGGAGTCACTAATGTCACACTTAACCATTGTCAGTCACTCGGCACATCACAAGGCATAATCCTCCAAGTAACCTGGCACTTTCTTTATTCTAGAGGAAACCCTCACATTGCCCTCTGATTGACTTCCTGGGTGTTGTCCCATTCCATGACCTGGGCCCCGCATCTCACATGTTCCATAAGAGAGGTCTTGGGGTGGTTCCACTGGAGTGGAACAAGAGGCATCACCAACTCCAGTCATTGGAGAACCCCTGGAGGCAGCACTATGATGGAAGTCGTACCACCTGTCATCACCATCCAGGACATTGGCAGAATCTCGAGACCTGTGTGCTGCTCTATGAATCAGTTGATCCACATGACGCCTTTCGTGACCTCCATCCTCAGCCTCTATTTCGACATTCCGAGGCCCCATTATGGACGATATTCTGCCTGGAACCCATCGCCTACAGCCACCATAGTGCCTGAAATAGACTAAGTCATCAAGTTTAAATTTTCTGGATGCGTGACAAGAGTTGCTGTTAGCAGCAATTTGCTCCCTACTAGCCGGAGCAGGGCGTGCAGCGGGATGTAATTTGTGGAAAAGTGTTTGCACACATCGTCCCATTAGCATTTTTGAGGGGGTTTTGTTGGTTGATGAACTCGGCGTTGTTCTCAATGTCAACAGAATATTAGCCAACTCACTTCTCCAGTGGGCAGGGGGCAACTTTTTTAAACAACTTTTAACAGTTCGAACGACCCTCTCTACCTGACCATTTGAGGAGGGATTATAAGGGGCAACACGTACATGCGAAATAATGTTTTTTTTTCAGAAAATCACAAAACTCTGCTGAACAGAATGCAGGACCATTGTCAGTAACTATTTCGTCAGGAATTCCATGCACAGAAAACCATCTTGTGAGGCACGCAATGACCACTGAGGATGCCATGGATCCTTTTGTCTCCTCTACCTCAATCCACTTTGAATAAGCATCTACAAGCAGAAAGAATGTGCAGCCATTGGTTGGTCCAGCAAAATCAAGGTGAAGCCTTGACCATGGCTTCTGTGGCACACTCCATGGTATTACTGGTGCGAATGGAACTGGCCTGCTCCTCCTAAATACGGGTTTAGCAGCAGGTTTCAGGACAACTTGCGCCGGTGGGCCAGCATAGTTCCCCAGGCCGGGGGTAAAGATGTCCCTGAATGCCTCCAGCTGCTGCGGTATCTGCGTTGGACGCAGCGAGTGGATTCCTTCAATGGTGATCCCCAAATGAGGAAACCAATTCCTTCCCAACAAGGATGGACCATTGCCAGTCATCACTAGCAACGGAAGTTTAGCACTGTGTGGAGGGAAATGCACATTCACAAAAATTTTTCCCATCACTGTCAACTGTTCCTTTGACCAGGTGCTAAGGATAACCCCCGGGGCTTCTAACGCACAATGGGGAAATAAGGCCTCGTAAGTCTTGTGCCCAATAATCGAATACCTAGCACCAGTATCCACCTCCATCTTTAATTGGTACCCCTCAGCTTCTAAAGTTATTGTAATTGGGGGTGCTGACACAGCGGAGGGAAGATGGAACAAAGAGTCGTATTCGGGGGCATGAATGGCTTCAGGAAAATTAAAACGTGCAGAAACCTGCGTATCCATGGTCCACTCGTCGCCCGCAGCTTGCATGTTGTGAGTCGCACCTTGGGCTCCAACGTCGCGAGGCTGCGCCATTCTGTATCTGCTACCCCTGGAATCCTCGTTACTGGGCTGGCGGCTATGCCAGGAATTCTCGTTCCTCGTCTCTATAGGATGATGAATCTCTCTCGGCTGAAATGGCCCCCGGTTCCTCTTTGACATGCACGCCCGCTCGATATGCCCTACCTTACGGCAATAACGGCATACCGTGGTGCGGAACCCACAGAATTCTGGACCATGATCACCTGTGCACCTATAGCATGGCCTAGCTGGCGAAGGTTGCTGTCGATCTGAACGCCAGCTCCGGTCCATCGTTGGTCCACCGCCTTCGGCTCTGGTGCGTCCCTGGACGCCTCCTGGAGCTCCGCTATCAGCAAATCTGGAATAACGGCCGGTTGAGGCCTGTCGCGAGTCAGTGCGGTGCAATGCCACAGCAGTTTCAGAGGATAACTGCAATTGAGTCACGTGATCACGAGCGGTTTCCGCAGCCTGTGCCCTGTCTATCACAAGTTTTAAGTCCAATGACCCTATTGCGAAAAGGGCCTCCTTCAATCGTACGTCTCTCAAGCCCAAAATCACTTGCCCCAGGATTGATTCTTCTTCATCAGAAAAACCGCAGCCCTCAGCTAATGCCCGCAAATCTGCGAGGAAATCGCTAAAAGTCTCCCCGGCCTGTTGCACTCTCTTATGAAACACTTCCCTCTGAACCCATTTGCAAGGTTTCGGGGAAATATATGAGTCAAGAAGCCGAATGGCTTCATCAAAAGAAGTATCCTTGAGAGGATTCGGTTTGCATAATTTAATCACGTTTCTTAATATGTAATCACCCGGAACAGTGAACAAAATAGCCTTCTTCTTCTCCTCATTCACGATGCCGTTGGCAATAAAATAATAGTACAATTGTTCCTTAAATATAGCCCAATCGTCGGCATTACCTGACGAATAAGTTGGCAAATTGCCGATCGTTCCCACGAAAGTGGTGCCTTCCATAATTTTACTCACGTGGTCAACGCGTCACCGCAAAAATTCTCACAAATGCACAAAATTCTTCGTAAAATCTCACAGAAAAATATCGCTGCATCCCATCCTCGTCGCCAATGTTACATCTGCGGGTTGAATGATACTTAATTCATCAGATGGCACAGGATTTATTTCCAACTTCACACAGTAGTACACTTAAGCCAGGGCTGCTTCCCGCGAGCCCGGAAGTTCGTTACCCACTGCCCCTACTTACTCCAGCTGGACAGGCTGGTAATCATATATTAACAAATGAACATCGATAAACACTTAGCGCACATACATAACAGCTCAAGCTTGTGTTCTTCTACACCTGTGGAAAGACTGTTTTCTTTTTCAGGATTTATAAATTCTCCTTCTAGGGGTCTATTTCTGATTAACTCTTTGAGGAATTAATTGTGCTAAAGGACAATATGAATTATTGTAATGACTGATTTTGATGAAAGAAAAACTTTGTATAACTAAGGTACTTGATTTATTTTGCTGAAGTATTAACATATTTTCAGTATTTAAAATACTGGAGAGCAAGTATTTTGCCCAACTCTGCTTGCATCTCTGTGGACCCTCTGTTACCATTTAATTGCTTACACTGCTAACATGAACCCAGGAGGAGGCATGTACCCAGAACTTTTGGGGCTTCAGCCCCCCCAAAAATTTTTCTCTAGTAGAACTACAACTGCTGAGGGGTCCACTACCCATGAGGCATCTATGCCCTGACTCACCATTTTTCAATACCATATTTCTCCAAATATAGTCCCCCTCTGAATATACTCCCCCCCCCCTAATTTTGAGGCTTCAGTTTCGGGAAAAGTTTTAAAAAATGTGTTTGAATATAGTCCCCCCTTTACTTTTACCATGGGTATTTTTGGAAAAAAGGGGGGACTATATTCAGACATATACGGTATATGTAGCTACATTTCATGATGTTTGCTGATGGCAAATGATGCATTCAACTCTCAGCATTATGCCAGCAAAATATACATAGTTGGCTTAGTGAAATATATCTATGACCTTCCTGGAAGTATAAGGAACAGTAACTTCTTGGGGCTTTTCAAAATCAAATGGAAACACTTACTCCTTGGCAAAGTTTTTTATGCTGCGGATAGTTTGCTGTTTCTCTGACAAACCGAAGTAATTGAAAATTATATGTAACTGGCTGGCCACCCGGTGTTGCTCGGGAAGGATAATAGCCAGACAGGGGTGCAACTAGGAATTAAGGCTAAGGGGGTTTAAGGCGCAACTAATACTGGGAAGTCTAGAGGGTATGGAATACCCGCCAGGATAATTGGAAGAGGTGGGTCCCTCCCCCAGAAAATTTTTAAGAGAAATGGTTCAAAATGGTGAGTTTTACAGATTTCGGAGGGATATTTGTTTAATATTTACACTATTCTGTAGGTAACATTAATCCAATTAAGTAAAATGGATTAAACTTAAAAATTTCTCTGAGCTCATGGGTGGGGGGTTTATCTGCCAAAACCCCCCCTCGCTGTGCCAATGTAGCCAGAGAATAGGGAAACTTGGAGCTTGGAATTCATGGTCACATGGCAGGATTTTAAGGTAAAGGTACAAAGCAGGTATGGTGATTCAGGTATACCTATGTAACAGCAAACAATGGAAAAAATGATTTCTGTATATCGCACATAGGATCAGCTTATACTTTACTCCAGAGTATTGATTGTTATATGTTGGTACACTGGTAGACCAAAAACGTCATTTGAATGCATAACTCAGCAAAAAGGTCGGCACAAAGAGTAGTTAAGTGTAGAATTCTTTGAGTTGTGTTTTCTCTTTTATCGTGTCCAGAGGTGTGCCTAGCTAGCAGGTTGCAGAACCACTGAAGTTGTACAACGTGACCTAACAAACGGTAATGAGAAAACAATGCGAATGACAGGTCAGTCGCAACCGAAAATTGCACTACGGGTTTTGGGAGCTTGAGATGCACATATGCAGTGGCACAGCAAGGGGTTTTGTGGAGAGCAAGGGTTTTGGGGGTTAAAACCCCCCCAGAGCTCAGAGAAATTTTTAAGTTAAATCCATTTTACTTAATTGGATTGATATTACTAATAGAATAGTGGAAGGATTAATAAAATATCCTTCAGAAAGCTGTAAAACTCACCATTTTGAACAATTTATCTTAAAATTCCGCAATGTATTAATCTCGCACCTACCGCCTACCCTGGTGGGTATTCCACACCCCCAGACACCCCGGTATTAGTTGCACCTAAACCCCCCCCCCAACCTTAATTCCTAGCTGCGCCCCTGCACATATGCACTAACTTTGATTGTAATCTGTGCATTCCTGTGGAAACGCATAACGGACAGACAAACAGATCTCCTCTTTTATATGTATAGTAGATTCAGTGATGCCAAGTCACTGGGGATTGAGGGGGCCCTAGCCCCCTCAAAAATGCGTTAATGGGGGTGAGGGAAAAATGTGTCGAGCTTGTCGATTTTCCAGTCGTAGTGTCCAGTTATCGAGAGTTGAGTTTTCAGGGTTCTAATGAGGATCATATGACTCTTCTAAAATGCTTTAAAAAACTTTAAAACTCACTATTTATTTACTTTCTCGGGGTAAGACCCTTGGTATTGGCCCCCCCAATATTTTTTATAACTCAGTAGATGTATCATCTTTAAGGTTGTTCTATTATAACATAAAAAATTGCTGTTGTTATAACACCTAAAATGTAATTACATATTATTTTATTGAAATAACTGACAAAGTCTATGTCTAATTAAATGTATGTCAAAACAGGTGAATAAAATTATTATTTTAATGGTTTTTTGAATCATGGTCAGATTTAGGATGTGGGTGGCTAGGGGCCCATTTTGGCGGGAGGCCGGGAGGTGCCATTGGTTGCGTTCAGAGCTAAATTAACAACGCCAACAGATAAAGTGTTTTTTATCTGGGGGATTAACCATTTTTTGATATCAATATTGACGATTACATGTTAATCATATAACAACTTAGCTTCACTACGAATCCCCTCGTAAATGATGATTTTTTTTCTTGATTTCTGATATTGTGAGCATTACCTCTATATTGGCTGAAGGAGTGGCGCAGCAAGGGGGAGGGTCTTGGAGATAAAACCCTCCTCCAGAACTCAGAAATTTTTAAAAATTTAATCCATTTTACTTAATTGGATAAATATTACTTATAGATTAGTGTAAAGATTAGTAAAATATCCCTCAGAAATCCGTATAACTGGGTATCGGGTTGGTGTGGTAGCTGGAGTGTTAGCTTCTCACCCCATGGACTCTTTTTGGAGATTTTCCAAAGAGTGCCTTATCCCCATTGCATGTTGTATGGAGGACATTTCAAATGCAACACACCTTCCATCAGATGGGACGTTAAGTCGTGGTCCCCTTGGTGCCTTTCGTTAAGAGCAATGCCCATGCTGGGTTTCTCTCCACCATTCCTTACCTACCTTTCCCTCAGGGTGCAAATGACTTAAGCTGTCGGTCGCCTCCTCCAAATACCATGCCAAACCAGCCATAAAACTCACCATTTATCTTAAAAATTTTCTGGGGGAGGGCACCGGAATCTCTCGTATTCCATACCCCCCAGCATTAGTTGCTCCTAAACCCCCCCCTTAGCCTTAAACCCTTGCTGCGAGCCTGGCCCTGGGTTGGTGGGTGATCCAGGGTCTGGACCCCTTAGGCCCCCCTTTGATCCAGCCTTGCTGGCTAAGACATGCCAACAGCTGGCATCAAAGGCAGGAGCACTAGGTTGCTTCTATGAGATAATTGTGTACGCCGATGCAAATAAAAGTATTTTGTTTTGTTACCAAAGGCAAAACTCGAGTATTGATCATTTAAGGTTGCATTGCTGTTATGGATGCACTGTAAAGTAAGTTACCACAGCATTTTCATTATGCTGTGGACAGTAGCAGGGGGGGGGGGGAGCGGACAGCGCACGCCCCCCCCCCCCTTGTGGAGCTGCCTGCATTGCCGATCATGGCAGAACCACAGTTGTAGCTTTTTCATACCATAAGATAGCATTGTCTTGTATATACATATCATCAGCTTAGATAAAAAACACTTAAACTTAGCATGTAACTTGATTATTTTTTATTACCATAAAAGTATAGGTAGCTAAAAATATCTTTCGTGCCCCCCCTTGAGTTTCTTCTGTATTCATTACTGGTTGCGGTGTGGGGTGGGTCGCGATAACATAGTCAGGCATGTTTTAGTGATGCTGTCATAATGTTGCGAGAGTGTTTTAGGAGCACTTTTACCATAACGTTCCAGCAACTCCATATAGGTCACCGCGAAGCGTTTCAACGACTTATTGGCAACATATATGGTTTACAGGGAACAAAGCATCAGTATAGACAAAGGCGGATCCAGGATTTTTCCTGGGGGGGAGGGAAAGGGTCTGACAGGCTAACGATCTCCTCATACTTGGGATTAAAAATAAGATATGTACATCAATTACCCTACAAAATAATACCTTTATTTTAATATGAAAGCTATTAATATGATATTTAATGATTGAGTCTCCGTAATACACGAAACGAACGTAATGATAACTGTATTAAAATATTGTCGATTTTTTTTTTTTAAGCGTCTGGGGGGGGGGGAGGGACACGAGGGCAAACGATTTTCCCCTCTATATCCGCCTATGAGTATATACAACCAGTATGCCACCAAATTTCCCCCGCAGAAAATTCCTGGCTACCTGCCTGCCCTGGGGTGGGTCTTTCACAGCTTCCCTTGGCTCTTATAAGCACTACTATGTGGGAGGTACCTAAGAGTCGGAGAAGGGGGGAGTGGGGGTTGGGGAGTGTGAGGGGAAGGCAGATGGGAGTTGATTTGTGTTCATGAGAATGCAATGGAAACGAGGCGCGACCTTCCCAACTCTTTTGGCGGCGAATGTTTGAGGAATCGGGGGTGCCCTATCATCTTTGATGCGGCAGCAATAACTAACCGTCAACTCGTGACGTCAGGAATGAGAGGAAAACAAAAAAATGTTGGTTTTACTGTTTCGGCGTGTGGCGGAGCTTCATCATCGTGAGTAGAATGACTTGACTAGTTTCGCTCCAAGAATACGATGACTCTCTTTTAAGAGGACACATCCACGAATGTTTCAGTTGAGGATTCACCAATAGGCCTCTATATGTGTAGCCACTCACCGTTCATTTGAATTTCTTTACGAAGTTCGCCATTTGCGATGCCAATGGTAAAACAATCCGTATTTCGCTTAGAAGTAAGCTATTATCAGAGTTATTACCCGGCATTTATATTAAATATGGCGTAGTTTATCGAGTACATAACTTTTCAAAGAAATTCCTCGAGACTTTTCAATGAAATTCCTCATGGCTTTTCAATGAAATTCGTCATAACTTTTAAATGAAATTCGTCATAACTTTTAAATGAAATTTCTCATAAAGTTTCAATGAAACGCAAATGCTTCGTTAAAAATATTGAGAACGAATGGAGTGCACAATGAGTGCTATTTCATTAATTTACATTAATTAGTGTCGACCCCTATTAGCGCTTGCCTCCATCTCACATTTGAAAAATTTATCTCAGAAATTTCTCAGGCGTAGGGCCGGAACTAGGAGTTTTGTCAGGGGAGGAGGCAAAAATCAGTTAGTCGCCCTAACCTCTCCCCTGATACCCCCCTCCCTCCAACTTCCCCACCACTAAAATATAATACATCCGTTAGCTATTTTTTTGAGATGCTGTGGTTGAAATTACGTAGGTACCATATTTTTGCTATTCAGAAAATTATATTAATGTTTTTGTTTTAAAGTTAATTATTAAACAAAAAATTTAAGATATTAATAATAAATCAATTAACTGATTCATATTTTTTTAATTTAATCAAAAAAATTAAATTATTGAAAGAAATAAAATTTTCAAATTTTGCCGTTCTGGGCACGTGCCCCCTCTGCCTCGCTCTGGTTTCGATCTTGGGTCTATTCTACATAATTTCATTGAATGAATCATTCCTGTTCGATTGGTCTTTTTTCCGTGGCGCGTTACTCTTCTGAAAGTTACTTCATAATTTTTAAATTAATTAGTCTCGACCCCTGATAGCACTTGCCTCTAACTATCTCAGATTTGAAAATTTAACCCCGATAATTTCTCAGGCGCTTAATATTTGAAACTAGATGACCCGGTGAACTTCGTATCACCTTTATATCTATCCATGCATAGGCGAATTAAGGGGGGGTGGCACAGGGACACGTACCCTCCCAGACGCTTAAAAAATAGACAAGTTTTTTTAATTCTTACGGTCATCATTACGTTCTTTTTATTTAGTGTATTCCGGAGCATCAATCATTTAATTTAACATTAATAACTTTCATATCAAAATAAGGAGAATATTTTCTACAGTAATTGTTGTATTTTAATTTCAATCTCGAATATGAGATGGCCTGTCATTCCCTTGTGCCCCCCCAGAAAAAAAAATCCTGAATCCGTCCCTGTATCCACAAATACCAAAATCAATTACAGTTAGATCTTCACGACAAAATTCTAAAACGGCCAATGCGATTTGGTTAATTTTGGTCATAAGTTATTTGGAAGTCCAAACATTTGATGTGCCGTCTTTCAACCACGTCAAGAATAACCATTCATTGTAATACAGATAATTATATCAACAAATAAGTAACTACCTACAATTATTTTCTGTCAGTACCGTTTGTGGCCTATCGCTATTGAATGCGGTTATTAAATAAAACTTCCTTACAATTCAAATGAATACAATATATCCACCTGAATTAAATACAATGACGTTCATCAATTCAATGCTTTCTGATAAACTATATATTTTTTATTTTCTCTTCGTTGTTTAAATATCCAAAGATGACGAAATCATTTTAAAACGACTGTTATATTTTATTAATGTTGGCCAATAAGGGTTTAGAATCATTTCCCGTTCCAGAAACGGATGAGAGTAATGGATCTGGTGGTGACACAAATTGTGGCAATAAAACTTTTCCACCAGGACAACATTAACCAGTAGATTCAACGCTGTACCTGAACGCCTTACAATATTGACAAATGATTTTCATTTCCCCAACTGCTACTTATTTATCGGCGCAATAATTTACAACCCGATCGTAGTGCAATGCTACTCGTTCCAGGGTTACGATAATTCCCCTTGGCTGTAGGTACTCCGTACTAGGCGAGTTAAGAGATTGGAAATGAAGGGAGATCAATAAGTAAGCCATAGTGCAAAATACAACATTTTTTTCACAATAGGGTTTTTTTATTGCCTAAATCGAATGATTATTACTCCTGGAGTACATATTTCACACTTTTAGAATTTTAAATTACAATATCTATTTTTTCGCGATTAACTGACTAGTGAAAATTTTCAAGCGTGCGAAAACGCAACGACTATGTATGAATGCTGGGAAAACCCCGTGTGACGTCATTCTGGTTCCCGCTGTCGGCGTGTGAGGTGACATTGGTGCGAGGCTTTGAGCGCTGATACGATGATAGGTTGCTAGCAGGTAGCAGAGTACCCAGCTAGCAGGTAGCGCTTGGCTTAAATAGGGATTAGTAATACTCTATCAAGCGAAGGAAACTTTCCGACCTAGGGCAGTTTTAAAAGGTGATTATTAAGACAAGTTTCCCTGAGCTCTGTGCCTCATGCATGTATCGGTGATCTCAGACGATGTAAAACTCCTATCTACTCGTGTAGAAACTAGGTCCCTGTGACGTCACGTGGAGTGGCATCGCATGGGCGCCAATCTGGCCTTTTTCAAATGAGGTTAAAATTGACCATTAACATTCGTTTAAACTGGGGTTTCTAAAACAAAATAATTTGTATATTATGAATACACAAATGGTGGGTAACGAATCGCCATCAATGCCTTTCGTTTTCTTTGATGAAGGAAACTACCCTATTGACCTCGGGCCCGGAATAGGGCGAGACAGATGGGGCGCGTGCCCCGGGCGCCAGATTTCAGGGAGCTGCATAATTTGAAAATTTTATTTGAAAGTTTTTATTTTTCTAATTAAATTATTTACAGATTATATAAAATAATATTAACAAAACTTACAACAAACATACGGTTTTTAATTTCTACTACCGCAAGTAATATATAGGGGGGATATTATCTTTTAGTGGTGGGGGAGGGGAAAGGAAGGAGCGATGGGGTTGTGAGGGGGGGAGCAACTGAGTTTTGCGCTCCCTGACAAAACTTTTAGTTCCGGCCCTACAACTAAACTTTTCCGCACCTATCCCTTAACTTGACCAGTAAAGAGTAGGTATAGATTATTTTTTTAAATATTGCACACCTGTAAAAAGTTCATTAATGGATATGAATTTCGTTTTGTAAAACTGAGAGACACAATATGACTGTATCAACAGCTCCGTGTTTCTTTTCGTGAGCCAACTCCATCAGTCCTTGCCAAGGCCATCCGAGAGTCGTAGGTTCGTCTACTCATGCTTACAGCATTCCCATATCAATTGTCTCTGCTATCTGAAGCGCCCTACATCATTTAGGCGACAGCAGTCGCACGAGGGAATAGCATTTCGGTCTTCGAAAGGAGGAAGATGATGAAGGTGATATACACCTGGGTTCACACGATCATCTTTCACGTAATTTATTATTGGACGCCGCTCGTAGCTCCCCTATACTACTTGTGCGATAGTACTATCATGAAGTAGCTTTTAGCTCATTTAGTACGATTTTGAGCTTCTACTATATACGTGCGTAATCTTTCATACCCTATTTATGCACTTTCTCTGCTGAAGAGGTTAGTCGAAAGGTGAAACTGGACCCCTGACGTCGCAACGCGTCGAACTTTTCACATGTGTACGTGAGAAGCCCATTCATGCCATAGTTTTCAGCCATTTGTTTCGAAACGCACTTACGTAACGTGACTCACGAGGCTTGTGATACCAGTGGTCCAGCGAGAAGTCCTCTTTTAAATAGCTTTGATGCTGGGACCTTTATTTTGCCCTAGATTTATGAAACTGCTAGCTTCCCAGCCAGCGGTCTGCCGATGGTAGAGTGCCCGCAGGAATACTCAAATAGGTGCCGATTCAATATCGGCTTATATGAGCCATCAGCAAAAAATTTAAATGAAGAAGTTCATGAAAATTTAGCCTCGCAACCAAGGGTGTACTCAGGATCAAAACTAGAGGGGGGCAAGCCGTGGTCATTCAAGTTGTAACATAGAAAAGTTTACGAAACCAAAATTTCAAGAAAATAATAGCCGCGCTTAATTGATTATTTAAATTATTTGCTCGGAAAAAATATTTTTATTTTTATTACATGTTTAATACAACTATCACTTTCCTAGGATTTAAAGAATTTTTTTTTCAAATATTTAGTTTTGAATTAAGTTTACTATGATTTTTAGGGGGGGGGCACTGCCCCTTCCTGCCCCCCTCCTATTACCACCACCCAATCCCCGCTGGGAAAGCCCATGCTCACAGCTTTGGGTCGTTTATAGAGGAATAAACACGCTTTTGCTCGCAGGCCCTCGCGGAAAAGCTCTTTTAATCCTGAAAATATCATGATGACAGTGCAAGTTTTAAACGACCACTATGTGCCAATGTCTCCATTCTTCCGGTGCTACCGCGTCGGTTGTTTGTTTAAGACAGCAGTTTCGCTAGTACTGCTGCCAGCGTCTTCAGGTCGAAGATTTATTTCTATTATTTTTTTATTTTAAAGATAGATAACCACATACAGCAGTGTTGTACTTCTATAGTGTCCTCCTTATATAAGGGCTGGACCCCGGGACAAATTTGACGAAGCCTAGATAATAGCAAAAGAAGGCAGATATTATCCCAGACCAATCCGAGAATAAATTGAGATAGCCCGGACGGACACTTTTAGTAGGGACAATGGCTACTATCACTTCGATACCGATTGGAGAAGACTAATTAAACGCGCCAATGAGAGAGCAGCAGCCACAACTGGCTGGAATGAACCCGGAGGACGAGAATCATGGACCGGCATTTTCGACTTTAAGACGCTGGCAGCAGTGCCAACGAAACCGACCTGCTGTAGTACCGGAAGAATGGAGGCATTGGAACCTCGACACCGCGAAAATAAGCGTAGTGACAAATACGTCATCAAACGACACAAAATATGACAGAAGGAGTGGGAGGGATACGTCCCCGTAGCCTTCGAATTAGCGCGCACGATTCTGCGTGGACACTTACTTCGTAGCGAATAAAAAGCGAGAAAAGACAAGACTTGCGCGTTTCAATTGCCACTTTTAAATCAAATCGCCCGTACCTCCAACGCATCTTCACTGATCCTGACTGTCATCTGGTACTGGAACCCACATCATAATGTCTCCAAGAAGTTGTTGGGCCCCACCGTTGCTCTGATGTTCACATTCTCTTGTTTCTTCTTGTTACCTTGCTTGTATGTCCTCAAATTTATGCATTATTTCCTGGCCACTATAAAAAGGCAAAACTGCTGTATGCGGTCATATATCTTAGAAATGAAATAAAAATTTCGTAGTGCTTAGCAGGGATAGCTTCCAGGTGATACCGGGAACCCTCTTCCATACCTCCAGGAAGAAGTTGAAGCTCTCGCGTACTTTACACGACAAATAAAGGGAAAAGTTGCACCCTTGGACTCATAATAGTCTTCTCAAAGCTTTGCGACATTCAACTACAAGTGGATCGAAATCCTTCCTGGACTCCTCAGCGTTATGCTGGAATTACACGACGAATTTGACTGCAACAGCGGTCGATTGAGTAAGTTCAATTGGTACATGTGGACATCTTCAGCGAAGGGAATCCGAATTGATTGAGGTCACGATTCGATGTATTAGTAGTGGAAGAAGTTCAATTCTTTAACGCAGTGGAAGTCAATGCCTATGCATGTATCGCAAGCGGAAAATGTGAATTGAGCTTCGCAGCCAAAGAATATAATTACAGATTAATTTTTTCTATTTATTTGTTGCAAGGGATCAATGGTAAGCCACGCATCCCTCCCTCTCAACCGGTTGCATTTTGTTTCGTTTGGTGACATACTGGTCGTTGAAAACTTGCACTGACATGATATTTTCATGATTAGTTGGGCTGTGCCAAAAATTTTCCGTGTCATATGTTTAAAAAAACATGTTTGAGGAATGCTGGGGTAAATTGTTAAATTTGAGATAGAGGCAATTATTGGAAAAGGTCTGTTCTGTTTTCCATTGCAAACAATTTGTCAATGTTTTCGAAAACTTCTGTTACATAATACTCATATTAACTAGGTTGACTTTTATTTTACCTTAATTTTAGCTCTTTTTTAATTTATATGAGACGATATAAAATTAAATTATTTGCTTAACTTAGGCAGAAAAAAATAATTTAAACGGTTGGAGACGTAAAATTAAGTCTTAAGGAAGTTATATTATGTCTCTAACCTCTAAGTGTTGTCATCGTCAAAAATAAAGTCAAATAAACTTTATATTTTAATCTCTCACAAAAATTCCACAAAGTTCTTATGCCTTCAACAATCCTATTCATTCCTAAATGTTTCTAGTGTGTGTAAACCATTTAATTTGGTCGGAGAAATATTTAGAAGATAAGAAAACACCAAGTAAAGTAATTCGTTAAGTTTAGGTGCATCCGAAATCTTGATTGAAGGGGAAGAGGAAGCCTACAGGAGTATGTACAATTTGTTTCCCTGTGACCGAGGAATCCTCAAATTAGGTCTTCTCCTTCTCGGGCGTGGAATGCATCTTGATTAAAAATTGATAAATACGGGTATTTCGAAAGCTTTTGTCTTTGAGGTTATGTAGAATAGGCTGAGAATAGATGCTTCTTTTATTTAGCAAATACAGAGATAAGTTTTTCTCAGATGACGTGAAAAATTCGTTCACCGTCGTATAATGGTTAAACGGGTCACGAAAAAATTATGAAGGAATTAGACTGCCAAACAGTGACTTTTAAGATCTTTCCTAGTACTTTAAGGGAAAGCTTGTCCACAAGGTTTTCATGCCCAAACCGAAAGCATATAACTCATTTGAAACATAAAATAACTCATCGAAACTTCAAACAGTCCACCAAAACCTTGTCGAAACACGACAAAAAATGTTCGTTGGCAATGTTCTAGATCCCATCACGTGTAGCAGTTGGTATTTAAAGCTTACACAATTGGCCTTTACTGGCAATTTAATTGATTGATGGCGATCGTTCTGCAATCCTCGGCGCATATAGAGTGGGGGCACACTATTGGGGGTTAGTTGATTGACCGCGTTTAAGTGGACGCAGTTCCCGTTGACCAGTGGGCGACATTGCGGTATAAAGGCCAAGGACGCGTGGGGAACATCCTCGGCGCTTAATGCGGTCACCCACGCGGGCGCAAACCGTATCGCTTTAAGAAAGTGGGCAGCATGTACTCCTCTCACTCTAATTGAAGTAACTTTTACGGAGGAATAGGGTAGTTTCCTTCATCGAAGAAAACGAAATGCATTGATTGCTATTCGTTACCCACCATTAGGGTTTTCATAATATACAATTTTTTTTGTTTCAGAAATCCCAGTTTAGACGAATGGCAATGGTCAATTTTATCCTCATTTGAAAAAGGCCAGGTTGGCGCCCATGCGATTCCACTCCACCTGACCTCACAGGGTCCTAGTTTCTATACGAGTAGATAGGAGTTTTACATCGTCTGAGATTACTAATGCATGCATGAGTCCCAGAGCTCAGGGAAACATCTCTTAATAATCACTTATTAAAATTGCCTAAGGTCGGAAAGTTTCCTTCGTTTGATAAGGTAGTAATAATCCATATTTAAGCCAAGCGCTACCTGCTAGCAGCCTGCGTCGTATCAGCGCTCAAGCCTCGCCTCAAGGTCACCTCACTAGGCGGCAGCGGGAACCAGAAATACGTCACACGGACTTTTCCCATCATTCCTACTTAGCCATCGCGTTTTCGCGCGCTTGAAAATTTTCACTTTTCGTTTAATCAGGAAAAATAGATATCGCCATTTGAAAATCTAAGAGCGTGAAATGCGTACTCCCGGAGTAATAATATTTCGATTTAGGCAATAAAAAATAGTTGGGAACCACCCTATTATCATAGAACATCATAGCGAAGAGATACACGAAGATATCGTTCAGTCTACTAATTTAAATTTCATAACTCTACAACACTGTTAGTTCGTCAACTGAAACAGGGGCGCAGCAAGGAATTAAGACTGGGGGGGGGGGGGGGTTTAGACGCAACTAACAGTAGGGGTCTGGCGGGTATGGAATACCTGCCGGGGTAAGCAGGAGGTGCGCGGGGCCCGCCCCCAGGAAATTCTTTAAGATAAATGGTTCAAAATGGTGAGTTTTACGGCTTCTGAGGGATATTCCATTCATCCTTACACTTTTCTATAAGAATTATTAACTATTAAAATGGATTTAACTTTAAATTTTATCTGAGCTCTGAGGGGGGGGGGATTAATCCCTCAAAACCCCCCTTGCTGCGCCACTGAACTGAAATTTACCTGTAGGTGCCTGATGATGACTGCGAGCCAGTTGAAATGCGTGTTGTCGAGTTTTAAAATTAAAATAACTGGACAATGCAATATCTTTGTGCACCTATTCACGTCGAAAGTTATGAATGTTTTATTTTTATTGAGCAATACTTTTTCTCAATTTATTTTTTGAAATGGTTTTGAGTGTTTGTTCGAATAATTGAAAAACGTGATAGAAATGTATGTACTTCATTAAGAAAACAACAGTATGAACCAAAAAGTATAGAAATACAACAAGTCAATGCAGCATATCTTAAAATAGTGAAAAATTATTTTTTAAACCCAATGAAAACAACTTGTCACAAGCTCAGCATTGAAATACCTAATGGACATCAGATTCTATTTTAAACGTCCACGGCAGACATGGAAACGAAAATAAACAGCATTTGCATGCTCCATTAATCAATGTTTTGTCCTCAATACATGATTTTTTGTTTCCATGGTTCCATATCATTTTAAATGAGAATTTGTTGTCCATAAATGGTGATAATGCTGAGTCCCCAGCATCATAGGGTAGGTAGGTTTGTTTTTCATTGGGTACTTTTAAAAATACTATGTCATGCTAACTCTGCCTTTGGTGTACTGTTTCACCTAGTCGTAGATCTAAACTTCTTTTGTTTTTTTGTTGCTTTTATTTATCAGCCCCGAGTATGATTAATTAATAAAGGGGAATATTTCACAGGGAAGCTTATTTAATGATTGAACCAAGAACCTCAAAATTTGCAATGAAATGTGTAAATAATAAAGGCTGGATATTATTATAACCAACATATCCGCTAAAAATGAGTTCATGACGACACGAAATTATCTTTGAAAGTGTTGAGGCAGTCGATTTTTTCCTCGGATAGATATAGATGTAGGCAACGGATCCATAAACGGAAAAATAATGAACTCTTTGTTTTTCAAACACTATCACAACCAAAAATTCTACACAAGAATAATAAAAAAAGAAATTAACGAGAGAGCCCGTTGTATGGAGTGCATCGCTTACGGTTCATGGTATGCCTATAGTATTGAACGTGTTGTAGGAAATCTCTCATCATCATTAGTGACCAATCATAAGATTGGTTTAACGCAGCTCTACATTCCTCTATCCTATCCGCTAGCCTTTTCATAGCTACGTATGTCTTCCCATTTACGCACTTCATAACCAATCGTACCAGTGGCGTAGCCTGGGATTTCGTTTGGGGAGAGGGTTCAAAAACAGGGGGGGGAATATTTTAAAAACAGGGTACTATATTACTAATTTTAACACTTTCCATAATCGGAAAAACTTCATTCGTTAAAAAATATTTTGTAAATTCATGATTGTTCAATATTTTGTTTTCTTTTATGAAGGAAAATATTTGTGCTTTTATATTTTGGAGGGGTTCGGACCCCCAAAACTCCCCAATATATCGTATCCCGCCACTATATCGTACGCATCTCATTCGTGGTCACCTTTTACCCTTCTTTCCTTCCACCTGTACTTCTACGACTGAATTAATCAGGCCATCATGCCTCATAATGTGGCCAACTAAGTTGTGCCGTCTTCACATTAAGGTTTTTAGAAGACTTCTCTTGCTCCCACTCTTCTTAACACTTTCTCATTACTCGGGCGATCCATTATATCCACATCATTATTAGTTCGCACCACATTTCGAATGCTTCCACTCTTGATTTATCTGCTGTAGTCAAGTTGATGATTTGAGGCGTCACTTTGTGGAATTTACTCATAATGAATGAAACTTGAACTTTGTTTTTCCACATAAATATTTATTCAATCACGACCGTGGTTTCGACGCACTGCGTCATCCTCAGGCCTCAACTTCCAAGCCTCGTTCACATGGAGAAATATGCTCCATATGCAGCATCTGATGAGTTGTTTTCTTAGTTGTATGCTCTTGTCAGCTGTAAGAAGATTCTTATTTCTGTAGAATGACCTCTTCGCCTGAGCTATTCTGTGGACTATTTATTTCTTGTTTCGTCCATCGTTGATTATTCGGCTTCCTAGGCAACAAAATTCATTCACCTCTTCCAGCTTTTGCTTTCCTAGTTTAATCTTTGTCCCAGCCTTTTCTCTTTTGTCCATACTAGTACCTTAGTCTTCTTATTTTTATTTTCAACAGCCATTGTCATTTCCGTATCTGTCAAAGTCTTATTCAAATAATTCTCCGTCTTCACAGAATTAACTATTATCATTAAATATTTTAGGTACCATATGAGCTCATTGGCCGCGGGTTACCGACCCTTGCTTTACACCTAAGTCTTTTGCACGAAGGCTATTGCCCGGTTCTCGGCCTAACATATGCTATCTCGCATCCTTCGCTCTACATGATTTATCGTTTGCCCTATCGGGAGTGGGTGGGGTAAACTCCCCTCCCCTCTTTCACAACAATGCTACCGACCACCCCTCCCTTTAAGAAGACGGTCCGACTCCTTGGAGGCCAACAGACAACGGGAGGCTGGCACGAACCATCGCCATCAGAGGTCGACAAATTGCCCCCTTCTCACCGCACCCGGGTGCCGTTTGGACGCTCCCACCCACTCCCGCAGATGCGGCACCCTTCCCGCGGCTAGAGTGTCGTGTGCGGAACGCGTTTATCTGCTGTTCTCTCGGAGGCAGTTGAAGATCGGCCTGCGTCGCTGTAGCGGTTCGCTACACTGACGACCAAAAGGGAGCCCTGCTGAGGAATTTCATCTTTGATTTCCTAACAACAACTTCGAGGGGGTGCTTCAATTTCAACTCATCTTTTTCCCCCGGGAGCACGTGCCAGTGCACAGTGTTACTGATTGGTGGAGCGGTTGGGGAAACAGGATCGCCGGCCAGCCCGGTGGCGCGGCGGGAGGTTAGTGAGTGAATGTGGCCCGCGGGCGGCGGCGGCGTGCGCCGTTTGACCGTCGACAAGATTCCCGCCCTTCAGTGGGCTCGGGTGAGTTGACTTCGCATCGCCCTCGTCCCTCGCTTTTGTTTCATCGCACCAATAATGATCTCACGCTTCGAAGGGGATAAAATTGATTATGTGGACGCCTTGTATCGTGTGGTAAGGACCAGTGGCATCATGGAATATTCTTGGGAAAGAAGCTTTCGTTAAGTTGTGTGCACCATAATGCCGCGTTTTCTTTGTCATTTACCGTGTAAAAGTTTACATCCTTCATAATTAAATTATTAGAAACTTAAAGAGTGGGGAACAGCAGTCCTCCATTTCTCCCTTTCTCAAGCTAGTTCCGTCAGTTCCCTGGCGCTCTTTTACTTTTTGTCCTTCTCTACATGTCCCAAGCACTTATCTTTAGGCTGTCCATGGCGAAGAATGTTTCTTCAACTTTCCCTTTATATTCCTCATGTGATTGCTGCCTTATGACATGGTCTATCCATCGGGCACTTCTCTGGCGTATAAAGCTTCACACTCCTGATAAAGACCTGGTGGTCGGGCCATCTATTTATTGTTAGGTATAGTAATTTCGTGAGGAGTGTAATGAAGGTTAAAGGAGAACTGATGAAAACGATTTGTAAAATATTCACGGGTTTTGAACCGGGTAAGGTTGTTTGAGGTCGAAGTTTCGATGAGTAACTCTCTTGAAATCATCAGGACACGCTTAGTGTCAAGTAGAGACCCATTGTTCACCGGTCAATTAAAATACTTCAAGTTCAATTGTACACCTTCGAAGGTGTGCGTTGCGATCGTCAACTTTTTATCTCTTATATCAAATAAATATTTCCAGGACTTAACTTATTTTGGCTTAGGCCTTAACTTTACTTAAATTTTACTTCAGAGCTACCTTGACAGGAAAAACTTCCCCTCCTGTTCTGCGGAAACAAATATTTCCATGGTAACTAAACAAACCCTACTACAAATAGTAAAAGTCCGAGGGGGTTTGTGAAAGTTTTAACAATTAAGTTAACTTAAATGATATAGGCCAATGATCTCATATGTAAATTCACAAACTATATTCAACGGAGAATTAGTTTAGCGGTCATCGCTTGGCTGATGACTTCGTTACTATTGGTACCAATGGAAATTCGATGCTCATTTTTTTAATTCGTCAACGACCACTTGATGCTCCCGTACGTCGACATTTAAGAGCCTTACCCAGTGCCCAACCTGAGAAGATTTTACGAGCATTTTTCAACGGAAAAGCCTACGACCAGTTTAACTGATAGATTTTTGGCTTTCTGGCTGGAAATCAGCCATAAAATCTATATTATTATGAGGTCTGGAAGTATTGCATGTGGATTGCGTGCTTACAATTCATATAAAAGGATTCTTTGAGGTAATTAACGCTCATTCAGTAATACATCTTTGAGATCGAATGGACCTACGTCAACTACTGAATTGCAATTGCTTGACGAAAGCCACACGAGTCAGAATTTCGAAAGATACATATCATAAATACTCTTTTTGACGCTGCCTTGTGAAAGACGCCACTGCATCGGATACCAACCGTAGCATGGTTGTTCTCATATTTCATCGGTAGCATCTCGTTGCGTTGCGCTGTGTACACTAGATTAACCGCCGCAGTTCGAGGGAAGGAAATGAGTTATGAGAATTTTAAAGTTGATATTTTCATTGTTCCTTTATCAGATTTCTTTTGGCCTTTACAAACGCTCCACCACTTCTGGTCCGTACTCAAGCACCAGGAAATATTCCGAATATAACTCAAGAGTTCTACACATTGATGGCATTTTCTGCCGTTTCGCAAGTACCTAATGAATGTAACTTGTACTCTCTTCTTGATACCTTAATTATGTTACGCCCTAAAGATGTCGTGGTCACTTGGTCCATCAAAGTAGATTTCAACATGGTAATTTTAAAGTTTCATCATTTCAGCTTCCCACTATTGACTTATTTCGATTAATTCGCCAGCTTTAGCCTAAATTATTATGGAAATAAATATTGAAACACTTATTGGTGTCAAATCACGACATTTCTTATTATAACTTCCTCGAAGGTAGAGTTTATTGTCCTCTTGATCTGCATGCTTTCTTTACGAAGCACATATTGACAGTGATCCATCATTTTAAGAGCAATTCGTGAGCAGTAAGACGGTCTTGAGGAAGAATAAATTAATATCCTTAGTGGTCTCAAGAAAAAAAGCAATAACTACTCAATTGGGTGGGTATTCTAAATCATCGTGATAATTCAACAATCCGAAGTTCGGTCTTACGAGGTTGTATTCTCTATTCCGCTCTCCTATTTGTAAACTTTTTCTTATGTATGTAATGCGTCTCACTCAAAAACCTCCTTCTCCTAAAATTTTGCTTAAAAACTTTTCTTATGTAACTCATTATCCTACGACTTTCTTCACGTCCGCATGCCTTTCGACGATTTTCTTCATAAGGCACTATGCCTTGTGTTGTGGTCGATTGAATTGGCTTGTCATCTTCTGAAGTTATTTATAGGACACCTCCTTTCTCCCACTCTTCTTAGCACCTCCTCTTTACATGCTCTTTCCATCCAATTTATCTTCATAATTCTCCGGTGGCTCCACAACTCCAATGTTTCCACTCTTGACTTAACCGCTGCTGAGGACGTTCATGCCTCTTTCTCTCAAAGAAGCATGAACCAAGTGTAGCGTCCGATGAATTGTTTTCTTACTTGTGCGCTTGTATTCTCAGCTGTTGGGTATTCCAAAACCCCCCTTAATGATATGGCGCGTTATTATTTTTCCCTCTCCAGAATAAATCCTGGATTCTCCTCATTATCCGTCAATATTTATCTCCCTGTTCGTAACTATAATTATTTTCACAGACATTTTTTCATTCTGGAATTAAGTACACAAATTACAATAATTATCCCCTGCAAGTTTTCGTACTTTTGACTGTGTGTTGCCAGGGAAATCAATTTTTCAACATTGCACGATTCTAACTTCACGGGCAACGCTAAATGCCATCAAGGAATACCAAACCAGTTATTAAGAATTAAATTAATAATTATTAAAACTTATAATTATAAAGCATAGAACACTCAATTTAAATCGTAAAATTTCGGTACTAGCTGTAACAATCGATAACTGTGCTTGGTGAACTAAATTTTTAAGGGCCAGAATTCAGTAAAACGTTTGAAAATTGAATAATAATTAAATTTTTTCATCTTGAACTATTCCATGCCAACAATTATAATCATATAATAAGTAAATATAATAAAAGAGATATTATTAAATCATTCAAAAAATAAAAATTATTATTCAATGAAAACACTACACAATATATCCATGGTAAAACAAAGTATCATATTAATTTCAAATTTTTACATAGTTATTTTTTAATCATCTCTTTAATTTTTTGGATCATTTATCTTAAATATTTTTTGTTTCTTTGGTCAAATGATAAGTTGAGGTTGCTATTTCAATTAAATTATTTATGCGAAGGAAAATTCGAAAAAAAATTCGACCGGTGCAGCGGGAATAATGCGACCTCTTTTTTTTATACAATTTCCCTTTTCTGTCGTCCTTATGGAATTATGTTTAAATATTTTTACATATAACTATTTTTCTATCCAGTTTGGTAGCTAATATTACTTATAGTGAAATTTTTAAGTCTAGTTTAAACTAAAATTTACGAAATATAAGATTCTGAAGCTGGTCCCAGTGAATGAGAACCTTATTATTTTTCTCAATCATATTTTCATCTCCAAAAGTTAAGGCAACGCATTTGCCGCGTCACCTGGATCTCCCTTCCTGGGCTAAGACCGATGCAGGATCCACCTCTCGGTCAAAAGGTTACTTCACGGCAAAGCCCAACCATATGCATCTTGAAAACTTTAAGATACAAGTTTGAGCCCAAAAAGAGTAATTTACTGCGCAAAAAAATAAATTATTATGATATTGTACAAGTTACAAGTTGGCTATTTGCCAGGTGGTAACAGTTTATGCAAAATAAAAAAATAAAAAATTGTAAATGAAAAATACATCACCAAAATGAAACTAGATAGTGAATATTTAAAATGCAATGACATTAATTTTCCAATATAAATCCTTTACACCTCTTCTTGAAAATCCTTACGTTGTTAGGGTAGGGTTTAAACAGTTCTGCAAGGAGCCTATTCCATTCCGTAATCGTCCTGTTGAGGTACGAGAATTTCTTTACGTTAGTAAATTATTATTAATGAAACCGTTGTAGTTTGATAACGAATGAGCAGAGGACTTTTTTTTTAATTCAACGGTTGTGTGACTATTCAGCTAAATTATCTAACGCTTATAATTTTTTTGCCCATAATTTAAATATTTTCGAGGGTTTTACCGGGTTGCGTGTTTGAAGCTCAGGTATAGTAATTAATATTAATATGTGATCCTTATGGTAAATTGATCATCTCTGCATATTCATGAGCACTTCCGATAATGAGGCCAACAGGTGATAAGGGGTGCATTTGACGCAGCCAGCATCAGGACTAATTGTAAGATATGGAGTAAAATATTTCGATCTATATTGAAGAAACCTTAAACATTCAAACCGAAAGTATTGGTAAGAAATCATACATTCGTATAAGGATATAGTGAAGTTTGATGTTACCTATTTCAGGGGCGCAGCTAAGAATTAAGGCTGGGGGGGTTTTAGGTGCAACTAATACTAAGGGGTATGGGGGTATTGCATACCCGCCAGGGTAAGCGGGATTTGCGTGGGACCTCCTCCAGAAAAATTTTAAGATTAATAATTCAAAAGGGCGAGTTTTACGGCTTTCTGAGGGATATTTGATTAATCCTAACACTATGCTATAAGTAATCCTAATCCAATTAATTAAAATGGATTAAACTTAAATATTTCTCTCAGCTCTGGGGGGGGGGGTTTATCCCCCAAAATCCCCCCCTAGCTGCGCCACTGACCCATCTTGAGCAATATCGTTACAAGTTAGTTCGTTGAAGATTTTTGAACACTATACATTAATTTAATGAAAAAGAGATGGCATTTTTCCACAAATTTATTTAATGTTCAACGCGTTTTGACCGATAGGTCATTCTCAAGTACAATGCTGTTACTAATTGCACTTTAGAATGACCTGAGCATCGAAACGTGCAGTACATTATTAAAATTACTCGTTTAAAATTGCCGTATCTATTTTCATTAAATCAGGATGTCATTCCATTAAATCTCGCTTGCCTCAGTTACTATCGCTACATATCATGTATTAAAGGAAAATTACTTTTACTCTACGCCAGCGTTTCGTCCTTTATTTTTGGCATCCTCAGTTCTGTATCATGGTTTAACAGATATGTAAAATGACGTATTCTTCAGTCAAATAATTGTTCAGCCTTTTATAAACAATGCAGATAATTAACTAAGTTGGAATAGCCGTGAGGATGCCAATAATAAATGGCGAAACCTTGATGCAGAGAAAAAGTGGAGAACATAAAGTGACTATAACCCCTCAGCGAACCTAATTTTAACAATATTAGTCATTAAAGGTATCATAAAGTTAAAAACTTCTGCCATTTTAAGAGGAATAGTGTATCCACGTTAGTTACACTCTCCTTATTCTTTTTATATTTTTCACCAGATAGGTATTACACTTAATTGTGTTGCGTGAGGGAGTAAGGCAAATGCACGGTGTAAATTGCATGTAAGATTCCTGACACTCATTGTCAGCCGAAGAGGCCGAAGACAGTGTAAAAGGAACATAAGTCCGCTTTTTTCATGTAACCCCTCACTTCCTTCAATACAGTCATCAGAGATTCGATAAACAGCGAAGAATACAGGTGTCCCTTCGGAGATACTCCTTGGGGTTACCGAGTCGTTCCCATACTTAAATATTCTCCAAGTGTTTCACTAAACTACCGGGCAACAATATTAGTGGCACTGCCAGAGACCCAAGAGAAACCTAAAATACCTTATTAAACAACCTATCCATACATCTGTATTATTACAAATAGAAAAAGAAAAATAAGATATGAAATCAAGATAATTTACAGTGCTCTGAACTACACAAACCGTATTACACATTATCAAAACGCATTTACCGAAGAATACCCGAGCAGGACAATCAGATGCTGATAGTGCTCGCGTACGCCGCGTACGTTAACCACAGGTTACGCATAGTGTATGTTCCCCATGATTCTTACGCCCTCTTTTTGAGTGTTTCCCCTGATGACTGTGTTGATGATGATGAAGTGTAATATGGAAATGTAGCGTTTCTGGAACCATGGTTACGTAACAATGTCTCCTTCTAAGTGCGAGGAATTTACTATGCAATTTGTTCCGCGCACTTTTTGTTAAGCCCTTAACGTGCACCTGTATTATTTTCTATTCAGCTTGGCAATTCCCATTCCTTGTTGAAATGCTAATATTTTATTTTACTTTTTTATAATGTATGAGGTTCGGAGGTTTTCACTCCGAGTGAAAAATTTATTGTGTAAATTACTGGTATTTGAGTAACAGTATACGTATTGGGGAAGTCGCTTAGTTGGTATAAATATTTAAGAACACAACCCCATTGACAAAATACCCACATTTGCCACTGGTTTATTGGGGCAAAAGACGTTCCATCGGTGGCATTTGCCCAATACTTTTGTGACGCATGCAATGTTTTATTCAAGATGGCAGTTTTATACATTTTCCCTCTTCATCAAACTAATGTCGGGCACGTTTTATCTTTCATTATCTCTGTAACCTGCTTATTATTAAGTTATTATCACGCATTTCAATGCATGGAGGCTGAGAAAAATATGAATAATTTTTAATATAACCCTAAATTTCTAGAATAAAATGCATAAAAAAATTTTATACTTCCACAACTACAGCATAGAAAATAGATAACAGAAAAATAATGAATTTCAATTCTCATATAGTCTTCGTTGTACCATTTTTACGTAGTTACATGCATATTTTACAGAATTCTTTACCGGAATGTGGCAGACGCTCAGTTGAGGAAACCTCTCTCGTTATCGATGAGTCCCAATTGACGGGAATGCAATTTAATTGATCAAAATGTTTTGCTCGGTGATTTTAACCAGTGAAACACGCATTCCATTTATCGGGTACGTAACCAAAGTTTCAAGTTCAGACAATGGTGCCCATCCTATTTGTTGTCGTAGTTTCGTAACACTGATTAAGTAATCTTATCGACCTTAAAGCTGGACTGATCTCTGAGAACATAACTAAATTGATAAGTTACTCTGAACTTTCTCCGGTTAGTTGGGAAAAGAGGCCGTTTATACGAGTCACACATCGGTATAAAGTATTCCCCCGATACCTATGCTAAGACCTGCTATACTTCAAGCGTTAAAAAAGATTTATTACATTCTCCCTCTCCATTAAACTGCTTCTGAGCATACATATCCTTTTGCAGTCTCTCTTACTGTTGCTTAAGCTATAAACACTCATTCCTATCCATGGAGACCAAGATTATCACACATTACAATGATTGGAGGCTGAGAAAAATATGAATAATTTTAAATATACCCTAAAATTTCTAGAATAAAATGCGTTAAATTTTGGTGCATTTTTTTCAATTACAGCATAGAAAATAGATAACGGAACAAAAATGTACTTCAATTCTCAAATAGTCTTCGTTGTACCTTCGGTTTTACCTATGTAAACAGTTTAATCTCTCAGAATTTCATACGTGAATGCACAACTTTACTATATTCTCTTCATTATCGTTTCACTAACACAAAGGAACAAAAATACCTCATAGTTTTTTTGTTACATTTCAATGGCAATGCATGCGTATGCAAGCAATGCGTCGCACAAATTTGGTTGCCACAGAACACGAGGAGAACATAATATGTGGAAAGACAGGAAACAAATGACTAACAAGGTCATAAACAACAGCGAACCTCGCGAGACCTATCCGCAAGGCCGAGGATTAACGTAGAATCGACGATAGCTCGGCATGAGTTCGTGACGTCATCAACCTACCTGCGAAAGGGTTAATGCCGGTGATTTTTCGTCGCGAATACCTTGAACAGTTACTGACGGATCGAAAAACAGAAAAATGGGTGTCTCTTTAATTTTTCAAACTCTATAGCAATCGATATCTAAAAATATAGTTAAATGGACCAATTATCAGTTAGGTTTTATTTTCGCGGCGGGTGCGAATTAATCAGTTTAAAAACTGTTGTGAAGGAATTGGAGTTGTGTCCAGTTCGGATGCTATTGCTAACGAGTCCTCGCTAGTGACCATGGGTGTGGCTCAATGTGGGATGATTATCCAATGAACGCCGTTTGCAAGTGGACAAGCGTGCGCTGAATATATTACCCAGGGAAGATAAGAGTGCCGCCTGGCGATACACTCAGAGACCACAGCTGTGCATCGCGTTCGTCATCGCTGTAGTCGCGTCGAGTGCTTGAATGGCCCATTCGATTCGGTGGTGGAGTGTCTCCAAGGCGACGAACTATCGAGTTGGGTCTTTGACCAGTTACATAAACACACGCGGCCTTTCTTATTCTTTAGTACAATGGCCCTAAGGAAGAAAAAATCAGAATACTGGCCCAAAGAAAACCACTCGGACCGCTCTGAAGTCACAAAGTGGCGAACTACTCCCGGTCACTAAAAATTCAAGATATTTGCCAACTTTTTGAGTCACAATTACTTGTTTTTATGTTGATTGTTAAAATTATACTTGGCTATATATGTTTTATCTAAATGAAAAAGTGCTGTTGCATTACTTTTATTCGTATCTTTGTTTGATTTTTCATATTTTGATAAAATTTAAATGCTCTAGGTAATAGACTTCTTGATAAAAATGATATTGAAAGTTGACGAAATTGGGAAAACGTCTAAAATTAGGTTGTGTGGTATTAGCTATTTCATCGTTGCATTAGTATGTTTGAATCAATCTTACTTATGAAATACATACAATCGGAAAAACAAGTACTAAAAAAACTATTTCCATATTATGAGGGTATTACGGACGGACCAAGATACATTTGTTTATAGAAAAGCGGTATATACCTACTCTTGACGGCGTTGATAGCACCAATAAGCAGAGGTCATCTTGCTTAGAAAGAAATCCCAGGAAGAGAGGAAGTACTCGTGGCTCAGATAAATGACGATCTAGGGCGCGCTGCTCAAACGCAATTCACCTTCGAGCAGCTCTTATCCGCCCGCAATTAGTCACCGTCTCATGAGCAATTGGCATCCACTTGTGGACCTAACCGTAAGGACAGCCAACACAGGCTCAATTTATTCTACCCCGTCAGACTTAAAGAATGAGCCAATCATAAGGTAGCTTCAAGTGATCAATTTTAAAGTAATTCATGGAGTGCATTGGCGTTGTTATGGCATTATTTTTGGAAACGCCAGAAAAAATATAACATTATATTTGAGGTATTTAAACTCCAAATTAAAAGTTTTACCCCTAAATATTTATTTTTTGTCGACTTGTCCTTGGCGAAAAATGTATATTTTATTATACATTAAAAAAGCACATTTAAGGCCAACCTTTTGGAAATCTCTTTTTCCATTTTCAAGACTTTCATGCATTGAGATGTTTATGGTTAATACTATCACGCTAAAAACAACTCCTTGCATGCAACCACCTTAAAAATTGATTAACAACTTTTCGAAACGCTGGCCTTAGATGTTTTTTTGATGAATAAAAAATATACCTATACCTACTCGAACAAAAAGTCTATAATAAGAGGTTAAGAAGAAAACTCATCCTCTATAAATCAGACCCATTCTATATTATCAGTTTTAAAGTCGTATTTCACATCTTACGCTAACATTTACTGTAACCATATTCCACATCCATTGACGTACCTAATTAAATCTTTACGGCACTCACTGCTAGCCACTGTAAACTGTGCTTACATTCGTTTTGTATATTACTTACGGTATTTAGTGCCTCGAGCAGTTAATTTGAAGTATTGCAATCCCTTTATAATACACAATAGAAAGCCTGAAAAAAGAATTCAGCACACAGTTTTCTTTTACGGATTACAGTAGCCGAAACCAACTGAAACTTTTCTTCGTCACGCCTTTTACATTTTCACTATCGCGAAGTCGATAACAGACATAACATAAGCATGCCAATAGGGATGTGACGCTCGAGTACGTTTTTGTTCCCTCGGTATGGATTGGGAAAATTAAGTTCAATGGTTGATATTACCGTATACTTGTATGTATCTCCCGTCCTCGTTTAAGACAAGCATCATGCGAGATAATTTAATAAGCTAATTAATTTACGTACTTAATGAATAATTTGGATATTTTTGGAAATCGGAACAAGATTATTATTAAATCTAAAATCAACAATATTTCACTCTTTTCCCAGAAATAACGTGCTTTCCTTACGAACTTTGTGGACACTAACCTCAGAAACTTGATTTCATACCATGCAATACAGATTAACGACGACGATTGAAACTGTGGCGGGTGGGACCACCTCTTCGTACTGCGACCGGCAGCGAAAGATTAAATAAACCATTTATGATGGAAATGATACCATTAAAAGACTAGGTGTGTTTAAGACAACACAGAAGAAGTGTAAACTTCTATGGCGATATTCTGATAATTTTAAAATATGCTACGGAAAAACTTTTTTGCTGTTAAAAAAATAATTCATGAATATAACCCAGATATATCTCACTATCATAACGTGCACCAATAATGTTCAGTGGTAAATTGTGATCAAAATCTCGAGGTTCCAGCGGGAACCGTACAGGAATAAAAAACACGAGTGTCACTGGAGGATCACATTAGGATTAGCGCAAGGATGAAGGGCGTAGTCAAACAGTCAAAGATAAATGCTGACTCGGGTTTGCACCATGCACCCTGTAAGTTTCAACTTTGGGGGACTAAAATTCATATAAGAGATGGTTCATAAAAAAATCGATCGAGTGAGATTTATGCATCCCACGCAGATTTTAATTGAAGACCGTATGAATCCCGTTTTACCTACTGTTTTCCGTCCACTTCTACAGGCATGGACGCCGATGTGAGCGCCACTTTCAGTAGCGCCCTCTCGCCGTCTTTTGTCACCGAGGAAGAGGCGTGGTCCTCATCGCCATCATCAACAACAACAATAAGCGACGTCTCCTCTGAGGACTATTTCTCTTCATCCACCGCGATGCCTCCGCCGCTGGACATAAAGTCGTTCGGCGTCCTGGACTACGCCGTGTTCGTGGGTCTGCTGGCTATGTCCGCCCTCATCGGGGTCTACTTCGCGTTCTTCGCGAAACAAAAGCAGAACACGACGCAAGAGTACTTGATGGGAGGCAAGACCATGGGCGTTTTCCCTATCTCCATGTCTCTGATCGCCAGGTGAGAAGAACGTTTATTTTTACTATACAATATAACTTCATTCCACTCATAAACAATTACAGTGTACCCAGATAGGCTTCCGGCTTGTAAACCGCGTCGATTCATCTTCATTACGGCAGTTTCACCAGCGTTGTAGCAGGTTTCTTCAGGTTTGAGTTGTCTGATGCAAGTTTTTTTTTCCGTCAAAAAAAACCGTCCCTTTTTGACGGGAAAAAAACTTTGCATCAGACAACTCAAACCTGAAGAAACGCCGGTGAAACTGCCGTAATGAAGATGAATCGACGCGGTGAACAAGCCGGAAGCCTAGCTGCGCCAGCGAATATCGAGAATCCAGACAAGAGAGACGACAACTATCGGCCGAATTCGGAAGTAGAGCTCCGAGGATACCGAGCAATATTACCTCACGAAACTACGTTGACGAATCATTGCTTTTTGTTGGGTATTTCCTGATTTCTCTTGTTATTTTTAGGTATTAAGCTATCATAACGTCGTAAGTAATGTATTTTATGCATTAATATGTTTGTATAATAACTTTTATCTCTCATCCATTGCTACAATTCAACATTTGCGGTGAAGGTGGTGGATTTCTAAAACCAAATAATTTGTTTACTATGAATACACTAATGTTGGGTAACGAATCGCAATCAATGCATTTCGTTTTCTTTGATGAGGGAAACTACCCTATTAAGGCTAGACATTATTTTTGGAAAGGGTATTCATAAAGTGTTTTAGTTGCATAAAAGTTAAATTGTTTAATGTAGTTTTACCCCTATCTGTTTTTCTTTAATTGAATTGTCTATGCTTTCCCTCCGTAAAAATTCAAGCATAAACTTATGCTGTCAGCCATACATCTGTTTATTCCTTTTTACCGAACCTTACCTCATGCGAGTGGCTATCTAAGTATGCCTCATCATAAAATTCGGGGGGGGGGGTCAAGTGAGGAGGGGGTACCTATAGCGTAACTTTGGGTAAATCCAGCCCTATTTTACACCCTTCACAAATGCATCGGAATATACAGGGTGGCGAAAAATTGTGCTATTAAATTTTAACCCTGGATAGCTGATACCAGTAGGGACCAAAATAACCGATGATTTTTAGCTCGAAAACGTAGAATTTTTAAACTATAGAAACTTTTGGACAAACGCTCCAATTGGCCGCAAGTTTGTCCTGTTTCCGAATGCCATGGGTACATCGCGATCTCCGGCAGGCAGGCATTTGAACTCTTGAGTTATCCACAGCAACAAGGCAAACTCGCGGCCAATCGGAGTGCTTGGCGCAAAGTTTCTGTGGTTTGAAAATGGTGCATTTTCGACCTAAATATCATCAGAAATTTTGGTTCCTCCGCTATCCAGGATAAAAATTTCGTGATACAACTTTAATCCACCCTGTATACTGTACAGGTATCACATAGGAACCTGTTTTGGGGTTATCATCATACATTGATCCAACAGAACTGGTGCTATCAATGTATGATACAAATTTTCTTTCATTCAATTCAGTGATCATTTTTATTTTCTAATCTTTTGTGCATTTTAATAATCCTGATGTCATAAATACATAGAAAACAAACACACATGGCAACTAACTTGCTTTCAGAAACACACAGCAATGACATACACACAAAATACCTAAAATTAATAACATTTTATATTACATTTCTAGGTAAAAGCTCTACTTTCGCCATTGTTTGACAGCAGATGTGAATTCGTATCTTTTCTCCTTCTTTGCCGCATTGCTTGGCAACATACTGAAGAATTTTGACCCCATTTATGAAAATTATGGTTGAAAATTTTCAGTCGTTGGTCAAGGTATAACATATTGCTACATTGGTTTCATCCAAATCTACGTCATACCCTGCGAGCCTTCTCTAGTGTGTTTGGCACGGAATGAGCAATCAATAGCATGCAATAGGTTCACCACACGCACATGACGGATTATAATTTAAATATTTCACCGTTTGAATTAGTTTTGCATGGATCATTAGGGAATTAATCCGACCGCTTCGTCTCCCATCTTGAACTTCCCGATTAAATTCACAATTCGGCTTCCCTATGTGTGTGTTTTAAGTTCACGAATACTATTTGCGCTGAATCCCATAAGACCGTTCTTTACTCAAGTTGTGGGCGGACGAGCTAGAGATGCTTCTTTACTTATTTTCTTTTAACCACTAACCTACATTTAAAGTTACAATGCCCTCACTTCTCCATTTACGAATACAATGATTGATTTCTTTTCAAGAAAGCACAAAAAATACATGCAATAAGAACTGTATACGTGCAATTTGAATAATATTCGCATGAAAAACGGTATTAAATTATAAAAATGTAAGAGGAATTCCTGTAGAGATGTTTTATATCATATTTAAAAATTTAATTCCATTCTAATCAGAAAATAATGATAAAAATTACCTTTGCACTATACACATGTTACCCATTGCCCCCAAGAGATTCAAATCAAATATGCGTATCCAAAGGGTAGTTATCAAATATTAGTAAGTATCATAAACTTTTAAAAAGAAAATATTCCACAATAGAATGAATAATTATGAGACGCACCTTATGATACAGAAAAAGCCTCAAAGAGAAGAACTCATAGTATAGGAAAATAATGAATAAGCTTAAGGGAGAAAAGTTTGATCCATTGAATTACTTTAATACCCTCTTACAATTCCTCTTGTAACTATCCTGTCCAAGACCCAGACGAAGAAACTTGATAGTGATACTCAAAAATGGAAAAAAAACAAATAGGACAAAAAACTGAGAGAAAAAAGTCAACTAAATCGAAATGCACCGTATCGATCGAAGTTGTCATGCCAAATAAAACAAAACTTTTCTTACGGTCAGTAATTGGTATAAGCATCTCCATGCAAATATTATGCGCCAAGGATGAAAAATGCCACGAAAAAAAATCATTTAGCTTTGCCGGGATTCGTACCCTATTTTACTGATTGTTGATCACGTATGCAACCAGTTAGATCACCTAGCTATTTTCTCGAAAGGCCAATCGGTCTTGCTTTTACCTGGGTTTAACTTTGCACATGTGCGCGTGAAATCGTACAAAATTATTTGTTTAATGCAGTGCCTTCGATCTCCTAGAAAAGTTGGGACTAATGAATGAGTTTAATATCCTCTCACAATTCCTCCAATAACGACGTCTATCCACACAAGACCCTTCTACGACCGCCGAAAATCTTGATAGTATTGTTCAAAAATGAAAAAAAAAACAGAGAGGAAAAAAGTCAATTAAATCGAAATTCACCGTATAGATCGAAGTTGTAATGGCAAAAAAAAACACCTCTTGCCACTTCAGTGAGAAACACTGCCGTGACCAGGATTCGAACCTGGGTTGTTGCGGCCACAACGCGAAGTACTAACCACTATACGATCACGGCTATTTCGAGGCTTGAAATGTTTGGGCTCTCGAAGCGGGAGTAATAATATGGTCCAATAACCATTGATGGCAATTGAAACTAAACGATCAAAGATTATATACTCTAGAAAGATGTGTATGTACGTGTTAAAAATGACGTAGCAAGTTTTGGCCGCCTACTGTAGCGCCATCCTACTTTTGCAGCGGCCAAAAAAGTAACTTCGGCTATGCTAGAGCGCGAAATTCAAATTGAACAGCCTTTTTCCCCGCCCCCCTTTCCATGGGATTACCAATATTACTACTTATTAAAAACTCGGGCCAATGACCCGTTATCATAGTTGATATCCATTACGGTTCGCTAGGGTGAAAACACTAAAAAAAATAATTGAGTAATACAAAGCACATTTATTAAGATTTCTTGCATATTACATTGTGATCACACTGCAGTAGCCTTTGACACAGAACAATAAAATGATGCAAAACAATTATACAAAAAGATGGGATTATATCCACAAATGTGAAGTAACAATCAAATGTGCAACAGAAAAGTTTGAGAACTGCACCTCAACATTAATAATGAAATGAATCCCTAAGGGTGCTATTCGTAGACGGCACTTTAAGCTAAAGTATACATTAGCTGGGCTAAAGTCTACTTTAGCCAGGCTAAAGTCTGCTTTCTCTGTTTCATAAACACCACTTTAGAAGAAAAATGGCAGAATTGTCACTTTACCGTAAAGTGCCCAACCGGAGCTCACTTAGGGTAAAGTGTTCTTTACGGATGAATAAATATGGCTGCTTTTGAAGTTGAAATATGAAGATATTTGGGTTACGGAAATTAATAGGAATTAATTCTTTGGTGAGACTCGGCAGAAGACAGGCATATTTCAAGAAATGACCAGACACGTAATGTGTCTCTCTTTCCGGAAAATATATCGAGTCAGTATTGCTGGAGATGACCCATTACTTCTGCAGTTGAACTCTATTAGTTGTTATACTACCTAGGACATTTTTACGATTATGTGATAATTACAGCACAGTAAGTGGTTGAATAGGTTGGCATAATTTGTGTTGATTTTTAAAACAAGCTAATTATGTTCTTAGGTTATGCATGTGTTTATATTCTAGAATTTCCCCCCTAGAAATGATAGCAAATTTCTGTTTATATTGGAGCCAATGGTCCTCTTAAGCAGACTTGATTTTCATATCGTTTGGCAAACCAAATGCTATTTTCTAAACGTTTCATTGTATTTTAAGCGTTTTCATTCCATAATTGCTTTATGTACTCTTTCCACATGCCTCCATATTATGTTAACATTTTCTTGTTTCTGTCATTTTGAAACTAGAGAGTTTTTGTTTCGTTTTTCGATTAGTCATTTGAATGTTTACAATGATGAAATAGTATCTTGCCATGAAAGGCAGCAATAAATAAGTAAAACATACTTTCCTTCATAGTCATATTATCTGCAGCTAAGCAATATTTTATCGAGGATGTATATACATACAGCCCCATACATCAACATCCCAAGAATTAAAATACTGGTAAGAACAAAAAAATTCAATAAACACCAATACCTACTTCAAAATATGCGTCCACCTGAGACAACCACTGATTGGAAAATCTTCAAATTGATTACTACAGTTTCAAGTTAACGTGAGAGAATTTCACTATTTCACCCACCTTCAATGAACTTATACCATCAAACTTCGACTAACATGTAGTCCAAACAACCGTGTGCAGTTAAACAGGCAAGATTATCATAAAATGATGTGAAAATATCAGCATTTGTATCTTTACTTTGCTGAAAACATCGAAGTGCATTTCCAATGCAGGAAGCTAATTAAAAGTGAGCTTTTATTCACCTAACTCAGTCATTATCATACAAAAAAGTTAGTGGGGAAAAGCTTCGGACAACGCAGTATTAATTTACATCTGCATACAAAATGAGAGAACGAGAAAATGTAGCTTAATAAAATCTTTGCACAATACAACATGGAAACCTAGACCCCAAAAACCTGTAAACAACTTAGCAATTCATATCCTGAGTCAACTTTTTGTTAACCTTTATGAAGCGTTCATTGCCAACACTCAAAATTTCAATGCCTGATCGAGACTTAAGCAGCTACAGTTCCACTTTATAAAGTGAGATCCTGGGGATGCCTTTGAAGTGAACTTTAGCTAAACTCTCACTTTACCGTAAAGAGACTTTGTAAAGTGAGGAATTTTAGTGTCTCTATGAATCGCACCCTTAAATGCTTTTTTACCCCAAAAACACTTTGTATGGCACTGCATAACATAATAAATAAAAATGTAAATGAAATACAAAGATTTCTTAAAAATCTAATGGCACAATTAAGTGGTCATGATCCCAATTGGTTACGCATCATTGTAATTCCAAATACATACAGCTACACCATTGATATAAAAACACTGACTATAAGATGGCCTGTAGGCAAAGATAAGGAATACCTTAGATGTACACCATGGCAATGTCAAAAATTTTACTTTTGCATATTTTCCTATCAAGGTTATTAATTTGGTTAAGAGCAAAGCTTCATTTCCATGTCCATTGCCGCAGGAGAAATCTGCAGGTTGAACCACTTCAGCAACTTCAGTTTCAAGATACTGTCAGAGCAAACCAAAAATATATAAAAATATGTCACCCAATAAAAAGCAGGTACTCATAAAGATGAATGCGAAAGTACATTAGCAATCCCATCAAGTTGATTACATACCTCTAAGCTCCATGCCTTGGAATGTTAGAAATCCAATGGAATTTTTCAATATTCAATCCCATTCATCAGTTTAACTGCTCCATTATCCTGATCTAAGGTTTCACATTGTACTTGGGTGATGAATGACATCAATTCAGATACTGTCAAGGTAAAAAAAAAGATAAATGACAATATGTTACCTGGTAAAAGAGAGATGGCCATAGATATGAATATCAAAGTACATAGTCAATTCCATCAAGTTCAACACGAGCCATTCCATATCAATGCAAAATAAAGTGTTTACCTCACCATTTTAGATTTTGTGGAAATTTGTTACGATGATTGCAAGTGCTGGAGCAATAATTACCAAATTTTCAATTTTTTATCTGAAGCAGTTACAGAAATATGGCTAAGTAATATTTTCATAAACTGACAAAAAAGGGAGAACAAATATTTTTCATCACTCTTTGTGCTGTCTTAATTGAGCTGCAGAGATGGGAAAGGTGTCATATACCAACATTTTGTACACTATTTCCAGTGAGATACAAGTATTAGATAGAAAGTTTTGCAGAAGGGTTATGCAACATTCTTTCAAGTTCTCTGCTGTATTTATCCATCTGAAGATCATGTATAGCAGGCATTCCAGTCTACTTCTTCAGGCTGGAAGTCAAGGTTCAAATGAAAAAAAATGTCAACTGAATTAAAAAATCAGCTTGAGTTGACATAAATAAAATGGACAAGTGCCTATTCAGAAACACCTAAAGTGGGGGAACTTGAAAATTTGGAGAGTGAGATGTTTCAAATTTGATGACTCTCGACATTTAAAGAATATTCTTTTGACAGGTGGAACATCTAAATTAAGTCATAACTTAGGAGTTTGAGACATAATGCAATAGAACCTCTGATGATAAAATAGATGCACATGACTAAGGGCCTATCTGAGGCTTTCTGAGTCCGTACTTCACAAGACTTAATCTACAACCAGATAATGAACGACTATCTTGTTTCTCTGTTGGTGAGACTTTTTCCTTACATTTTTATTGAAGATAAAATTAAGTACCACATGGCTAAGCTATTACATTATGTCATGATGATGATCAAATCTGTTGAGTGATTCATTTATGAGCTTAATTATTAGCTGGACTGAGTGGCCACACCCCACTTGTGAATATTCAACTCAACAAATCATAAAATGAATGAGTGACAATGCCAAGCAAAATGTGGCATAGAAAATAACTTAAGTAATAACAAGCAATGCAGTGTAAAATAGCATTTCAACTGATCACCAATTGATTGAAACATACGTACATAATTCTGAATATTGCCCTTGAGAAACTGTTACACCTAAAACTTTGCAAGACTCCCTTGAAGTAAATTTAAATTTAACATGTTCCACTCTGACTGTAAAATTCAGTTCATTACTGTAACCTTACTCAGACTAGATCATTTAATGTGATCTGTAAAACTGGAATAAGCATAAAATAACCTGCAACATGGCCTCCATTAGGCAACCAGCTCTCTAGCTCCATTAGGACTGCCACAAGTATAGCTGAAACAACACCATTAATGTATGAGCCAGTTTTTCCAAACATAAGAATTCTTATTCCATAAAGAAACTTATATCAATTTTAAAATTTGGTAGATATTTAGTATCAGAACCAGCTATGGGTGTACCACTTTTGAACAATATTAAAATTACGATTTTTCAACAGTAAAGGGCACCCAACAGTTCAGAACCTCAATCATACAAATCCAATGTCTCACGATAGAAGAGGATAATGAATGAAACCATTGACTACACAGCGAAGAAAAAAAGTTCTACTAGAGAAAGACTCCAGTTCAGATCAAAGGGGATGTAATCGTAAAATTAAATTTCAAAGATCATTACCTATTCCATTGCGTTGAAATTTATCCAAAAATCACACCCCAACATGATAGAAATCCAAGAGCATTTTACAACAGATCTTGCCAATATTCACTTAACCATGTCCAGCATACAAAGCCAATGTCTCATGCTATACGCGACTGATGAATTATAGCATAAATTTCACTGTGAAGAAAAAAAATAAGATAGGTTCCCATTCGAAGAGGTCATATTCATAGAATGTAATTAGAGTTCTTACCTATTTCATTGAGTTGATCTTTATCCAACATTCACACCTCAACGTGATAGAAATTGAAGAGCTTTTTTCAATAGAATACGCCAATTTTCACTTAACAAAATACACCATACACGTCCAATGTCTCATGCTATATGTGATTGATGAATAATAGCATATATTACACTATGAAGAAAAAAAGCAAATGGGATAAGGTGCACAATCAAAGAGGTTCTAGTCATAGAATTTAATTAAAATAATTACCTATTCCATAGAGTTGACCACGTCCAACATTCACACCTCAACATGATAGAAATTCAATTCAAGGGCACATCCTTCCTTACTCAAATATCGAACATCCATAATTATTTCCACTTATTTTCATGTTTTAATTGTCCAGATAACGAGACAACTGAGTAATACTGGTAATACCTCGAGCAAAACGAATGTTTCTGTCAACAAAAACATAGGCAGGTAAAGCAACTGCACAATGTTCGCATAGTACAGTGGCGTAGGTTACTTTTGCACAATATGCATTAATCCGTATAAAATATCGTTCATATGTATCCGCAGATAACATTACACAATATTAAAATATGTTTCTTCCGCTGCACTGCTCTTTATTTTGCCAATGAAAAGTAATTCACAATAAAAGGATTATGTTGGTAATAGCATGAAGGATATCGAATAGGATGCTGAACTTGATGAATTTTCACTAGCGCCCCAGGTCTTCACGCGGTGTCTTATCCACAACATTAGGTAAGCCGGCGGCCTATACTTCTTTCAGGGCCTTGTAAACGATAGTCAAAACATAGTAAAATTTCAATAGCTTTGTTACCGGGAGCGAAATGTAGGAACGAAACGAAATGCATTTAAACTCCGAGAGCTAAACGACATCGGAGTCCAAACTACTTCGGGTCGAAACTAAACTAAAACTCTGTGAGAAAACGAAACGCAGATAATGTTTAGCACCGGAGGGACAACGTGCTTTATCGTCGAACGGTTTAGTTTCGACCCACGCACCGAGTACGAAGTGTGGTTGAATGAAGTAGAGGTTCGGCCTACCGCCATTAGATGGATGGGAAACTATTATTTTTACCACTAACAGGAACGCAAATTAGCAATTCTATTTTTAAGCTCAATGTTTTAACCTCTCTTCACGCATATCAAACGTTATGGGTCGAAACTATTCCCTCTTATACCCCTCCACTCAATTTCTGGAATCGAAACTTAACTGTCAGCAGCGGAGTTGCGATTCATTTATAGTTTCGTTCCTGGGAGTAGAGTTTCGCCCCGGGACGACTCTAAACTCCTTGGTGATTTTAATTTCGTGCGGGAACGACACTAAACATAGGCCTCGTATTTTTGTTTATCTCCGGGTCGTAACGAAACATTTTCGTTTCGTTTCATATACCATCGCTGCCAATAACCGGAGCGTACAACTTCAAGAGCAAGGCCGCACTCATGCAAGTGGGCTCGGGTGGAAAAGTAACTTTTTTAATGTAGTGCATTGGATATCCTAGCGAGGTTATAATCAGGAAAAGCCTATATCGTTGAGCAATACCAAGAGGTTAGACAATACTCGGTCATTACAAGATGAAGAGGACAAAAATGCAAAGAAAGTTCAGTAAAAACAAAAAGTACAAATTAAAATAGAATTATGATAGAACTATGCAATCACTCGTCCTAGCGAGTGCCATTAATTAATTTACTGAATTGAGATACTGTTGCGATATCCGATAGTACGAGGAATGAATTACATCTTGAATCTTTATTTCACATTCTATTTCCTACCCTCTTCTCGTGGTTTGACATGGTTTAATTTTCGATGGAATAAATTCTTTTTTCGTGCGTGACCAGCTCATTTACGTTCCAAAGTGATTCTATTTCTGGGGTGGAATGGTTAGCTAACGACCCCGATGGCGATGTGGAAATAAGGCACACCCGACTTAAAAAAAGGTTTTATAAAACTTTTCGATGAGCATTTTAATGGCTCCAGCAGAAGACTTCAATCTATAACTTAAAATTTCAGTGTTTTCAGTTCTCAAGATATCTGCATAAACACTTTCCCAATCTTAGTCTTTCAGTACACAAAGAAACAAGGGCTCAAAAAAAACAACAAAATAAAACGTACAATGCGCACCGGGGAGTTCATGAAACCCACTAGCCGGTGGCCGTACCGACACCTTTTTGCTGTGGGTACGGCTACCGACGATCTCCCGTCCTCACGTCGGTGCCGCACCGATCGGGTTCGTACAGAATCGCACCACTGCTTGCCGGGAGCCGGTGTGACGTCGCACCCGACGAATCGGTGCCGCACCGATCGGTTTGGAGTTACAGAATACGGCCCCTGGGCGACCTCCGAACCGTGTCAGGGTGGAGGGGAGGGAATTTGCAAAGGAGTGGAGGGGTAATAGGGCGATGTTCAAGTTAGCTGCATCAGCGTAAATCTGCCGGTAGGCGCCCCTGTTGACTGGCAACACTGCAAAACTTCCGTCATCCAAGCCAGGGTTGGGGGAGAACCGCGTACAGCCGGGTTTTCTCTCCTCTATCTCCTGGGTTGGAGACATAACCAAGTGGGGTGATAGCTGGTAGAGGCAAGTCATTGGAATTCAAGGAGGGGAAAGACATAGTGGGATGAGGTGTTGGAGGGAGAGAGAATTGTAATAGGACAAGTGGAGTACTTCTCACTCCAAACTTCATTCTTATGCCTCAGCACCCACTTCCCCTTGATTTCCAGGAGTAGGTATTCCTCCGCCGTACTACCTATATAAGTCTCGATATCCAGGTATGGCTGGTTCGGTTGGCTGATTCGGAGGAAGTTCGAAGGAATTCGGAGGAATTTCTGGGGGTGATGTACCAGAAATTTCGGGGGGTACACTAAAAAAGATCTATGCAATACTGAGGATTCCCACCCGCCTATCGTTGGGCAGTCCTTCCCGTGAAATTAATGAGTAAATTCTCTTTTCGTTTCACTTCTAGTTACATCTCTGGTGTGTCCAGTCTCGGGGTCCCTGCCGAAGTCTACACTTACGGAACCCAATACGGTTTGGTTCTGGCCGCTGAAGTCTGTGTCTGCATCTCCGTCGCCTACGTCTTCATGCCCGTCTTCTACAATCTTCAGCTAACTTCAGCCTATAAGGTATTCATAGGCTGAAGTTCATAGTAATATAGAGAGAATGGCTAATTTTCAAGCGCGTACGAATCATCGGGTTATTCTGAAAGATAACGATTCCTTTTCGTGTATGAGGTATTTATGAGCAGTGGGTTCTTTTGACTCCTCTTATTTTATTGAGGTCAGGAATAGAAGGGAATGATAATGATCAAAAGAGGGACCCATACCAGTAGCAAATTATGGGGTTCCAGGGGTCTGCCGCCCTGGAAAAATTGAAAATATGGTTTACCATCTCAATCTTCAAGTTGGCTCTCCGATTAAATTTTTTATAACACCAGCTTAACATAAAACATTTAAATACAATGTAAGAATATCTAAAAGTAAATTTTCTACGCAAACCAGACCTCAGACACATCATCGCGAAGAGGTTTTGAATACCACTGAGGCGCCGCGGAAAGTGACGACCCCCCCTCCCCAGATACCCCCACAAAAAAGCGACTTGAAAATGCCCCTTGTCGCATAATTGCCTCTCTACTGGTCGTATTTTGTCATCTTTTTTGCAACTAAGAAAACACTGAGGTGGAATTTTAAAATATTTAGAAAATTTTAGGCGAACTTATCCCAATGCAATCAACTGATTTGGGCGTTACTTGGTGGAACGATGAAATGTTCATGGTGAAACAAAACCCAGTACTATTCCACAAACTTTTTATTATAGCTGTTAACTAGTTTCGACGTTTATACCGTCATTATCGAGACTAACAGACTTTCCTCTCTGTTGGTCTTGATAATAATAATAATAGTAATAAATTCGTTTATTTCGTGGGCCTTGTGGCCCATGAGAAAATTATTGTACAACTTTTACAAGTTCAGCATGACATTACAATCATAAAATGACGGTGTAAAGGTCGAAACTAGTTGATAGCTATAATAAAAAGTTTGTGGAATAGTACCGGGTTTTGTTTCACCATGAACAAACTATTCCCAGTATATACTTTATATAACGTCCACATTTCAAGATAATGGTATATGTTAACTTTTGGTCCGTCACCAAAACAGAGTGGCCGAGGGGGAGGTTTGCGTTATTTTAAGTATGTACGAATATTGTCGTCGATCGAATATTGTCTTTCTCATGCCTTATTACCTATTTCAAACTATGCTATGATCCTGGATTTTCATGGCATATATACATGAGAGTAAACATTTAACAGCATCACAACCCTTAACTTAGCCGCGCATAAAATACTAAATCGAGTTTACCATTCATATTTCTAATCATAAGGGATATTCCACTCTCATACCAAAAAATGTTGTTCCCTTAGGGTCTTGTCCATAATGCAATGAAAATTTCTGCATGGGTTTTTATTTACCTCAAGCTAAATACCCCGACACCGTTTTACGTAAAATAATTTGTAGTGCGTTTTTTGCGAAATTTAATTTTTTCGCATTTTTTGCCAACAAAAGTGCTTTGAATCATATAATTCCTTTTTTTCCACCGAATTGTCGTAGAAGCTATGCTTTATGGCTTATTTTAAAGCTATGACTTTGTGTAAGACAAAACATGTGTAAATATTCAATTTCTATATTTTTTCTATATGTTTTTATATTTAAATCTTTAAAAACATTTGAATTAACTTTCTTCTAATAATCCATCACAGAGTTGGCCCACAATTGTATTTTATAATCTATAAATATGTATGCGGGAGAAAATTTCAATTTTAAAATTCCAATTATTAGTTTAAAATTTATTTTTCGGATGGTAAATTAGAAGTTCTGGCATCGTACACGAAGCCTACAGCACGAGAGGTACTGCTGAAAGCCAATATCACACGACGCGTGCAACAACTGTGCTTTTAGCGAAGTCTGGCCCACTTCTGACGTACACCAACGGTAACTGTGTAGTAGTAGGTACCCGAAACGTATTCATGCATGAAAAGAGATGAGGTTGGCGACTCGTCACTGGCATAAAACATTCAGTCTACGCTTGGCGCACGCTTCATTTACTCTAAAGCTGTAAAGCTACCCGCTATAATTCTAATGCGTACCTAAATTTCGAGTATTCTACTTGCACATCGCGAGGAGCACAAAATATCTATGCTATTCATAAGTTACAATTTTCGGAAGGTTAATTTGCTAGTTTTATTTTCATTGCCTAAACTAGAAATATTTTTCTTCTTTTGCAGTATCTTGAACTGAGGTACGACCAAAAAGTAAGACTACTGCTGTCCGGGATATCTATTATTAGTATGGTAAGTGGCTATTCATCATATTTCGCTGATTTAAGCAGATGCGTTTTACAGATTTGAGCAATAAATCACGTTTATATGTAACCACTTTGAAAACCATTGACTCGAATTGCTGGAGGCTAAAAAAATATTTTTTTGAGGCCATAGACTATTACAAGACTTGATTTTTATTAAAAATAGGCATGTAAATAACACGCCTTAGGATACGATATTATGAGGTTGTTTCTCTTGCAGGTGCTATATATTCCTTTGATGATCTACGTGCCTGCTCTGGCATTCAGCCACGGTAAAACAAAATTGTGTGATTTTATTTTTGGTGAATTAGTGATTAGTCTTTTCGATAATTGTCATGCCCTATTCATTTGCATTTTTTATTTCCTTACACAGTATCCGGCATCAATATCTACGTTACATCTCCCGTGATATGTGCTGTTTGTATATTTTACACGAGCCTGGTAAGTTTTACCTATACCTTACCCATATCTCTCTCTTCTTCTTCAATTGATGTTCATATTCTCATAATTTTACTCTCACGTTGCCCCCAAAAAAATAGGAACTTGATATTTAGTAGCCATCCTCTTCTTTCTTAAATGTTGATTAAATTTGAAAGTCATCTTGATTTCGAAGAAGGCATTGCCATCATATTTGTTTTTCAAAGCATCAAGATCCCGTCAATAATTGATCTAAAAATTTATTGTATTGGAGCTATTTTTCTCATACGAAAATGTCGTGAAGTTGATGCATTTTTCGGATATCGAAGTGAATCATCTGAAATTTTATGGATGCAAACTTTTTCAATATTTTCCATGGATGAATCGATCTTGATTTAATTTAAGAAGCCGTCATCCAAATTTTATATAAGAGCAGCATTTTAAAACTTTTCTGGTGCTATATACGTGAATAACATCAAACGCTGGATTGATAAATATTAATTCTGGGTTATTCTACAAGTGAACAGCAGATATTGTCCTGCACACGGATGACCAAGTAGTGGGATTGGAGGAACGAGTTTGTTCTGCATTTTGGTATTTTAAAACGTCTTCGCGCCCTAACAACCCTGTCACAATTGCTAATGTTGACCATTATTCTTTCATATGAATAATCAGGAGTTTTGCTTGACAATAAATTAAACATAAAAATAGAATACTGTAACTTTTTCGTTCTTCAAGTTTTAGCCACTCGATCTTTAATTAATAAGGAGTAATGTGTTCATGTAATGCCACATTAAATACAAATCTTACACCAGCGTTTAACAATATTTGCATTTTATTGGACAATTCATTGGTTAGATCAGACATTACCAGCGAGCAATACTGAATATGAGGAAGGTACAACGATTGAATCAACTTTTTGCGCAATTCAAGAGGTATTAAATGCTTAAGCTGTGCCAACGTTTTATAACACTTATTTGAAATATGTGCTACTTGTTCCTCCCAAGTGAGTACATTGTTAAGAGTAACTCCTAAGTTTTTAACAGACTGAGAGTATTGAATTTCAAAGCCGTCAACACAAATTTTAGGTAATACATCAAAATTAAGTTTATTAATAAATTGTGAGGCGCCAATTATAATCCCTTTCGTTTTTAGAGGATTAATTTTCAACAAATTTTCACGGGACCAATTACAAATACGGCTGATATCGTCATTTACTTTTTCAATGCCGTTAAGCAGGTGTATTGGATGGCAGCGGAGATATATTTGTAAATCATCCGCATATAATTGATACATAGAATGAATTAAGGAACAAGGCAAATCCTTAATAAAAATCGTGAAAAGTACGGGGCCAAGGATTGACCCCTGCGGCACACCACAAGATACATTAGAAAAACTAGAGAGTTGGCCATCACTACCTTTAACTGCTTGTTTTCTCTCTGACAAATAAGATTTAAACCATTTTAGAACAGGTATAGAGAATCCAAGTCTTTTCATTTTGAGTAGGAGGAGGTCATGATTGACACAGTCGAAGGCCTTGCTAAAGACAAAGAGTACCAAAATAGTAACTTCCTTATTATCTTTGCCGACACGGATATCTTCTGTTACTCTTATGAGAGCAGTTTGAGTACTGTGGGTGCTGCGAAAACCAGATTGATATTTATCGATAAGATTCCTTTCTGCTAAAAATTCAATTGTTGAGTTGTATACAAACCTTTCCAGTAGCTTAGATAAAGTACACAACAAAGATATTGGGCGAAAGTGAGAGAGTTCAGTGGGATTGTGGTTTTTTTTGATAGGTTTGATTACAGCCGTTTTCCAGCTGACGGGAAAGGATGAATAGTTTAGGGAACAATTTTAAATATCTAATATCACTGGGAAAACTACTGGCAGAATATTTTTTAGCGTTTTGTTGTCTAACCCATCTATTCCGGCTGAATTTGATTTGATGCAACAAAAATAATTCAACATGAGTTCAGGAGTAAAATAAGGAAAATAAAAGAGGTTATCACCGAACTCCTGATTATCTCTTGGGTTAGTATAGTTGGAAACAAGGGGGCGTGGACCTGTCCCTGAGAGGCTGGAGGAGCTGGTGCTAAGGGAGTCAAGAAAATATGCGTTTAACTCCTCAGCAGAAAAATTCAGTTTTTCATTTTCTTTTCGAGTCTTAACTAGCCCTAGCCGTCGAATCTCATTCCAGATTGACCTTGAATCCCATTTTCTGGAAAAGCATTGATTATAATACTCGCTCTTCTTTTTTTTCATAAGATCTAGGGTCGCATTCCTCAGGCTTTTATACTGATGGTAAAGTTCTTCTGTTTTATTTCTTTTAAATTTACGCCTCGCTATGTCCCTTCTTTTCATCAAGTCCTCGATATCAGGAGTCACCCACGGAATAATTTCGATTTCTCTTTGGCAGTGTCTTTCTTAAAGGGGCATGCTTTTCTAGTAGTTTATGCACATTGGATATGAATATGCTCAGTTTGCTATCAACTGTGTGGACAGACAGAAAATTGGCCCAAGAAAGACCATCAAAATCCTCTTGGAACTTCGTCAAATCGAAATTTCTGAAATCACGTCAGTATATAGCATTAGTTTTACTTTTAGGAATATTAAATCTAAATTTAACATACATCAAGTCATGATTTGAAAGAAATGGAATAGAGTATTGACCATAATCAATAACTTTAGATAAGTCATCGACAATAAATAAATCTAATAAAGTGCTTGTGGTAGGGAAGTGATGGATAGGTTGCAGCGGTACAATCGACATATTGCAACGGTAACAGATGCCATTAATACATTTGCTATCGTGCGTGACTTTAAGCAAGTCAAAGTTGAAGTCACCGCACACAATTACATTTTTATAATGAGGTAGTACACTATACAACGTTGACTCAAAGTCGTCATTAAGATAACCAACTTTAGGAGGTCTATAGACAGAGAAAGGAGGGGGATAAGATGGGATAGTTTCGACCCATTTCATGACAGAATGGGGAGAGGTTAAAACACTGAGCTTAAAAATCGAATGGCCTGTTTGCGTTCACCGTTCTCCTTTTAGTGGTAAAAATGTGAGTGATCCATGCATACAATGGCGGAAGGCCGAACCTCTACTTCATTCAACCATACATCGTACTCGTGTGGGTCGAAAGTAAACTGTTCGAAGGTGAAGCACGTGGTCTCCGGTAAAATACAAAATCTGTGTTTCGTCTCGTCCCAGAGGTTTACTTTAGTTTCGAACCGAAGTAGTTTTGACCCCGATTTCGTTTCGACCCTGAGTTTAGCTCCCCGGGTTTAATTTTGTTTCGTTTCGTGTCTATGTTTCGCTTCCGGGAACGAAACTATTGAGATTTTACTGGTTTTGACTTTCGCTTTGTTTCCCTTGCCATCCCTGGTTTTGACCTCGTCCTGACGATAAAATTGGAACGAGGCATTACATAAATACAGTCACGCTTCTCCCCTACGATTGATTCTTCTTTGCCTTTTAAGGGTGGTCTGAAGGCTGTCGTGTGGGCTGACACGGTGCAGTCTTTCAGCATGCTGGCCGGAGTGGTGGTGGTGTGTATTATGGGAACCATTGGTGCCGGGAGCATGGCCAACGTCTTCGAAAAGAACTATAAGAGCGGACGACTCGAGTTCTTCAAGTGAGTCTTCTCTTTCGTTTACATTTATATACACACAACTTCGCTCGCAAGCTGCCTAAATAGGGTGTTATGACTACAAGCGTCACCAAAAAAAAGAAAGGGTGGCGTGGAAGATATTTGACTATTGAGTCCCACCTACACTCTGTTCATTTTAACTTTGCTGATGAGCTGGTGTGGCTAAAGCAAGAGGGGGTGAGGGGAGGGAAAGTTTCTCGACACGTGACTTTCCATTTGCCAATCAGAAAAACAGCAGGCGTGGCCTCAGTCAGTCGCACACAAACCTCCGTCGAGTTAACATCGTGAATCTGCTCGTGGAGCAGTGTTGCCAAACCTCTTCTCGTATGTCTTTAAGTATGCCTTTCACCCACGGTGTCTCATTCAGCGTGGTAGCTGACAATGTCATGGGCTTCTTTGAAAGGATTATCATCAATACCTTCCAAATAAGTATATACATTGCCTCGGCGCCGACCTTTTCAGTGACAAAGTAGGGCGGCTATTTACATTTGGCGACGTTAAGTTCGCTCCTCCTCTCTGTCTCTCGGTACTACCCCTCCCCCATTAGCGAAGCCTTCCGAGTGTGTCCGAGCTTTCATGGAAGCTCACTTGCAAACATAAAGTGAATAGATTATAGCATTAATTTAACACTTTGCGTGCTAATGGGCGTCATATTACGCCACGTGAAATCCTTTGATTTTTGCCACGGGCATAATATTACGACATGCGTCTTTTGACAGATCGTACTTTGCTATTTTTAACAAAGTGGTATTAACATCTTCTAAACAAAAACAAATAAAAAAACAAAATCAAAATGCATGCTTTAAAATGATTCCAAACGCATATCCCTTGCACCAAAGGTTGATTGTTAAGAAACAACACAAAAGTATTGAAAATGGCCAGCAGCAGGGCACAGATCTTCAGTAAGGTCAGCATAGTGAGTGTTAAATACTTACATTTCGAAGAAAAATGAATTTCTACGCCTAATCGCTTGACCAAATATTTCTCTTATTTTAGCGTTGCTGTTGGACCAAGAAATATACTTAAGTTCCTATATGATATCCTCCGTGTTGCTCTTAATGATATCTGATCTTAATACCCTAACAACACATGGACATCCGACGGATGTCCGTCGGATATCCAAGGCGGACGTTGCGGATGGGCCACGGATATCCGAAGGGAATCCGGCGATATCCGTCGGATATCCATAAGTCCCAAAATCCGATATCCATAGGACGTCCGCTGCCGGATATTAATACAATTTTTTGCATATTGTTGCAAGAATATACACCAAAAAGATTCCTGCACATGATAGACAACCTTAACAAGGTGGAAGGAGTGTTCATGTCCCAAATCCGATATTCTTGCAACAATATGCAAAAAATTGTATTAATATCCGGCAGCGGACGTCCTATGGATATCGGATTTTGGGACTTATGGATATCCGACGGATGTCCGACGGATATCGCCGGATTTCCTTCGGATATCCGTGGCCCATCCGCATGTCCCAAAATCCGATATCCATAGGACGTCCCCTTCCGGATATTAATACCATTTTTTGCATATTGTAGCAAGAATATACACCAAATAGATTCCTTCATTCGAATGATTAATGCTTTAACTAGTGACTACTGATTAAATAAAAAGAAACAAAATTGCATTAAAAAACTATTTAATATTTCTTATTTTGTCATTTTTAAGGCCTTTTTACGTGATTTGAGTTATTGCATTCAAGCAAACTGACTTTCAAAATTAATGTTACCTCTTGGGAATTGGATCAATTTAAATTTAGTGATTCCAAGAGTTCGAATGGAACAGGTCATACCCTGAAAGTTCCGAAAAATGATTTCCAAGGAAGATCATAACATCTCATGCTTTGAGATTTCAATGGTTTGAAGAATCACATCAACAATGGCATTGTTCATAGGTAAAATGTATATACCCAAGCTTCCAACTATGCCTACTAATAAATCTGAGATGATATAATTTCTGGGTTTGCATTTCCGTATCAATGAATAAATTCAACCTTGTAAAGTGACCTTAATGAAAAATTGTAGCAAACAATAGTTAAGAATGATTACCACTTGGTTACAGTTGAATATTGACAAGAACCAGATAAAACAATCTTTTGATTCATCATATAAATTTCAGCTTATAAAATTAACAAAAATGGCACTTCTCTGTGAACATGCATGGCTTTAAAAGACAAAATTATTAAACATACATAAGTTATAACATGGAAACAAATGTCATGCTTACATTGGCACAAAATAAACTGTCCATATAGATAAGACCAATGAATTCACTTAATCTCTGAACTCCAAAACACTTATGACTAAGTAAATACAGTGCGAAAACATGTGAGCAGAGCAATGCTCTGTAGATTATTTTCACGGAATGCACGATAGTCTAAAATGAGATAAACAACTGTGACGTTACGTCGTAAATCTAGTTGATTGTTCACGTAAGTCCAGACAAGGGAAATACTCCAACCGTCGGTCACAAGCTGGATCAGGGAAAGACTCCACAAACAAGAAAATCAGCTCACAAGACAAAAATTCCAAAAAACAATTTACGAGTTATTATCTTTCGATATCTATTCAAAAGTAGAGTATTCAAAATCACAAGTATTACAGAAAACAATGATAGTAATTCATGATCCCAAAGAAAACATTACCAGCTAAATACCAGCAGAATAATTGCTCTAAATTTGCCATGTCTCACTAGACATGTGTCCCCGACCGGCCCACGAGCAGAAGAGAGATTGCCTATGCAAGGCGAGACAGGATTTGAGGGGAGGGATTCTTCCAGGGAGTGGAGGGGTAGCCAGGCGAATTCAACTACTGCCCACTGATGCGTCACTGCCCCTGCAGAAACGGCCGCTCCGCAAAACACCATTCCCTGGTTTTGAGACAACAGCATACCAGCCAGAATTTTCCCCTCAACTTCTGGGTTGGAGACATCAGTTGAATCAGAGGGATATTCATTGGAACACATGGAGGGGAAGGAGATACTGGGGTGAGGTGTTGGAGGGAGAGAGAGTTGTGATAGGACAATGGTAAAACTTCTCCCTCCAAGTGCAATACTAAAGCCTTAGCACCGATTTCCCCTTGCTTGCCAAGGAGTAAGTATTTCTCCGCAGTAGTCCTATATAAGTCTTGCATTGCAGGTAGGTTGGTTCGGAGTTGGTTCGGGGTTGTTTCGGGGCTGTTTCAGAGGCTGATTCCAGAGGCAGGGTTTTCAGAGACAGGATTTTCCAGAGACAGGATTTTGCTACAGGGTCCTTTTGCGCGAAAAATCCTTTGCGCGAAAAACCTTAGCGCGAAAAGTTCTTGGCGGGAGAAGTTCTGCGGATAAGTTCGGAGGAAGTTCGAGGAATTTCTGGGGGGGGGGGGGGTACCAGAAATTTTTGGGGGGGGGAAACACTTAAAAAATGCCACACATCGAAATAATAAACACCTGAGTAAGAGGAATGACAAAGTATTTCTATTCCAACGTTAACTTTTTTTAACACACAATGGTTAGGCACACAGCTTCACACAAGTTGGGTGCCTATAACATGGTGCATTTTCGTGTAAATTGATGCATTCATACATTTAGACAATGACTCCTACGAGTTAATGTACAGTGTAAACATGCCTTCAGGAAGAATGTGGATCAATAGATACGAATTATCTTCATCAACCTCCTCGTTACCATTTCCGGGGATTACATGGTACATTTGCACCTCCTTGGGCTCTTCATGCTCCTGCAGTAGCTATAGAATTTTTCTCTTCCTAGTTACGGGGCGGTCTGAAGAGACTGGAATGTTCTGATCCCGGCATTTACACTGTTGTTTTTATCCTCGAAGGACCTCACGTCATTTTCCAGAAGATGTATTTTTCTGCATCCTCTTCTAACTGTAAGGCATTAGCGAATATTTTACTAAAGACACAAATCAATACCTAAATGATAATGATCGGAGAGAGTTAATTGATGGCTATGTCCTGAACTGCTCATTATTTACTATAATTCTTCGACATATTCTCAATAGTTATTCATTTGTGAGAAAAACCCTTCATATACGAGTTCATTGAGATAGAGAATAATACTTAAATGCCATAAAGAACAGCTAAAAAATGGATTCTACTGCGAGAACTGATATTTAAACTTAATCGGTCTGAATGGATTGTATTTTATCACGCAAAGATCATACGAAATATTAATTACACTGAGAAATAAATTAGTCCTGAAAGGCTAGATACACACAAGTTCGTTGGTTTACTATCGAATAGAGAAAAATTTTCCGTTTACTTTCATTTAAATGGTCAGTAAACAGTAGATGGGTCAATGATGCTGACAAACTGTATTCTTCTAATCCCTTTTTGCCAGTCTCCACTGCAAAAAAGGGATCATTTTCCTCTTCCATGGCGTACGTCAACGTAAATTTGCTTGTAAAATCAGATTTTACAGCACAGCTTAAGTCACAAAGTCAAAAATACAGTACCTACGAATGTGTACACAACCGTACACAACTTTAGTGGCGATGGCTGTGGGCGCTGTAAGTCACATGTTATATAAGATGGCCGCCGGTCGTTATGGCGCAAGTTTCGAAATACGATTTTCCAAGTCCAAGTATATTTCTCGTTGTTGTTTTCCGCAGTTCCCAGCTTTGCAGCTGTCTCCTGGGGGGTTCGTTTAGTAATAATGCAGGCAGATTAGTTTATCACGTTTTACAGATTAAAAGAGTCATGGCATAATAAGACAGGGAATTAGGGGATAGGGATATGGGAAGGGTTGAGGGCACATCTGGGGAGGCGGTGTTTTGGTTTCAGCGGAGGTTCGTAGTCCCAAAGATTTTTTAACAGTGCATTATTTGTTTTATCAAATGTAAGGGCAAATTTTTCTAGAGCAGATTTTAGTTTCGCTAGAATAGAAATACGATTTTTAATCTGTTATTATTAGATAAGTACGTAATATAATGGTTCCAACGAAAAATATAATAATTATCATTGTGGAGGAAATTTGTAAATGCTATAATCACCAATTCCAAACTATAGGTGCTTGTATTCGACAGAAAACCCATATTAATAATGAGCGAAAACCAAAACTTACAGGAAAAACTTCGAATGCCAATTCGAATAATTTTTGCATCCAGAGTTGCTATTTGTATTCCGTTAGTTTTCATCAATGAATTTGCTGTAACTGCATTGGTATTGTGCAAATCTGAATGCAATAATGGTTACAATTGTATATTATTGTTATTAAAGCTCTGTAACAGAATATCCTATGATCATCCCATTCGGACATTTTTCGGATCATCCGACTTCGGATATCCGTGGGAGATCCGACGGATATCCTGATTGCCGGCAGACCTATATAGATAGGACATAGCGGACCTGAAACGGATATTCTGCTTGCATTGCTTTATGCTTGCATTCGACAGAAACCCCGTATTAAAAATGAGCGAAAACCAAAAATTGCAGGAAAAACTTCCCAGACGGCACAGAACCCTCCGTATCTAATTCGTATGTACATAGTACCCATTGACTAAGGGGATACTATGCCGCTTCGTCGCTTTTCGTCAATGGATAATTTCCGTTCGCGGCCTGTCGACGAAGCGCGTACGCAGCATGTGAATGTCCGCTACTAAGCACGTACGATTGGATACGAAGCGCGCAGGAACACGGCACTCAGGCTTATCTCAATCGATAAGGTCGACATTAGATATATCGTAACTCGCACGATCGAAAAATGTATCGAACGCAACACAATCGATAGCTACCGACCGTAGCGAGAACCTTGATACGAATCATTATGAATTGTAAGTTCTCAATAGGTAAATAACACCATATCATGAATTCTAATTACCATGAAAGACTCACGACCGACAAAGTTTTGTCGGTTGTGAGTTTTTCATGGTAATTAGAATTCATGATATAGTATTATTTACCCATTGAGAACTTACAAAACTTACTCGGCCACTTAAATAACTCTGCGAAAAATGAGATTCTCATGGCTAATTCACGCACCCCCAGCATCCAGCATTGTTAAGTGGCTCGTACTTACTTGGAAACCTTGAGATGTTAATGAGAGTAAATTCTTATTAATTTTGACACTAAATAAGACATCACATAGCCCACGAGCATTAAAAAGCTTACCCTAAAGCCTGACGAAATAAAATTTTTAAATAAAAATTGCCGATGAAACAGGATTGCTGACACATCTGCTATTAGTATGATCGAATTCATCAAAATGCAAGCAAAAATTAACGTATAGTTCAGTCTCAGCTACTAAAACTTACCCATATCAGGCGCTAAAGTATTTGAAAAATTATTTGGGATGAGTAAAAGTCCCTAGGTCACTGCAGTAAATGTATCACCCTATTAAAAATATGAAAGTCCTGCCAAATCACCAGCATAAACACTTGTAAAATAAAACATGTTATCTCTTAGATCACACCTCCGATTTTATACTTACTTTGCATGAAGTCACCACCGCAAGAAATTTTAAAGAGGCAGGAAAGAAAAAACCCACAGAAATACAATACATATATTATGTATTTTCTATTGTCAACCACAATAATATTTCCAATTTTCTCTTCTATCCCACATCTAATTTAGCGAAACAATTACTCTTATTCTCTTTCGAATAGAAAATTATTTAAAAGAGGACTGGTCGATACATACAAACTATCGTCAATACTTTCTCCGATGAACGTCCACTATCACTGCACCAACTTGCACAAATCAAATCCACATCCACAAATATGTCACTTCTGCCACAATGTCTGTCTTCTTGGCGACAGGTAACAGTGAAGCAATGGTACCTTCCTCCAATCTGGGCACCTCCAATTCAGCAAGAATTTTCTCCTCGTCTTCTCGTCCAAGGCCACAGATTATTTTCTGATATCACAAGGTGCGATGTGAAGCTCAGACACCTAAAATTAATAAATGATAAAATACCATGTAACTTATTAGGTCAAATCATTTCCAATTTTTGGTATTTCTGCATGAGAAATCAAATTACTAGGCTCGTAAATATAGTAAATATTTTTATGCCTGATATTTTTATTGTTTTAAACTATAGCATAAGATAATTTGAAATGATGAAAGCCGACGTGTAATACACCATAGGGCAAGCTAAGAAGCAATATTCGAACCTATAAACTTGGCAGCTTATTCCTATAGTTTCTCCTTTAACCACACGTTTACCGAATGAATTAATACAAAAAAGATAACTAAAATGCAAGAATTTTCAAAAGAATTGCTGCTACAATATTTTGAATCACCATTTTTAGTACTGAATAGTACTATAGTACTTCAGTACTGAATAGTTCGGGATGTTGATGCATCAACATCCCGAAGCCACTTCTAACTTAAAATTACATCCAAATAATTACAGCGAGAAAGAGTACATACCTCACAGCTTTTCGTAGGGGTGAAATGTTTTCTTCTTATCGCCCAAATGCACTTCTTCTTCAACTCAGGATCTTTTGGAAAGCTAAAACCTTGAACCATGTCCCGGAGTTTCCATTACGTCATCCCGACAATAAACACACGAAAGGCATTTTTAACAAAAATATCTCACAAACACGTTTCTGAAGCCCAGTGAATGAAATTAAAGAATAAGGGAAACTTCACTATTACCAGACACTCTATTTTTCACAAACGTTAACCACAAAAATCCCTGAAATGTGGTAAGACGTTACGTAAACGACGCGATCTCCAACGCCTTGTGCTAGCTTGTGAAGACATGTGATCTCTCTAGGAGGATATGGCACGATGGCACCAGATGGCACCACCCGCGTAAGAAAATAGTCCCAGACCGAATACAGTTTTATCGATGAGATACAATTTTATCGATGCATATGAATTTGCCAGTCCTCTTGCATCTTTATTCGTAATTAAAGGAAATAAAGAAACAAAACCTTCTAAGTAACTTCCTAAGCGCGATTTTTGTATCTTGATTGTCCACCCTCGTATTTAGGTACGAAAACTTCCTGTGCCGTCTGGGTTCAAATGTTAACTCAAATATTTTTTTGCAGTCAGAGTTGTTATTTGTATTCATTTAGTTTTCTTCAATGAATATGGTACAACTGCATTGGTATTGTGCAAATATGAATGCAATAATGGTAACAATAGTATATTATTGTTATTATAGCTCTGTAACAGAATATCCTATGATCATCCCATTCGGACATTTTTCGGATCATCCGGCTTCGGATATCCGTGGGAGATCCGACGGATATCCTGATTGCCGGCGGACCTAGATAGGACATAGCGGACCTGAAACGGATATCCGTAGGATATCCGGTGTTGTTAGGGTAGCTCAAGCGATATAGTCCTACTACATAGCCTCCGATTCACTAGCGGTCCCCAGAGTAATTCATGTAAAAGTTATGTTACACTCTCTGCTCTCCCTCTAAAGGCCTGTTTACACGGTACAATAACCCGTACGAGTTAATGTCTAAATGAATGAACGCGAGAATGAATACGAAAATGTACCGTGTAACCACTCAACTTGTACGAATACATGAACGGAAAATAGAATCTGTTCTCATTTGATTCATTCATTCGTACATGTTCCGTTCCGGTCCACAAAAATCATTCACGCAAACAGACAGTAACTTGCACGCGTTAATTTATCGTGTAAACATGCCTTAACGCAGTTTTTTTGACAAGTCGCGTCGCTGACTTCATACACGCGTCCGTAAGCTGCGCCAATTCTGTATTCAGTTGTCAGCCTGAAAAGCTGTTCTAAGTGAGCTGTCGGCATCATTCAATCATCCACAGTCATCATGGCCTGTGTTTTTATTTTATACGTATTTGAGGGCTTTTTATGTGCTTGCAAACCGAATGGAACGGATAAAACAAAGTCACATGATTTTTCAAACTCCTCTCTTTTTATAACTTTCAAACATGAAATGTTGACGTGTGTATATTTTGATGAGTTATTCCTTTGCATAACCGAATTGATGGAATTGAAAATACAGAAAGCTTCCATTGCAGGCAGGCCTTCCTTCTGGAAAACCAGGGAGGCATACCGGTAGAAAAAGGGCTCTGACCTCCTAGGAAATGTTTCCTGAACAGATGGGAAGACTTGCGATATAGTTACCATAGCTGAAAGGGTATTCCATACCATACACATAGCTATGCCCCTTAGGGTAAACAGTGACTTAGGAGGTTAAGTCAGTGAATTCCCAGTGGATAGTAGCGGATGTGCGCGTTTAAAATGGAGAGGAGGAAAAATCTTTGAGTCATCCTTCTCATAGAATGGTTTTCCATTTCCTCAAGAACAGTAAATTTGTATAGTATCTCGAGGCTGCCGTGTGAATGGCGGTGAAATTTACATGATTTAAGCCAAAAAAATTAAAAAAGCCTCTGTACCGGGTATCCAATCACAAGCCTTTAGGTTTCCGGACTACTAAGCTATGTAGGTTCCTGAATTTCCATGGAAATTGTACCGAGGTTCTCGGTAATAGATGTTAGCCTTTTTCTATATATTACATATTACCAGCATGTGCTCCTTTAGCGCAGATTTGAGGCTCTCAGTCGGTTGTGGCTTCATTGAAGTCCTCCCCTTCCTGTGTTGGCATCTTCAATGGACCACCTAACATCTAGTGCTATGAGCTTCGGTACGATTTCAAATATGGTCTTAAATGATTTAGAAAACTCTCAATTCACATTACCTTTCCACTCTCGAAGCTATCATGGAGAAAACGAGAACGGGAGTTTTTGATTTTGACTGTTAAAGGAAAAGAACACAAAAGTTCGCGATTTTATGTATAAAATCTTCCGAAAAGAATAAAGAAAACAATCCGTAATAAATTGTAAGTAGTGGTTTGGAAAATTAATTCAATCGCTGCTATACGACAAATTATTGAGGGCAGATCGTAAATTTCATAATTCGGGACTGTAATCGTGAAATCTATGCCTCTGGTACCACTCTTCCAGCAGCAACAAAAACCAGGTTTTAGACAATAGAATTTTCCAGTTCCAAAATTGTCCTCTGGGAATCGTTCGTAGCACGAATAATAATGATAATAATTACATAATCGCCGCATCCTGTTAAGTCAGCAACACCCATGGCGGTAATAACCCGCGTGTTGCCTACAGAAGTTGTTCCAGAAGTTTACACCTTAAAGCTGTCAATGTTAAAGTGTATACGTAGAATTTGTAGAAAACATAGATTCGCACCAAACGAATATGTTTATTTCAGCTATTGGGGATAGAATTTGCTCCAAAATGAGCCACTCGCAGGTAAATTGTGATATTTGTGGAATTTGAATGTTGTGAAATCCTAAACTCAGCTTCCTAGAAAGCTATTTCACTTAAAATCCGTTTCCAAATCGATACCTTGCTTCATTGAACCTAGTTTCTGCAGGAGGACCAATTCAAATCTGGCTAAAAAATTGGGCTCATAAATATCTAACAAATGCTTCCCAGAACAAAGATTCGCACCAAACGAATATGTTTATTTCAGCTATTGGGGATAGAATTTGCTCCAAAATGAGCCACTCGCAGGTAAATTGCGCACAAAAAAGGTTCTTGGGATCCAGTACCTTTCTGTAGAACACGTCAAACTTAAAGCTTGCAAGTACGGATTTACTGATGGCATGGAAATTGCTGTCTTGTTTTAAGCATGTCTTTTGAAACTGATTTGCAGAGCAGTGCTGAGTTTAGCAAATGGAATTTCTTGCTTTTTTGTGTATTACATTAAGTAGAGCCGTCCACGTGAAAATGTTTGGATGTTCTAAAAGCACAGTGGGTACCAGGTGGTTCTATTACTAAACTCATAACTTCGAATGCTTTCTTTAGTGGAGATCATGAGTTATCCAATGCATCTGGCAAGAGGGCTAACTTGTGGTCAATTGGAGTGCTTCGCTCAAAGTATCTGTAGTTTAAAAATTGTGCGTTTTCGACCTAAACATCAAAAGTTATTTTGGTACCTATTGGCATCAGCTATCCAGGGTTAAAATTTCGGGACGCAATTTTTCTCCAGCCTGTATAATGGTGTGCAGACAAATGTTTTAAATCTTGCATCTTTCTTTCTGCAGTATGGATCTGAATCCTCTAGTCCGCCATACCTTCTGGACAGTGTTCATAGGGAATTTTTTCATGTGGCTGTCCCATTGTGCAGCTTCCCAGGCAATCCTCCAGCGCTGTCTTGCACTGCCAACCCTCAAGAAGGCCAGAAGGTAAGCCACTGATGTGACCATTGCCATGTCAACCGAAGTCATGTAAATTGTTGTCCAATTTTGAAAATGTCTTTCAAATTGATGAATTCTTCTTGGGTTTTCAACCAGGTTAACACAGTCGTATATGCCAATATTTCAGAAAACAACTTGTTTTCCATTTTTATGGTGTATTACTCAATGAAAGTCCAATTTCACACTGAACCTGATTGACAATGATTTAAAATGAGAAGAATTCATCAATATATTTCACCAGGAGAAATTGAAATTGTTTATGTCTTTTGAAATTGATTTGCAGAGCAGTGCTGAGTTTAGCATTTGGAATTTCATGCTTTGTTGTGCTTTTCATTTACACTGGAATGGTGATATATGCCAACCACTATGACTGTGATCCTGTGAAATCAAAGGTAAGTACATGGAAATTAATAGTTTTCTATTTAGAAAAATGCTTACTTATATTAATTTCTATTTACTTTATGTGAGATTACAGTAGAATCAAAATAATATTAAAAATCTTATTACATCATAAACATCATTCTAACAACAAATTATTTTTTTAATACATGTTTGGTTTTTTTGTCCTCAGCCTAGCAAGTTTTTTTAAGATAATTCTTAGAATGGTTTCAGAAAATATTGTGTACCTCTTCTGTTGAAGATATTTTTATTAGAATTTTTTATATGTTATAGACATAGTATTAAAATTTAAGATCCCTAACGCCTCAGTATATCTCTGATTAAAAAATAGAAGTCATAAATTAGTTTCAAATGATTCTAATATATTTTACAATTTCTAGAAAATTCGAAAATCAGATCAGATCCTGCCCTATCTTGTGATGCAATTTGGTGACAAAATACCCGGTCTCCCAGGACTTTTCATTGCTGGAATATTTAGTGCATCACTGAGGTGAGAGTATAGTTAGTTGTAAATTATCAGTCAATTAAAGAAGTGTTTTTAATGAGGACCTATATGTTATATTGTTTATTCAACCACTGGCCATCTTCCTATTCTCTTATGCTATCTATTATAGTATGGTGCAATATTTTGGCAGTTTTTTCTCTGAGTGTTATTGGTTCAAAAGATGACAGTACATCGGTACACATAAAATTTTTTTCCAAATCAGTTTTTATCTTCTCTCATAATTGCTGCTTTAAAGCCAGTATGCAGGTCACATTGTGAGATAACGTTCAGATGTCTACTGTTTTCTCTTTATAAATGCCTTAAAAACTTCTGTTTCTTTATAATTATGCCTTAAAATAATGAATTGTAGGCTTCTATATCTTTCAAGACTTCATCTACAATTTTAATTATATTACTCGAATATTTATTCATTCATCGTACTATAATCCTAATATTGGTATACTGCAGCTCTTGAACTCTCCTTTTCAAAAACATTTATATTTACCTTCAGTTCCCTGATATTCTTTTTCTTTGAAACCCTCTTCATTTGCCCTGAATATTTATTTTGTTTTCATTATGTATTACCCATCTCTACATAAAACTTAATAGCACATCAAATTTGATTGTTGGAGTGGTGAATCACCCTCGTCCATGGAAAAATTAATAATCTGTTTTAGTTCCATGTCAACCTTGCTGAATGCTGCCACTGCAATGATTTTAGAGGACTTTATAAAACCTTGGTCCGGTATAAAAATGTCTGAAAAGCAGGCCAGCACAATATTGAAGTTCATAGTCCTCATATTGGGGATCATTAGCACAGCTCTTGTCTTGGTCGTCGACAGACTGGGAGCAATTATTCAGGTGGGTGAGCAGATAAGTAATCTTCTAGCCTCTAACCATGTCATTTTATTTCATCTGACCCCATGCTCTTGATATTGTTTAGCTGTGGGGGGTTGTGCTTGACACTGATAGGAATTGATATTGATCAATTTGGCTCTCACTTGGTGAGAATTCATGCTGAATGAAATATACACTTTGTAAGTGAACACAGATTTTTTATTAAGTATTATTAGGGTGGATTTTGGGGGGGGGGGAGGAATTCCCCCTAAAATTTTATCAAATTTAAAAAGATTTATTATTTTAATAGTTTTTGCATTCTTAAATATCTAAACAATTTCAATTTTACCAGTTGTTACAAATAAAAATGAAATTTTAGGCTTCAAAATGCATAAAATATGGTTATTTAAAAAAAAATTACACGGGAGAATACCCCTCTCTCAAGGTATTTATTTCATTCTCCCAAAACCCAGGGCATGACCTCCCGTTTGGCTTATGCAGACGCTGCCAGTAAAAACATTTTGGCAGCATATACGTGTCTTCGATTTTTCATAGTTGTTTCCAAGAGTAATTTAATGCATCCCCTTTAAGTTTGATCTCTTACATGAATTAATGAGAAGCAAGAATCCTTTTGAATCTAGAATAATTTTAATGAATTTAAATCAATCTTTCCTGATATTTTTCTGCTATTCAATTTGTCATCATGATTCCAGATTATGTATTACACCGTAAAAATTAAAAGTTACATTACTAAATGAAAAAAAAATAATATCTTTGGTTTGAACTAGTGACACATAATGTATATAGTTAGTTTGAAATTTTAAATATTCTTGTTGAGGCTGGATGAAGAAGATTTGTTTTCCAACTAAACTTACTTTTCCTTTCCCTCTTTCAAATTCTTTTCTTGAGTTATGCTTTTATTTCTGATTGATTGACCCCATTAGCTGTTGTATGCCAACATGTGATACTTTTTTGTTTCAAGTTATCTTTGAACGAATAAAATTAGCATTTTTATGCATCTCTTCCTCATTTTGAAACGTGCTCACACATTTTAGGTTTTTGAACTCAATACTATTTGCATTAATCTGTGGAAATCAATTTTATAGGTCAGCAGGAGTCTTTCAGGAATTTCAGCTGGTCCATCCTTGGGAATTTTTATATTGGGACTGCTGACGCCGTGGATGAATGCAAAGGTTTGTGATGATTTTGATGAAGTCTTTTCCTCTCTAGTTCTGAAGGGCTCAATGTCTTAGAGAATACTGTGATAGCTATACCGTATTTTCCAGCCCATATGACACACTTTTTTTATTCACAAATATGTATACTTAAAAATAAGATGGCATCTTCTTATATTAGGGTATAACTTCATCCTTCAGTAATTCGACACACTGTACATGGAGTATGGTTGTATTTATTGCAATTATCAATAATATTCCAAAAAAAACTCATTTCCCAATATTTTATGCTAGAGCCATAGCTAGAGATTTGTTTTCTTTGCCAGAAATTATATTTTGAAAAAGTTCTTTTATCCATTTCCATCTGATTAAAATATTTTTCATAAATTCAAACATGAAAAATCACAGTTGGTCTTATGTGTTCGTGTATCTTATACTAGGATATGTGGTAATTCTTCGTGATTGATTGCCTTAATGTCTCTCCAATCCCAGGGTGCTCTTGTTGGTGGGATTGTGGGGTTCATCGTCAGTGCATGGGTGTCAGTCGGAGCTCAGATGGCAATTGCTAAGAAATGGCTGCGCTTTCCAATAAAACCTGTGACCCTTGAAGGATGTAGTCATCTTACTGGAATCAACTATACAAGTTTGACCTTTGGCACTGCTATCAACACTCACATTCCTGAGTAAGTACAAAATTTTAATCCTGCAAGTGCTCTCAAGTTCATTGAGAGTCCAATAAAGGGAAGAGCTTATTAAATTAAACCAAAACGTTTATTGTTGCTGCACCATATGCATCCGCTCTACACCCTTTCTTTCCTTCAACATAAAGTGAGTGAGCCTCATATCTTGCAGCTTGCTATACTCTCAACCTTGGGAATGTTAATGACCCCTGGAGGTGGCCTCTCCCTGCGGCCCATAACTGCATATTCCCTACATGCCTCTCTAAAGCCCTATTTATACAATAAATTAACACGTTAATGTCTGTTTACATGAATGATTTTTGTGGACCAAAACGTATGAACGTATGAACCAAATTAGAACTGGTTTTATTTTCCATTCATGCTTTTGCACAAGTTGGGTGGTTACACAGTGCATTTTTGCGTTCATTCTCACAGTCATAAATTTAAACATTAACTCGTATGTGTTAATGTACCGTATAAACTGGCCTTAAGACGGCAAGCTTGTCAACAGACCCATGCTTACTCTAGCCACATCTCAAGGCCCTTTATGTTGTGGGAATAGCAGGACAAGAGCAAAGAGTCTAACATGGTAGTCTGGGTGGTTTCCCCCACAATTCTTAAAACCATAATTCCAAATTGTGTTTTACTTTTGGTTTTGTTTCTGTTTGTTTTCTTTTCTGTGTCTACGATGACCAGGTGGCTGCAATAAAAAGACAGAAAGGAAGAAACGTAACGGCCAAAGCTAACAACGGAATTCAATTATTTTTGACCTATCACTAGCACTCTTTAACATGGTAGAAAACTGCTGCAAATATAAAAATATATTTAAACTACAACATAAAATATCATAAAATTAAATAAATCCTAATGACTCATTTCAGGCATGATGATGTTTTCTGGCTCTATCGAGTGTCCTACCTGTACTACACACTCATTGGATTCATTACAATGGGCATAGTTGGCATGATTGTTTCATACTTCACTGGATTTGAAAATGTTGAAACACTAGATAGGAACCTACTCTGCAAAATAAGCCATCGACTGCTGCCAAAGAAGATCTCCACTGATCATCCAGAGCCAACTGAGATAAAATTGCTTGAACAAGAAAAGGTAGTGCCTCCAATTCACTTTTACATGTTATCTATCTTTCCTTCATCTTTTCCATCGCACATGCATGGGTGCACAATATTTGCCACCGAAGAAATCACCATGGATTGGGAATCAAACCACAGACCTTTGGCCTTCAGAGCCTCTGCATAGACCACTTGGCTATGGAGGTACATACATCAATTCCAATGAAAATTTTACCAAGTTTCATGCAGGGACAGATTCAGCATCAAATTTGGGGTGTGGGAGGGTCATGACCTGAGTCTTGAGAGAACGGAATATGGAGGCTACACTCTACTATAAATACAACACAAACTTCTCTCACTTTTGGGACTTTTAGTCATGAATTTTCATATACACCCCCTTTACAAGAATACAAAAACTGTTAAACTAATAAAAATTAACAATTTTGATAAAATTTATGCAGGATTATGACCCCTGTGACCCTTCCTCTCCCCCTCCCTAAATCTGCCCCTGGGTTCATGGTGCTTGATTCGAGACTTTCCCGGTTCCAAAGATTTTTTCCATGGCCACTATTGAAAATTTCACTGCCATTTACTCACATCTAATGAAAACTTTTATATTCATTCTTCTCTTAAGAAAACTCCATTGGCTATTTGATATTCTCCATTGGTAAATTACTCCATTTTGAAATAGAAATTAGATTTATAAGTGGTAGATGCCTAATGACGGTGTCCTGCAGGATTCTTCATCCCTTCCTTTCAATTCTTATCCTTACCACGGAGGCGTCAGGAACTCCTTATCATGAAGGCATCTCCCTCCTTTCTTCCTTGCTTTCATAAATGCCTTTCCTTGGCATGGCATTTATTCACCAAGAAATGTTTTGCTGAGGAATTTTTATTCTGATCTTAAGATGAATGCTAGTGATTGGCGTACTAAGTGATTTTTTACAATTGATGAATACAATGGTTAATACATTTTTGACCGACATTTAAATCAACCAAGTGCATATGGTGATGAGGGGGCTGTGTTCAGGAAATATGATCCCCGTGCACTGAAAGAAAGGGATACAGAAATTAATATTTGGCTTATTCTGATCAGTATTTTTGCCCTCAAGAAAAGATTAGATTAGACACTGTTGAAATCACATTACATACTTATTTTTTACCTGTGGTAGTTACTGCAGTTTCAATACAAGTTAATAACAGCTACTAAAAACTAGCTCAGAGACAAAACTTCAGAGTATGAGAAAAAACAATTTAAGGATAAGGTATTCAATAAGGATAAGAAAAAGAAAAAAGAAAGGTAATAAAATAGTAATGGTATCTACATTCAATCTGTAGAGTGAACATTTTCATTAATTTTTTAATTCTGCATAAGGCATAATTTTAGCACTAGGCCCTCAATCATTAGTCATATGACTAACTCTTCACTGGATTATTAGCCGATCATTTTCCCAGATAGTTCCACACAGCCCTACTCTCCCATTCATACTTTCCTCATTTCTCTCCCTAGTGACATTTCCTGCCTCCAAACAACTCCCTAGTTTTCGATTGAATGGGCAAAAAGAACACGAGAAAAAAATGGGCAAGCATTTTGCAGAAACCAGAGTAAAAATTGCTCATAAAATGTACCATCAATGTATTATTATAGATTAATAACCTCTTTTTAATTATATTTTATGGCTTCCCATCCAGTGATTGAGCTTCTCATGACCATTATTAACAATTATCTATTCCTAAGATCACACGAGATGCCCCAAATATACAAAATTTGGTAATATTATGCTGCTAGCTGGTAATGATTAATGAGTGTTCACAAGTTGCCAGATCAAGTAACCAAGCGTTCACAAAGCATTTTTTTTTGTTTTTCATATGATAGGAATTTGAAGACATTTTGACTAAATCAGGACGTAAGGCCACTTTAATCAGCTTTCAATTGTTAAACTGATTTATAAATATCATATATATATATATACTTATATGTATATGGATACAGGCAAATTTGAAAAAATATGTATGAGAACAATTTTGGATAAAAACATGAAATATTTAATCAAATTAGAGATGAGTTGTATAGTTGGTGAGAATTAATCTTTGTAACATCCAAAATGTACTCACCAACTTCGAATGAGCTTTTGCACAGACTTCTCTACTGTAGTTGTTAGCAATAGTCCTGAAAGTCAGTGGGTTGTACTCATTTCAAACTTTACATACTCGCTAGAGTAGTAAGATGACCAATCACTCATGGCTCATGGGCCATGAGTCATGAGTCATGGCCAAGGAATCTATAGCCAGAATGGATAATTGAAGCTTGGCTGCATATTTAACTTTATTGGTGTACGTGAACATATATCATTTAATTTATGGCAGCTTTGTTAATCAATTATTACAATTTTTTCTTCAAACAGGAAGAAGAAAAAACTGATAATTTATCATAACCCCTACGGGTTTGAGTAAGTATGAAATTGAATTAGGAGCAATCTGTGTGCATCGCAGCTGCTTCTGGCTATCACCTCATGGAAAATCTAAAAAGTACATACATATGTCTTCTAACACCTTGGGTTCTCCCTGCACTGTTCTCAATAGGCATGCGAGAACCAATGTTACCATTTAATTTCCATATTGGTTTCAGTGAGCTGTTATAGCCTTGATTGATGAGACTATCATTTTGGTGACACTAGCTAGAAAGAGTAACTCTAATACCATGCATACAGAGGTTGTGGCTGTTTTTGTTTATAGAATCCTATGCAAATTGAAATGAATGTGGTAATTTATTAGTGAAATGTAGGGAAGAAGGGCCTTGAGGTTTTGCTGCAATGCACTGCCTTAATATAGTCTCTTCCCTCCTGATTCCAACAAACTCAACTCTGAGCAATGATTGGTGCTACGATAACCTGACTGTAAGCTCTTAAATGACAATCGAAGCAAGTGTTAACACTTTGCTTTGAAGTTTATTTCATGGGTTGTTAACGCTACCTTTTGGGTGCCCGCTCCCCCATCGGCACCTTTGGCATATCATCGCACAGCCCAGCTTGGAAATCCTCGTAGCTTGTGCACGGCACGGATTGGAATTCAGCAGAGTGGATGGACTCAGCAAAATACTGCCAAGCACGATTGTGGGAGCATGCTCCACCTGTGCAAAAGGACAAGGTTAGGGGGAAAAAGGCCTTTAAAAGCATCATATTAACTTTAAGTTTCCATTGTAAGATTTATTTTAGAACTGAAAGTTATTTTTTTAAAGATTCTGGCCTGTACATACACAATTTTGAGGATATTAAATATTTTTGAAGAATTTCTTAAATTATTATATGTATTATACTAACAAATGATTTGAAGGCATCTGTGATTGCACTCTGCTCAATGTTAAAATTAAAAAGAAGAACTTTTTGCTTTCACAATAATATTTATTCACAAATTTACGACCATGGTTTCAACGTTAGACGTCATCATCAGGTGAACTCTACAGAGGTCCATCGCATCCTTTTATACCAGGCTAGGAGGGGGAGGGAGGAAGGTAATTAGGTTGAACAGATTGCTCAACAGAGAAGAGGGAGGGGAAAGAACTTGGCCATACGGTAGAAAAAAGTTAGGGGGAGGAGGCTCCCTTAGGGAGGGTATGGCAGGTGGAGGGGGGGGTGCAGGTGAGAGAGAAGGATTCGTCATATCATTAGCCCAGGAATTTAGAAGTGGGAGGCTTAAAAAGAGGGGAGTGGGAGTCATGCAAAAATTCGTTCACAATGTTGTCATTGGAACATACATGCTGCAAAATTTCCATCTGTTCCAAAGCGTCTAATCTAGGTTCTTTGGGCTCAAAATGAAGCACTTCTAAAACAAAATCACTTTGATGACTGTTATCTAACAAATGTTTAGCACATTGTGAAGTAGTCTTTTTATTTCTCATGCAGGCTTGGTGTCCTTTCACCCGTTCTTGAAATTGTCTCCCCGTTTGCCCAACATACACTGCGTTGCATTCACATTTTAACCTATACACTAGGGCGGATCGCAAAAATCGATTTTTTTCAAATCCATCTGGCACAATGAAAAAAAGTTGTGGGACCGATCAAAAATAAGGCCTGAAAAATTTGAGACCTGTACGTGAACCCCTGACCCTCGCTCAAATGCAATTTAGGGGGGGAGGGTCAAAATTCGAAAAATACAATATTTTATGGTCATTTCCTATATATTTTGCCGAGTTACTGCCCTTTTAGGGCAAAATTTTCGTGGATTTTGACGTATCTACCACCGTTTAGCCACAAAACGCCTAATTTGAGTCCGCGTCCGCGAAGAAAATATTCCAACGCCCACGCAGCGTCGCGGATACCAGAGCCGCAGGCCGATCCCTTCCCCTCCACGCTCGCTTCTCCCCCTCCCACGCCTCTAATACAGCAATATTCATCCCGCGCATGCTGCTAGGAGGTCGTTTGTCTTTGATAATATAAATCAGAAGATGGTAGAAGGTAAAAAGCGATGCGTAGTGAGACGACTTGTCCCTTATTTGGCGCCTCGTCGGCGTTAAACAAATCGATGTTACCAACTTTTAGAGAAGTTATGAAATAATTTTAGACCTGCGCACGCAGGAAAGGAGACTACGGTCTATGAAGACGCCTCTCGAGTGGCTATGAAGGTTTGGAAACTTAGGTAATGCATTTCTATTCCGGTATTTTCCGACAGCTGTGACTAAATTGATGAATAAGGGTGAAGGCCGCCGGCGTACCCTCCCCGATCTCCTCTCGAACGCCCCAGATGCAACAAAATTCACACCAAGTGCGTCTTTCTTCGTTAGTCTTACTAATATTTGATGTATCAGCATCGTCCAGTGAGGAACAATCACTAAGGAATTACTCAATTACCTGCTTTCCAGTCTGTATTTCTTATGTTAGTGTCATTCCTCGTCTTTTGCTGCTTTCAACAAAGTTTTGGTAAATTCTTTCGCGAATCTCTCGTCCGTATGTATAATAAAAGGAATATTGAAATTTAAATTTGAACTTTCATCAATAGATTTTTAAATTTCACAGCGCTAAGCTCAGATATAGCCGAAGGAACCGGAGTCTCTCTCCAATATATCATCAGCCTTTATGTCGGTATTAAAATCCAGCAATTAAAAAAATCTCGGATTGGTCGCCAAACGCATCCTTGCAGAAACGCAAATTGGGTCCCTAGATTACCCTCCCAACGTTTATGTCGCAAATCCAAGTCAACATAGTGCAATTAGCAAATAGACCACTGTAAGGGATGAAATACGATTTGATGCTTTCCCGGCGAATGATGTGGGTAAACTCTTTTCGGGGTTCAACAAAATTTATCCCTTAGGATGAGCCCCCAGTCGGAGCTTGAAATGTTGGCCATTATGGAAAAATTAACCCGGTGGGAATCCCGGGAAGAGTTTACCCACACTGCAAGGGATGTTGGAATTATGCTTGTAGCAAAGGGATGATGCCTCCATTTTGGGCGGTATTCGCTTGGTACCATCATAATCAAATCCTTTTTAATTCTGTGTACCTAATTTTCACTCGTAAAAGGAATCGATAATCGCAGATTTTATAACTTTTGCTAATCCTCCGACGGGGGAGGCAAACCTCCAAAAGTGGGACCCTGTTTCTTCAACTAACACCACACATTCCCCTCTAAACTTCTATTGATAAGTCCACTTGCCTTTTTTAATCAGACAAGAGTATAGTCTTTCATTCCAATAAAATGGAACCCTTTGATGACACCCCGCTTTTCTTATTTACAGGAATTAGCATCTTTTTCTGTATACGTAAGTAATTCTGGTACACTAGCTTTTGTTAAGGGTCAGGTTGAAAATAAAAGTGTTAAAAGTATTTCTTTGATCTTTTATATTTCACTCTCTTAAACGCACAAAATGGAGGACACCTCGATATCACAATCACACTCTCAGTAACAAAACACATACCATAATACAAAACCACACACGGCTACCGATAGAGGACACCACTTAACGAAATCGTATTACAGTGTTCATATGAGAAATTGCTCTCTCAAATCTTACAATACAACACCCCTCCTCAATTTCTCAAAAATAGAACATTTCTTTTGATTAGGCTTGTACTTCACTCTCTTCCTCTGAAAAAAAAACAAACAAACACACAAACTCAAAAACCCGAACAGTTTAGCACATTGATGACATATCAACCATTCCAAGATTCGTAACATGCTTCCGAAATATTTCAGGAGCCAATGCCTTAGTCATTAAGTCCGCTTTCTGATCTCCAGAGGGGATGTATTCTACTCTTATCACCTTTGACTGATGCAGATCTTTAATGAAATTATATTTGACATCAATATGTTTCATTCTTTTCTGTTCCCAACTCTCTAGAGCTCTAATGCAAGACTGATTATCCTCAAAAATAGTAATTGGTCCATTACACACCTGTTTTAATTCCTCCATCAATTGTTTTAACCACATAACCTCTACTGTTGCTGTCACCAGTGCTACATATTCAGCTTCCGTGGTTGACAGTGCCACAGTTCGTTGTTTCCTTGTACCCCAAACAACAGGATTTCCATACACTTCTAACACAAAACCAGACACTGACTTCCTATCTACACCGTTGGCAAAGTCTGCATCAGCATAACCCACTAATAAGTTGTCATCTTTTGCTGTAAAACACAATCCATAATTTAAGGTTCCTTGTACATACCTTAAAATTCTCTTTAGGCCCTGCCACTGCTCCTTAGTTGCATTGGTTTGAAATTGGCTATAATAATTTACTGCAGTACACAAGTCTGGCCGGGTGGCCATGCAGGCATACATTAGACTTCCAATGAGTTCTCTGTATGGATGCACCCCAATAATTGTTCCATTATCTCCACTACTCATGTTTGACTCATCGCTTAAGTTTAAGAGTAAAGGAGTTTTGACTTTTGATGAACAATTAGACATTCCAAACTTCCTAAGAACTGATTTCATGTACCTTTCTTGACTCATAAAGATCTTATTCTCAGAATGAATTATCTTGATGCCTAAAAAATGTTTTAGTTCACCCAAGTCTCGCATCTGAAATTCCCTCATTAACTGCTCTTTTGTTTGAGCCATTTCCGCAAGTGATTTTCCAGCAATGACAATATCATCCACATACAGCAGCAGGTATGATATACCACCATTTACATGCAATGCATAGAGACATTTGTCAGATTTACATTGAACATACCCTAGTTTCTTCACAAACTCATCAAACCTTCGATTCCATTCAGCAGGTGCTTGCTTCAGACCATAAAGTGTTTTATTTAATTTACATACCATATCTGATTTAACATTCAACCCTTCTGGTGGCCACATGTATACATCTTCCTTTAGGATACCATTTAGAAATGCATTTTTTACATCCATTTGATGAACAAAAAGATTTTCTCGACATGCAATGCTCAAAAGAACCCTGAAAGTTGATAGCCTTGCTACTGGAGCATATGTTTCACTGAAATCTATGCCTTTCCTTTGAGCACAACCTTTTATAACCAGCCTAGCTTTGTACCTATCCAAGTTTCCATCTCCATCATATTTCATGGTAAACACCCATTTACTCCTTATTGGAACATGACTTTTAGGCAACTGAACTAAGTTCCAAGTCTCATTTTGATGTAAGGCACTCAATTCCTCCTCCACTGCTTTGATCCAGAGATCTCTATCATCCCTTGACATGGCCTCATCAAAAGTTTGTGGGATATTGTTACAGTAATTTTCTGCAGTCAATGCTAAGATACAATCATCAACATACGTGAATGAATCATTGAATTTTTCCAATAAACCACAATCTGACTTGCTTTGAACCAACTTGGTACTCATCAACTGTGAGGCAATTATGCCCTTATTAATCTCAGTACCTTGAATATTCTCTAAAGACTGCATTGGCAACTTTCCTTCATTTTCATTATTTGGTCTCTGGACCATGTTAATATCAACTTGTTGGGCACAGTCTAACATGTCGACAAACCTTGCCGCCATGGCTAGTACTACATAATTTTGGAGGTATTTTGGGGCTATTTTGAGTCGTGTTGACTTTTTCAAGGGAGCAACTTGCTCCTCACTTTCCTCCAGTTCTAGTTTTTCTCCTGTAACTTCAGGCTCTAATCCCCTTGCTTCCCCTCCTGGACATATTTCCATTACTTTTGGAGTCAGTACCCCATTAGTTATTTCATTATTACTTTCAGAGAAACTTTCCCTTTCCTTTACTTGTTCAGAGAAACCTTCTCTTTCATCATCCTGACCTGAGAAACCTTCTCTTTCTTTAGCCTGTTCTGAGAAACCTTCCCATACATCTCCTGGCTCAAGGAAACCTTCCCACGAGTCCAGCACCCTGACAAAAATAAACTCCACCATGGTGGGTACAGGAAGGGTACAGGAAGGGTGGCATCCTTCATGGTGGGTAGTTACCCTTGCACAACCCACGCCCTACCCACCATTAAGGGTAAGGGAAGGAGAGAAAAATCCTTCGTGTACCCTTCCTTGGAACTCCTTCCCTTACCATCCGTGTACCCTTCCTCTACCCACCATTAAGGGTAAGGGAAGGAGAGAAAAATCCTTCGTGTACCCTTCCTTGGAACTCCTTCCCTTACCACCCGTGTACCCTTCCTCTACCCACCATTAAGGTTAAGGGAAGAAGAGAAAAATCCTTCGTGTACCCTTCCTTGGAACTCCTTTCCTTACCATCCGTGTACCCTTCCTCTACCCACCATTAAGGGTAAGGGAAGGAGAGAAAAATCCTTCGTGTACCCTTCCTTGGAACTCCTTCCCTTACCATCCGTGTACCCTTCCTCTACCCACCATTAAGGGTAAGGGAAGGAGAGAAAAATCCTTCGTGTACCCTTCCTTGGAACTCCTTTCCTTACCATCCGTCAACCCTTCCTCTACCCACCATTAAGGGTAAGGGAAGGAGAGAAAATTCCTTCGTTTACCCTTCCTTGGGACTTAGCATTTATAACTGAAGAAAACATATCCTGAAAGAGTCTCCTTAGCTACTTTCACCTGCTAAAGAGTATTGAGTTCCGTACAAGAACGTAAGCAGTCTTTGAAAGCAAAGATAGACGGGCTACACAACTAATCTTTAAAATTTCCTTAAGGAAAACAATAATATACATATTCAGTGGCGTATCCAGGGGTGGGGTCCGGAGGGTTCGGACCCTCCGCCCCCCCCCCCCCCCGAAGTATAAAAAAACAATCATTTTCCTTCATAATAGAAATCAAAGTATTGTAAAATAATGAATTTAAAAAATATTTCTTTCACTATTGAAGTTTTTTCGATTATGAAAAGTGTTTGAATAAGTTGAAACCCAATACTTACTATCCTGTTTTTCAAAACTTTCCCCACCTGGTTTTGGACCCCCCCCCAAACGAAATTCCTGACAACGCCACTGTACACAATAGTTTCTGTAATTTTGTGAAAAAATCTCATTTATAAGTTCTTCCATTCACGTTTTAGGATGTAACCTATTTGTGTGGCTGACAATGAGACATCGCTAGAGTGATGTTCAGTATTAGAATGCCGATCTTATTTTCTGAAACGAAATAGGTGTGGTAGAAAAAAGTCACAGCTTTCTTCCACATAGGCCCGGGTGCGATTCTCATCTTAAGATTTTGTAGTATAAGTTCCGTTGAGAATCTACTCCTATCAAGTACCTCGATAGCCGAGGTTGTTAAATCTCTAGTTTGTGATCCTATAATATGTAAGTCCTGAGTTCAAGACCATGTGAAGGCTAATTTTTTTTATGCCCTATAACTTTAGAAATCACTGTTGCAACTCATCCCCATTCGTTTAATTTAGTTTATTAGCGATTTTTTTAATTTTTATGTTCATTTATGGATTTTTAGTTTTTATTTTATCCTACCCTTCATGTACCCTTCATTGAGCCTGGCCAAACCCTTCCCGTACCCTCCAGGAAGGAGAGGGCGTACCCACCAATGTTCTAAAATACCCTTCGTGTACCCTTGCTGAAGGGTACAGGAAGGGTACACTTATCCTTCCTGTACCCTTCATCGAGGCTGGCCAAACCCTTCCCGTACCCTCCAGGAAGGAGAGGGCGTACCCACCAATGTTCTAAAATACCCTTCGTGTACCCTTGCTGAAGGGTACAGGAAGGGTACACCTATCCTTCCTGTACCCTCAATGGAGGGTAAACCTCTCCTTAATGGAGGAGTTTATTTTTATCAGGGCAAGGTTTTTGATTCATCAAATATAACATTTCTGCCAGTGATCAATCTTTTCTTGTCCACCAGCCACAACCTGTAGCCATTATCACAATAACCAAGCATAACACATTTAACACTTCTCTGATCAAATTTTCCTTTTCTCAACTCTTTAGGAACATGTAAATAGGCAAGACAGCCAAATACCCTTAATTTTGAAAGATCAGGCTTTTTCCCATACCACTTTTCAGCGGGAACTTCCCTTCCACTTAATGCTCTAGTAGGACTCCGGTTTATCAGGTAGACTGCCGTATAGACAGCCTCAATCCACATGACTTTATTTAAACCACTGTCAAGTAACATGCATCTACTCTTGTCTAAAATTGTTCTATTCATTCGTTCAGCTACACCATTGTTTTCAGGTGTTCGGGGAATTGTCAATTCAAAATGAATTCCTTTTTCATGGAAGAATTCTCTCATATTTTCATTTACATATTCAGTGCCATTATCACAACGAAATACAGATATTTTAAAGTTAAATCTAGCAGTCACCCTGGCTTCATATATCTTTAAATACTGAAATACTTCAGATTTACTTTTCAAACCAAAAGTTACTGTAAAGTGAGTAAAATCATCAATGAAACTAAGGATATACTTATCCCCATTATAAGCAGTGGGCATTATTGGACCACACAGGTCACTGTGTACTCTTTCTAGGGGCCTAGTGGTTATGTCTCTCATCCCTGTAAAGGGTCTTTTAGTTTGCTTGCCTTTCACACAAGTTTCACACACATCAGCACGCTTAGCCTCTTTTGAATTGGTTATTTCTAATCCACATACCATTTTACTCAACTGCAGCAAACTTTGCTGACCAATGTGCCCCAGACGTTTGTGCCAGAGACATTCATCTTTCACTGCCAGGTTAGCTTGTTCTTCACTTTCAATGTTGAGTGCAAGACAGTAGACTCTACCTTGTCTCACCCCTTCAGCCACAACTGTACCATTTACGCTGATAAAACATTTACCAGAGCAGAAGAGTACATTATAGCCTCTCATTTCCAACCTAGAAACAGACAGCAAATTGTAATTTAGATTTTTCACAATAAGGACATTCTTAAGATGAATTACGCTTGTTTTTCCTCCAACTTCTGTATTACCACAAACATCTCCAACTTCAAACGCTTTCAAATATGATGCCTTCTGAGCAATTTTAATCGTTACTGGAACTTTTAATAATTTTCTATTTGACATTGGCACTCCTCCCTGGACCATATGGTCCGATGCACCAGAATCAATGTACCAAACAGTACTGTTACATGCAGACAACAAATCTGACTCTAGTAGGGAGCTGTATGCTTTAGATCTGACAACCATGTTACCATTATTCAAGCTTTCATACTCCACAGTTTCAGTATCAACTCCTACCTCAGTCATAAAACTATACGCCACTGGTCCAGATTCTCCCCCGGAGGCAAAACTAGCAGTTTCTCCCTGAAACTCCGCTGTTGCTGGCGTTGATTGACAGGGTCCACGCCCTGCTCGACGTCCGCGATTATAACCGCGACTATGGCCTCCACGGGACCACGAGCTGCTGCTCCGACCTCCACGATGTCCGCGGTAGACACGACCTCCTTGCAGGTGTTGTCCTGGTGATCCACGGCCCCTGTAATTTTTTAATACACCACCTCCTCGCACTGCTCCGCGATAGGCTCCACCTCCTGGTCTCCAGCAATGGATCTTCCGATGCCCCGTTTTTCCGCAATTGTTGCATGGGAACGGAAATGCCGCTTGAACCCCTAAAAAGGCAGCATTCTGAGTAGGGATGCTCGGCGCTCTGGTAGTCAGTCCTACATTTCTGCTCACCTCGTACTCTTCTACTCTAACCCTCACGAACTGCATAGTCATTTCTTTCGAAACAAGTGTTTGTAAGCTGGTGACCACAGACTCATATTCTTTAGGCATCGACAAAAGAAACTGAATAATAGTGCCCTCTTCATCAATCTTATCACCGGCCTGTCTAAGGCCCCTAATGATCCGGTCAAATTTAAGACAATAGTCCCGAAATGATTCCCTTTTCGGTATATATACCAGTGAATGTAATTCTTTCGAAAGATTCATTCTCGTAGTTGGTGTTGTGGACTCGAATCTTTCCCTCAATGCACTCCATAACTCATACGCGGTCTCTTTATCTTTCACGACCTCCATCTGTCCATCTTGAATACGTTGCACGATAAAACTTTTGCATCGTTTGTCCGCCTTTACTACCTTCTTCAAATCTTCTTCTTTCTGCTTCCTCAGCGATGCATTGTCTCTAGAGCATTCTTCAAATTCCTTTTTCAGCTCATTCAAGGGTGTGATAATATGCTCCAATAACTCACACTCATCGAGCTGGAGTTTAAGCCGAAAACTCCAATCGGAAAAGTTTCGTCCATCAAAGAATGGAAATTTCACTCTTTCTTCTTCCATTTCCGTTCAATACTAGAAATGAAAAGAAGGCAGCAAGTCGTTTACACTTCACTTATAAAAAAAAAACTATTATCGATACCAGAACAGTACGCGCCCTGGGCCCATAACCTTTTGTTAAGGGTCAGGTTGAAAATAAAAGTGTTAAAAGTATTTCTTTGATCTTTTATATTTCACTCTCTTAAACGCACAAAATGGAGGACACCTCGATATCACAATCACACTCTCAGTAACAAAACACATACCATAATACAAAACCACACACGGCTACCGATAGAGGACACCACTTAACGAAATCGTATTACAGTGTTCATATGAGAAATTGCTCTCTCAAATCTTACAATACAACACTAGCTTTTATGTATCTTACGAAGTTATGACTTTTGCGTCAGCTAAAGTTGCGGGAACGAGCATTGCTGTTTCTTGGTTCTTGCATATACCTCTATCACAGTTGGCTGACGCATTTTCCCCGAAGAAGTTCCAATTTGAGGTTATAGTCCTTAATGTTTATTTCATGAGGAAAGTAGAGATACAAATCGGCTAATTTCTCGCCAGTTTAATTTTCTTCGGATGAATTGATGAAGAAAATTTTTGATACTATTTTCCCGTACAAGATTTGACGATGATGACTCAACGTTCTCCTTTGATTCCCTTTTTTCCTCAGTTGTCGAGCTTCTTTAGGGTTCAATCCAGCATCCATCATCTTTCTTTTCGTCAGATTGTCTCTCAAAATACTTATGCTCCTCCATGCTCTTACACGCAAAAATATCGCATAATTTAAAATGTTCCTTTAAAATTGTTTGAGTCTTATACTTCAATAAAACCCACTTTTGGCCTATTAGGATTTTCCGTAAGTTTTAGTACTTCCTGTGGAGCCGCTAAATCCATTTAGTCACATTCATAATGGAAGAGAAGCGCGTCACCATAGTTCGCACACCTTCATAGCCACTCGAGAGGCGTCTTCATAGACCGTAGTCTCCTTTCCTGCGTGCGCAGGTCTAAAATTATTTCATAACTTCTCTAAAAGTTGGCAACATCGATTTGTTTAACGCCGACGAGGCGCCAAATAAGGGACAAGTCGTCTCACTACGCAGCGCTTTTTACCTTCTACCATCTTCTGATTTATATTATCAAAGACAAACGACCTCCTAGCAGCATGCGCGGGATGAATATTGCTGTATTAAAGGCGTGGGAGGGGGAGAAGCGAGCGTGGAGGGGAAGGGATCGGCCTGCGGCTCTGGTATCCGCGACGCTGCGTGGGCGTTGGAATATTTTCTTCGCGGACGCGGACTCAAATTAGGCGTTTTGTGGCTAAACGGTGGTAGATACGTCAAAATCCACGAAAATTTTGCTCTAAAAGGGCAGTAACTCGGCAAAATATATAGGAAATGACCATAAAATATTGTATTTTTCGAATTTTGACCCTCCCCCCCTAAATTGCATTTGAGCGAGGGCCAGGGGATCACGTACAGGTCTCAAATTTTTCAGGCCTTATTTTTGATCGGTCCCACAACTTTCTTTCATTGGGCCAGATGAATTTGAAAAAAATCGATTTTTGCGATCCGCCCTACTATACACCCCACTCCTTTCTTCTCTTGGGACGGGATCTTTTATGAGGGAAAGAATGTTCCTGAGGTTGGATTTATTGTAAAACGCAACTTTCCTTTACAATCCTTTAAAAAAAGGATTCTTCGCCACTTTGCCGTGGATTCTTGTCGCGTTCAGGCAGTGGCGGATACAGATGGGGGGCGCGCGCCCCTCCCTTGCGGGTCCGGCTGTATTGGCAAACATGGCAGAACCACGATTGTGACTTTTTTTATATCATAAGATGGCATTGTCTTATATATGTGTATAATTACATTAAGTAAAATTTTATTTTACTCTGGCTGTGACTTGATTATTTTTTATTGCGATATCGCGATAAAAAGTAAAGGCAACTCAATATATCTTTTGCGCCCCCCCCCTTGAGTGTTTTCTGTATCCGCTCCTGCGTTCGGGAACCATAAATTTCTCCCACTGCTTGTTTTTTTAATTGTTTCCAATATAAGCTATCAATTAGCTGTTCGTTGTAGCCGTTATTTTTAGCAATTAGTTTTACTGTGTTTAATTCCTCATTCAAATTGGTAGGGGACATCGGAATTTGCAGCAACCTATGTAACATGCTGCGAAAGGCTGATAGTAACTTACTGAGAGAAACAATGTCTTGAACTGGAGTGGATCAGTTTTGGACTTGTAGCATACATTTGCATATAGTATTTCTCCGAATATATTCCCCTCTGAATATAGTCCCCCCCCCCCTAATTTTGAGGCTTCAGGTTTGGGAAAAGTTAAAAAAATGCGTTTGAATATAGTCCCCACCTTTACTTTTACCACAGGCATTTTTGGAAAGAAAGGGGGGACTATATTCATACATACACGGTACTCACTTTACTCCTTTACAAAAATACAAAAACTATTGAACTAATAAATATTTAAAAATTTTGATAAAATTTGGGTTGGGGTCATGATCCCTGTTACCCCCCTTTATAGATCCACCACTGACCCTAACCTATGTTCTGTGCTCAATCCACTCTTGTGAAACCTTGCACTCTGCATGTCCTTACAAATGTATGTAAGTAGGTACTCACCAAAGTCATTTCCGCATCCGGGCATTGGGGCCATGCCTCCATTGGGGAAGAAGTCAGCGTCGCCCATGGCATATTTGAAAGATAGAATGCCTCCACACGCATGGACCACATCCACAAACTCAGCATCCCCCACCACCAGTCGATCCGCCGTGTCTTCCAGGGTGAAGAGGGGACCAGCTGGATCAATGCCTGGCAATTAGTAAAATGGTGGAATGGTTTCACATAATGCCACAGATGTTGATTTAAAAGAGATATAAATGGCTAAGTTCTAACAAAGCGTATCTCAAAAATAGTTACTTTTCAGGAGAGCAAAAAAAAACGATTAATTTTTTGTACTTGTGCACTGAAACCAAAAAGCAAAAGTTCATAAAACTGAAAAAGAAACATTCATTTGCAAACAAAGAGTTGTTTTTTTGCTTGTATTTTATTTTTTTAATGTTACCACACTTTGTTTAAGATACCTGTTTCAAACCGGCCGAATTTAAGATACGTGTTGTTTGAACTTAGCCATCGATATACATATTCAAGTCACATGGTACACAGCCAAGATTTATGAACAAAGCACTCAGAAAGAACATGGAAAGGAAAGTGTAAAAAAATTGACACTCTGAAACAAACAAAATGATACCTCCTATACAGTGGTGCAGTGAGGGGGGTGTTTTGGGGGTTGAAACCCCCCCAACCCCAGAGCTCAGAGAAATTTTTTAATTTAATCCATTTTACTTAATTGGTTTTTACTTATATAAAAGTGTTAGGATTAATCAAATATCCCTCAGAAAGCCATAAAACTCGCCATTTGGAACCATTAATCTTAAAAATTTTCTGGAGGAGCAACTCCCACTTACCCTGGTGGGTATGCAATACACCCCTCACCCCAAAGTATTAGTTGTGCCTAAAACCCCCCCTAGCCTTAATTTTTGGCTGCGCCCCTGCTTCTATACACAAACACTCAATAATTGCCTAGTGAAACAAATCCACCCATCAAGTAGCTCTAGTAGTACTAGGTACGTGGGCGGATTTGATTCGGTAGTCTATAGTTGAGCGTTTGTGCAGTGTAGGTATCGAAAAGATAAGTGAAACCATTGGCGTAACTATGGGGTGGGATGAGGGGATAGATCCCCGCCCCAAAGTCTCAGACAAATACAAAAATTTTAGAACATAGGTTTCCACGGCGATGGTTTGATCTCTGCATTTCTTCCGGGTTTCCTTCCGCGTCAGCTTGTTTGTAGACAACAGTTTTGCTGGCTATCCTGCCAGCGTCTTCAGGTCGAAGGTGTCGGCTGTCGGTTTCTGCCTCGCTTATATACCGTAGGCTGAAGCCAATCACAGTGCAGCTCCCGTCCAGCCTACGGTATATAAGCGAGGCAGAAACCGACAGCCGACACCTTCGACCTGAAGACGCTGGCAGGATAGCCAGCGAAACTATTGTCTACAAACAAGCTGACGCGGAAGGAAACCCGGAATAAAAATGCAGAGATCAAATACAAAAATTATTTAAAACTATTTTCTAATTTTGTCAAATAATAACTGAATCTGCTTAAAGTTAAATTTTAAGTGACAAAATGATGCAAAATGCATTTCCAGGCATGCCATTTTTCAAAACGAAATTCCCGTAACCCTGGTTGCCTGTGGGGGAGTTCCCTCCTGTGCCCCTCCATCCCCCCCCTCAAAGCGTATTCCTAGCTACGCAACTGAGTGAAACGGACATAACATGCAACTCAAGCATAGTATAACCATAATATTTTTTCGGGGGTTAGGGGAAAGTTTGAGTGGTATGCGGGTTGCCTATACCGATATTTTGCCGTCAATAGGCATATTTCCTTTGCATATTTCTGCGAGTTAAATTCGCCGTATCTTTCCCAAATTCGCTTACCAGTGATGCGAGAGATCTTCTCACTTAGCATGTGTTTTCCGGCCTGTCCCATGACGTGTGCACCAAGGCTGTGTCCCATTAGGTGTAAACGCCCAAGGTCCAAGTCCCCCTCTGACACCAAGAATTCCACCATCTGGGCAATGTAGGCTCCGATCTCCTGAGTCCGGTTCTTCACCACCCAATACATTATGTTGGATGCGAGGCCAGACCAATCAACGGTGATCGCATTGCAGTCCTTAGCTCTGAGGTACCCTGAGGAGAGAACATTCAATTATTATCGATCGAAAAATCCGTTCGACCGATATTTTTTGTGACGCATCACTTATACACAACGTTTACCATCAATACTGATATCGGGCTTGCCGACACAGTTCGAGTTGGTAAACGAGGTCTGTAATCGGGCCGAGTCGACTAGCTTTTGGAACTAGTCTGAAATCTCAGTGGGGTCAGGGGAGAGAGGGGTAATACTGTAGGGCGGGGTAATACCGTACGGTGGGGCAATACTGTGCACCATAATTTTAGATCCACTGGAGTATACATGCGTGCATATATGTATAGTGAGCGCTGGGAATTACTGCTGCATAGCGAAGGAAAGCGAAACCGATTAAGACAATCTGGGAGCTTCTTCCTTTACACGAAAGTTTTTATGTTTTGTCGACTTTTCTTATAATTTTAAAAACTAACTGAGGTAAGGGAAATATGTTATTAATGACTATATTCAAACCAGTGAATTTTAATAGCCCATATCATGGGCTATTTTTAATGCCGAAAACAATCCCTATATTGTTCTTATTTTAGGTTAGGGTTGAAAATGCTACGTCATGTCGTTTTGGGGCATTTCTTTACACCTTGCATGGGGCAATACCGTACAAGGCGCAAGGAGCACGATATTGCCCCGTGTTGAACTACAATGCCCCATATAGTATTATAACTTTCCTGAGCAACTCGAACATTAAAATGCCTATGTGAACTAAGAAGGACCTTTAAATGTGTGAGTTGCCAATCCTCCCAAACAGGGGCGCAGCTAGGAATTAAAGCTGGGGGGGGGGGGGGGTTCAGGTGCCACTAATACCAGGGTGTGTGGGGGTATGAATACCCACCAGGATTAGCGGTAGGTGCGAGATTAATACATTGCGGAATTTTAAGATAAACGGTTCAAAATGGTGAGTTTTACGGCTTTCTGAGGGATATTTAATTAATCCTTACACTATTCTATTAGTATTATCAAAACAATTAAGTAAGATGGATTAAACTTAAAAATTTCTCTGAGGGGGGCTTTAACCCCCAACCCCCCCCCCCCCCTCGCTGCGCCACTGCTCCAAAATACAGGCGAACCTCGATAGTCCGAACTCGCGATAGTCGGAACACCTCAATAATCCAAACGACCTTCATCCGTCGTGTCGTCAGTTTGTCCTGAACTATGGATTATAATACTTTAATGCTACAATAAAACATTTAATCGTAACTAGAAAAGGATTTTATTTAATTTTAGTTTTATGTTAGCTCACTTTTATTACAACTAAGATAGGGGGTTGGTATTATTTTAATTTTAATGTAAGCTATTATGCTATGTTTTACTTATTTCGATGATGGAATAAAACTTTAAATTACATTCTCCATCTTTGTTTTCCACCCGAAGTCTTTGCAATATCGTTCATCATCACCAGTTAGGGGCAATACCGCACAGAGCGGTATTCCCCCAATCCATGTACGGTATTGCCCCGGCACTCGGAACAATACCGAGCAGTGTAAGGATTTTGTAAAATAGGTGTAACACTTTCCTTCAAAAGAATATGATTGCTTGTATCGTTGAAGTTTTCAATTGAAAGATATAAAATAAAAATGCTTAAGTGTACGCTATTATGCCCGCTCTCCCCTACTCCCTATCTCCGATTGAAAGTGACTACTTTACGAAGGCCATTGGATCTTCAATTGAATCGTTCAAAAGTCATTCAACGCTCGAGGAAGCAACGATGGCGAGATGTAAATGAACCGTTTCCGTGGAAGTGAGCCTTTTCAGTGAGCCTAAAGCTTTGGAGCCGTTACTCGCGCGCCATAGGTGGTCACTTGCTGAACTTCCGAACAATGCTTGTATTTAGCTAAAGGGCATGCCGGATAAGAGGGTGAAAAGTCTCCCCTCCTGTGGTGGGCGCCTTAATCGGTAGAATCCTATAATAAATAAAAAGGGGTGTTATGGAGGGCCAGAGCATAGAGCCAAATGGCCAAAACCGCATATTTTTAATCGCATTTTTTCGCGATGTTCCACCACCTAAAATTATTTTTTCAATACGCCAGCGGAAAGGTATTATAAAACACCTCCAGAAAACGTTTTTTCTTTCTGGCCCTCACAAACACATTTTATAAAAACTTGCGTTAGAAATTTTCAAATCAACACCATATCTTCTTGTCTCGCTCAAAGGTCTTGAAAACTATTGGAAATCTGCTCCATTAAATAAGGTTTCAAATGACGCAAACTGCATTAAAAAATATGCCTTCTTGACTTAGATATTAAAAAAAGAGTGAAAATCGTATTTTCGATCTAGCCAGCCCTGGCGGGCCTCTAGCGGGCTGGAAATGTGGGGAGGTTTGTTCAATTTGATCCCAAATCGCATACCCCAAGTACGGGAAAAATCCCGGAGGGGGGACTTTTCACCCTCTTATAGAAGAATATAATCAAACTCGTGAATAAAGGCGTCGAGATGAACCATCGCAGTTACGAGTTGCGGTACTACTCTGTCATCCCATAGAAGTATACGGATGAATAATACGCGATATTTTTCGGAATTTAGATTAAAACAATTTGAAGGAAACATCTCTTAATAATCACTTATTAAAACTGGCTAAGGTCGGAAAGTTTCCTTCGTTGAATAAGCTAGTAATAATCCATATTTAAGCCAAGCGCTACCTGCTAGAAGGGTACTCTGCTACATGCTAGCAGCCTGCGTCGTATCAGCGCTCAAGCCTCGCCTCAAGGCCACCTCACAGGGCGGCAGCGGGAACCAGAAATACGTCACACGGACTTTTCCCATCATTCCTACTTAGCCGTCGCGTTTTCACGCGCTTGAAAATTTGCACTTTTCGTTTAATCAGGAAAAATAGATATCGTCATTCGAAAATCTAAGAGCGTGAAATGCGTACTCCAGGAGTAATAATATTTCGATTTAGGCAATAAAAAATTATAGGAAACCACCCTATTATCATAGAACAGCATAGCGAAGAGATACACGAAGATATCGTTCAGTATACTTATTTAAATTTCATAAGTCTACAACACAGTTAGTTAGTCAACTGAAATAGGGGCGCAGTAAGGAATTAAGACTGGGGGGGTGGGGTTTAGACGCCACTAATAGTAGGGGTCTGGTGGGTATGGAATACCTGCCGGAGTTAGCAGGAGGTGCGGGGGCCCGCCCCCAGGAAATTATTTAAAATAAATGGTTCAAAATGGTGAGTTTTACGGCTTCTGAGAGATATGCCATTCATCCTTACACTTTTCTATAAGTAATATTAATCCAGTTAATTAAAATGATTAAACTTTAAAATTTATCTGAGCTCTGGGGGGGAGAGGGGATTTATTCCCCACAATCCCCCCTTGCTGCGCCACTGAACTGAAATACTTCTGTAGGTGCCTGATGATGACTGCGAGTCAGTTGAAATACGTGTTGTAGAGTTTTGAAATTAAAAAAAAACTGGACAATTCAATATCTTTTTGCATCTTACCACTTCGAAAGTTATAATTTTTTATTTTATCGAGCACTACTTTTTCTCAATATATTTTTTGAAAAGTTTTTAGAGATTGTTCGAGTAATTGATAGAAATGTGTTAGAAATGTATTTACTACATTAATAAAACAACAGTGTGAGCCAAAAAGTATATAAATACAACATGTTAAAGCAGCTCATCTTAAAATAGTGAAAAATTATTTTTTAAACCCAATGGAAGCAACTTGTCCCAAGCTCAGCATTGAAATAACTAATGGACATCAAATTCTATTTTAAATTTCCACGTCAGACATGGAAATGAAAATATATAGCATTTGTATGCTCCATTAATCAATTTTTTTGTCCTCAATACATGATTTTTTGTTTCCATAGTTCCTGGTGATAATGCTGAGTCTCCAGCATCTTAGGGTAGGTAGGTTTGTTTTTCATTGGGTCCTTTTAAAAATACTATGTCATACTAACTGTGCGTGTGGTGTACTGTTTCACCGAGCCGTAGATCTAAACTTCTTTTGTTTTTTTTTGCTTCTATTTATCAGCCCCGAGTATGATTAATAAATAAAGCGAAGTATTTCCCAGGGAAGTTTATTTAATAATTGAACCAAGAACCTCAAAACTTGCATTAAAATATGAAAATAATAAAGGCTGGAGATTATTATAACTAAAATATCCGCTAAAAATGTGTTCATGACGCCACGAAATTATCTTTGAAAGTGTTGAGGCAGTCGATTTTTGCCTCGGATAGCTAGGCAGCGGATCGATAAACGGAAAAATAATGGACTCTTTGTTTTTCAAACACTATCACAATCAAAATTCTACACTAGAATACTAAAAGAAAAGAAATTAACGAACGAGCTCGTTGTATGGAGTGCATCGCTTACGGTTCAAATATGCCTATAGTATTGAACGTGTGGTAGGAAATCTCTCATCATCAACAATCCTAAGATTGGTTTGACGCAGCTCTCCATTCCTCTCTCCTATCCGCTAGCCTTTTCATAGCTACGTATTTCTTCTCATTTACATACTTCATAACCAATCGTACCAGTGGCGTAGCCAGGAATTTCGTTCGGGGAGAGGGTCCAAAACCAGGGTGGGGGAATATTTTTAAAACAGGGTACTGTGTAACTAATTTTAACACTTTTCACTATCGAAAAAACTTCATTTGTTAAAAAAATATTTTGTAAATTCATGATTTTTCAATATTTTGTTTTCTTTTATGAAGGAAAATAATTGTGCTTTCATATTTTGGGGGGGTTGGGACCCCCCGACCCCTCTGGCTACGCCACTATATCGTAAGCAACTCATTCGTAGTCACCTTTTACCTTCTTTCCTTCCACCTGTCCTTCTACGACTGTTTTAATCAGGCCATCATGCCTCATAATGTGGCCAACTAAGTTGGGCCGTCTTCATATTGAGGTTTTTAGAAGACTTCTCTTTGCTCTCACTCTTCTTAACACTTTCTCATTACCTACTCGGTCGATCCATTATATCCACATGATTCTTAGGTCGCACCACATTTCGAATGCTTCCACTCTTGACTTCTCTGCTGCTATTAACTTCCAAGCCTCGTTCCCATGGAGAAATATGCCCAATTGCTCCATATGTAGCATCTAATGAGTTGTTTCCTTGGTTGTGTGCTATTCTCAGCTGTAAGGAGATTCTTCTTTTTGTAGAATTCCCTCTTCGCCTAAACTATTCTACTCACTATTTATCTCTTGCTTCGTCAATCGTTGGTTTTTCGGCTTCCTAGGTAACAAAACTCTTTCACCTCTTCCAGCTTTTGCTTTCGTAGTTTAATTTTTGTCCTAGCCTCCTCTTTTTTGTTCCATACTAGTATCTTAGTCTTCTTATTTTTATTTTCAGCTGGTATCTACTCATTATCATTTCCGTATCTGTCAAAGTCCTATTCAAATCATTCTCATTCTCGATAGAATTAACAATTATTATTAAATATTTTTAGGTATCGCATGAGCTCACAGGCCGCGGGTTACCGACCCTTGCTTTACACCTAAGTCTTTTGCACGAAGGCTATTGCCCGGTTCTCGGCCTAACATATGCTATCTCGCATCCTTCGCTCTACATGATTTATCGTTTGCCCTATCGGGAGTGGGTGGGGTAAACTCCTCTCCCCTCTTTCACAACAATGCTGCCGACCACCCCTCCCTTTAAGAAGACGGTCCGACTCCTTGGAGGGCAACAGACAACGGGAGGCTGGCACGAACCATCGCCATCAAAGGTGGACAAATTGCCCCCTTCTCACCGCACCCGGGTGCCGTTTGGACGCTCCCACCCTCTCCCGCAGATGCGGCACCCTTCCCGCGGCTACAGTGTCGAGTGCGGAACGCGTTTCTCTACTGTTCTCTCGGAGGCAGTTGAACATCGGCCTGCGTCACCGTAGCGGTACGCTACACTGAGGACCCGAAGGGAGCCCTGCTGAGGAATTTCATCTTTGATTTCCTAACGACAACTTCGAGGGGGTGCTTCAATTTCACCACATCTTTTTCCCCCGGGAGAACGTGCCAGTGCACAGTGTTACTGATTGGTGGGGCGGTTGGGGAAACAGGATCGCCGGCCAGCCCGGTCGCGCGGCGGGAGGTTAGTGAGTGAATGTGGCCCGCGGGCGGCGTGCGCCGTTTGACCGTCGACAAGATTCCGGCCCTTCAGTGGGCTCGGGTGAGTTGACTTCGCATCGCCCTCGTCCCTCGCTTTTGTTTCATCGCACCAACTCACGCTTCGCAGGGGATAAAATTGAGTACGTGAACACCTTGTATCGTGTGGTAAAGACCAGTGGCATCATGGAATATTCTTGGGAAAGAAGCTTTCGTTAAGTTGTGTGCACCATAATGCCGCGTTTTCTTTGTCATTTACCGTGTAAAAGTTTACATCCTTCGTAATTAAATTATTAGAAACTTAAAGAGTGGGGAACAGCAGTCCTCCATTTCTCCCTTTCTCAAGCTAGTTCCGTCAGTTCCCTGGCGCTCTTTTACTTTTTGTCCTTCTCTATATGTCCCAAGCACTTATCTTTAGGCTGTCCTTGGGGGAGAATTTTTCTTCAATTTTCCCTTTATATTACTCATGTGATTGCTGCCTTATGATATGGTCTATCCATCGGGTACTTCTCTGGCGTATGAAGCTTCACACTCCTGATAAAGACCCGGTGGTCGGGCCATCTATTTATTGTTAGGTATAGTAATTTCGTGAGGAGTGTAATGAAGGTTAAAGGAGAACTGATGAAAACGATTTGTAAAATATTCACGGGTTTTGAACCGGGTAAGGCTGTTTGAGGTCGAAGTTTCGATGAGTAACTCTCTTGAAATCATCAGGACACGCTTACTGTTGAGTAGAGACCCATTGTTCACAGGTCAATTAAAATACTGCAAGTTCATGTGTACACCTTCGAAGGTCTGCGTTGCGGTCGTCAACTGTTTATCTCATGAATCAAATAAATATTTCCAGGACTTAACTTATTTTGGCTTAGGCCTTAACTTTACTTAAATTTTACTTCAGAGCAACCTTGACAGGAAAAACTTCCCCTCCTGTTCTGCGAAAACAAATATTTCCATGGTAACTAAACAAACCCTACAACAAATAGTAAAAGTCCGAGGGCATTTGTGAAAGTTTTAACAATCAAGTTAACTTAATGATGTAGGCCAATGATCTCATATGAAAATTCACAAACTATATTTAACGGAGGTTTAGTTTAGCGGTCATCGCTTGCTGATGACTTTGTTACTATTGGTACCAAAGAAATTCGATGCTCATTTTCTTAATTCGTCAACGACCACTTGATGCTTCCGACGCCGGTGGCAGTTAGTAAATTTCATTATGAGACCGTTGGTATTCCTCACCAAGTGCTCGAAATCAAGTTTTGTCTTTCGAAAACGCCCTAAATTGAGAAGTAAATCAGATCATCAGCCAAATATGGAGACTGTAATTTGATTCTTTTCTTTTTATACTTGGTATCGAGTATAAGAAAACCGGCATGGACCAAACCTGCTATCAGTCGCAGACTTGATGACGATGAGAAAGTCACTAGTCGAAACTTCGAGCCTTAGATAAGAGCCTTACCCAGTGCCCAACCTGAGAAGATTTTACGAGCATTTTACACCGAAAAAGCCTACAATCCGATTCACTGATGGATTTTTGGCTTTCTGGCTGGAAATCAGCCATAAAATCTATATTATTATGAAATATGGAGGTATTACATGTGGAGTGCGTGCCTGCAATTCATATAAAAGTATTCTGTGACGTAATTAACGCTTATTCAGTAATACATCTTTGAGATCGAATGGACCTACGTCAACTACCGAATAGCAATTGCTTGATGAAAGCCACACGAGTCAGAATTTGGAAAGATACATCTCATAAATACTCTTTTTGACGCCACCTTGTGAAAGACGCCACTGCATCGGATTCCAAACGTAGCATGGCTGTTCTCATATTTCATCGGTAGCATCTCGTTGCGTTGCGCTGTGTACACTAGATTAACCGCCGCAGTTCGAGGGGTGGAAATGAGTTATGAGAATTTTAAAGTTGATATTTTCATTGTTCCTTTATCAGATTTCTTTTGGCCTTTACGAGCGCTCCACCACTTCTGGTCCGTACTCAAGCACCAGGAAATATTCCGAATATAACTCTAGAGTTCTACACACTGATGGCGTTCTCTGCCGTTCCACAATTAATGAATGTAACTTGCACTTTCTTCTTGATACCTTAATTATGTTACGCTCTAAAGATGTCGTGGTCACTTGGTCCATCAAAGTAGATTTCAACATGGCAATTTTAAAGTTTCATCATTTCATCTTCCCACTATTGACTTATTTCGATTAATTCGCCAGCTTTGGCCTAAATTATGATGGAAATAAATATTGAAACACTTATTGGTGTCAAATCACGACATTTCTTATTATAACTTCGCCGAAGGTAGAGTTTATTGTCCTTTTGATCTGCATGCTTTATTTACGAAGCACATCCCAGTGAGAAATGGATCATCGAATCTACGTCGAATCTGCGTCGATTCGACGACTATAGATCGATATGTGGTCGACGTCGATTTTATTTGTTCAATCGACGTTTTTTCGACGTGTTATTCTCATTGGCCAGCGGGGTCAGCGTGTTGATTGGCTGAGGGGAGAACTTAGTGATGTAGTTTTAATGTCTTAAAAATAACGGTGAGACGCTATTACAACATATGTGTCTTAAATAAGAAATATAAAATTAAATAATTATTTTATTTATCCATAAACATTAGTTTTAATCTCCGAGAACAATCTTTGATTCCTTTTAATTCTGTAACTTGACCGTTGAAGTTCAATTGCGTGTATCAGTTGAGCTGTTAGTCGTCATGCTGTTAGTTCTTCGCAGTAAACTCGGAACAGAGACATTCGGCGCCGTATAGAAAATTTATTGTCGCATTTATTTTGCGCGACAAACTTTGCTAGCTCTAAATCCTGTTATTGGTATTTAAAATCCTTCTGAAACTTAATGAGCTTTTGGATTCGTATTAATCATCGAAAAAGGCATTCCGTCGCTTAGTAAAGACAAGCTTCACTACGTCTTCCACACTTCGGAATCGGTCTGCTTTTGGACCGCTGTATGGCAGGTAGGATTAGCTTCCCCTATTTAATGTGTTCAAGATTTCCATTTTCACACATTTGCCACATACGCCGGACCTTCTATTTGCGTCCAAGTTCTTACTTCTTTCCTGCGTGGTATGTGATATGCACAAGCTTGGCTTTGTGACTACGTTTACCTCATTTCGATACCTTTATACTCGCGTCATAGATGTCAACACCTCACATTTTTTCTCAAGGATTTCTGATTATTATTGAAGATGAATCCGAAGGACTTAAGATTACAAATCACCATTATAAATTTATTTCAGCCTTCATTTGTTTAGACTGTACGTGCTCGATTGAAATACGTCGTTGGCGCAGCAATAGATGCTCTTTATTAGCCGAAAAGATGTATATTTCCGCAATTATTAGTAGGAATCGCAGGTAAAAAGACGATATCTCGTCGACATAGAAAACTCGTCGATGGTGTCGACGTCGAAAACACGTCGATGGCGTCGACGTCGAAAACACGTCGATGGCGTCGACGTCGAAAACACGTCGATGGCTTCGACGTCGAAAACACGTCGATTTTCGGACCATATAGACATCGATCGATGTGTTACCATCGACGTTTTATCGATGAGTACTTCGACGTCGAATCGACGTAGATTCGATGATCCATTTCTCACTGGGCATATTGACCGTGATCCCTCATTTTAAGAGCAATTCATGTGCAGTAAGACGATCTTTGGGAAGAATATATTAATGTCCTTAGTCGTCTCAAGAAAAAAAGCAATAACTACTCAATTGGGTGGGTATTCTAAATCATCGTCATAATTCAGCAATCCGAAGTTCGGTCTGACGAGTAATACCACCAATAAGCAGAGGTCACCTTGCTTAGAAAGAAACTCCAGGAAGAGAGGAAGTACTCGTGACTAGATAAATGACGATCTAGGGCGCGCTGCTCAAACGCAATTCACCTTCGAGCAGCTCCTATCCGCCCGCAATTAGCCACCACCTCATGAGCATCATCTTTTGGCATCCACTTGTGGACCTAACCGTAAGGACAGCCAACACAGGCTCAATTTATTCTACCCCGTAAGACTTAAAGAATGAGCCAATCATAAGGTAGCTTCAAGTGATCAATTTTAAAGTAATACATAGAGTGTATTGGCATTTTTATGGCATTATTTTTGGAAACGCCAGAAAAAAATATAATATTTTATTTGAGGCATTTAAACTCCTAATTAAAAGTTTTACCCCTAAATATTTTTTTTTCGTCGACTTTTTCTTGGCGAAAAAGGTATATTTTATTACACATTAAAAAAGCACATTTAAGGCCAACTTTTTGGAAAACTCTTTTTCCATTTTCAAGACTTTCATGCATTGAGATTTTTATGGTTAATACTATCACGCTTAAAACAGCTCCTTGCATGAAACCACCTTAAAAATTGATAAACAACTTTTCGAAATGCTGGCATTAGATGTTTTTTGATGAATAAAAAATATACCTATACCTGCTAGAACAAAAAATCTATAATAAGGGAAAAAAATGTATCCTCTATAAATCAGATCCATTCTATATTAATAGTTTTAAAGTCGTACTTCACATCTTACGTTGAAATTTACTGTAACCATCTTCCACATTCATTGACGTACCTAAGTAAATATTTCCGGAACTCGCTGCTAGCCACTGTAAACTGTGCTTACGTTCACTTTGTATATTATTTACGGTATTTTGTGCCTCGAGCAGTGAATTTGAAGTATTGCAATCCCTTTATACTACACTATAGAAATCCTTTTTTGCTGTTAAAAAAAACAATGCATAAATATAGCCCATACACACTCTCATAACGTGCAGCAATAAATTTCAGTTGTAAATTGTGACCAAAACCTCGAGGTTCCGGCGAGAGCCGTACAAGAATAAAAAATACGGGTGTCACTGGAGGATAATATCAGGATGAGCGCAAGGATGTAGGGCGTAGTTAAACAGTATAAGATAAATGTTGACTAGGGTTTCCTCCATGGACCCTGATAGTTTCAAAATTGGGGGACTAAAATTCATATAAGAGATGGTTAAGAAAAAAATATCGATCGAGTGAGATTTATGCATCCTACGCAGATTTTATTTGAAGACCGTATGAATCCCGTTTTACCTACTGTTTTCCGTCCACTTCTCTAGGCATGGACGCCGATGTGAGCGCCACTTTCAGTAGCGCCCTCTCGCCGTCTTTTGTCACCGAGGAAGAGGCGTGGTCCTCATCGCCATCATCAACAACAACAACAATAAGTGACGTCTCCTCTGATGACTATTTCTCTTCATCCACCGCGATGCCACCGCCGCTGGACATAAAGTCGTTCGGCGTCCTGGACTACGCCGTGTTCGTGGGACTGCTGGCCATGTCCGCCCTCATCGGGGTCTACTTTGCGTTCTTCGCGAAACAAAAGCAGAACACGACGCAAGAGTACTTGATGGGAGGCAAGACCATGGGCGTTTTCCCCATCTCCATGTCTCTGATCGCCAGGTGAGAAGAACGTTATTTTTTAACACAATACAATATAACTTCATTCCACTCATAAACAATTACAGTGTACCCAGATAGGCTTCTGGATTTTTTCTCTGTCGATTCATCTTCATAATGACAGTTTCGCCGGCGTTTCAGCAGGCGTCTTCTGGTTTGATGTGACGGTTGCAAGTTTTTTCCCGTAAAAAAAACGTCCCTTTTTTTACGGGAAAAAACTTGCATCAGACAATTCAAACCTGAATACACCTGCTGCAACGCCGGCGAAACTGCCGTAATGAAGATGAATCGACGCGGTGAACAAGCTGGAAGCCTAGCTGCGCTTATTCGAGAATCCAGACGAGTGAGACGACAACTATCGGCCGAATTCGGAAGTAGAGCTCCGAGGATACCGAGCAATTAATTACCTCACGAAACTACGTTGACGAATCATTGCTCCTTGTTGGGTATTTCCTGATTTCTCTTGTTATTTTTTTGGTATTAAGCTATCATAATGTCGTAATTAATGTATTTTATGCATTAATATGTATTTACAATAACTTTTATCTCTGATTAATTGCAACAATTCATCAATTGCAGTGAAGGTGGTTTTAAGTTTGAAGTATTTAAGGTAATGAATATATTACATTTTTATTCTTGTATACCCTACGAATAATAGTGTTTTTATCGGTGTTTCTGGTCATAAGAAGCCCTTTGGGTAGTCGCCGTGAGCGAGTAGCAGATATTTCAGCTGTAATTTATCAGTACGTCAATCTTCATTACCAATTTTCGTTGCCTCTAGATATCAAAATACCCAGTGGCGCCGACTCCATGGGGCCTGAGGGGGCCCGAGCCCCCTCAAAAATTCGTTATGGGCGAGAGGAAAAAATGTGTCAGGCTTGCCGATTTTCCCCAGAGTTTCCAGGTATCGATATTCGAGTTATCAGGGCTATAATGTTTATCATACGACTCTTCTAAAATTCTTTTTAAAAAACTTAAAACTCACTACTTATGAAATTTCCCGGGGCAAGATCCCCGGTTTGGGCCCCCCCCCCCCCCCAATATGTTTTGTAAGTCAGCCTAAATACCTCTCCAAAAACAAGTAAAATCTTCCTGGACATTTATGTTTTATTTTTCGCAGTGGCTCGGCGATTCGTCCCATTACACCAATGTCACCATCACAATACTATCCTCGATACATAGGCCATATTGGCAAATTACGTCATCGCCTTAAGCGTCGCCCACTCCGCGGAAGTCTCCTACAACAATGGGGAACATGCACAATTTTTTTAAAGTATTGGAATAAGAAGGCCTCTACCTCAAATGTACTCGCCGAAAATTTCGCGTATGAATAATCCTTTTTAGCTGAGTTATGAGTCTTTAAAACATTGATCTTCATCGGCTGATTGAAAACACGACATCGGAGCGTGACGTCACGGAACGGCATCTACTGATGACAGACTGAGGAAGTGGATAGAAAATCGATCCACGAGGGCTCAAATGCAAATTTGGCGATAATAATTGCAATTTTTACTTTAAATATCTTGCATTCAAGCCTCTAACACTTTACTCTCTTGGCGAAGTGAATGGTGTTCCGTGCGATGACGTCAGAAGGCGTTTCAGGTCACGTGACTTCAAGCGATAATCGAGCATTTTTAATTAGCATTTAATGACGTTTGTGGAGTACCAGGAGAGTTTTGGCTTACATATTTGGACTCGTGAGAAAATTTTCTATTCATTGAGACTAACTAGCATGATGAACAAATTCCATGCATGTTCCCCATTACAGTTAATCCCAGGGCCGCATTTAACGTACGGCAAAATAGGCACGTGTCTAGGGGTGTCGCAGTCCAAGGGGCGCCTTCAAGAGCGGCATTTCATTCAGTTACAGCAGTACGTAATGTTTTTATTTTTGATATTACTCTTCTTTTTTGTTGTATGAATTAAGGTTAGACATTATTCTTGGAAAGGGTATTCATAAAGTGTATCAGTTGCACAAAGGTTAAACTGTTTCATGTAGTTTTACTCCAAGCTGTTTTTCTTTAATTGAATAGGGTGGTTTCCTATTATTTTTTTATTGCCTTAATCGAAAGATTATTACTCCTGGAGTACTTATTTCGCGCTTTTAGATTTTTAAATGACAACATCTGTTTTTCGCGATTAAATGAAAAGTGAAAATTTTAAAGCGCGCGAAAACGCGACGCTTAAGTATGAATGCCGGGAAATATCTCCGTACGTCGTATTTCTGGTTCCCCCTCCCGCCCGGTGAGGCGACCTTGAGGCGAGGCTTAGCGCTGATACGTCGCAGGATGCTAGCGGATAGCTGAGTACCTTGCTGAATGGTAGGGCTTGGCTTAAAAAAGGTTTATTAATACCTTATCAAACGAAGAAAACTTTCCGACCTTAGCCAGTTTTAATAGGTGATTATTAAGACATGTTTCCCTGAGCTCTGTGCCTCATGCATGCATTGGTAACCTCAGACGATGTATAACTCCTATCCTCTCGTGTAGAAACTAGGTCCCTGTGACGTCATGCGGAGTGGAATCGCATGGGCGCCAATCTGGCCTTTTTCAAATGAGGATAAAATTTGACCCTTGCCATTCGTCTAAACCGGTATTTCAAAAACCAAATAATTTGTGTATTATGAATACACTAATGGTGGGTAACGAATCGCAATCAATGCCTTTCGTTTTCTTTGATGAAGGAAACTACCCTATTGTCTATGTTTTCCCCGCGTAAAAATTCAAGCATAAACTTATGCTGTCAGCCATACATCTGCTTATTCCTTTTAACCGAACCTTACCTCATGCTAGTGGCTATCTATGCCTTATCATAAAATTCGGGGAGGGGGGATCAAGTGAGAAGGGAATAACTTTGGGTAAATCCAGCCCTGATTACACCCATTCACAAATGCATCGGAATATGCAGGATGGAGAAAAATTGTGTTACGAAATTTTCTGATACCAGTAGGGACCAAAATTACCGTTGATTTTTAGCTCGAAAACGTAGAATTTTTATGAAAGAATACCGGGACTAGCCACGGTGATAACTTTTTACGGAGTCACCCGCAATCCACAGAGGAAAAAATTTTTTTTTTCCTCTGTGGATTTTTCGCACTATTTGTGCATTGCGGGTGACTCCGTAAAAAGTTATCACCGTGGCTAGTCCCGGTATACTTTCATAAGTCCGGAGCGAACACCTCTAGTGTTCAAAGTTCGGGCTTTGCTCTCCGGCTGTGGCGCCATGCGCACGTCCTGGACTGCTAGTCGCATCATATGCTCAGCAGTCCATACCACCTTGTCCGGTATAGTCCACAAATTTCCACAGGAGAGAATGACGCTTCGGTAGCTTAACTGAGCGGACGTGTTTCTCGATCGCTGCGAGTAAGCCCCAAGGCTGAATTTTTGCCGGCCGGAGAAGCCTCTCCTTGCCGGGAGTTGGGACGACAAAGTCCCGTGTTTATTTTTCTTGTGTGTGAAGTGAAATCTTGCATAGGTGGAGAGGCAGTTTTCTAGTTGTCTGACTTAGTTAGCGGCCGCTATGCGGCCGTTAATTTACTTTTTTAGCTGTTCCACCGGTGTTAATTTAGTGGTCTGTATGCGGTTCCGAGAACTAAGTGACCCCTGACCCCTATATCTCCATATCCCTTTGTATTGATCTTCCCGTTCACCTAAAATGGCGGTGCAAAGGATTAATACCTTACTGATTCAACTAGAAGAAGAAGTGAAAAATGCAACGCCGCTCGAAGTCCACTCGTTTATTCGATTGTTGGGCCTCGCGGCAGAGGATGTCGTTGCCATCCAGTTTGGCTTGAACCGGAAGGACATCTTCGCGAAGCTGACGAATGAAAGCCTTGTGGAAAAAATTATCGAGAAACACCCGAAACGTCTCCCCTTCCCATCTGAGGACACGAAAAGGGGATACATAACTTTAGAAAGGACCTCCGGCTCCCCAGTGAATGTGAAAATTTCATGTCTACCACCTGAGGTTAGTAAAGAGGACATTCGTGATCATTTATCCCGCTATGGGAAAGTTATAAGAATGTCAGACGACAAGTGGTCAGGAAATCAGTTGTTCGGCGTACTAACCGGCACGAGAATTGCCCGAATGGTGGTTGAGAAAAATATACCTAGCTATGTAAATATAGCAGGGAATAGAGCCATAATTATTTATGACGGACAACGAAGAACCTGTGCCCGTTGTGGAGAGGAGGGTCATGAAAGACGTTTGTGCCCACGTAATTACGCTAGTAGGAGCTACGCCCAGGCGACCTCAGGAGAAACAGTCGAATTGAGCGAGGCCGTGGATGAGGAGTGTGGCCTCACTCCTCTTGGACTCGAAGGAACCACGCAGTCCGCGACCACCCCTGAGCAGCGTATCTCCCAAGGAGGGATATACCCTGGAGCCTCCCCTACCATCCCCCGACCACCGCCCCCGCCATTATCCCCACCCCTCCCACCTCTACTAAACACCCTTGGCCATCAAGAAAAAGCACGCCGCCATTCGAGTGGAGAAGAGGAAACTCCTAAGAAAAAAGGGAAGACTGAGAGAACTGCAGTTGACACTTTCATCGCCGGAAGCACCGAGGACATGGAGAATCCCATAGTGAAGGTCGCAGAGGAGATAGAACATCAGCGAAGGCGAGAGGAGGTGACGCCTAAGCAGGGAAAGAGAGAGGAAACGAGAGCTATTTTGACTGGTGAAGACGAGAGTGCAATCGGGGAAGGGGATGTTTCTGCGGCTATGGATACGGAGTGTTTACCCCCCGAGGCCCTCGCACATATCACCTCCCTGACTCCGAAACCTCCTACCTGCGACGTCAAAGAAACATCACTGCTGACGGCTGGGTCCGTCTCCGAGTCAAAAGTTTCCCCTGAAACTCTCTCCCTTCCCTCCCCTCGCCTCATGGAGGTAATCCCCAGTACCTTCACCTTATCGCTTCCACAATCAGAGAGTGACGAAGACGGAGAGTCATCTGATAACCATTCCAGCCATTTGGACGCCAAGGACGACGACTGGCAACCGGTCATGGCAGTCCGGGGGTCTCAACGCCGGGGCAGTCGATCGGGTAAACAAAGGGGCGGACACAGGAAGAAGAGCCACGGTGGAGTATCTAAGAGGAAAGACTCAAGTTAAGCCCTATCCCACTACTTCAATCATGATCCTGTTTTCTTTAAATATTGCCGGGTCTTCTAGCCCACTTAAGATTAACCTGTTTTTGGCACTTTTTAGAAATTACGGGGCAGATGTCGTCTGCCTTCAAGAAACAACAGAGGGAATCATTTGGCCTAATTCTATTTATCGAGCCTTTGCAAATTGCGGAGGGTCGCGTGCGGGCACCACTATACTCGTAAAGAAAGGTATCCCAGTCTCTAATGTACGATTTCACGCCTCAGGTAGGATAACTAGCCTAACTATTTATGGCGAAATTAATATTATCAACATATATGCGCCGCCGGGTGAGAGAAATAGAGTAGACAGGGAAACATTTTATTCGGAAACTGTTTTACCCTACGTGACTTCTTTCACTGGGAAAGCAATTTTAACTGGAGATTTCAATGCAATTTATAGAAGGGAGGACTCGGAATCCAACAATCAAAGAATTTCATACCGACCGAGCCGAGCCTTATCTTTTCTAATTGATGCGCTTTGTGCAACTGACGCTGTTTTACGCAGCACTTTGGGCCCCGCCCCTTTCACGCGTGTTGGTCCAAGTTCTAGAACACGCATTGACTTTATATTTCTCTCCCGATTACTTAAACAAATCCCTTACACCACTCATACTATACCGGTTTCTCTTTCTGATCATTGTGCCCTCCTTCTTGACCTCTCGCTCCCTTCCACCCCTCACTCCCACCGCCCTGAAACAACCATGTGGAGGATGGACACTAGACCCTTTCAAGACGAGGATTTTCGTTGCGCTGTCCGGCGACGGGTGGCGGATCTTATCTCCATGCGTCGTCCGGGCACCGATGCTCTAACCTGGTGGGAATTTACTTTTAAACCAAAGATTAAATCCTTTTTACGACGCTCAACATATGAGTGGCGGAGGGACATGGATGCCACAATCATGTTCTACCGAACCGCCTTAAGAGAATTACTAAATCTCAATCCCCGTCCAAAAAATTTTTATGAGGAGACAGCCCTTTTGAAAAACACCATTTTAATGCATGAAATGAAGCGTTACGCTCCAAGTCGGTGGCAGAGAGAACTGAATCCTGACACGTGGGGCCCTTTCACACTCTCTGAGCTCCGGAGGGTGATCAGACTCCGCAAAGACATGTCAACCACTTTACCGCCGGCAGAATGCTCTGATGGTGATCTCCTTGATACTGCTTCACGGCATTTTCAGAGAATATTTGCTCGATACGGGGTCTGGAATGAAGACGATCTCCCTCCGTTTCCTAATTTACCCACCCTCTCGCCACAAGACGCTGAATTGCTTGCTGGTGAGATAAGAGGAGAGGAGGTAGAGGAAATTCTTCGCCTCCTCCCAAAAGGCAAGGCCCCAGGGTCAGATGGTATATCTTATGAATTTTACTCCATTTGTGGTGATCTTCTGACCCCGACTTTATTAGCTATTTTCAACCAGATTTTCTGCCAAGGCGAGGCACTGACTTCAAGTCAATATACCGCCATTATCTCGCTTTTACCAAAAGTAAATCGGCCTCAGTCCTTAAATGATTTCAGGCCTATTGCTTTATTGAATTCGGACTATAAAATCTTTACGCGTATATTAAAATCTCGTTTTACGGATTCTCTGGAATCCACATTATCTGTAACACAGTACGCGGTTTCGAAAAAACGAAATATTCTAGACGCTTCAGTATTATTTAGGGATATTTTTTTGACTCCGTCTCCTCCTTCCGAAGATTTTTTTGCCATTTTACCCGTAGATTTTACAAAAGCGTTTGATTATATTCGTATTGAATATATTTTATATATTCTTAAAAAAATGGCTTTCCCCCTCATCTTTCTTCGGGCAATTCAAAATCTATACAATGAAGCAAAAGCATGCATAAGGATAGGTTGGAAAACTTCACATGAATTTCTTATCAAGAATTCTGTAAGGCAAGGATGTCCCCTATCTATGGCTCTATTTGCCGTCGCAATGGACCCTCTTACAAGGGCACTTGAAGCTGCCGGAGTTGGCATAGCTAGACAAGGAATCACTTATTCAAATATTGTATACGCTGACGATTTGACTTTATTCATTGGGCATCCAAGCCAACTACTCTTGGCCAATGACTTAATTCAATCCTATGCTCCCGGTGGTTTAGAAGTGAATAAAACTAAATCAAAATTGAGAGTTCTAAAGGGTGATATAGCCTCTAACGTGTGGGAATTAGGCAACCCACCTGTAAAAATTCTAGGATTATGGTGGGGCTCCGATGTGAAACAGTCTCTTGAGAAGAACTGGGGGGAGGTTAGGGGCGCAGTATCGGGGGGTTCGGGTCGCTACAAGCTCCCCTCCCTCCCTCTCACCGCTCGGGTCCGCCTCCTCGATCAGGTAATATTCCCAAAAATTTGGTACCTCGCTCATGTATGGCCTTTGCCAAAAGAAGTGCATGCAAAGATGGTTAGGGACACTAATTCTTTCCTCTGGTATGGTTATTTGAGAAAGGCTCCAAGGCAACAGCTTTACAACCCTCCGACAAGAGGTGGTTTGAAGTTAACGAATATTGCTTTAAAAGCCAATGTTATTTTCTCGAAAGTATCCACCAAAATTTTGGGGGGGGTTGATGAGGCCAGGCGGGGTCTCCTCCACTCCGCGTGGACGGAAGCCAGCTTTAAAAGTACGCCGTTTAGGAGATGCATTCAGGAATGCCGAAAAATAACGGAATGCCTGCGAACAGGAGAAACATTTGTAGTAAAGACTGTTTACCGGAGGCTCATCGAGAGGGAGAAGTATCATCCCACTTCTATCATTAACCCATGGAGAAACTGGGCTGCGTGCCGGGGGGACGCGGGGGCGGCGAGCGCCATGTTTGACACTATTGCTCGCCTCCTTCCTACGCGCGAGGTGATGTCGAGAATGAGGCTTGCCGATTCTTCTGCTTGCGTCGCATGCGGTCGGGTTGACTCCGCTCCTCATTACATTCTCGGCTGCGGTGATGGTGGGAGAGTGTGGGGAGCCATTAGAAACATTTATCGTACCTGGGATGCCTTTGGTGGTGGTGCCATCACGAATGAAAACTTGATTATGTTAAATTTTAAGCTCTTTCCCAATTTTAAGAATGTAATACTTTCCACATTAATATCAAAATATATTTTTTTGAAATTAAAACATAAGGCAGTAGGGAAAGGACTCCTCTGCTTCATTGATAGCATTTCGGTGCATGGTGCGCCAGCCGAGGTGCGCTCTCTCCTCGCTTCTGTCTTCCGCAAAGCACTGGCGGAGGATGGTGCGGATTCTGTGTCATCGTCGTCACTGGCGGGAGAGGAGCCTGCTTCTGAAAACTGATTTGTGTTAAAAGAACCACTGGACACTGATTTGTGTTAAAAGAACCACTGGACACTGATTTTTGTTAAAAGAACCACTGGACACTGATTTGTGTTAAAAGAACTACTGGACACTGATTAGTGTTAGAAGAAAGATATTAATGTGTGTTGTGGAGAATTGTACTTTGCTGCTTGAAAGTTGAAATAAATGTATATTTACCTAACTTGCTGAAGCACTCGGCCGGAAATCGAGGGATCCGGGTTCGAATCCCGGTCAAGGCGAATGGTTTTTCCTCTGTGGATTTTTCGTGTAGAATTTTTAACCATTTTATTGCCACCGGCCGATAGGGGCCGATATATCGGCCCGAATTATTTGACTTTTTTTTCGTGATTATGGCTTTTTCAACGGCTGTAAGTTATGTAAACCCCCATAATCTATCTATGGCTATTAGATATAAATATATCTTAAGAATTGGGAAAAAATCTAGACGTATTAAATAAAATTAAGTCGCTGAAAAATTTTTAAATCTGAAATGTAGCCAATTCCGGTAAATAGCCTTGGCAGTCTTCGCACATCCCACCCGAAATGGGCTCGCAGTAAAAGGGTAAACTATAGAAACTTTTGGACAAGCGGTCCGATTGGCCGCGAGATTGTCCTGTTTCCGTATTCCATGGGTACATCGCGATCTCCGGCAAGCAAAGCATTTGAAGTCATGAGTCCTGAGCAACCAGCAGCAATGCAAACTCGCGGCCAATCGGAGCGCTTGGCGTCGAGTTTCTGTGGTTTAAAAATGGTGCGTTTTCGACCTAAATATCTTCAGAAATTTTGGTTCCTCCTGGCGTAAGCTATCCGGGATAAAAATTTCGTGATACAATTTTAATCCACCCTGTACAGATACCGCATAGGAACCTTTTTTGGGGTTATCGTCATACATTGTTCCAACAGAACTGGTGCTATCAATGTATGATACAAATTTTCTTTCATTCAATTCAGTGGTCATTTTTATTTTCTAACCTTTGTGCTTTTTAATAACCCTGATGTTATAAATACAAAGAAAAAAACCTAATTGGCAACTAGCTTGCTTTCAGAAACACACAGCAATGATTTAGACACAAAATACCTAAAATTAAGAACATTTTACAACACCTTTCTAGGTTAAAACTCCACTACCTCATTGCACATAAGGCATTTTTTGACAGCAGATGTGAATCCCAATCTTTTCTCCTTCTTTGACACATTTCTTGGCAACATACTAAATAATTTTGGCCCCATTTATCAAAATGATAGTTGGAAATTTTCAGTCGTTGGTCAAGGTATATCTTATTGCTGCATCGACTCATCTAAATCTACACAATACCCTGCGAGCCTCCTCTATTGTGTTTGGCACAGAATAAGCTACCACCAGCATGCAATAGGTTCACCACACGCACATAACGGATTTTAATTCAAGTATTCCACTAGTTGAATTAGTTTTGCATGGATCATTGGGCAATTGGTCCGATCGCTTCTCCTCCCATCTTGAACTTCCCTATTAAATTCACAATTCGGCTTTCCTATGTGTGTTTTTAAGCTCACGTATTCTATCTGCACAGTATCCCATAAGATCGTTCCGTACTCAACGTAGATGTGGCCTGGCGAGTGTGAGATACATTTTTACTTATTTTCTTTTAACCGATCACCCACATTTAAAATTACAATAGCCTCACTTCCCCATTTACTCACACTATGATTGATTTCTTTTCAATGAAAGCACAAACAAATACATAAAAAAAGTACTGCACGCGAGTAATTTGAATAATATTCATAAGAATAATGGTATTAAATTACAAAAATAGTAGAAAAATTCCAGTAAAAATTTCTTATATCATTTATTTTTATTTTATTCCATTCTATTTAGAAAATAATTATAAAAATTACCTTTGCACTATACACATGTTACCCATTGCCCCCAAGAGATCCAAATCAAATATGCGTATCAAAAGGGTAATAATCAAATATGAGTAAGTATAATAAGCTTTTAAAAAGAAAATATTCCACAATAGAATGAACAATTATAAGACGCACCTTATGATGTAGAGAAAGACTCAAAGAGAAGGACTCAAAGTATAGGTAAATAATGAATAAGCTTAAGCGAGAAAAGTTTGAACCAATGAATTACTTTAATATCCTCTCACAATTCCTTTTGTAACTATCCTATCCAGGACCCAGACGACTGCCAAGGAACTTGATAGTGATACTCAAAAATGAAAAAAAAACAAATAGGACAAAAAACTGAGAGAAAAATGTCAACTAAATCGAAATGCACCGTATCGATCGAAGTTGTCATGCCAAAGAAAACAAAACTTTTCTTACGGTCAGTAATTGGTATAAGCATCTCCATGCAAATATTATGCGCCAAGGATGAAAATTATCACGAAAAAAATCATTTGGCTTTGCCGGGATTCGTACCCTATTTTCCTGATTGTTGGTCACGTATGCAACCAGTTATATCACCAAGCCATTTTATCCAAAGGCCAATCTGTCTTGCTTTGACCTGGGTTTAACTTTGCACCCGTGCGCGTGAAATCGTATAAAGTTATTCGCTTAATGTAGTGCCTCCGATCTCCTAGAAAAGTTAGAACTAATGAATTACTTTAATATCTTCTCACAATTCCTCTTATAACGATACCTATCCATCCAAGACCCTTCCGCGACCGCCGAAAAACTTGATAGTATTGCTCAAAATGAAAAAAAACGGGTCGGAGAGGAAAAACAAGAGGAAAAAAGTCAATTAAAACGAAATTCACCGTATAGATCGAAGTTGTAATGGCGAAGATCGAAGTTGTAATGGCGGCCCTCGCCGTTTCAGAGAGAAACACTGCCGTGACCAGGAATCGAACCTGGGTTGTTGCGGCCACAACGTAAAGTACTAACCACTATACGTTCACGGCTATTTCGAGGACTCTCGTAGTGGGAGTAATCATATGGTCCAATAACCAGGGATGGCAATCGAAATTAAGTCGAACGAAAAAATTAAATAAAACGAAATTCAAAACCAGTAAAATTTCAATAGTTTTGTTGCCGGGAGCGAAATGTAGAAACGAAATGCATTTAAACCCCGGGAGCTAAACGACATCGGAGTCAAAACTAAACTAAAACTCTGGAACAAAACGAAACGCAGATAATGTTTCGCTTAGGAGGGACCACGTGCTTCGCCGTCCAACGGTTTAGTTTCGACCCACACACCGAGTACGAAATACGGTTGAATGAAGTAGAGGTTCGGCCTGCCGTCATTAGATGCATGGGGCACTCATATTTTTACCACAAACAGGAGAACGGTGAACGCAAACTAGCCGTTCGATTTTTAAGCTCAATGTTTTAATCTGTCTTCACGCATATCAAAATTAAACGTAATGGGTTAAAACTATTCCCTCTTATCCCCCTCCACTCAATTTCTTTAATCGAAGCTTAACTGTCAGCAGCTGAGTTTCGATTCATTTAGTTTCGTTCCTGGAAGTAAATTTTCGCCCCGGGACAACACTAAACTCATTGGTGATTTTAATTTCGTGCGGGAACGACTCTAAACCTACTGTCGGCGTAAAAATGATGTGCCGCTGTACTTTGCAAATTTATATCTGGACTTCAGTGCATGCCATAATAATAAATAATACTTCCTTTTAAATGAAATTTTATTTTCAATTCTGATTTATTTTTTGTTTCATGAAAAATTAAAAAATGTAGACACACGAGTGCAATAAATGACTCCGCGCACCATTAAATTAGCCACTTTGTCAACTTCATGAACTTTGTACCTCAACCTAGGGTAAACTAGTGCGTGTACAACATTCATCTTCCACAATAAGTTGAAATCATTAATGTAGATTAATAAAATGGCCTTTTAGTATTTTTATAACACATATTTTGTTGTAAAATAACGAAAATTTTTAAACATTATCTAGTCCCACAGTTTTCCTCGAAAGAAAAAATAAAATTCATAGAAACACTTCCTAATTTATTTGCAATTTTTCTATGATCCATAATCTATAACAATATTGATATTTGTGAATGTCAATAACTTTTATTAATATCATGTTGCCAAACGGGGCCGCGCCAGGCCAGTGCCGGTTACCAGGAGGCAAAGTTTCGCGCGCAAAACGTGGCAACGCAGCATTCGTTCGCTCCGGCGTAATTTTTTAATGTCCATGTATAATATATACACTATACGGATCATAGATAAATTACAAACAAATTAAAAATTGTTTCTATTAATTTTATTTTTTCTTTCGGGGAAAACTGTAGGACTAGATCATGTTTAAACATTTTCGTTATTTTACAACAAAATATGTGTTCTAAAAATAAGCAAAGGCCATCTTATTAATTCAACATTAATGTTTGAAACTTATTGTGGAACTTCCCGTGAAATTAATGAGCAATTCTCTTTCCGTTTCACCTCTAGTTACATCTCTGGTGTGTCCAGTCTCGGGGTCCCTGCCGAAGTCTACACCTACGGAACCCAATACGGTTTGGTTCTAGCCGCTGAAATCTGTGTCTGCCTCTCCGTAGCCTACGTCTTCATGCCCGTCTTCTACAATCTTCAGCTAACTTCAGTCTATAAGGTATTGATAGGCTGAAGTTTATAGTATTATAGAGAGAATGGCTAACTTTCAAGCACGTACGAATCATCTGGTTATTCTGAAAGATAACGATTCCTTTTCAAATATGAGGTCTTTATGGGCAGTGGGTTCTTTTGACTCCTCTTATATTATTGAGGTCATAAATAGAAGGGCATGATAATAATCAAAAGAGGGACCCATACCAGAGGCAAATTATGGGGGTCCAGGGGTCTGCAGCCCTGGAAAATTGAAAAGATGGTTTACCTTCTCAATCTTCACGTTGGCTCTCCAATTATTTCTTTATATCACCAGCTTGAAATTAAATATTTAAATACAATATATGAATATCTAAAAGCCAATTTTCTACGCATATCAGACCTCAGACATATCATCGCGAAGAGGTTTTGAATACCACTAAGGCGCTGCAGAAAGTGACGACCCCCCCCCCCCCCCCCCAGATACCCCCACAAAAAGAGCGACTTGAAAATGCCCCTTGACGCATATTTGCCTCACTACTGGTCGAATTTTGTCATCTTTTTTGTAACTAAGAAAACAATGAGGTGAAATTTTAAAATTTTATAAATATTTAGAAAATTTTATGCAAACTATTCCCAGTATATACTTTATATAACGTCCACATTTCAAGGTAATGGTATAAGTTAACTCTTGCTCCGTCACCAAATCAGAGTGGTCGAGCGGGAGGTATGCGTTATTTTATGTATGTATGAATATTGTCGTCGGTCGAATTTTGTCTTTCTCATGCCTTATTACCTATTTCAAACTATTTTATGATCCTGGATTTTTATGGTATACATACATGAGAGTAAACATTTAACAGCATCTCAACCCTTAAAATTTAGCCGTGCATAAAATGCTAAATCGAGTTTCCATTCATATTTCTAATCATAAGGGACATACCACTCTCACACCAAAAGATGTTGTTCCCTTAGGGTCCTGTCCATATTGCAACGAAAATTTCTGAATGGGTTTTTATTCACCTCAACCTGACACCGTTTTACGTAAAATAATTTGTAGTGCGTTTTGATTGAATTTTAACTTTTTCGCATTTTTTGCCAATAAAAGTTCTTTGAATCATATAAATCCGTTAATTTTTCCACCGAACTGTCGTAGAGCCATGATTTATGGCTTACTTTAAAGGTATGACTTTGCGTAAGACAGAGCATGTGTAAATATTCAATTTCTATATTTTTTCTATATGTTTTTATATTTAAATGTTTAAAAACATTTTAATTAACTTTTCTCAACTAATCCATCGCAGAATTGGCCCACACTTGTATTTTATATTCTATCAATATGTATGCGGGAGAAATTTTTAATTTTTAAAATTCCAATTATTAGTTTAAAATTTATTTTTCGAATGGTAAATTAGATGTTCTGGCATCGTACACATAGCGTACAGCACGAGATATACTGCTGTAAGCCAATACCACACGAAGCGTGCAGCAACTGTGCTTTTAGTGAAGTCTGGCCTACTTCTAACGTACACCAACGGTAACTGTGAAGTAGTAGGTACCCGAAACGTATTCATGCATGAAAAGGGATGAGGTGGCAAGTCGTCACTGGCATAAAACATTCAGTCTACGCTTAGTGCACGGTTCGTTTTTACTCTAAAGCTGTAAAGCTACCCGCTATTATGCTAACGCGTACCTACATTTCGGGTACTCTACTTGCACAATGCGAGGAGCGCAAAATATCTATGCTACAATTTACGTAAGTTACAATTTTCGGAAGGTTTGTTTGCTACTTTTATTTTCAATGTCTAAACTATGTATATTTTTCTTCTTTTGCAGTATCTTGAACTGAGGTACGACCAAAAAGTAAGACTACTACTGTCCGGGATATCTATTGTTAGTATGGTAAGTGGCTATTAATCATATTTCGTTGATTTAAGCAGATGCGTTTTACAGATTTGAACAATAAATCACGTTTATATACATATATCCAGTTTGAAAACCATCGACTAATTTTGCTAGATACTGAGAAAATAGTTTTTTGGAGGCCATAGACTATTGCAAGGATTGATTTTTCTTAAAAATAGGAATGTAAATATCACGCCTTAGAATACGATATTATGAGGTTGTTTCTCTTGCAGGTACTATATATTCCTTTGATGATCTACGTGCCTGCTCTGGCATTCAGCCACGGTAAAAAAAATTGTGTGATTTTATTTTTGGTGAATTAGTGATTAGTCTTTTCGATAATTGTCATGCCCTATTCATTTGCATTTTTTATTTCCTTACACAGTATCCGGCGTCAATATCTACGTTACATCTCCCGTGATATGTGCTGTTTGTATATTTTACACGAGCCTGGTAAGTTTTACCTATACCTTGCCCACATCTCTCTCTTCTACTTCAATTGATGTTCATATTCTCATAATTTTACTCTCACGTTGCCCCCAAAAAATAGGATCTTGTAATTTAGTAGCCATCCTCTTTTTTCTTATTGTTAATTAAATTTTAAAGTCATCTTGATTTCGAAGAAAGAATTGCCATCATATTTGTTTTTCAAAGCATCAATATCCCATCAATAATTGATCTACAAATTAATTGTATTGGAGTTGTGGCGATTGCACGGCAATATAATGGAGACGTTCCGACTCGCAACGGCGCACCGCGCGCCCTCTGCGGACGTCCATGGAACTCCCCGGAAAACAGCGGCGAAGCGATGCGCGCAAGTTCCCGAGGTGTTCCCGAGGGAGTTGCTCGTGAAGGAGTTGTGCACCAGGCAGTCTGGCCGAGTCACCGACGCCGCATATTACGCTCGTCGATGCCACATCGAAGCGCTTGCCTATCTGTACAGTTTAACCGACCAAATAAAATATAGTGAATCGTGCCTGCGTGTTACTATCACCTCCGTGAGCGTACGAAAGACGTATCCTACAGAGTTATTTTTTCAGACGAAAATGTCGTGAAGTTGATGGATTTCTCGGATATCGAAGTGAATCATCTGCAATGTTATGTATGCAAACTTTTCAATATTTTCCATGGATGAATCGATCTTGATTTAATTTAAAAACCGTCATCCAAATTTGATAATCCCTCCCAAAATCTTTCTCTGAGAAATTATAAATTCCATTGTACACCATCTGTGTATCCTTCTTTTAACACAACTGAGTTCTACGTGGAAACGTGCATGAAAATTAATTTTGTCATTTTGGAGTCACATTTTGTTTGCTAATTTTTTAAGGCCTAACTGCAGGGTACAGTAACGCGCACGAGTTGATGTGTGAATGCATGAACGATTTTGGTGCACAAGAACGAAACATGTACGAATACATGAACCTAATAAAAACAGGTTCCATATTCTGTTCTTGCGTTCGCACAAGTTGTGTGATAAATGGTGCATTTTCGTGTTCATAAAATTAGGCATTAACTCGAACGTGTTAACATATCGCTAACTCAGGCCTTTATAGAAAGTGATAAAGCATATTTGAAGAATGTCATTTATAAACATCGATGAAGCAGGCGTGGATCCATGCGAAATCGTTTGGAAAGGAACTTCCTGATCCCAGTTGTTATCATCGTTCTATGTATCTGTGTGTGTTTGACGAAGGGAAGGCAAGTGGACCGAAACGAAAATGTTTCGTTTTGACCCGGAGGGAAACGAAAATACGAGGCCTAGGTTTATTTTCATTCCAGCACGAAATCAAAATCACCAAGGAGTTTAGTTTTGACCCGCGACGAAACATTACTCCCAGGAAGGAAACTAAATTAATCGAAACTCTGCTGCTGACAGTTAAGTTTCGATCCCAGAAGTTGAGTGGAGGGGGATAAGAGGGAATAGTTTCGACCCATTACGTTTGACATACGTGTAGAGAGGTTAAAACATTGAGCTTAAAAATCGAATGGGCAGTTTGCGTTCACCGTTCTCCTGTGAGTGGTGAAAATATGAATGGGGCAATAGGCCACATGAATGTAATGACGGTAGGCCGAACCTCTGCTTCATTCAACCATACATCGTGCTCGGTGTGTGGGTTGACACTAAACTGTTCGAAGGTTAAGCACGTGGTCCCTCCGGTGCAAAAAAATCTGTGTTTCGTCTCGTCCCAGAGGTTTACTTTAGTTTCGACGCGAAGTAGTTTTAACTCTGATTTCGTTTCGACTTTGAGTTTAGCTCCCCGGGTTTAAGTCCTTTTTTTCGTTTTTACATTTCGCTCCCGGGAACGAAATGATTGAAATTTTACTGGTTCTGACTTTCCCTTCGTTTGCCTTTCCACCCCTGGTTTTATGATCGTCCTGACGATAACATTGGAACAAGGCATAACATAAAGAGGTTCACGCTTTTCCCCTGCGATTGATTCTTCTTCGCCTTTTAAGGGTGGTCTGAAGGCTGTCGTGTGGGCAGACACGGTGCAGTCTTTCAGCATGCTGGCCGGAGTGGTGGTGGTGTGTATTATGGGAACCATTGGTGCCGGGAGCATGGCCAACGTCTTCGAAAAGAACTATAAGAGCGGACGACTCGAGTTCTTCAAGTGAGTCTTCTCTTTCGTCTACATTTATTTTCACACAACTTCGCTTGCAAGCCGCCTAAATAGGTGGGTGGCATGGGTGTTATGACTACAACCGTTACCAATAAAAAAGAAAAGGCGCGCGTGGAAGATATTTTACTATTGAGTCCCACCTAAACTCTGTTCATTTTATCTGTGCTGATGAACTGGTGTGGCTAAAGCAAGTGGAGGTGAGGGGAGGGAATGTTTCTTGACACGTGACTTTCCATTTGCCAATCAGAAAAATAGCAGGTGTGGCCTCAGTCAGTCACACACAAACCTCCGTCGAGTTAACATCGTGAATCTGCTCGTGGAGCAGTTTTGCCAAACCTCTCCTTACATGTCTTTAAGTATGCCTTTCACCAACGGTGTCTCATTCAGCGTGGTAGCTGACAATGTCATGGGCTTCTTTGAAAGGATTATCATCAATAACTTCCAAATGAGTAGATATATTGTCTCGGCGCCGACCTTTTCATTGACATAGTAGGGCGGCTATGTACATTTGGCAAAATTAAGTTCGCTCCTCCTCTCTATCTCTCGGTACTACCCCTCCCCCATTAGCGAAGACTTCCGAGTGTGTCCGAGCTTTCACGAAAGCTCACCCGCAAACATAAAGTGAATATATTATGGCATTAATTTAACACTTTGCGTGCTATGGGTATAATATTACGCCATGTGAAATCCTTTGATTTTTGCCACGGGCATAATATTACGACATGCGTCTTTTGACAAATCGCACTTTGCTATTTTTAGCAAAATGGTACCAACATCTTCTAAAAACACAAAATCAAAATTCATGCTTTAAAATGATACCAAACACATATCCCTCGCATCAGAGGTTGATTGTTAAGAGATAACACAAAATTATTGAAAATGGCCAGCACCAGGGCACAGATCTTCAGTAAAGTCAGCACAGACAGTGTTAAATACTTTATTTTTCGGAGGAAAATGAATTTCTACGCCTAATCGCATGATCAAATATTTCTCTTATTTTAGCGTTGCTGTTGGACCAAGAAATATACTTAAGTCCCTGGATGATGTCCTCCGTGTTGCTCTTAAAGATATCTGATCTTAATAGCTCAAGCGATGAACGGAAAATAGAACCTGTTCTAATTTGGTTCATGCATTCGTACATTTTCCCTTCCGGTCCACAAAAGTCATTCACGCAAACAGACATTAACTTGTACTTGTTAATAAATCGTGTAAACATGTCTTAAGGCAGTTTTTTGACTAGTCGCGTCGCTGGCAGTCCATATACGCGTCCGTAAACTGCGCCAATGCTGTGTTCGGTTGTCAGCCCGAAGAACTCTTCAGAGTGAGCTGTCGGCTCCATTCAATCATCCACGGGCATCCTGTGTTTTGATTTTATACATATTTAATGGCTTTTTATGTGCTTGGAATGAACCGAATGGAACGGATGAAACAAAGTCACATAATTTTTCATACTCTGTTAAATGTTGAGGTGTGTATATTTTGATGAGTTATCCCTTTGTATAACCGAATTGATGGAATTGAAAATACAGAAAGCTTCCATTGCAGTCAGGCCTTCCTTCTGGGTAACTAAGAAGGCATTCCGGTAGAAAAAGGGCTCTGACCTCCTGGGAATTTTTTTCTGAACAGATGGGAAGACTTGCGATATAGTAACCATACATACTGTATATACATACCATATTGTATACATTCCTATAAAATTGTCATGACAATTGTATAAGAATGTATACAATTTTTATTCAGGTTTATACAATTTTTTCACAGGGGTATACCCCTTAGGGTCGACAGTGACTTAGAAGGTTAAGTCAGTGAATTCCCAGTGGATGGTAGCGGATGCAAGCGTTTAAAATGGAGGGGAGGAAAAATCTTTGAGTCACCCTTCTCATAGGATGGTTTTCTATTTCCTCAAGAACAGTAAATTAGTATAGTATTTCGAGCCTGCCGCGTGAACGGCACTGAAATTTACATGACTTAAGCCAAAAAAATGAAAAAAGCCTCTGTACCGGGTATCCAATCACAAGCCTTTAGGTTTCCGGGCTACTAAGCAATGCCGGTTCCTGAATTCCCGTGGATATTGTACCGAGGTTCTCGGTAATAGATGTTAGCCATTTTCTATATATTATATTACCACCATGTGCTCCTTTAGCGCAGGTTTGAGGCTCTCAGTCGGTTGTGGCTTCATTGAAGTCCTTCTCTTCCCGTGTTGCCATCCTCAATGGACCACCTAACATCTAGTACTATGAGCTTCGGTTAGATTTCACGCATGGTCTTAAATGATTTAGAAAACCCTCAATGCCCATTACCTTTCCAATCTCGAAGTTGTCATGGAGAAAACGAGAATGGGAGTTGTTGATTTTGACTGTTGAGGGAAAAGAACACAAAAGTTCGCGATTTTATATATAAAATCTTCCGAAAAAATAAAGAAAAGAAACGTAATAAATTGTAAGTTGTGGTTTGGAAAATTAATTCAATCGCTGCTATACGACAAATTATTGAGGGCAGAATATAAATTTCATAATTCGGGACTGTAATCGTGAAATCTATGCCACTGGTAATACTCTTCCAGCAACAATAAAAACCAGGTTTTAGACAATAGAATTTTCCAGTTCCAAAATTGTCCCCTAGGAATCGTTCGTAGCACGAATAATAATTATTATTATTTATTACTTAATCGCCGCATCCTGTTAAGTCAGCAACACTCATGACGGTAATAACCCGCGTGTTGCCTACAGAAGTTGTTCACCTTAAAGGTGTCCATACTAAAGTGTATAGATATTTGTGGAATTTGAATGTTGTGAAACTCCTTAACTCAGCTTCCTAGAAAGCTATTTCACATAAAATCCGTTTCCGAATCGATACCTTGCTTCATTGAGCGTAGAGTCTCCTGGAGGACCAATTCATATCTGGCTAAAACATTGGGCACATAAATATCTTACCAAATGCTTCCCAGAACATGGATTCGCACCAAATGAATGTGTTTATTTCAGCAATTGGGGATCGAGTTTGCTCCAAAATGAGCCACTTGCATTGCGCACAAAAAAAGGTTCTTGGGATCCAATTCATTTCCGTAGAACACGTCAAACATAAAACTTGCATGTACAGATCAACTGATGCCATGAAAATTGCTGTCTTGTTTTAAGCATGTCTTTTGAAACTGATTTGCAGAGCACTGCCGAGTTTAGCATATGGAATTTCTTGCTTTGTTGTGTATTACATTAAGTAGAAACGTCCACATGAAAATGTTTGGATGTTCAAAAAGCACAGGGAGTACTTGGTGGTTCTCTTACTAAACTCATTACTTCGAATGCTTTCTTTACTGGAGATCACGATGTATCCAATGCATCTGGTAACAGGCTAACTTGCGGTCAGTTAGAGAGCTTGACTCAAAGTATCCGCAGTTTAAAAATTGTGTGTTTTCGACCTAAACATCAGAAGTAATTTTGCTACCTACTGGCATCAGCTATCCAGGGTTAAAATTTCGGGACACAATTTTTCTCCAGTCTGTATAATGGTGTGCAGACAAATGTTTCAAATCTTGCATCTTTCCTTCTGCAGTATGGATCTGAATCCTCTAGTCCGCCATACCTTCTGGACAGTGTTCATAGGGAATTTTTTCATGGGGCTGTTCCATTGTGCAGCTTCTCAGGCAATCCTCCAGCGCTGTCTTGCACTGCCAACCCTCAAGAAGGCCAGAAGGTAAGCCACTGATGTGACCATTGCCATGTCAACCGAAGTCAGAAATTGTTGTCCAATTTTGAAAAAATTTTTTTCAAATTGATGAATTCTTCTCGAGTTTTCAACCCGGTTAACTCAGTCATATATTTCAATATTTCGGAAAACAACTTGGTTTCCATTTTTAACCCTAGAACGACGGACTGGGTCCAATGGACCCAGTTGGTAGTTATAAAAGTTTATAATTATGCCAAAAATGCACGAAATTCATTTTGACGCTGTGACTTCTCCTATATGTGTGTCCTCTTTAACATAGCACGAAATGGCGAGAATGGGTTCATTACTTTTTATAGTATACTAGAAAGTTACATAATGGGCGGACTGGGTCCATTGGACCCAGTCGGCTATTTTCAATGCTATGGGTAATTTATTTCAACTTCTCAGCAATTTTCTTATTTAATTTGTATTTTTGTGAGATTCAATTTGTATGGAGTTATGAACAAATTGTTTTAGGCGATATTTATTACCATTTAGTGGGTAATTTTTGTGGATTGGCATGAAGCCTTTCGTATGCTCTTACAATGTCACATTTAAAAAAATGGCGGTCAGAAAAATGTATCCACATCGTTTCGTAATGGGTGGTTTTTGCAACTTTCTCCAGTTTGATGCATACACAGTGTGAATTTTCTACATTCAGTACCATAATTTGTCAGTTTTATATGTGAGACCGTTCACCTAGAGTCTGAGGTGCTTTCATGATGGTCAGTCAGAAGTTACGCTCGCAAGCTGGAGTGGTCTTGCTGCCTGCCGACATATGCAGTTATTCCACCTACCTAACTGAAGACATTGAAGAATTTGAATTCCATCATTTTATTTTGATGCCGTCCATGGTAAGTACAAACCTTTATGGGTTATATAAAAGATTATACTTTTCCATTGCAATGTACTTCTTCAGTATTTACCTCATTTATCAAATCGTTTACTCCTCAGATAGATTAGTTTGATGAAGTGGTGTATTGATTTCCATCTACTATGATATACAGCAGTTTTATTATTCCTATCTTTACAGGATGCTTGGTGGTACCAAATTTCGTGTAGTGAGGTATTGATGTGACTGAATTCATAGAGTGACTATTGATTTACTGTGTCATTGAGGAGCTAAGAAATCGAGGTAATTTTTGAGGTTATAATAAAAATAGCATTTTTTATAATTATCATCAAAATAAATGTACTGGTAAAGTTATTGAGCTCTTTGAATTGCTTGATGGTATGAGAAACATAATACGTGACAGTGTTTTGCAAATTTTTACCTCCATTCACAACTAAGGAGTAGCACGAACAATGTTATCTTCCATTATATCTAAGTAAAGTTTGGAATGAAAAATTGATAAATATCATTGTCACTTTATTCACAGGCTTGCTAATAGTGACACACACTTAGAGTAAATTCATCTAAAGATTGCAGAAGGACGTGTTCAGCTTCTAAACATACAGCGCTGACAGGAGGAGGGTAGTAGTGACTCCGGTGGAGATGAAGCCTCAAATGTTGAATAAGGATGGAGAAGAACTGAACCGTAGGCGACTTTTCTTCATCTTGCTGAGAAGATGGTAGAAATACGAAAATGGGGACTTCCTATTGGGAGAAAATTTTTATTTCACGCAATCTGAAAGAGGAGTGATAAGCAAAACCTCATGCCATTAAAAAGGATAGAACGCGAAGGCGTAATATTTTGCGTCATATCCTGTACGCCGTGCGGAATTTTTATTCTGTCTTCTGCTCTTTTGCTAATTTTGCGTCCTATCATATTTGATACTGTTAGAAAAAGGACCACCATTGAAAGGCATATAGTTTTCAAGCTTTGTAGAATGAAGAAAATGACTCTGAAATAAATAAGGTTCTGGAATATGCTAATCCTTATTGTTTTTACAAGTCAAAAATGAAGTTTCACAACTTTTGAGTAAACTAGACGGGCGACCAATATTCAACAGTATAATAGGAACGGATAGTCAAAAAATTACTGCGGGTTATTCGATTTGATAATGCGGCAGAAATGAGGAAAAGCAAAGACGAAGAAAAGTTGCACACTATTAGAGAGATATTTGATGGGCGGAATGAATATTGGAAATATGCATTCGTGCTAGGATCCTGCATGACAGTTGACAAACAGTTATTGATGCTCTGTGGGGGCTGTACCTATAGACAGTTTGTTTCATCAAAATCAGGAAAGTATGGAATTAAAATTTTGAATAAAATTAAAATTTTGGCTGCAAGTGGTAGAAGTGATTCATACAAGTGGAGTATCCAACTATCAATAGGTAGAGACTCTAATAAAAGCCAAGAGGTCAATCGAGGGAAAAGATTAGTTACAGTTATGGTTCAGGGACTAATCAGCCAGAAACATAATATGTGAAAGAAGGCCGCCTACTACTTTCCAAAGGTTTAGCGATTGTAGAGATCATGAGGTAAAATAAACGAAGGATTCCACCCGATCTCACGTCTATAAATGCCTTACAGCCTACAGGGTTTCCTAACAAAAAGGTATCTCATGGAATCCAAGAAAAATCAAATTATCGGAGGAATTGACATCGTGAAAAAGAAAATGTGACACACTCCTTTAGAATCTAGGAAATTAAGTGTCGTAATTGCAACTACAAAAAGGATAGAAAGACACGAACATCCTCTTCACGATGTGCACAAAATATATGCCAATAGCATTCAAAAATTTTATGCAAACGATGCTTGTAGTAGTATATCAGTTTTTAATAACATCTGTAAATGCATGATGCTTTTATTTCATTAAATTTGTTGCATATCTTATTTATCATTGAAATAAAACCATTTTGTAATTTGTGTTAATGTAATTTTGCTAATAAGCATTTATAAAAATGGGAAAGTTGGAGTGATATTTCTGGAAGAGGGAATAATATTATGCTTTGCTGCAATAATAGCTTCCAAAAATATTTTAATAGCAATAAAGACGTGAAGAAATATGTTGAGGAAGTAAATAAGATGGAAATCATCACTTAACTCAGCCTAAATTCATCATAAACCGGTAATATTGTGGAAAAAAAGTTTTAGGGTCCATTGGACCCCGTCAGGCTACTACGCGATAATTGTTTTCCAGTCTTCCTAGGGTTAAGGTGTTTTGCCAGGGATGCCTACTTACAAAAAATATTGGGGGGGGGCCCAAACCGGGGATCTTGCCCTGGAAAATTTTATAAGTAGTGAGTTTTAAGTTTTTTAGAAGATTTGTGTGATCAACATTAGAACCCTGATAACTCGAGTCTCGACATCTGGACACTCCGGGGAAAATTGACAAGCCTGACACTTTTTTTCCTCACACCCATAACGAATTTTTGAGGGGGCTCGGGCCCCCTCAGGCCCCATGGAGTCGGCACCACTGTGTGTTACTCAATGAAAGTCCAATTTCACACTAAACCGGATCTACCCTTTAAAATGAGAAGAATTCATCAATATAATTCATCAGGAGAAATTAAAATCGTTTATGTCTTTTGAAATTGATTTGCAGAGCAGTGCTGAGTTTAGCATTTGGAATTTCATGCTTTGTTGTGCTTTTCGTTTACACTGGAATGGTGATATATGCCAACCACCATGAATGTGATCCCGTGAAATCAAAGGTAAGTACATGGAAATTAATAGTATTCCTTTTAGTAAAATGCTTACTTATATTAATTTCTATTTACTTTATATGTTTATCTTTTTTATTTACTTTATCAAAATAATATTTTATGATCTTATTATATAATAAACATCATTATAATGACAAATTATTTTTTAAATACATTGTTGGTTTTTTTTATACTCGGCCTAGCAAGTTTTTTTTGATTAATCTCAGCATGGTTTCAGAAAATATTGCTTGCTTCTTCTGTTGGAGATATTTTTATTAGAAGTTATTGATATATTATAGACATAGTATTTAAATTTAATATCCCTAACGCCTCAGTATATCTCTGCTTAAAAAATAGAATTCATAAATTAGTTTCAAATAATTCCAATATATTTTACAATTTCCAGAAAATTCGAAAATCAGATCAGATCCTGCCCTATCTTGTGATGCAATTTGGTGACAAAATACCTGGTCTCCCAGGGCTTTTCATTGCTGGAATATTTAGTGCATCACTGAGGTGAGAGTATAATTAGTAGTAAATTCATCATCATCACTGGTCAACAATCCTAGGATTGGTTTGATGCAGCTCTCCACTTAGTTCTCCTATCAGCTAATCTTTTCACACCTACGTATTTCTTCTCTTTCACATCCTTCTTTACTTGTTCCAGATATTTCGCTCGAGGTCTTCCTTTTCCGTTCTTGCCTTTCACTTGTCCCTTGACGATTGTCTTCATCAGGCCATCATGTCTCAAGATGTTGCCTATAAGGTTGTTCCGTCTTCTTTTTAAGGTTTTCATGAGGCTTCTCTTCTCTCCTACTCTTCTTAGGACTTCCTCGTTACTAACTCGGTTGATCCATTTGATCTTCATCATTCTTCTGTAGCACCACATTTTGAAGGCCTCTATCCTTGCTTTCTCCACTTTGGTCATTGTCCATGCCTCACTTCCGTATAGGAGCATATTCCAAATGTAGGTTCTTAGAAATTGTTTCCTTACTTCCAGATTTAAGTTTCCGACTGTGAGCAGGTATCTCTTTTGGTGGAATTCTCTCTTCCCCTGAGCTATTCTGCTGATAATTTCTTTCTTACTTCTTGTTTACTTTCTTACTTCTTTCTTACTTCTAGTTGTAAATTATCAGTAAATTAAAGAAGTGTTTTTAATGAGGACCTCTATGTTATTTTTTATTCAAGAACTCGCCATCTGCCTCTTCTCTTATGCTATCTATTATAGTATGGTGCAATATTTTGGCAGTTTTTTCTCTGAGTGCTTTACTTCGTAAGATGACAATATACATCGGTAAAAATGAAATTTTTTTCCAAATCAGTTTATTTTTTCTCTCAGAAATGCTGCTTTAAAGCCAGCATGCTATGCTATGCCAGTATGCAGGTCACATTGTGAGATAACTTTCAGATATCTATTGTGTTCTCATTATACATATATACCTTAAAACTTCTATTTCTTTATAATTATGCTTAAAATCATGAATTATAGGCTTCTATATCTTTCAACACTTCATCTACAATTTTAATTATATTACTCGAATATATATTCATTCATTGTACTATAATCCTAATATTGGTATACTGCAGCTCTTGAACTCTCCTTTTCAAAAACATTTATATTTACCTTCAGTTCCCTGATATTCTTTTTCTTTGAAACTCTCTTCATTTCCCCTGAATATTTATTTTGTTTTCATTATATAGTACCCATCTCTACATAAAACTTAATAGCACATCAAATTTGATTGTTGGAGTGGTGAATCACCCTCGTCCATGGAAAAATTAATAATCTGTTTTAGTTCCATGTCAACCTTGCTGAATGCTGCCACTGCAATGATTTTAGAGGACTTTATAAAACCTTGGTCCGGTATAAAAATGTCTGAAAAGCAGGCCAGCACAATATTGAAGTTCATAGTCCTCATATTGGGGATCATTTGCACAGCTCTTGTCTTAGTCGTCGACAGACTGGGAGCAATTATCCAGGTGGGTGAGCAGATAATTAATCTTCTAGCTTTTATCCATGTCGTTTTATTTTGTCTGACCCCATGCTCTTGATATTGTTTAGCTATGGGGGTTGTGCGTGACACTAAGGGCCCCCGCGCACTGGCAACTTTTACAAAGCAACTATTTAGTTGCTTTGAGGAAGTCCCTATGGAACACACGGCAGTTGTGGCAACTAAAAAGTTGCCCGTGCGCGGGGCTACAGTCAATTTCGTGTGTTTCATTTGAACATCCACAAAGCAACTAAATAGTTGCTTTGTAAAAGTTGCCAGTGCGCGGGGGCCCTAATAGGAATTGATAATGATCAATTTGGCTGTCACTTGGAGAGAATTCATGCTGAATGAAATATACACTTTGTCAGTTATCACAGATTTTATTGAGTATGATTAAGGTGGATTCCGGGGGGGGGGGGGGGGGGGGGGGGGGAGGGGGAACAGGAATCCCCACTAAAATTTTATCTGATTAAAAATTTTTGGAAAAAACAAAATTGGAATCCCCAACGTATATGTGCTTGGGACAAGGGATAAGGGTGATAGATGGATGAGGTTGGGGTGGAGTAAGAGGGTGGTTGGGGAAGTGGTTGGGTTGTTTAATTATGTTTGAGAATGGAAAGTCTGGGAAAGTTAGCTGGCAGGGGGTAGGGGAATTGGTTTGATGGGGGGTAAATTATCCCTCACTATCTGGCACTATCCCTCTGCATTATTTTTTTTTAATAATTGCTATGGAAAAAAATGTCCTCTGGACCAGAAACAGAACCATGGACCTTTGCCTTCCCAAATTCCGAATCAAGAAACCATAGCATAGTGATCTGCCTAGCTACTCATTGTCAGATAGCTTAAGGTCAGTGGTTCGATTCCTGGTGCAGAGGAATTTCTTCCACGACATTTATTATGAATTTCACGGTGGTTCATATGGTAGGTCAAAATTTGACTATATTAGATACATACATTAACTCAGTGGTATATGAAAACAATCAGATTATAACATCAAAAATACCATAATTACAAATTACATGAATTTAGTGTGCCATATGAAAAAAAGTTGTGCCTAAGCAACAATGTTAATCAGCATCAGGCTTCACATATAAAAATTATTAAAATGTTATAGAGCTCATCATACAAATCGTAAAAAATACAGTACCTAATAAAATACAATATTTTATGGGAATGAAAAAAATATATCAATTCATGAACACTCCATGTTGAATCAAAAAACCTTTTCACCACATTCAATGATGCATTTGCGCCTGACAACATAGCACAGGGACAAAACTGGTCAATGTTAAAATTATTTTTGTGAAATATACAAGGTTTTGTGATTAAACATAAAGTATGTAATTTCACAAATTCACATCTCCAACTATCCATTTTATGGATACCAACTCCATTTTTATTCAATTATTTACAGATATTTAATCTATTAAGATATCCTGGTCAAAATAATGATGTAGTGTACTCTGGTGAGGTAAACATTTTTTTCAATTGGATTAAAAAAGCATTTGGCCTATGCAGACGTTGCCAGTAATCACACATTGGCAGCATATACATGTTTTGGATTTTCTGAGTTGGTTCCAAGAGTGCTTTAATGCATTCCCTTTAAGTTTGATCTCTTATATGAATTAAAGAGAAGCAAGAATCCCTATGAATATGAAATAATTTTAATAAATTTAAATCAATCTTTCCGGATATTTTATATCCTTCATCCGAATATTTTCGGACAAGTTACTTAATGAAAAAATAATATCATTTGGTTTTAACTAGTGATACATAGTAGAGTTACATAATTTGAAATTTTAAACATTTCTTGTTGTAGCTGGATGAAGAAGATTTGTTTTCCAACTAAACTTACCTACCTTTCCTTTCCCTTTTCCAAGTTCTTTCACTGAATTATGCTTTCATGTCTGATTCAATGACCCCATTAGCTGTTATATGGCAACATGACACACTTTTTTATTTCATGTTATCTTTGGACAAGTAACATTAGCATGTTTATGTATGTCGTCCTCATTTTGACATGTGCTCATGCATTTTATGTTTTTGAAGTCAATATTATTTGCATTACTCTGTGGAAATCAATTTTATAGGTCAGCAGGAGTCTTACAGGAATTTCAGCTGGTCCATCTTTGGGAATTTTTATATTGGGACTGCTGACGCCTTGGATGAATGCAAAGGTTGGTGATTAATTTGAAAAAAATTTTTTCCTCTCAAATTCTGAAGGGCTAAAAGTCTAAGATAATGCTTTGATGGCTATAACTTATTTTTCAGCCCATATGACGCACTTTTTTCATTCACAAATATACTTAAAAATAAGACAGCGTGTTCTTATATTAGGGTATAACTTCACCCTTTACTAATGCAACACACTGTGCATAGAGTATGGTTGTATTTACTACAATCATCATTAATAATCTGAAAACAAAACTTATTTCCCAATATTTTATGGTAGAGCTCAGTTTTATTTGTTAGAAATGATATTTTGAAAAAGTTCTTTCATCCTTTTCTATCTGATTCAAATATTTTTCACAAGATCAAACATGAAAAATCACAGTGAGTCTTACGTGTTTGTGGATCTTAGACCAGGATATATGGTAATTATTCTTGATTGATTGTCTTAATGTCTCTCCAATCCCAGGGTGCTCTCGTTGGTGGGATTGTGGGGTTCATCGTCAGTGCATGGGTGTCAGTCGGAGCTCAGATGTCAATTGCTAAGAAATGGCTGCGCTTTCCAATAAAACCTGTGACCCTTGAAGGATGTAGTCATCTTACTGGAATCAATCATACCAGTTTGACCTTTGGCACTGCTATCAACACTCACATTCCTGAGTAAGTACAAAATTTTAATCCTGTAAGTGCTCTCAGGTTCATTGAGAGTCCAATAAAGGGAAGAGCTTATTAAATTAAGCCAAAACCTTTGTTGTTTCTGCACCATATGCATCCAATCTACACCCTTTCTTTCCTTCAACATAAAGTCAGTGAGCCTCATATCTTGCAGCTTGCTATACTCTCAACCTAGGGAATGTTAATGACCCCTGGAGGTGGTCTCACCCCGCTGCCCATAACTGCATATTCCGTACATGCCTCTCTAAAGCCCTGTTTATACAATACATTAACGCGTGCGAGTGAATGTCTGTTTACATGAATGATTTTTGTGGACCAAAACGTATGAATGTATGAACCAAATTAGAACTGGTTTTATTTTCCATTCATGCATTTGCACAAGTTGGGTGGTTACACAGTGCATTTTTGCATTCATTCTCACAGTCATAAATTGAAACATTAACTCGTACGTGTTAATGTACCATATAAACTGGCCTTAAGATGGCAAGCTTGTCAACAGACCCATGCTTACTCTAGCCACATCTCAAGGCCCTTTATGTTGTGGGAATAGCAGGACAAGAGCAAAGAGTCTGACATGGTAGTCTGAGTTGTTTCCCCCACAATTCTTAAAACCATAACTCCAAATTGTCTTTTACTTTTGGTTTTGTTTCTGTTTGTTTTATTATTCTGTGTCTACGATGACCAGTTGGCTGCAATACAAAGACAGAAAGGAAGAAACGTAACGGCCAAAGCTAACAACGGAATTCAATTATTTTCGACCTATCACTAGCACTCTTTAACATGGTAGAAAACTGCACCAAATATAAAAATATATTTATACTACAATACAAAATATCATAAAATTAAATAAATCCTAATGACTCATTTCAGGCATGATGATGTTTTCTGGCTCTATCGAGTGTCCTACCTGTACTACACACTCATTGGATTCATTACAATGGGCATAGTTGGCATGATAGTTTCATACTTTACTGGATTTGAAAATGTTGAAACACTAGATAGGAACCTACTCTGTAAAATAAGCCATCGACTGCTGCCAAAGAAGATCTCCACTGATCATCCAGAGCCAACTGAGATAAAATTGCTTGAAAAAGAAAAGGTAGTGCCTCCAATTCACTTTTACATGTTATCTATCTTTCCTTCATCTTTTCCATCGCACATGCATGGGTGCACAATATTTGCCACCAAAGAAATCACCATGGATTAGGAATCAAACCACAGACCTTTGGCCTTCAGAGCCTCTGCATAGACCACTTGGCCATGGAGGTACATACATCAATTCCAATTGAAAAATTTACCAAGTTTCATACAGGGACAGATTCAGCATCAAATTTGGGGTGGAGGAGGGTTATGACCTGAGTCTGGAGATTATGTTATATGTAGGCTACACTCCACTATAAATACAACACAAACTTCTCTCACTTTTGGGACTTTTATCCATGAATTTTCATATACACTCCCTTTACAAGAATACAAAAGCTGTTAAACTAATAAAAATTAACAATTTTGATAAAATATGGGGGGGATTATGACCCCTGTGACCCTTCCACTCCCCCTCCCTAAATCTGCCCCTGGGTTCCTGGTGCTTGATGCAAGACTTTCCCGGTTCCAAAGATTTCTTCCATGGTCATTATTGAAAATTTAACTGCCATTTATGCATAAGCTTAAATTCATTCTTCTCATAGGAAAATTCCATTGGCTATTTGATATTCTCCATTGGTAAATTACCCCATTTTGAAATATAAATTAGATTTGCAAATGGTAGAAGCCTAATGACAGTGTCAGGATTCGTCCCTTCCCTTCAATTCTTATCTTTACCATGAAGACGTCGGGAACTCCTTATCATGAAGCCATCTCCTTCCTTTTTTCCTTGCTTTCATCCATCCTTCTTCCTCCTGGTGGTCTGAGAATATAAGTCTCTGACTGCTTGTGAGTTTATATCAGCAGGCCAACCAAGGGTTCCATTTCCATTCACGCAGCAAGACTTAAATATTCCTAATTCACTAGGTTTATCTATCGCCCCTCAAGAATCGCATTGAGTCAGATGTAAAGGGGTGGTATCATATAAATAGATGAGATGGGTTATAATGAAGGAGACATGAAATTCTGAGGAGAATTTTGTCAAGAAAAGTTCAGTGTTTCCAGGCAATCCTTTTTGATTGCAACAGTTTTGATAGTCTCAAGCATTTATTAGCCAAGGGCTGTGAAGTCTTAAGCACGAAACTAGACTTCATTTGGTGAACCAATTTTGAAAACTGCCTCGGAATAAGACATCTTGGTGGTGTAACTGGTAGCATACCAAACCCAGCAATAGGGAGATACAGGTTTAAATACTGCCTAAGGCAAATGATTTTTTTTATGGCGAATAGGACTCGAACACTTTTTATCAGTGATTGGCCAGCCACTATGAATAATTTATGCCTATCATGCTGATGTTGTTCTGATATTATCAGAATTATTCACCAAGAAATGTTTTGCTGAGGAATTTTTATTCTGATCTTGAGGTGAATGCTAGTGATTGGTATACAAAATGATTTTTTACAACTGATGAATACAATGGTTAATACATTTTTGACTGACATTCAAATCAACCAAGTGCATATGGTGATGAGGGGGCTGTGTTCAGGAAATATGATCCCCGTGCACTGAAAGAAACGGATACAGAAATTAATATTTGGCTTATTTTGATTAGTATTTTAGCCCTCAAGAAAAGATGAGATTAGAAACTGTTGAAATCACATTACATGCTTAAATTTTTACCTGTGGTAGTTACTGCAGTTTCAATACAAGTTAATAGCAGCTACTAAAAACTAGCTCAGAGACAAAACTTCAGCCCAGTGAGAAATGGGTGGTGGAATCCACGTGGAACCCACGTGGAGATTTAACGTGGATACCACGTGTTTTTGGTCGTGGAATCAACGTGGAATCCACATGGAAATTTGGTGGAAAAATTAAAACAGCAGTAGGTGCTGTCCTAAAGCCATTAAAACCTCAACCACTCTATATCTAAACCTTCTATATATGTGTCTACGATTTTTCATGTGCTCTCATGGCTGCCTTTCCACGAATTATATAAAAATAGAATGTGCGATACATTTTCACATAACTAGCATGGTTTCAGGATGATAAATGACGCAATGTCACCAGAGAGTTAAGTTCCACAAATTAGAAATTCTGTTTAACATTTTATGCTAATCACCACAAATCCACTTGAAATCAACGTGGATTCCACGTGGGTCCAACCACTCAATATCCACCACCACCAAATATCCACCACTCAACGTGGATTCCACGTGGGTTCCACGTGGATTCCACCACCCATTTCTCACTGGGAGAGTATGAGAAAAACAATTAAAGGATAGGGTATTCGATAAGGATAAGAAAAAAGAAAAGAATTAAATAGTCATGATATCTGCATTTAATCTGTAGAGCGAACATTTTAATTAATCTTTTAATTCTGCACAAGGCATAATATTAGCTGCAGGTCCTCAATCATTAGTCATATTATTAACTCTTCACTGGATTGTTAGTCGATCGTTTTCCCAGATAGTTCCACACAGCCCTACTCTCCCATTCATACTTTCCTCATTTCTCTCTCTAGTGACCTTTCCTGCCTCCAAACTCCCTAATTTTTGATTGAATGGGCAAAAAAGAGGGTGAGAAAAAAATGGGCAAGTATTTTGCAGAAACCAGAGTAAAAATTGCTTTTAATGTGTACTATCAATGTATTATCATAGGTTAATAACCTCTTTTTAATAATATTTATGGCTTCCCATCCAGTGATTGAGCTTCTCATGATCATCTGTTGAGCTAACTACTTATTAACAATTATCTATTCCTAAGATCACAGGAGATGCCGCAAGTATAAAAAATGTGGTAATATTATGCTGCTAGCTGGTAATGATTAATGAGTGCTCACAAGTTGCCTGATCAAGTAACCAAGCGTTCACAAAGCATTTTTTTTCTTTTTCATATGATAGGAATTTGAAGACATTTTCACTAAATCAGGACATAAGGCCACCTTAATCAGCTTTCAATTGTTAAACTGATTTATAAATATCATTTAGTATGTATGGATACAGGCAAATTTAAAAAAATATATATGAGAACAATTTTGAATAAAAACATTAAATATTTAATCAAATCAGAGATGAGTTGTATAGTTGGTGAGAATCCATCTTTGTAACATCCAGAATGTTCTCACCAACTTCAAATGAGCTTTTGCACAGACTTATATACTGTAGTTGTTAGCATTAGTCCTGAAAGCCAGTGGGTTGTACTCATTTCAAACTTTACATACTTGCTAGAGTAGTGAGATGATCAATCACTCATGACTCATGGCCAAGGAATCTATAGCCAGAATGGATAATTGAAGCTTGGATGTATATTTAACTCTATTGGTGTACGTAAAAATTTGGCATTTAATTTATGGAAGCTTTGCTAATCAATAATCACAATTTTTTCTTCAAACAGGAAGAAGAAAAAACTGATAATTTATCATAACCTCTACGGGTTTGAGTAAGTATGACATTGTATAAGGAGCCATTTGTGTGCATCACAGCAGATTCTGGCTATCACCTCATGGAACACCTGAAAAGTATATGTCTTCTAACACCTTGGGTGCTCCCGGCACAGTTCTCAATAGGCGTGTGAGAACCAATGTTACCATTTAATTTCCATATTGGTTTCAGTGAGCTGTTATAGCCTTGATTGAAGAGACTATCATTTTGATGACACTAGCTGGAAAGAGTAACTCTAATACCATGCATACAGAGGTTGTGGCTGTTTTTGTTTATAGAATCCTATGCAAAGTGAAATGAATGTGGTAATTTATTAGTGAAATGTAGGGAAGAAGGGCCTTGAGGTTTTGTTGCAGTGCACTGCCTTAATAGTCTCTTCCCACCAGATTCCAACAAACTCAACTCCGAGGAATGATTGGTGCTACGATTACCTAACTGTAACAGTGGCGCCGACTCCATGGGGCCTGAGGGGGCCCGAGCCCCCTCAAAGATTCGTTAGGGGGGGCTGAGCCCCCTCAATAATTCAAGAAAATAATTAAGTTATATTATGCTTTGGGAAAATCACAAAAATATATTGGTATTTTCCCATGTTTGACGATAGATACCTTTTAAAATGCATTCAATAATGTGTTAAAACAAATAATTTTAAGGTAGTAAGCAGGCTAACTGAAAACAAGTGGTGTGAATTATGATAGTGTTACGGTGCTGAGACACACTTTGAATTTAACCTCTTCCCGGGGTAAGACTCCCGATATGGGCCCCCCCAATATTTTTTATAAGTCGGCGCCCCTGAACTGTAAGCTCTTAAATGACAATTGAAGCACTTTGCTTTGAAGTTTATTTCATGGGTTGTTAACGTTACCTTTTGGGTGCCGGCTCTCCCATCGGCACCTTTGGCATATCATCGCACAGCCCAGCTTGGAAATCCTTGTAGCTTGTGCACGGCACGGATTTGAATTCAGCAGAGTGGATGGACTCAGCAAAATACTGCCAAGCACGATTGTGGGAGCATGCTCCACCTGTGCAAACGGACAAGGTTAGGGGAAAAAGGCTTTTAAAAGCATCGTATTAACTTTAAATTTCCATTGTAAGATACATTTTAGAACTGAAAGTTATTTTTTTAAGATTCTGCCCTGTACATGCACTATTTTGAGGACAATAAATATTTTTGAAGAATTTTTGAATTATTATATTATACTAACAAATGATTTGAAGGCATCTGTGATTGCACTCTTTTCATGTGTCGACTTTTGAGATTCAGTTACCATACTTTCCATATTTAACAATGGGATTTCTGAAATATGAATTATTCAAATATGTATTTAATGAAATGAATGCAAAATAATATTTTAACTTGTCCTACGTGATTGGTTTCACTGTTATTTTTCATAAGCCACTGAGTATATTGTTGCAGTTCCATGAAAAACCAAATAATATCTAATATTCTCTTGTTTCAATGGGTACAATCTATTATATCCATTTGCTGTAGAGTGTACTGTTGCCATGACAAGCAAGCATTTTTGTCCCTCGGTTGGCCATGGGTAGTAGTAGTCTTGCCTGCCTGTGCTTGAAACATATTCCATGCACAAAGAGGCAATTTTACGCAAATTTTGGTATGCTCAAAAAAATTTCCAAACATTTCCCAGTGTATCATATCTTGAGCTTAGCTCTGGGTGATTTTTTAAGAGCCATTATATAATTTTGATCCTCTTTCTTTGCAGCCTTACGGTAGCATATACCAGTGGCGTAGACAGGAATTTTTTTGGGGGGGAAAGAGGGGTCCAAACCGAGGGGGGAAAATTTCTGAAAAACAGGGAACTAAGTATAGGATTTTAAGCTAATTTTAACACTTTTCATAATCGAAAAAATCTTCATTTTTTAAAGAAATCTTTCTTAAATTCACGATTTTTCAATAATTGTTTTTCTTTTGTAATGCAAAGTAAGTGTGCTTTTATATTCCTGGCCCCTAAACCCCACTCTCGCTATGCCACTGGCATACACAGCTAAAGAGGAAGTCAAGTAATTATTGTTGAAAAGGTTTGTGATGCCACTCCAAATGTTTGAAACCTTTTTAGCCCATTTCACTTAATCCCTATCCCTTATCCCTTTGGTCCCGAGTTTGAAGTGCATAATACTCTACCCAAGGGGTGGATGCAACACTTAATTGGGGGGAAGGATAGTCATGACCTGGGTCCAGGGAGTATGGAGTACCCCGCAGGAGAGAGGGGTGTTTTTAATGTAGGGAGTGCTCTACGATAGAAACAACTCAAATTTCTCTTGTAGCAATTGGACTTGTAGCATACATTTGCATATATACTCACTTTACTCCTTTACAAAAATACAAAAACTATTGAACTAATAAATGTTAAAAAAATTTTATAAAATTTGGTTTGGGTCATGATCCCTCTTACCCCTTTCTAGATCCACCACTGACCCTAACCTATGTTCTGTGCTCAAGCCACTCTTGTGAAACCTTGCACTCTGCATGTCCTTACAAATGTATGTAAGTAGGTACTCACCAAAGTCATTTCCGCATCCGGGCATTGGGGCCATGCCTCCATTGGGGAAGAAGTCAGCGTCGCCCATGGCATATTTGAAAGATAGAATGCCTCCACACGCATGGACCACATCCACAAACTCAGCATCCCCCACCGCTAGTCGATCCACCGTGTCTTCCAGGGTGAAGAGGGGACCAGCTGGATCAATGCCTGGCAATTAGTAAAATGGTGGAATGGTTTCACAAAATGCCACAGATGTTGATTTAAAAGAGATATATTCAAGTCACATGGTAGGTAAACACAGGGGCAGATCCAGGTTTATTTTCTGGGGGGGCACAATGGTCTGATTGGTCTTCTCATATTTGAGATTATAAACAACGTAAAACTATCCCTGTAGGAAATATTATCTTCATTTTAATATGAAAGTTATTAATATTAAATTAAATGATTGGGGCACAGGGGCAAAATAATTTAACGAGCGCAATGATAACCATATAAAAAAAAATCTTGTTTATTTTATAAATGTCTGCAGGGTACACGTGCCCCAGTGTCCCCCCCCCCCTAAATCCGCCTATGGCATACAGCCAAGATTTATGAACTAAGCACACAGGAAGAACTTGGAAATGAAAGTGAAAAAAAATTGACAACCTAAAACAAAAGATGAGAGAAACAGACATAACATGCTGCTGAAGCATAAAACCATAATATTTTTTCTTGGGTTAGGGGACAGTTTTTGTGGTATGCGGGTTGCCTATACTAATATTTTGTCGTCAATAGGCATGCATTGGAGTAGCATACATATCATATTTCCTTTGCATATTTCTGCAAATTAAATTCACCGTACCATTCCCGAATTTGCTTACCAGTGATGCGAGCGATCTTCCCGCTTAGCATGTGTTTTCCGGACTGTCCCATGACGTGTGCACCAAGGCTGTGTCCCATTAGGTGCAAACGCCCAAGGTCCAAGTCCCCCTCCGACACCAAGAATTCCACCATCTGGGCAATATAGGCTCCGATCTCCTGAGTCTGGTTCTTCACCACCCAATACATTATGTTGGATGCGAGGCCAGACCAATCAACGGTGATCGCATTGCAGTCCTTAGCTCTGAGGTACCCTGTGGAGAGAACATTCAATAGGCTAGTTTCCTTCATCAAAGAAAACGAAATGCATTGATTGCGATTCCTTACCCACCATTAGTGTATTCATAATATAAAAATTATTTGGTTTTATAAATGCCAGTTTAGACGAATGTTAATAATCAATTTTAACCTCATTTGAAAAAGGCCAGATTGGCGCCCATGCGATTCCACTCCACGTGACGTCACAGGGACCTAGTATCTATACGAGTAGATAGGAGTTTTACATTGTCTGAGATTACCAATGCATGCATGAGGCACAGACTTCAGGGAAACATGTCTTAATAATCACCTATTAAAACTACCTAAGGTCGGAAAGTTTCCTTCGTTTGAAAAGGTATTAATAATCCTTATTTAAGGCAAACGCTACCAGCTAACAGGGTACTCTGCTACCTTATAGCATCCTGCGTCGTATCAGCGCTCAAAGCCTCGCCCCAAGGTCACCTCACTTGCGGCAGCGGGAACCAGAATGACGTCACACGGGGTTTTCCCAGCATTCCTACTTAGCCATCTCGTTTTCGCGCGCTTGAAAATTTTCACTTTTCGTTTAATCGCGAAAAATAGATTTCGTCATTTAAAAATGTAAAAGCGTGAAATGCGTACTCCAGGAGTAATAATCTTTCGATTTAGGCAATAAAAAAATAATAGGAAACCACCCTATTATCAATCGAAAAATCCATTCGACCGATATTTTTTGTGACGCATCACTTATACACAACGTTTACTAACCATACTGATATCTGGCTTGCCGACACAGTTCGAGTTGGTAAAAGAGGTCCGTAATCGGGCTGAGTCGACTAGCTTTTGGAACTTGTCTAAAATCTCAGGGGGGTCAGGGGAGAGCGGGGTAATACCGTACGGCGGGGCAATACTGTGCACCATAATTTTAGATCCACTGAAGTATATAGTGAGCGCTGGGAAGTACTGCTGCATAGCGAAGGAAAGCGAAACCGATTAAGACAATCTGGGAGATTCTTCCTTTACGCACGTGCATGTGACGAAAGTTTTTCTGTTTTGTCAACTTTTCTTATAATTTTAAAAACTAACTGAGGTAAGGGAAATATGTTATTAATGACTATATTCAAACTAGTGAATTTTAATAGCCCATATCATGGGCTATTTTTAATACCGAAGACAATTCCTATATTGTTCTTATTTTAGGTTAGGGCTGAAAATGCTGCGTCATGTCGTTTTGGGGCATTTCTTTACACCTTGCATGGGGCAATACCGTACAAGGCGCAAGGAGCACGATATTGCCCCGTGTTGAACGACAATGCCCCATATAGTATTATAACTTTCCTGAGCAACTCGAACATTAAAATACTTATGTGAACTAAGAAGGACCTTTAAATATGTGAGTTGCCAATCCTCCCAAACAGGGGCGCAGCTAGGAATTAAAGCTGGGGGGGTTTAGGTGCAACTAATACCGGGGTGCTTGGGGGTATGAATACCCACCAGGATAAGCGGTAGGTGCGAGATTAATGCATTGCGGAATTTTAAGATAAACGGTTCAAAATGGTGAGTTTTACGGCTTTCTGAGGGATATTTAATTAATCCTTACACTATTCTATTAGTATTATCAAAACAATTAAGTAAGATGGATTAAACTTAAAAATTTCTCTGAGCTCTGGGGGGGGGGGGGTTTAACCCCCAAACCCCCCCATCGCTGCGCCACTGCTCCAAAATACAGGCGAACCTCGATAGTCCGAACTCGCGATAGTCGGAACACCTCAATAATCCAAACGACTAGGAAATACTTATGCAATATATACGGAAAGTGGTAATTTCATAGGTAAAAACCACTTATCATGTAAATAATCTTTACAGACCACATTTTTGAAAGGAATGATCAATCTTCTCTCACCTGCAGTCTAGCTTCTACGGTAACAGGATGGAGATAATTTGTAGCGGTATATCCACAAATAAAACAACATTTGTGCGCACATACAACGCGGGGAAAACTCAAATCGAGCTCATTTTCTTAATCTATATTCTTAAATTCCGGCAGTTTTGGAGGCCCTGAAACCATTTTCGGCACCATTGTACATACAATTCTGTTCCTGTGGTGGGCGCCTTAATAGGTAGAATACTATAATAGACAAAAAGGGGTGTTATGGAGGGCCAGAGCATAGAGCCAAATGGCCAAAATCGCATATTTTTAATCGCATTTTTTCGCGATGCTCCACCACCTAAAAATTATTTTTTCAATACGCCAGCGGAAAGGTATTATAAAACACCTCCAGAAAACGTTTTTTCTTTCTGGCCCTCTCAAACATATTTTATAAAAACCTGCGTTAGAAATTTTCAAATCAACACCATGTCTTCTTGTCCCGCTCCTAGGTCTTGAAAACAATTGGAAATCTGCTCCATTAAATAAGGTTTCAAATGCCGTAAATCGCCTTAAAAAATATGCCTTCTTGACTGAGATATTAAAAAAAGAGTGAAAATCGTATTTTCGATCTTGCCGGCCCTGGCGGGCCTCTAGCGGGCTAGAAATGTGGGGAGGTTTGTTCAATTTGATCCCAAATCGAATACCCCAAGTACGGAAAAAATCCCGGAGGGGGGACTTTTCACCCTCTTATAGAAGAATATAATCAAACTCGTGAATAAAGGCGTCGAGATGAACCATCGCAGTTACGAGTTGCGGTACTACTCTGTCATCCGCTATCATCATCACCGGCTATGCCCTTTGTGGCGTGTCACGAATTTGATCCCAAATTCGAAAAAAAACGCAATGGCCCTCAAGCTTGGACCGACGGGGTCGGTTTTATTGATAAACGCCAAGAAATCGCATAGAAGAGGACCGAAGATTCTTGGGTTATGCTATTTCCTATCGGTTTTCCAAAATTTCCGTAGCGTAGCGATGAGAGCGCAGCTGTTCATTTTTATCCGAATGTCGCAATAGAATATTTATGCTTGCGAGGGATAGCAATTAAAATTAGTATGAGAAAGTGAGCCGACTCGTTGCATTGCATTTGTCAGTATATATTTAACATATCCATCTTTATCTCCATTTGTTTCCCTACTGTGTGTTTCACTCATTTCAATGACAATGTCAATTCAATCAACTCAATTTGAATGACACTGTCACCACCAATATCAATTTCGGCTAAAAGCAAAAAAATATTTCCCCGTAAAATTCCGATGCCTACCTTCAGCGTCACCAGAGACGTTAACTATTAAAATACGCAGTAGGTGACAGCAAATTCACAGGCTTACTGTAGAATTTTCAATTGAAATTTATTGTAATACTCGTGAATAAATGCATCGAGATGAACCATCGCAGTTACGAGTTGCGGTACTACTCTGTCATCCCATAGAATTATACGGATGAATAATACGTGATATTTTTCGGAATTTAGATTGAAAAATCTGAAGGAAAGACACAACTCGAAATGAGTGAAACACGCAGTAGGGAAACTAATGGAGATAAAGATGGATATGTTAAACATATACTGACAAATGCAATGCAACGAGTCGGCTCACTTTCTCATACTAAATCGGTATGAGTTCATAACGCAGCGATTGGAAACAAAGCCTGAATCACAAGATTTTCGAAATGGCCACACCAAATGAATAAATACAATTTCAAGCATTTTGCGCAAATAAAAATCGTAGCTAAATAATCGGTATTTGTAAAATGGCCATTTTTTGCGAACAAGAAATTATTTACCTCTCATATTTCAACGTCTTATTTTTATGATAAAGTATTTTTTAAATATGGAAATGTAATCAAAATATGGGATGGGTTTAATATTTTATTAATTAAATGTTGAAAGATATGAATATTTCAATGATTACCTATAGTATTAAATATTGTATAACGCTGGGTACTTCTATAAATTTGATACCAAAAATTTTGGAGCTGAGTCTGGAGCTCAAGTACTGACATTTTCCGATAACTGACCTCTCCTTCTAAGCAAACATAGGCCTCGTTTTAAAATTTAAGTAATTAATTAAGTAATTTTCTAGGATCAGTCAGTGATTTCCCATAAAATTGCATCTTCCTTTCCAGAAAAAAATTTGGAAACACTAACGATTATTATACAAACCTTCAAATTCAGAGGGGAAGTCTTAAAAAAATCTTAAAGTCTTAAGCCGTTGTTAAGAACACTGACGTTTCGCCACCTGTTACTCTTCAGGTGATCTTGATCAAACAAGGGGCAATTAGGTCTTAACATCTCTAGACTCTAGTTAGACATGGCAATAAAATAATTTATGCACAGCCTATTGTGTTGGTGATTAAGAACGATCCACGCAAATCACCTTGAGCAATATTGCTAGCAAAGATTGATGAGCATAAGAGAATCAATTCGTTAGCACTAAATATTCTAGAGCCGATTGGCATTCAAGCTGCGGCAGCTAAAAATCTCTATAATCACGAATTGGGTAGTTTTCTTCATCAAAGAAAACGAAAGGCATTGATTGCGATTCGTTACCCACCATTAGTGTATTCATAATACACAAATTATTTGGCTTTAGAATTCCCAGTTTAGACGAATGGTAATGGTCAATTTTAACCGCATTTGAAAAAGGCCAGATTGGCGCCCATACAATGCCACTCCACGTGACGTCACAGGGACCTAGTTTCTATACCAGTAGATAGGAGTTTTACATCGTCTAAGATTACCGATGCATGCATGATGCACATACCTCAGGGAAACATGTCTTAATAATCACCTATTAAAAATGCCTATGGCCGGAAAATTTCCTTCGTTTGATAGGGTATTAATAGTCTTTACTAAAAACCAAGCGCTACTTGCTAGCAGGATACTCTGCTACCTGCTAGCAGCCTCATCATAGTGGTAATCATAGCCTCGCATCAAAGTGGCCTCACACAGCGGCAGCCGGAGCCAGAATGACGTCACACAATGACGCAAAATCAGTGTATCGCTCCCTTTCCGCTCATTGTTGTTTATTTTTACGGATTGCTCTGCTTTCGTGGGTGTTATATTTACATCAAGGATTAAACATTTTTGTGCTGCATAATATCCTTGTTCTAATTTGGAAACAATACGACGGTTTAATTCCTACCATTGAAGTCAGAGTACTCACAATCAGTCGGCTTCTTCCTCAGAGTAAATATTATTTTCAATTATATCAAAGATAATGCAAATCTCTGTGAGGAAAATCGCTGATAATTTAAGGACCAAATACTTGTGTTTATCAATCACAATCAAAAATTCGGAAAGAAACGCGCTTTCGATCACAACACTACTGGGTAAAACCATAAATATTTGCTGCAATTTGATACGATTTTTCAATACAAGTTTAGGCAATGGAGTCAAACTTCATTCAAACCAAAAATTGCAATTCATAATAATAATACGGGAGTTGAAAACCATAGATAAGTAAGAACGAAAAAAATCTACCCATTCAGCCGTTCTAAAATAAATATTAAAAAAAAAACTGTAAACTGCTGCCCACTTTTCGCGAGTGTCTGACTTCAGTAAGAGTGTCGGCTCATTGACTCATTGAAAGATAACCTCTAATTAAGGGATTAAATCGCTGAAAATAGTATACCCAACAAAAAAAACCATTAGAAGCTTATATGATAAGCGGAGAAGTACCTGAGACACAGTGACCCGCTTAGCATAAGTTTATGACGCCATCGAATTTTGCTTTTTCATGGCAAGTACCTGGAGAAGTAGACGAGGCATTGGAAACGTAAAACTTCGTGGTTCTTTAATTTTCAAACGCTACCACATTAGACAATAAAATTGATGATTGAGCCAAGTCAGAGTTGAGGATGTGTTGTTCAGTGGCGTAGCAGGTGGGGGGCACCGGGGGTCCGGACTCCCCCCGAAACATAAAAGTACAATTATTTTCCTTCATAAAAGAAAACAAATTATTGAAAAAGCATGAATATACGCAATTTTTTTTAACAAATGAACTTTTTTTCGATTGTGATTTCGATTCGATTTCGATGTGTGTGATAAAATTAGTTTAAAACCCATTACTTAGTACCCTATTTATCAAAAATTTTCCCCCCTGGTTTTGGGCCCCCCCGAACGGAATTCCTGGCTACGCAACTGGTTCAGTTAGATTTATAGTTGCTTACATAGCGCTTCCGCTGCTTTATTGTCATCATATAGAGGAATTGATTACGGACGAGAGCCTTAGGTGCATTCTAAAAGGATTTTCTCTCCACCTAAGGAATCTCCCAAGATGAATCAACCTCTGTCGTAAACTTATGTCAACGGAGATTTATCGCATCATCATCATATCCACGCGTCATAAATATGTCGACAGGTTTTTCGGGCTTCCAAGGAAGACTGAAAGGCCTTGCCAAAGTGTCCACGAATGTGCTGAGAAAAGTTGGAAGTCAGATAGGTCAGACCGAAGCGGTATCGTATGTCATTTTTAAATCTAAAAGATATCAATTTTTTATTACCAATATCACATTTACGTACTTCACCCCTCGGTTGACATAAAGGTTTTCATATAATTTCAGCGTCAATTTGGATGCTTAAATTAGAAAACACCACAAATGATGTAAAAAAGTAACCCCAAAAATTTGTTTTCTTTTCGAAATTCGAATTCACTGCTATTGACGAAAAAGTGATACTAATAAAATATCACCTGGTAAAGTAATACCATAGAGTAAGTATATTACGAATATTAGTATTAAGAATATACTTACTCTATGGTAATACGAACTGGCCAAACTTAGGCTAGGTACTATTTTTCATAGCAGCCTACCAAATTGTTATTTAGGAATTGATGATAAAATTATTTAATCTTTTTGGTATTTTAATCGCGCCAAAAAACTATTCTAATATAGGTATAACCAGGCAACACCTATTTTCGATCAAAATGATAGATATTTCAATATGATTTGATTTAAAATGTTATCATTTTCGATCAAGGTATCACCGGTGATGTCTTATTGATATTAGATGATACAGAAATATTTGAACCCGAAGAGACAGCAATGTATCTAGAGTTAGGTGTCGTCATACCATTGACACCGGAAACTAGTCCACGCCGCTGAGCTTAATAGAAAAAGATACTGGATTTCCCAGAATATACTCAGCATTAAGATGCATACTAAATAAATTAATCTCAATTTTTCAGTTGTAAATTACTCTGGGGAACAGGAACAGCTATTTTCTTACATCTTCGACCATGGGCATACCCAGTGAGGGGCAGGAGGGGCTAGCTGCCCCCCCCCCCCAACTAGAAGCAAAAATCGCAACTGTCTTTGAGGAAAATTATATTTTTCAAGCAAATAATTTTAAAAACTAATAAAGAGCTGTTACAGTTTCCTTAAAATGTTTATTTAATTCAACTTTTCCATGCTTATATCTTACCTACAATTGAACAACCATGGGTTGCCCCCCCTAGTTTTGATCCTGGGTACGCCCTTGTCTGCGACTTTGTTTGACTAACTTTTGGAATCTAGATAATAAAATTACCTCATTTTTTTATTATCACGTCAACTTTTTAAGGTACAGGATACCCTCTTTTTGTCTCCTACCTCATGCCATAATTTGCAAATAAAGGAACTTTAGGGAAATCTTACCTTATATATTGTCCAAACAGAATGATTTAATTTATACAAAGACATAATAGATATTCATCAATCAACAAAAAATATCCGTGTAGTCAACCCGCGCAACACCAAAGCTCCCTTACGAAGCAAATGCCGGGCTACGTGCCTATGTCTCACTAAAGTATCTTCAACATAACTACACTTCTATGAATCTAATGCTGGTCTCCTACAGCGTCAGTCACCCAGTGTCAACCAATTGGAGAGCATTGATGCCTCTTGTAATCGACCCTCAATCTATCGGACAGTGATCACAATAGGGTAGTTTCCTTCATTAAAGAAAACGTAAGGCATTGAATGCGATTCGTTACCCATAATATAAGAATTATTTGGTTTTAGAAATCCCAGTTTTTGCCACTCCACGTGACGTCACAGGGACCTAGATGCTATACATATAGTCAGGAGTTTTATATCGTCTGAGATTATGAATGCACGCATGCGGCACAGAGCTCAGGGAAACATCTCTTAGTAATTACTTATTAAAATTGCCTATGGTCGGAAAGTTTCCTTCGGTTGATAGGGTATTAATACTCCTTATTTTAGCTAAGCGCTGCTTGCTGGCAGCCTGCATCGTATCGGCGCTCATAGCCTCTCACCAAGGTGGCTTCACACAGCGACAGCCGGAACCAGAACCAGCTTCACACGGGCTTTTCCCAGCATTCATTCTTAGCCGTCGCGTTTCCGCGTGCTTGAAAGTTTCCACTTTTCATTTAATCGCGAAAATAGATATCGTCTTTTAAAAATCTAAAAGCGTGAAGTACGTACTCCAGTAGTAATAATCTTTCGATTTCGGCAATTAAAAAATAATAGAAAACCACCCTATTCAAATCTAGCGAAAAAATATTTTACAAGAAGCTAGATCATCGGCAGCTATTGCAACGGAGGGTAAAATACCAGATGAGGATGGGGTATACAGTTTCTGGTCCTCAATATGGTCAAATGTTTTCCCGGACAAATGGTGACAGTTTCGCCGGAAATCTCGGTCAGAAACGGAGTTTTTTTTAAAGAACAGCGCGTGTATTTATTCATCCCATTGGCGGTAGCTGCGGTCGTTTCTCTGTACGATTTTTTGTGATTGGCTGCGGTCATATTTGTGTTTAGAGAGTGGATTACGTGAAAAAAGTCTCTTCCGAGCTTGATAGAGCGTGTAACTGTCTTCTCTTTTGAATTTGAGTTTTTCTGAAAGTACACTTTGAAGGAATAATTCCAATCAGGGCAGATATAAATATAGCAATAAATAAAACAGCTGTTGTAATTTTCCACACTTTTTAAATCTTTATCGACCGGTTTTTTAATACCTACGCATCATTTTCAAGAGCTGTCTCGTAAAAAAAATTATGCGTAAGCATTGAAACCGGTCGAGAAAGATAAAAAAAGTGTGGAATATTACTACAGCTGTTTCAATTATTACTATATATGGACTTCTATAAAGTCAACGCGTCGACAATCAGTAAGATATAAATGCATAAATGAATGAAATACCGACAAGAATGTGGCTCCACTTTCTACCCCAGAAGACGATGACTGACTCAGCCCTCGAAACACTGGGACCAACCACCCGAAATCACACTCGGTGGGAAACCAGAGAATTATTCTTTCTCTATTGAAGTTTCTTATCGTGCAGACGCGCAAGTTCACTGGTGATAATATCTCGAGATTTATCTAAAAAAAACGAGTCATAAGAGAATCTAGGAACTTGGATAGCAGTGATCTCTTCAGTGGCTCGTAAAGGCAAAGGCTCACGACTCGATTCTCGTAAAAGAAAATTTTTACCCTGGCAACTTATGTGTATTTGAGACTAGTGATGGGTGATAATAATCGATTTTCGATGACAATCGATTATTGTGTTCCGATTGTTTCGATTATGTAATCGATTATGGGGTGTCGATTTAATCGTTGAATCGATTATTTAAGCTCGATCTTCACTTGAAAAAATCGGCGGCACTAGTTGTTGTATTAATAAATCTCTAATCACGTGATAATCGAGTACCGGTGGCTACACTTTTATATAGCAATTATATCGCAGTATATTTGAATCGCAAGTTATAGGTAAAATTCGTATCGAAAAATCGTATGATATCCTCGCGATTATCCAACATAGAATCGGTATAATCGTATGATTGCCTGCACATAATCGGTAGAATCATTTGATTCGATGCCTACCAAAAAATCATATGATTCGTTGCCCTCACATAATCGGTAGAATCATATGATTCGATGCCTACTAAAAAATCATATGATTCTAACGATTTTCAAAATAATCGTACACTGAATCGATGCTTGGGAACCGATGATCATTTGATACGATTAATCGATTACGGCGGAATTTCGCCCATCTCTATTGGAGACTAGTTTTAGCTTCCGAGAGGCTTAGGAGATTGTCATATCTCGAATATTTGCCTCAGTTCCGTGTCCACTAGATATAACTAACGCTCAGTAACGGATTCAGAAAAAAAACTCGATATTTTGAGCTGCCTATACTTCTATCGTAATGAAAAATAATATAGTTACATACAAAATTTAAGATAGTTTTATTTAAACTGTTAATACGCATATACAAGACAATGCTATCATATGATATAAAAAAAGTCGCAGTTGTGGTTCTGCAATGTTCGGCAATTCGGGCAGCCCCGCAGGGGGGGCCGCGCCCCCTATACCCCCATATGCATCCGCCACTGCTAACAGTCTCCGTGACTTGTCACTGACCGAGGAAGGAACCGCAGTTGTTTTGAGGCAAAGAAATGAATGGTAAGTGTAGCGGATTGTTTTTACCAATTTTTCACAGGCGCTTCAAGAATGGAAAACGAGAATAAATATTGAGTTTAGCAGTGCGTAGGCCGAAGATATGCATCAGGTACATGCTCATCCCTTGCTAAGGCAGTAATAATATAAGATGCTGAACAATTAAGAAAATGTTTTAGAAAGGTGGGTGCAGAGGCTTACACGATGCTGGTGATGCTCCAGTTTGTAGGGTATAATAGATTCAATCAATAACTATCAAAGTTTAAATATTTGGAATTCTTCTGTCCTTAAAGGTAACGGCTTATTTGAAATGCCAGCTATTTCTTAGCAATTAATTTGCATTAGTCGCGTAAGTATGGGGGAATGGGGGGATAGATCCCCCCCAAAGCCTCAGAGAAGGAAAAAAAAATATGTTAAACTATTGTCTAGTTTTGACACATAATAACTGCATCTACTTAAAGTTAAATTTTTTGAGCCAAAATAATGTATATCCCAGGCATGTCATATTTCAAAATTGTTCCCAGACCACCCGTTACCTGGGGGGGGGGGGGAGGGTCGCCACTTAAGGCTATCCCATGCCCCCCAAAGCATATTCCTAGTTACGCCACCGTTTTTTCTACGTAGAATGATGTGAATCCTTAATCCCCTGTGTCTTTGGACACGTGCATACCGTCTTTTAGTTCCATGACGCTCGAGTCTCCGGCGGTGGCGCGGTATCCATGGGTGATCATGAAAGTGGGTAGATTTGGGTCGAACGAGGACGAGTTGAGGAGAGCAGCATCCCCCACGAACAATTGAAGGCTGCTGGGCGCATTCCTGCAAAAGATGCACAAAGGAATGACGCTAGGAGACTTCATATAGGAGCCCGTATACAGGACAGGCCAAGAGGCCTCTTCAGAAGCTTGAATCATATTGCCATTAATTCAAGGAGGGGAAAGACATAGAAGGATGAGGTGTTGGAGGGAGAGAGAGTTGTGATAGGACAAAGTGGAGTACTTCTCACTCCAAACTGCATTCTTATGCCTCAGCACCCACTTCCCCTTGATTGCCAGGAGTAGGTATTCCTACGCCGTACTAGCTATATAAGTCTTGATCTCCAGGTATGGCTGGTTCGGATGGCAGAGTTAGGGTGGCAGAATGCGGATGGCACAGTTCGGAGGAAAGAGGTCGGAGACAAAAGTTCCGAGACTTAGAGTCTCCAAGCCTTTGAGTCGAAGGGCCTTTGGCGAAAATCCTTTGCGCGAAAAACCTTCTCCCGCTAAGGACTTTTCGCGCTAAGTTCTGCGGATAAGTTCGGAGGAATTCCTGGGGGGGTACCAGAAATTTTGGGGGGTACACTAAAAAATGCCACAACAATCATTTTTGCCGTCCCTCAGAATGATAGCTCCAGCGATAGCGTTTCAGGGACAACGGAAACGATCGCTCGATCCATCATTTTCTGAATCACACGTTCATTCCCACAGGCCATCATTTTCCATCGCTTATTCCGTCATTTTTCGTATCTACAACTGTCATTTAGTTAAATGACAAGCGTGTCGCTACGATCGCTGTTAGCGGCAGTGCGCTTTGATTGGCTGTAGGACGATGCAAGCCGCAAATACTACAAAAGAGGATCTTCAAGTCTGTCTTTAAATGTGTTGTCACCCACCGCGCATTTGGATAGGTTTACAAAAGTCTCTACTCGTGTCGCTGACAGACAAATTCATCCGAGTTTCACGGGGAAATAAGGTACAATTAGGGGTATTAACCGAAATTTATATACATGATGATATGATCTATCAAATTCATTAATTTACAATGCTATTCCTTACAATGACGAACATTATACAGCAAAATATTGGAAAAAAGTGGACTCATCACCACGCCGCGGATATTTTTGAAAACCTATTAAAATGTGACCAAAGTGGCAACAGAAATCAGCCTTCTCTGGGATGGAATTGGGCCTCCTCTTTTGAGTCCCATTGGTTTCAGCGGTGGAGAAAGGGACGTTCCGGGTGATGGAAAAAGTGATAGAAATCCCATCCCTTGAGCCATCGCGAAAATGATCGCGAGAAACGGTAAAGTTTTCCGCCACCGCTAGAGCTGTCTCTTCAAAGGGATTGAAAAAATCATCGTGCGATTCAGGCTTAAGGTAATCGGCTCTAAATCGGTGGACGTCCGATTAAAGATTTCGCTTGGCACAGAGCAAAGGGAAACATCTCATAATAATAATCACCTATTGAAATTGTCTATGGTCGTTAAGTTTCCTTCGTTTGACAGGGTATCAATGATCCTTATTTAAGCCCAGCGTTACCCGCTGGCAGACTGCGTCGTATCGGCGCTCATAGCCTCGCACGAAGGTGGCCTTACACGGCGGCAACCGGAACCAGAATTATGTCACACGGACTTTTCCCAGCATTCAAGGCCTCGGTAACGCAGTAGGCGTATGTCTCAGAATATTAAGGTCGTGAGTTCGAACCTCTATTTTTAATTTCAATTATTTATTTTCAATACACGAATACAGTATTTTCATTCGCAAAGAATAGCGATGAAAAGACATGAATTCTATATATTATACCATCTCAATTATAAACTTCGGTAAACCTAATTATATCGTGGAAGGTTACTCTGGATTTCCACCCGGTCAGGTTCTCCATCACGGCCGACGTTTCGATGAATAAGTCGTCCATCGGCATCAGGGCATGCCGGGCACGGCGTCGGCCGTGATGGAGAACCAGACCCGATGGAAATCCCGAGTAATATTCCACGATACAATGTGCCGGGACAGCCTGCGATCAGCCCAAATTATAGCTTATTTCCCCATGAAAATTAGTTCGCTCCGCTGTCACCCAAGTAACATTTTTGGTTGGCCCTCTGTTGGCAGATGGTGGGACACAGCGGTTGGCCCATGGTATGATTTGGCCACCTCGCCAACCGTATCCCAACCAACGATTCCCCAACGATGGGCCAACAGAGCATTACATTCGGGCCTTCGTATTCCCAACCAGAGGCCAACCCCTCTCCAACGATACACCGTTGGCCCTTTTAAATTCTCCCATCCGTTTCCCAACAAAAGCTATATTTTACTGGCATTTCTCATTTTTATAGAATGAGAGTTAAATTAATTTACCTTCTCACTTGATATGATACCGGTAGATAGAATCTTTACCTTTAACTCCCTATAAATAAAAATGAAATTAAATACATTAACAATCAATGCTATAGGACAAAGTAAGGTTACAGTGGTTAAAAGTGGAAAACAAAAAATCAATATCAGTTCAGAAGGTCCCCAACTTTTATTTTCACAAATTAGGACAATTTTTATTCGGACAAAATTAGGAAAATTTCAACAGCACCTTTCCATATTACAATATGGCACACACAAAAACTGTCCATCTTCTTTGTAGGGCAACAAAACACACTTAGATAAAATCTGGGTGGACTGCAATTTGCATCCAGGTACTAATTTTTTTACTACAAATATACCAATGGTATATTTGTAGTAAAAAATGTATACCACTTCTAAGAGGTAATTCAAAGAAATCCTCCTTAATTTCAAACATGTCACACTGCAAGATGTACACCCCTGAGTTATTTGATTCAATTGCCTTCACAATTCCTATTCTCTGGTCTTCGGTAACGAAATTGTTAAGTTAAGTCCATTTTACTTAATTGGATTAATAAGTGCAAGATTTAGGGATATTAATAGGAATCACAGAAACACTGATTGAGTATAATAGTTGATGTATTTTCCATAAAATAATAATTGTGCAGTTGTTATTTAGGTTTACTCATACAAATTCAATCTCATTCTCTTCAGAGAGGACTAAATCACTCACTTTGTCCATTGAAACACTGTTTTCATTAAAACTTCCACTTATACTAGATATGCCACAATCTGAAAAAATATACATATCGATCTATCTAAATTAATGATGAAAAGTTTAAAATTCCACGAAACTATCTGTTTAAGGTAACATGATTTTAGGAATGCCAGTTTTGTAAGACTTACCAAATGAGGTCAATGCCTTATTTTTGTTAGAAGCACTCGACTTATTTTATTTAACAGCTATCACAAAGACAAAGCCCTTACAACCAAACAAGTCTTGGTTGTTAGGTTGCTAGGGAAACATGTGAACCGTATCCTGCAACGTATGCAATTGAGGTATACATCGTGCTTATTCACGGCCCATATCGAACTTCCATCGGTTAAGTTAGACTCGAAACAGACAGATCTTATAAGTCTACAATTTTTCATGTGCCCTCCGGGATATATATACTAACAAGTCGCATTAAAGAAGCCTCCGCTTCTTGGAACCATTTATGCCAAATACCATGCTGAAAACACCAGAAAATTAGCAGAACATTACTTAAAAAAGAGTTATACATAATTTCCAAAAATTATCTTATAATATATTCTTAAAAAATTAACTTAAAATAATTATTCTGCCTGCACATAGTCGATATGCACTGACTGTCAAAGCAAGCGATTATGCCATCCCTATTTTTTAATGAATAGATGCTACCGATCCGATAACCATTTGATACGATAAATCGATTACAATGGAATTTCGCCCATCTCTACGTTGAAGATCTTGTCGGAATTTTGTTTGCAGCTCTCATGGCGGAAATTGAGGAAATGGTATGATGTCCCAACGGTGGCCCAATGATAATCTATTTCGTAGGACCATCGTTGGGGATTTCCGTTGGGCCAACAGCATAAACCGTTTCGTTGGGCCGACGAACAATATCTGCGTTGGGCCAACAGTGGAATTTGGTAGGCATATCCACCCACAATGAGCCAACCGTGACTACGGTTCCCCAACCGAGGCCCAACGGTCAATGTTACTTGGGGCAGTGACAGGAGCGCAGCTAGGAATTAAGGCCGGGGGGGTTTTGGGGGGGGGGGTTTAGATGCAACTAATACCGGGGTGTGTGGGAATATGGAATACCCACCAGGATAAAAGGTAGGTGCGAGATAAATAAATTGCGGAATTTTAAGATAAATGGTTCAAAATGGGTGAGTTTTACGGCTTTCTGAGGGATATTTTATTAATCCTTACACTAGTCTATAAGTAATATCAATCCAATTAAGTAAAATGGTTTAAACTTAAAAATTTCTCTGAGCTCTGGGGGGTTTATCCTCCAAACCCCCCCTCGCTGCGCCACTGGTCAGTGGCGCAGCGAGGCGAATTTGTTAAATCCATTTAAATGCGCGGAAAGTTACAACACATCCATATGGTGGCCGAACGGAGAAACACTCTATTGTAATATTCGAGAAAAATGGGCTTCGCTCTGTGCTTCTCACCTGACCATGAGCGGTTGACACCTTTTTTTTCTATTTGAGCATTATTTTACCGACAAAGTGCGTCCTCCACGAGCTTCCTGAATTTCCATGGCTTTTAAGTGGACTAAAATGCCTCGGTCGCTAACAAGAGCGCGGACAAGTCATTACGCTCGACTATATCGGAAATGGCTGTCATTATTTCGACATTAAAAAAGACGTGTGCACCGACAATAAAAATTCGATGGCGTGATGACGTATTTTTTAAGGCGTGCGCCAGTGCGGCAGCAAAAAATACATTCGTTTCCTGAATATGACTCTTCCAAGAAACCGTTTGCATTTTTAAAAACTCTGTGAAATTCACAAAGATTAATTTTCATTGTGAAAACTTACGAGGATTTAAAATTAAGTTCCGATGACACTGCGGAAATATTTTTCACTTATTTTTTGTTGGCATCAATTTTTTAGCTACTTTAGAGTAAAATAATCATTCTCATTTCAAAACTGTAGTTAATTTTCTTCCACCGCGCGAAGTTTGAAAAGATGAAATAATTTTATCATCAATTCCTAAGAAACAATTTGGTAGGCTGCTATGAAAAATAGTATCTGGCCTAAGTTTGGCCAGTTCGTATTACTTTACCAGGTGATATTTTATTAATATCACTTTTTCGTCAATAGCAGTGAATTCGAATTTCGAAACGAAAACAAATTTTGAGTTAGGTATATTTTTACATCATTTGTGGTATCATAAAATTTAAAAATCCAAATTGACGTCGAAATGATATCACCTTTATGACAACTTAGGGATGGAGTACGTAAATGTGATAATAGTGATAAAATATTGATATATTTTAGATTTAAAAATGACATGCGATGCCGCTTGGGTCTAACCTATCCGATTGCTAACTTTTCTCAACCCATCCGTGGACACTTTGCCACGGCCTTTCAGTCTTCCTTGGGAGTCCGAAATACCTGTCGACATATTTATGACGCGTGGATGTGATGATGATGCGATATATCTCCGTTGACAAGTTTACGACAGAGGTTAATTCATCTTGGGAGATTCCTTAAGTGGAGAGAAAATCCTTTTAGAATGCACCTACGGCTCTTTCGTAATCAATTCCTCTATCAAATGACAATAAAGCAGCGGAAGCGTAAGGTAAGCACCTATAAATTTAACCAAAAAATGCTTATTTTTGTGTTTCATTGAATTTTTTCTTAATTTATTATAATAAGTCAAAAATTATTAAAATCAGTTTAGCCTCTCTTGATTTATAAATAGTGTAACTAAATTGTTCATTGATAAGTGGGCGGTACGACGTTCGTCGGGTCGGCTATCAATTTAAATGAAAGAGGAATTCATACTTTTCAACATTATACGGTCGGAAGCAAACAGTAATCAACTCAAAGAAAGCATACCCAAACAAACCCATCGCCTGTACCTTACGTATCTTCAAACGTGTAAATGTTTAAAATTTATGTATTATACATAAGCATGAATTACTACGATTCATAAAGTGACATAAATTATGCATCATTAGTTACACTCTCCTCTTCGTTGTCGTCTCTAGATTGCGTATTGAAGTGGATGACAAGGTACTTATCCCATTTTATTGAATGTTATATCTCCAATTTCATGCGTCATAGATCGTAACTTTTCTTTTAAGGCATCTCCGAGATATGGTAATCACTTCCTTTCACGCGAAGAAACGAAAACAAATTTAAGCTGCGCTGGAAACGTAGATGGGCTTGAAATATTCATGGGGTTATAGCTAACACTGACTGTAAGTGGAGGGAAGGGACCGAGGTCCACCCCGGAATGGAGAAAATGAATAATAATTTAACCCAAAATCTAAATTAGTTCTATGAATCATGTCAAAGCCATGGCCGCGGTGTGGTATATACTAGTATTCGTCCGAGAAATATCAAAGAGTTCGTCAACATCGTCGATAATCGATTTGAAAATTCGAATTTGTTGTCTAAATTTTTTAATTCTGTTAATTTACTTGATCAATACAAGACTTTTAAAATGAGACTCAGAATTGTTTTATGCCTCCCTTATTTTCGGAGATATGACGTATAATGCGTAGAAGCTTCCTTTAAATTTACGTTTTTAAAACATTGCAATGTATCGTAAACTTGCATTTATTAAAAAAAAATACTCAATATGGTGTTCTCATTCTGTGGTAAACATCAATTTTTAATCTGATTAAACGATCAAATTGCAGTTATTAAGTGATATCTTTATTTTTGGGGTAGAAACTGCATCAATGTACGTTGGGACATTCCACCTCTCAACAGCCGCACACCATTTCCCCCGAATGTCGCGGATAGTACTCTATTTTTGTATTTGAACTCTATGCAAAATTTCACTTTTGATAAAATTATTTTAAAAATCGAATAGATCAACCCATATTTGGAGATTTCACGATAGCAACGTGCAAATAAACGTGAGTACTGCCGAAATATCAGGATAAATTTTGAGTAATATAGCTTTATATTTATAAATGTGCACCTTATTGTCTTTAGGTTCTTTAGGTTAGGTTAGGTCTTATTGAATTTAGGTTCGCCAATATAGGAAAATATTAGGAGCTATCCCGTTATATCTTCTTAATGGGGTCGAAAATGCATAAATATGTGTCGTAAAACTGGGGAGAACGTATTTCTCTCCAATGGGGCCCCACAACGCTCGCGTCTATCTTGAGGCGGATTCGAAAGGCGCAATAAAAAAGACAGATTTCTTGAACCAAAGTTTTTTTTGCTATTTTCAAATTCTACGTTTTCATTAGTTGCTTTCCTTACAACATACTCAGCGGAAAGAGAGTATATAAAAAAAATTTAAATGAAAGGTGTCAGAAGATAAAAGAATCTGATTCTTTTTTGATAGAACTATTCGAAAAGGTTGTTTAAGAGGTATTCTAGATTTCAGTGCACTTTAAAGGAACAAATACACTAAATAGATAAGGGATCCATAGTACATTATTAAAGCAGTGAAATTCTCACTTTTCATAGTATTTTTTCTGGCGAAATTTCTATTTTCTATAGACTTTTATCTAGTTTTTAAGGGCCAGAATAGCGTCAAAATCTATTTCCGGGCATGTGATTTCCTAAAATTTTCTGGAAGATTAGCCAGAATAAGGAGGGCCCCATCATGAGTTCCAGCCGACGGCCCCCAACCACCCCCAGATCGCCCCTGGTTACACGACACATTGACACTCACTTGCCAACGTCCAAATGCATGGACGCGTGAATGAAAGCCGAAATTTACCATATTACCACCCAAACTGAACGATGCATGAGCAGAAAATAGAACCCGGTCTAATTTGGTTTATGCATTCGTATATGTTCGGCTCGTTTCGGTCCGCCAAAATCGTTTATGCATTCAGACATTGTCTCGTAGTGTTCAGTGCAACGCGTAACCAGTCCTTTAAAACGCATATACAGCCGCGACTGAGTTGCCCGGAGAATCGTTATGGGGTCGCTTTAGGGGACTCGAACAATTTGTTTCCATTCAGGAGTCCCGACCTCGTTGGATGCTTAGATCAAGCACTCTATGAGCTCCACTAACCTCGTGTACAAGTAGAATTTGACGTCTTCCCTTCCATTGATCCGGGGGGGAGTCTCTTCACCGGTCGCCACTAGAGACGGCAATAGTTCTCCCGAGCTGTCTGGGAATAATCTCCATCTACCCTCTTGCTCGCTGCCACCTTCGACAACTGTTTACGCATGAAAAAAGACATAAATTCAGCCATGTATTGCGAGTAAATGTATGCTCGATATTCGGTGACTAATATCGTAGAGTAATAATCTAGTATAGTTTATGATATTAGTATTTACTTCATTTTATATTTGCATATAATATTCTATGCTAATATTTACCTGAATGGTGCTACCGAAACCATTATTTATCACGCGAAGCGTGAGGAATTTTTTTCGCCAATCTGTTCTCGAATATAAAATATATCTACCATGTAAAAACTGATAAGAAGAGAGCTCAGATAAGTGAGACTTGTTAAATACACCTTAAATGACATTTAAATGATTTTTTTAATATTACAAACGCGGCTTCTTTTTGTTCCATATTTGTATGGTAAATTTTATTACAAGGGGTAGTAAATCTTTCTGTTGTGACGTCGATGATGCTAAACACTTCCCAATCGTTTATTGATTTCAAGTCGTACCAAGGAATCCAATAAAAAAACAGCCTTCCCACACAGTATTCAACACTGAGCAAACAAACAAAAATTAATCATAAGAGAAATTCCTGCGTAAGAGAAATTCCTGCGTATATGCATTTAAACATTAAAATTTTAAGTAAATACCTTATAATTCAATAAATACATCAACATAAATAATAATCGCTAAACGTTAAACTGACCTCGTCGTGTTCATTGCTAGACAGTGCACGGATGTGGACGAAAAAGAGCCTCTCTCATTATATTGAATGGCTACTGATTACGCATGACAAAAAGGCATTAGCTTAGACATGCATCGTCAGGCAATGCATGTTCCAGTTTCGGTTATTATTACTCATATGAATAGATGGCGTTACCACATCCATGGTTTTAAAAATATGAATAGATAAAGAGCAGATAAAGTAGAATCAATTCGGATAAAGTCGTTTTTACATCTCGTCTCTCTAATCTACCTATCTATTTTGATGGCCTGGAGAACAAGTTATAAAATAGTGAGAACTTATCTGATTCACCAATTTTACTTCGTATCGACTTTATTTCTAAGCAAATATTAACTTGACTATGGCATTGATTCTTTGATATTTGGCAAACGAATTAAATTCGACGCAATTAATTCGTAGCCAATAAAAATTTTTACCCAATTTTGGTGGCAAAATATTGAGCAAAAAAGATTTTTATTAAGAGTCTTTAAACTGTTAATTTTGTACACGTTATCTTTCTCGCGATCAGATCAATGTGAAATACTTAATTCCGTAAGGTTCAACACATTCTTGGCGAAAACTATGCATAAACTTCTCTCGGGATCGTGACCGGGTAAGGAAATTAAAGACAAGTCGACGTTTCGGGCCGCGGCTTATCGTCCTGAAAGGCCTGGTTACACTTTACATTAACACGCACGGGTTAATGTCGAAATGTATGAACGCGAGAATAAACGCCTAAATGCACCGTGTAACCACCCAACTTGTGCGAATGCATGCACAGAAAATAGAACCTTTTCTAATTTGGTTCATTCATTCGCACAGGCTCCGTTCCGGCCCACCAAAATCATTCACGCAAACGTACATTAACTTGTACGTGTTGATGTACCGTGTAAACAGGCCTTAAGACTTAGGAACGGACAACGAGTGGCCTAAAAAGTCGGCATCCTTTTATTCCTTACTCGTTAGTGGGCACGAGAGAAGTTCATAAAAATCCTAAATTCCTTCAAAATCGTCTACATTGCCCACTTAATATTTCCCAACAGCACTCCGTTGTTAAGTTATAGCATTAAATATGAAAAATCCAAGAGTAATTACGTGAGAAAAAGGAGTTGAGGAGAATTTATTACATCTCACATATCCCTAATGCACATCCAGCACCTCTAAATCAAACGGGGCAGGCAGTGTCGTAGCCAGGAATTTCGCTCGAGGGGGGGGATCCAAAACCAAGGGGGAAAATTTTTGAAAAACAGGATACTAAGTAATGGGTTTTAAACTAATTTTAACACTTTACATAATAGAAAAAACCTCATTTGTTAAAGAAATATTTAGTAAATTAATAATTTTTCAATAATTTATTTTCTTTTATGAAGGAAAATAACTGTATTTTTATATTTCGGGGGGAGAGGTCCGGGCCCCCCGGATCCTCCTCCTGGCTACGCCAATGGGGGCGGGACGTTTAGATTGGGTGATCTTACCGGTCAATCCTTGAGCCGCCGCTATGCTGACCAGCATAAACGCCAGGATAAGAGGGGTCCTCATTCTGTGACTATGGTTGGGCGGAGGAGCAGGCGATTTCGTAAAACCTAGTAGAAATGAAACCGGGTTAGGTGCTAAGTCGACCAACCTTCTCGTCCAACGAGTCCGAGATGACTTTTTTGCTCTCGTGGAGATAAAAACGGCCTTATCTGAGGAGATGAGACGGCTACAATCTGTTCATTGTGATGGACGGCGCGCCTATTTAGTAAGAAGCAACTCCCTCTGATTGTCCTTGGCTACTAGCTCCGGCTCTCGGAATGTGTTTCCCTAGACATATGGATCTCCGCATTGGTTTGAATTGGTATTAAGAGAGCTCGTAATTTCTGCCCGGTAAACAAAAACCGAGACCAACATTGAAACTCCAACTGCCGCATCATTATTAGAGAAATTAGACCGGCCTCTGTGGCGGCGGGGTAACGTTCTCGCCTGCCAAACAAGAGGTCGCGGGTTCGAGTCCCGCCTGGGTAGGTTTCCCCTGTCCAGGGCATGGTCGTTTGTGTACGTTTACTTGTTACATTTGTTGAACACCCCGGTGTAAAATGGCCAATAAGAGCTGTATCCGGTGGTTTAAGAATAAAATAAAAAATAAAATAAAATGGATTACTAAAACATTTTTTTAGTCTCGCTATTTTTCGAGGTTTAAATTAAATTAAAATGAAATTTTAAATCGAAATAAACAGTATGGAAACAATTCCTACAGTTTTAGTTTCCCAATTCCAGACCCATCCGATTCAGAAAGTAATCTCTGAACTTGTCTTTTAAATCTCGGTGGATCACGGCGTCATTAGGAGTGAAGACAGAGTTGATAATCAAACTTAGAAATCAATTGAGCGGTATTATTGGTGGAGCCGCTTGTTTACCTGTTGTTAGTTTCGATTGGGAATTTAATTTACAATGACTACAGCACTGATGAAGAAGAAGCGATATCAGGACGTATAATATCAATTTATAAGTTATTCACAATCTTCTTAAAGCATCTGGGAATACGTACGAGCATATAACTATGAAGCAATCAATCAGATACTGCATATAGCTCCTAGCCGCAGAGTACTATCTCAGAAAACCATTCCATTCAGGACTATTTTGAATTCCTAATCCATAAAATCGTGTGTATAAAACCTGAACCATCGATTCGTACCTAAAATTTCGTCCATAATATCGTACGTCAGAATACCAGTCCACAAAGCCGCACTCGGCAATTTAAATTCAATTTTCATTTTTTGAATTCCATTCTTATTGTTTTTTATGCTATAAATATTTTATTTAAAAACAATTTCCGTGTTTTATCTCAATATTTTAACAGTTCACTGAAGATAAAATTCGCAAATGATTTCATGGACGAAATTTCGGATACGATTATATGTGGCTAAAATTTTACACATACGATTTTCTGGACAAGAATTTCAAGATAAGCCTGACTGGAATGAGTTTTTGACATATTAGTTTTCCGGCTAGGAGAGGTCGATATCGAGGATAAGGAGAGCATCCATTTATTACGTGAGGCGTTTTGGGAGGGGGTCAAGCCGAATCTCACCTAATCTCACGCGGGGAAAAGGGGAGGTCCTAGCAAGTATCACGTAATTTTTATTCCGAAAGAACAGATTAAAATTACGATATTAGTAATCTTAAATATTATTCCATGGGCGTACCCAGCGGGGGGCAAGAAGGGGCAGGTTCCCTCCCCTCTAGAATCAAAAGTAAATTTAGTTCCAAACGAAATTTTTGAACAAATTTTCTTTCAATCTAAGATAAGTGTTATTAGTACAAAACATAATAAAAATCAAAATATTTTTTCCGAACAAATAATGTTAAAAACTAATAAAGCTCTCTTATAATTTTATTGAAATTTTGGTTTTATTACCTTTTTTTCTGTCACAACTTGAACGACCCCGGCTCGCCCCCCTCTATCTTTGATCCTGGGCACGCCCTTGTACTAGTTCTCTCTCATCTTAAATAAAAATAAATAAGCTATCCAAATCCAACACAATAAAGCATATATTAACGTATTTACACTGAAAATACGCGTTTTGATTTATCTCACGTGAGATTAGAGGGAGGGGGTCGAGCCATATCTCACGATAACTCACCGAGGGGAAGGGGGGTCGATAAACCGCCAAAATCACCTCGCGTAATTAATGAGGCCCCCTAATCTGTAAGAGAGCGGTACTCGGACGTTAACAGCATCTGAGAAGTCAAGAGTGGAAGCATTCAAAATGTGGTACTTCCGAGGAATGAGGAAGATAAAGTCCGTCGACTGAGTACGTAATAGGGAGTGCCAAGAAGAATGGGAGAAATAAATATTCTAATAATCCTAGAAAGAAGACGAATGAAGTTCCACATCATTATAGGAAAAGAAAGAAGCCGGCAACGTCATAAAACACTGGCCTGACAGCCTGATGAAGACTATCGTCGATGGACAGTTGGGCGGGAAGATGAGAAACGGACGCCCCCGAATGAGTTACATCTGACAAGTTATTTATTTTGCTAAAGAGACGACATAAGTCTCTATGAAAAGGCTAGCACACAAGAGAGCGGATTGGGGAGCTGCGTCAAACTAATCTTACAATATTTGACTTATGAAAATGAAGTCATGCATTTGCTAATGTTTTCGATTTTCAATAATTATATTTGAAGTTTAGGATTTTCAACTTTGATTCAACAACTCAATTTCAATTTTAGTCATATAAACGGCTATTGCTGAAGAGGTGACGAATTAAAAACATTCCGTGTTCCAGAACGCAAAAAATGTTAGTAACGATTAAAATTGTGCATAACCTTGGTATTTTATTTTAATTGGTTATTTTTGGATGCGAAAAATAACAATGTAATAATTAAAATTTGAAGCCACTGTCAATACAACTATAAAATAACTTCAACTGCGCTTTACTCGGTCACTTTTATAATGTTAACCTTGTAAAAAAAACTAAGTGCATGGCCTGTGATATTTTTATTACCATTACTTTTGATCCGTTGGGTCCAATCGTGGTCTTGGTTTTAAAATAAGAATTTCTATACAATCACATGCTTTAGACTAAAATTATTTCTCAGCAGACGCACTTTAAATTCAAATACTTCATCAAATTATTCGTAAGGTTATACCTTATAAGTTATAGTGAGCAACTTACTGTTTCAAATGCGTGTCAAACCAATAAATTATCAATCAGTTAAAGGTATTCTTAGAATAATGACTTACTTTTAAATTATCACAAATTCAAGCCCCTAAATATAATAGGTATCATAACAAAATTTAATAAATCCAGTTCACGTGTGCATCAGGAATGGTCTTCTATAGCTAAAATCGAAATTTAGGATACGGAGAAGCTGAAAAAACTCGGTGGAATGGCTATTTAACATGGTGTAGAAATTAGGCAAGGAAGCATAATGAAGGGGAAAGAAGGACCAAGTCCCCCGAGGAAGACCAAGGGATATATCTATCTCGTTATTAGTGGAAAGGAGACTAAATTATTAATAATAGACTATAGCGGATTAAGAAGGACATGAGGAACCTCGAGAAAATAAAATATGCCATGGGCTTGGAAGGAATTTAAAGTACAGCAAGACTTGTATTGCATTACCATGATTGAATCTATCGTTTTCTTGGTTTTGGTAGTTCTCTGTACAGAATCAGTAACTTAACCTTGACGTAAGTACGAGTCCTTTATTATATCTATAATAAATTTTTCATGCTTTCCGACTCTTATTGACCAAAATTTGTTACATTCAAACGACTTCTATGTAATACGGCACCGTAAACAAGAAATAAATTGTGAAATCAATATTCTTGGACCAAAAAAATTAATAATAATGTAAGCATAATATTTGAGCTTTTAAGTACAAACAAAAATTTACGAAAAAAAAGTGGTTCATTGGAATAGCCCTTTCCTATGCATAGTTATTCTAAAGTCGCCTCGGGAACTATTGGCGCCGTCGTAATCGAACTTTACGACACGATTTTCAGCAAGGAAAGCCCAATCTTTCCGTAAGGATGATCGTTGTAGCAACGCATCTACTGTTTATATAAGGTTATTACATCAAACAATTGAATTTTCAAGCTTTTTTTTAAATCTCCAGTACTTGATTCATTTTTTTTAATAAGTTGCGTAATATCAACCAATTGAAATTTCGGCTCCCAGTTAACATTCATCTTTAATAGCGAGGCTAATGGAAAGAAAGTGCGAACAGGTATGGACGAGGAAGTCCTAAAATCCAGGTAGCATGACCCTAACAGAAAATTATCGCGTGAGATCACCTTTTTTATTCAATTAGTAAATATTGATAACAAGGAATAATTTACTGGTTATCGCCAATCAGTTTATGGCGAAATCAATTAATTAGGGTCTCATCTGTGAGGGAAATGACACGACTCAACTCAAAGGCTGAGCAAACCGTGCTCATTCCGAGCTAGTTATTCCTGAGCGGGCGTTTGGGGGTAATTGCATGGCGAATTGGTGCTAACCACCTGCACTCACCGAGAACACAGAGGTATTTAAGCCTGAGCACTCAAAAGGATGTGTATTTTACCAGCGGGATAAAAAGAGCGGCTTTAAGGCCACCGGCCTTTGTGTGCTATCGTCGCTTGCCCGTGATTCCGCTTGGAACCTGAAGGACACGCGGCGTTTCATCACAGCCAACGCTGCGGGCGAGGATGCGACGAGAGGACCACGAGACTCAGTGCTTGGGCCCAACGGACACGGCTAATATCCTCCACTCAAAGGTATGTACCTCTGTGATTCAGTCAATTGAAATACGTACATGTGCAATGACAGTGATGCTTTCTCTCGCGCTTGCGATGTGGTACAGCCGGTGTGCAGCTATTTAAACATTGCATGCAACTCTTGGAGGATATTGTGGATATCAATTTCAATCATCGCTATAGTAACGGTAATCAACAGTTAGGGATAAGTGCCGCCACCCATAATGACGTCAAACTCGGAAATCAAGATTTGGAAAATTTCTTTAAAAATCGTCCGTGTCGATGTTTTAAGTAGTTTACTGGATGTTTTAATCTCTTCGAAGTATTTTTTTTTAATTAGGGACGTACTAAGTGCATCGAGTGATGAATAGTACATTTGAAATACAAAAGAGTTTTTAATATGGTGCAAATATACCCCTATGAAAAAATTGAATAAACCTGTTTCAAATTTTTATACAATCTTATACATTGCCATGGCAATTGTATAAATTGTATAAAAATTTTTATTAAAATGTATACAATTGCCATGGCAATGTATAAGATTGTATAAAATTTTGAAACAGGTTTATACAATTTTTTCATAGGGGTAGCTGGCGCATTCTGCTTTGATCGCACGAATAGTGTATTCTCGTTGTAGCACTGCGAGAAGGTGGTCTTTCGAGCTGATGGAAATATATTGAAAATGTTTTACGGCGAAGAATAAGATTTTCCCCCATGAGTTTGCAGGGATTTTTACTTGGTATCTTCCTACTTCGTAAAACCGCGGCGTGTTTAGAAAAGAAAATTCGTGTTGCACGTTCCTTTCTTTGACGTTATCGCAGCATTGACCATGATTTCAAGACATGAAGGCCACTCTCAAGGTTGTAAATATAATTTCGATGTTTTGAATGCCTACCCGATGCCGAGTGCCTATCCTCTCAGAACTCGTTATCATCTAACTGGTAACCCAAGATACATTTGCATAAAAGATAATCCAGCTTCAAAATATATCCTAACATCCCCTAGAAGTGGGAAGTTTTATTTAGTGCTGTTTGTTCCGAGTATTTTTCCGTCGTCAAAATATGTTTTACCCAACCCATTTAGAAAAAAAATATTAGTACTTCACTTTGGAGAGGAAAAAGTAAAATATTTAAATTGTGCGCTCGCAGTTTGTAAAAGAAATAATCTTATTTCCTTTCATTTTTCTTCTGACTCTAACGGCTTATTTTAAGTATCAAAATTAAAACATTTAAAATTATAAAATCATTATATAGGTATTTTAAAATAGCATAAAAATTAAAGCTGCATGATTGCAAATGTAAAAATTGGTTATCATGATTGATTTATATGGGCAACGTAGGAGAGGTATTATTTAACGTTGTGACGTTAATTTATAAATATTCCATGTAAAACAGTGGGGCTTCTTGAAATTACACTTGTCACATTACTGCTGAAATCATTTTCCCCGTAAAACGGTTATATATATAAATTGACGTATTTCGACCCAATATATGAGTTTCGGCTCGGACATCGAACCAGCCTATGAAAACTAGCCGACCTTAATTAACGGTTTTTTTGCCGACGATTAAGTAACAGGCTCATCGACTCGCCTAAATGGGTCCTCAAAGTAGGAAAATTCTTCGCTCCCTTAGGAATCCCCTTACTTCTGCTAACTGTGAATTAAAAATTCATGGTAGTTATTTTTAGTATATATATGATATAATGAATATAAGAAATAATCTGCTGAACTTTATAGAAAAATATTAGTTAAAAAAGCTATTTATTAACGAATCTTAAGATTTTCATGGGGGCTTCCACGGAGATTTTGAATGTAGGTAGTGATTCTTCCGGGCTTACTTCCGCGTTTATCCATTTTTCTGGACAGTATTTCATATCTTAGGATACTGGAATTCCTAATAATGCACAAACTGTAAGTAAATGAATGCCCATTAAGTGTTATAAAAATTACTATTACATTTAGACAATGTCGTTAGAGAGTCTGATATTCCTCTAAATGAGGTACTTCTGCGGTTTTCAGCATTTGCCGTTTTAATCTTATTTTTTTGCCCGGGAACGAATCTGTCAGTGTGGTACCGTGGTCGTGGTTGCTGACAAAAGACCATCTCATTGCGCTCATTTCTGTGTGCGCGAAGAGCAAGTAAACATCCCCAGGCCAACAAAATTTAGGATTAGAAAATGTTCAATATTTGTGAAGATTTTAACGGTGTTTGCTACATTCTTGCGAAAAAGATTGAAAGAATTATACTATTTATTGCGGAAATTGATGCCTGATCCTTGAAATTATTTATATTATTTTTAGTAAATGACGGTTCCTGGATTACAGTTTGCAATCAGTCTTAGGTTTGATCATGTTACGTGAAGTTTTAACTGCCATGTAGAGAAGTATAACAAATTGGAATATATGCAGCCTAATCCTCGTATTCACACCACTTCCTATTGATTTATGTAAGGCATGCAGCTTATGAATGCTATGGTTACTTGTAGATGAAGCATTTGAATTTAATACTTGCCGCGCAGTGTCGGTTGTGGGTTTTGTATATTACTCGTTGAATGTGTATATTTTTAAATATGAGCACATTAACTGCTGTCCTCACAGAAAGTGACAGAATTGTGACCGTGTTATTTCAGGCTCCGTGATGGATTTTATATCACCGACTTCTGCAGAAAGTCCAAGTTCGGATGAAGGCCTACTTTCTACGACTGTAAACCCCGTTATTCTCGATGACTTGGCGCTGAGATTCGGCTGGGGCGACTACCTCGTCTTTAGCTTAATGCTTCTACTGTCCGCCTTAATTGGCGTATATTATGGATTCTTTGTGGAAAAATCTTCTGCATCTGATTCTAGCAATGACGGTGCCATCAGAACTTCAGTGACCCTGGATAGTATGTCTGGAGGAATTGGATTCACGCCTTTTCCAGTAGCTATGTCCCTAGTGGCTAGGTAATAATGCGCTTATAATTTTTTATTACCTTCTCATCCTCATTTTGATTTTATGCACTCCCTTTCCACAGTTTTTTTTATTCGTTTATGATTTATTTTCTTCGTCATATTCATAATTTTTGTGAAGCAATATGTTTAAGTTGCGTGATACAATCAATCTTTCCTGCTGAGGTGAAAATGACTGTTTATCTCTAATCCAAGAAATAAAAATGAGTGTAGCAAAAGCAAACAAAAGACTAGAGCATAGAAAGAGTGAGGAGTAGGGCTTACTCAATGTTTCCTTCATGTTGTAGCCCACTGGTCTGCCAATTATCTACATACCCTAATGCTACATATCTTAATGGCTCTGAAAGCTCTGTTGTTAAAGCACTAGATATAGCTGATAAGAGCAAAATATACAAAATTATGACATGTTCATAGTTAGAGAAGGTGCACACTGTTTTGACGGTGAAAATTTTTGCAAGGCCAGTTTTAACAAAGCAATTAGGAATGAAGTGCAAAAGCAAAGTGCAACTTGTTGGTCTAATAGTTCTGCTTTTACTGCCAGAAAAAAACACCCATTATTATGGTGCATTGGACACTGCCTGTGACTTCACTCTGACCAATCAAAAATTGCTCGAGGTATCTGGTCTTGGTTGTTATGGTCTATACTTGGCCAAAAAAGAGTATTATTCTCTGGAATACCTGATCCTGCAGTATTGGAGGAATTGTTCTGCAAGTTTCTCTAAATTATAATTGAGCTTAAGGCAACCAAGTACGTCCACTGGGTTGCAGATGGTGCACTGAATTGTTGAGGCCTTAACCTTGCTTAATTCCATGGAAAAATAGCAAACTTTGCTGATGGTGGGTTAACTTCTAGATATAGAGGTTAGCTGCAAGATAAGCGAGTTCATCCGTCTAATAAGCAGTCTTGGGCAAAAAGTAATTGCGTTCAGAGGGAGTATTTGCCTATCCTTGGTTAAGGTAGGCCATTTAAATGTATCAAAATCTATGAAGATGCTGTGACTTGGCGACTGGAGGCCACCAACAATTTTGCCTTTCATCACTTGGGGGAGAGGGCAGCAGTTCCTCTTCACATATGTGAAGGTGGAGATCATCTCAATCGGTAGTAATGCAATGTGGCAAAGGGAAACCACCACATTATTATTCCAAGGAGGTGTAACTACTCCACTCATTTATATATCTTGACATGATGGAATTCTCTTGAGTAAATATTCCAGAGGTAAACTGGTCCCTCATTATAATCTCCAGGGGGGTACTATTTTAGAGGAAACATTGGTCCAATGTGTTGGAATGTTGAGGATAGGAACATGGAATGTTTTCGAAAGTTAATTCATTCTGTTAAACTGGAAAAACAGTTTTCAACTACAAAACAGGATTACAGCTGGGGAGAAATCAAGGGTCTGGACTTTCAAAATGTTTTACTACAGAAGAATGATGAGGATGAAATGGATCGACCAAGTAATGGGGAAGTCCTCAAGAGTCATGCTGGCCTGATGAAGACAATCATCATGGGACAAGTAGATGGAAAGAATGGAAAAAGAATACCTTGATTAAAATTTATGGAACAGGTAAAGAATGAGGTAAATGTGGAAAGGTTAGCTGACAGGAGAATTGATCTGTATCAAACCAGTCTTAGGATTGTTAAGCAGTGTTGATGATCAGTGGCGTAGCCAGAAATTTCATTGGGGGGGGAGGGGGGGTCCAAAACCTAGGGGAAAAATTTTTGGAAAATAGGGTACTAAGTAATGGGTTTTAAACTAATTTTAACACATTTCATAATTGGAAAAACTTCATTTGTTAAAGAACTATTTTGTAAATTCATGATTTTTCAATATTTTGTTTTCTTTTATGAAAGAAAATAATTTTGTTTTTATATTTTGGGGGAGTCGGGACCCTCTCCCTGGCTACGTCACCATTGATGATGGCACCAAATTCAATGTTATTTATGAACCAAGAGTGCCAATTCCTTACTTGAATCCTATAATACCAATTTTCATTTTTTCATATCACAGAGGATTGTTTTCATTTTATTGACTTCTCGAAACCTATAGCTAAATTCCTTTGTTGGACTATATCCAGCAACTAGAAAAGAGAACTGAAATTTCCTGTGAAGATGACCCTAATAATGAGGTTATTTATTGTTATTTTCATGTTTTCTCAATGTTTGAAGGAAAAAAGTTAAGCTTTATTTTATCATTATATTTCTTTTTTTGTAACTCAGCAGCTGATATTTTCTTGCATCTGGACAACTATGGTGTAGCTTGATACTGGGCCTTCTTACTTATAAGTGCTGTATCATGCTACTTCAAGGTTATGAGATCACTGTTAACTATCACGTGCTCAATACCCACAAAAAAAACTATTTTTAATGCCTGAATATTGAATGCCCTTTCTATTTGTCAATAACTGCATTTTAGGACTGTTCTTTTTAATGAATAGGATCAACATAATATGAAGAGTCTGCTTTGCTGCTAATCATTTTAGTATTCACCAGTTATATTTCAGGTGTGACAATGGTTGGCACCCCATCAGAGGTTTACTTCCATGGCTTGCAGTACTGGCTCATTTTTATTGGAATTCTATTTATGGCTGTTACTCTGTCCTATGTTTACCTGCCTGTTTTCATGAATCTTCACATCTCATCATCCTATGAGGTGCGTTGTATGCAGCTCCTTATTGTTACATAATAATGGCCATTATTCTCAATGTTATGTCTGGGTTGGAATAACACAATATGTGTCTGATACCACAGGATTTATTATCTACATCGCAATACATAAGAAATAACAGTCATGAGCATGGGCTGCATCCTGCTAGCCCGGAAGTTCGTTAAAAACTGTCCTGAAATGCCCCTTACTCCAGCCGGACATGCACACAAATGAACATCAAAAAAACATCCCACGAAGCGTACATGATACCAAAGAGACCAATAAAGCCCAAAATCTGACTCCTTGAGCTTCACTTTTTCTTGGCATCATTTGGAAACTTGATTTTTCAATAATTTGGTTGTGGAAGAAGGTAGGCCTATGAAGAACTTGTCGTTAGGGGTAAGAAGAGGTTTGGAGGAAAAAGTTTAAAATTAACAGATTTTTATTCCCTGTGAATGTTTTCATGGTCACAGTACGTAGCCATTACATGTACATAATCATAAACAAAATGTTACAGTCTTTTAGTCTTGATGAAATTCTTCTTTTAAATATGTGAATGATGACTTTTGTGCATAGCTTTAAAATTCACTGTGTACTTTTTTTTAACTTTTGATTTTGAAGAATGGATTTTTGAATTCAATAACAGACATACTCCAGAGTTATTGTCATCAGAAAGACACATTTACACAGCCATTTTTGCCAGGAAGTTCAGGTTTTATGACATTTATATACCATATTTACACAAATCTAAGAAGAATATGATTCTTAGACAATCTACCTCTTTTTGGAGCTCCAATAGGGAGAACTGTTCTCTAAAGAAAATAACAATCGCATGCCTCTGAAAACGGTCCCCTCTGCTTTGCCCAATGTCTCCAAAAGATAGAGGATTGGGTGGCCTATGAGATGGTTTCCTGTAATGACTAAGTATTAAATGAGGCAATACCTATATGGGAGCACAAGTACTTGATTTACTGTGTACTTTGGCAATGTTAACATCAATTTATTTTATTGTTCAGGTTGCTTTTTATAAATAATGTATATCCCTAGTTTTTTCATATTTCCTAGCATGTAGCACTGAGACAGACAAAATTATAAGTTTAAGAAACTATAGCCTTTGGTTTCCTTTCCTATTAGTCTGAATCTTAAGGTGATGTTTTTCCGAAGCAAAATTATTTCTGAGAGGAAAAGGCTCAAATGTCAGGCTGAGCTGGGATCGCTTAGTGGACCAGCTGCTGTTTAATTTCTTGTGGGATTTATTTCTTAGCCCTTTCCTGCCGGTGCCTACGATAGGAAAAGGTTTTCCATGCTAAGAGTAGTGTAGTAATATTTTAAACCTCTCTGTACGGAGCTCTTTTTTGGTGAGGAGTTACCCTGGTATTTTCATCCTTCTGATTTGAGACCCAACTCAATGGGGCGCCCATCCCTTACCCCAGCCACTGCACTAGACCCTCTAGCCCTATCTTAGCACGAGTCCACGGTCATCTTATTGCACCACTAGTGTTTTTTTTCAACCAAAGGTTGCATTTCATTTTCAATAATTTACGCTTCTAAAAGTACTAACACAGGCAGGCCCGTCGCTAGCTGATCTGGCGCTCGGGGCAAACTGGGATCGTGCCTCTCCCCCCCATAACATTGATATACCTGCAATCGGGAGATTTGAAAATTAATTGAAAACTTTTTTCATAATTAAGATATTTTATTGATTATGAAAGTAAAACGTACAAGGATATTTAAAAATGTCGGTAAAAAACTTGCCGACCGCGTAAGTCACGAGCCGATGTTATGTGTGTCTGCGTTTTGCGACGTGAAGGAGCCTCGGAGCTCTTTCATTGTGTTGAAGAGAGCTGAGAGCGCCACACAGCGGATGATGTTGTTAGTCAACATTTAAAAAAATTTTTAGTCCGCGAACACGGTGCGCCCCCAACTTGCTGCGCCCAAGGCAAAATGCCCTGGTTGCCCCGCCCTCGCGACGGGCGTGAACACAGGGTTCCCACTCAACCGTGAAAACCTTAAAACCGTGAATATGCCGTGAATTTCGTCTACCGTGAAAAAACTTGGAAATAGCCGTGAATTTTGTCAATGAACCTTAAAAATGCCTCAAATTTGATTGTAGAACTACGTCTGATAGATCGAAAGAAAAATTGATGTTTCGATCATGATTCAAGGCCGAGTCAAGTGCGGACACTGTCCACGTATTTATTTGCACTCATAGTTTTGAAGCGCCGTAATTCCTCTGTGTGCCATGACGATACGTTGACCTTAAGCCTGTAATTGGAAGACTGGTAACCAAAGTGTTCATTAACCCTGGTGAAAAATCAGACACCTCTTCACTCCCCTACCTCCCTGCTCCCTCCATTTTCCCACTCACAACCTAAAGCCGGCCCTGAATTTTGCCAACGATAGGTGACGTCATTAGAGGTAACACTTTCAGTGCTGTGTTTGCATTCACGGCGTCTCGTTTTTTTTTTTTTTTTTTTATTTTTTTTTTTTTTTTTTTTTTTTTTTAACTTTCAGTTAACATGTGGCCTGTGATTGTTACGTGATCAATATTTATATCGAAAATGGCTTTTCAACAGGCCGTGAATCTGACGACATTTAAACCGTGAAAACCTGGAAAAAACCGTGAATTTTATAATTTAGTTAAGAGTGGGAACCCTGTAACATCTTTTTAAGCATTGTGGAATTTTAAATGGATTTCTAGCATTAATAAAAACTAAGTTGGTGAATAAAAGATGCTAAGACTGTAAGTCCAGAAGTCCGTTATTTTTAACACTAAAATTTCATTTAAACTTGTTTATGCACAGAGTAAAACAAAGAATTCATTTCATAGTACAAAAAAATTGTTGTATGCAACAAAATATATCATTGTAAAACCATTGACAATATAACAACTTCATAACGGATTCCTGTGGAGAGGATGATCGTAAATGAGTGGGAGGGTCAGGCTTAATTACCAAGGAGTGACCCTAAGGTCTCACTACCCAGGGTCTCAGGCCAGGCCTGAATGCATTCGACAATTGCTACCTCAGCAGCCACTTCCCTTCCCTTGTACTGGTTACAGCTGATGTCTGGTCGTTAGCGTTGAAAAATCCATTACAGCTATACCCAACGTTAGCTCTTCTGCATATTAAAATGCCCGTCAGCTCCACTTGTCATTCGCCACAAAAGGGTTAAAACAGTTCAGAGAACAGTGTCTTGCATTTCAATTGCCATCATCTTTTTGGGACATTTTGTCATTTTATTCCGGGGCAAAAAAAAAATCTTCAACCTGCTTTTCTATGTAACATATTGACAGCAATGGTGTGTTAGTACTTAATTTATCCTGTGACGCTGTCAGTGTATTTTTTATCAGTTGTGTATTATTGCTTCATTGCATATAGAAATTGCATCCAAGTGCATCTAGAAGAATTTTATTCTATTTTAAAGTTCTGAGATCATAATGACCACTTCGGTCATGATTCATGCCTAAACAATTGTTCCTTATCACCCAAGATGTTAGAAATCCACTGAGAATTGGTCGCTCTATGGCCAGCATACTTTAAAGTATGCTGGCCATAGAATTCTTTCTTGGCTTGACACTATGCCGGTGTGACAGTGAATGTGCTTTACTTTATTATTTTTCTAACATATGAACTACAAAGTCGTGCTCAAATTTGAGCACGACTTTGTAGTTCTTATGTTAAGAAATAATTCAACTTATTAAATAAATTTTATACATTGTACTGAACTAAAATTTGAGCTGCAGGAGCAATGTAATGGTTGAATTGAGCGCATTTTGTAATATTATGTTTAAGAGTGCACTTTGTCCCCTGTCCTGTGAAAAATCCAACGATATATGGGGTGGGTAGTGAACTCGTCCTTGGACAAGTTTCACGACTAATATTTCCCAAAATAAGAATGAAACTGCCGTAGTAATTTTCCACTCTAATTTATTTGCTCAACTAGTTTCAATGTGTACACATCATTTTCAAGAGCCAGTAAATCCTCATTATTAAGAGATGACGTGCTAATGTTGAAACTGGTTGAGTTAATAAATAAGTGTGGAAAATTACTACGGTTGCTTCTTTCTTGTTACTATGAATTTTCACAAAGTAAACTCGTTGGCAATCGACCTTATTCGTAGCGCTGGTTTGGCAAAGAAGACGAGATCATTTCATGAGGATTTCCAAATATTTTGAAGGCTCCTATGCACGGTGAATGATCATGCTAATGAAATCATTCACCGTACATAACGGAAAACTTTGCGAATGAATCATCCTGAGCATGTTCATTCAATGAAAATTAGAATGTGTTCTATTTTGCTCACATGACTGTGTGAATGATGTCATGATAATTCAGCATGATCATTCACCGTGTACAGAGGCCTTAAGGAACAGTTAATTCTGTGAACAACTCAGGCAGTCCTTAGACTGGTCCTGTGACCAAGTCCAGTGACAGTGTGAATTCACTTTAAGTGAGAACTTTGGGTACTAAAGAAGAGTAGAAGTGTAAACTACCACACTCTTTAATACTCAAGAGGTATTTACGGGAGTGAGAGTCACTTAAAAGTTGAGTTGAAAACCATGAGAATAATAATTCAAAATTATTCAAATCTTATGCTCATTTTTTCCTTTTTTTGCTCTGGTTTGGTGCTTATTTCTTCATATAAGCTCTGCCATTAACCATAGGACCTTTAGTCTCATTCTAAGTGTACCTATGGTAATTAGGTATTGCTATAATTTGTTAATAGGCTTTGGGTCTTTTTATATAGCCAGTGCGTGAACTAAAGTCTCAAGTTTTTTACATTTCAGTACCTGGAACTGCGTTTCAACCGACATGTGAGAGCAGCTGCATGCGGTTTGTTCGTTTTGGATGAGGTTAGTGTCTTCCTGTATCTTTCATACGCTCTTAGTCCTCAGATGAAAAAATTTTGCATTCCACATCCTTCCCAATTGATTTCCTTAGATTGCTCTCCGATTGCCTGCCAATGGTGCAAGAAGAAGCTATTGGAAAGCATTCGGAAAACAAATTCATGCTGTCCATTTGCTTACCAAACATTTTCGGAATTGACATTAATTCCGGATTTTGTAAAAGAAGTAGAAGTGAGAGAAGTCTCAGTAATTTATGTTCAGAGCATAGGCAGATTTAGGGGGGTATGCCCCCATATGCTTAACAAATGGATAAGATTTTTAATACGGTCCCACTATCATTACTGTCATTTTTTTGGTTTACAGAGTATGAAGATGAATACATTTTGTACAAATTGTGCAAAAAATCCGCAGAGAAAAAATCATTCGCCTTGACCGCGATTTTTCGCACAAATTGTGCATTGTGGGAGACTCCCGTAAAAGTAATCACCATCTCGCTAGTCTCGCTATACTCAGCAGATATTGCGTACAGTAATTGTTGTATGCTGTTATAAATCCCAAATATGAGAAGACCGCTTGCCTTTCAGACCCAAAAAAAATCCTGAGATGGTAATCAAGGGTCTTCAACCCATGGCCCCCGAGCCACAGGCCCGTGGAGGTTAAAGAAAACATGTATTGTATACAACTACAAAAATGAAATCAATATCTACACACTTGTCAAAAATTAACAGTCTCAAGAATCGCGTTGATTGATTGAACTTTTAAGCCATAAATATATTATTGCAGTTTGAATTTTTTAAAATTTTATTGGTGTAGTGGTAAAGTGACATGGAGCATTGTGGTCTTCCAGACAACGTGAAATCGATTTTTGGCCCTTGCATTGAAAAAGGTGGAAGACCCCTGTCCTAAATCAAGATCTTAATCCTCTGACTCCTGCCATCCGAAGCCCTTCTCCACCATTTTTTTTTCTTATCTTATTCCTTGTACTCCAGTGCACCACCTCATTTCTCACCCAGTTCATCCAATTGATCTTCAGCTCAGCCAGCTAGTCATCATGCTACTTATAAATAAAAAAGTTTTGAACGTAGGTTTTCGCAGCTAGAGGCATCGTTGCTAACGGCTTCCGGGTGCAGCTGCGTGTTGCGCTTTGTCGTGCAAGCTTTCGCGACCGTTACAGGGCGCATCATCAGGCGATTAATGAAATTACGGAATGGTTGTCAATTAATATACTCGTCCAACCTCCCCCCATCCACCGGAGCAGTGGGGGAGGAGGGCGGAGCTTACGTCAGCAGAACTCTCACCCCTGTCCTTGAGCGCCGAGCGGACTCTTCTTCTTATCTAGCAAATAACCTTGTTGGTAACATATTCGCCGTTTTCTCTTTCGGAAAATCGTTTTCCACGTCTGACTGAGTTTAATGCTGTCCACTCCATTGAAAAATGCCCCCAAATGCTAGATAAGAAGAAGAGTCCGCTCGGCGCTCAAGGACAGGGGTGAGAGTTCTGCTGACGTAAGCTCCGCCCTCCTCCCCCACTACTCCGGTGGATAGGGGGAGGTTGGACGAGTATATTAATTGACAACCATTCCGTAATTTCATTCATCGCCTGATGATGCGCCCTGTAACGGTCGCAAAAGCTTGCACGACAAAGCGCAACACGCAGCTGCACCCGGAAGCCGTTAGCAACGAAAATAAAAAAGTGTTTGATATTTAATAGGCAGTGAAATAATTACAGTAAAACCTCTGTGAAGTGAACCTCTTTGCATCCTAAACCTCCATACTTCATACCGCCCCAATGGTCCCATCTGATTTACATGTAAATTTATAGGCAAACCTCTCTTTATCTCGTAAAAACTCCACTTATCATACCAAGGAGATGGCCATAGTACCTCCACAAATCGTACCGAGACAACTAGAAACCACTTATGCAGCTGCGACTTATTTTTTTTTCTTATACAGCTGTAATATGCTGTAATTTTCACGTTAATCATTAGTTGTGGCCATTTTGTTCCATATGAGAGCATACCTAACAGTAAATAAGAAAAAAGGTATCCAACTATCCTCATAATTTTAAGTGACTGTTGAATTAAGAGAGCTTACATTGTTTTCTCTTGAATCATGGTAAAAATCACGCGATAGCGCTCGCTTTCTGTTATTATTAAATAATAAATATAGGTATGTTCACTAATGCATGCATGTTTGTTTAAACACATAAATTTAATGGTTTAAAAGACAGTAGGGCTTTTCATTTCCGAAGGATATGAAAAAATGGTGCCTATCTCTAAAACCTCTCTACAGTGAACCTCCACACATCAAATTGCCCAAATTTTGGTCCCCTCCATTACGATGTAAAGAGGTTTTACTGTAGTTTCATATTTTGGATTCGTGATGAATATTTACCTTGTGTTTTAGAAATTGAACCTCTTGTTATTTATTTAGTTATTGTGGACAATGATTTGTATTCCCTTAGCTATATTGTTTTGAAATTACATTATGGTGCTATATTTTCATTTAATGTGAGATTTTCATCTTTTTTCAGATATTATTCTTACCTATTGTTCTATATGTGCCATCACTGACATTTAACCTTGGTGAGTACTCCGGCAGTTCATAAAACATTTTTTATGAGGTGGGGTTGTGTTGAATTTACCTGGTAATAACTGATACTATTCCTATTCATTTCAGTTACCGGGTTCAACATTCATTGCATTGGAGCCATAGTGTGTGCAGTTTGTATTTTCTACACTAGTGTGGTAAGTTTTATTTTGTCATGAGTACTTTTTTCATTGGATGACTATGCACATAAATTGTCTCTATTTTTAGAGTTCCTTAGCATTTTTCCATATGAATTCAAAGGCAGTGAGAGATATTTACCTGAAAATGTGTCATTCTACTCTCACCTTCCATTTTTAAATTCGTAAATTACCTAAGAGGTAATAAAATACATCGTTTCTGTGGTATGTATCTATTTGCTAATTGAAACATGTTGTGATTGCTACTATAACCTTTATAGAAAATAAGTGCTGGCATTCATTCACTGTTTGTAGGATTGTGTAATTTTAATTTTGCTAACAATTTAAATGTAGGCCCCTCTTGGTCTTGAAGCCCTCGGCTGAAGCCTAGTGAGCCTGTTGGAAAATCTGACCGTGACATTCGCACACAAAGTGACAAGGTCGGCACTTTTTGTAGCCATTGTGGATCGTCTGCATGGAGTAGTGCCTTCCTGGTGCAACTTAACTTTATTCCTTTTACTGTGCCCTGCTTCTACTACAACTTGAATTTATGTCTGCTACTTGACACTATTTCCTAATACTTTAGAAACTTCTAGAATCAAAACTTAATTTAGAGCAGCAGAGTTTCAATTAATTTAGTTTTGTTCCCGGGAGTAAAGTTTTGGCCTGGGTCAAAACTAAACTCCTTGGTGATTTTAATATTGTGCAGGAACAAAACTAAACCTAGACCTCATATTTTTGTTTCCCTCAGCATCGAGACGAACCATTTTCATTTCGTTTCAATAGCCATCATCCCTGCTATGTACCTTAGGCTAAAATACCCACATGGTTTGCTAATTATCTATTTACTTACAGAGATGGGCAAAAGTCATTTCACTGGGGAACTTGCATGAATATTTTTTTATTTATCATGCGTACAGGACATTATTCATTTTCTTAATTCTTCAAAGAAAACGACGTGTAAATGTGAGTTTTCCTTTGCAAGATATTGAATGATTAATATAAAGAATTTTAAAGCGCTCCGAAAAATTCCTTCCCCTCAAGCCACTGCTAAAGGAGCTCCTATGACGTCATCTGTACCGAAACATTCCCCGAAGCAGTCTACTGCTGGGTTAACAGTGCTACCAAATGGGTGATTCAAGTGTGCTTACTCAACCTATAAAGTGAGTCCACCTCTGATTTTTTATTAGGTGCTCATTTAATGGTATACAGATGATATTTCCTGTCAACATGATGAGAAATATGCAGGCAAGATTGTTTGAATCCCGAAATTTACTTTCATTGTCACACCTGGCCACGGCAGAGCAAGGGTGTCTTCACCCAGTGGTTGGCTGAGAGAAATTTTGCTTTGTCTCCAATATTTACATATTTCTCATGTTTTTGGTGACAGGGTGGCTTGAAAGCGGTTGTTTGGGCAGATACCTTGCAGATCATTCTGATGTTCTTCTCACTGGTGGTAGTCGTGATTGTGGGGCTTAGCCAAATTGGCGGCCTTGGAATTGTTTGGTCGAGGGCAGTTGAAGGCGGACGAGTAAATCTTTTAAAGTAAGTTTTTTTTTGGTTTTCCTCTTTCTACGTGTAGTTATAAATTATTGAGGCAACGGACATCTTTAGTTATATGCAGATTTATGTATCGAGTTTTGGATATCAACGAAGCAAAATGTTTGAGAAGTTTTCCTTGTGGAATTTTAATCCTGTGGTATAAGTTGTGTAAATTTCTTCGGGGTGTCAATGTAAATGTGTACGTATACATTTTTAGAAATTACCTTCTTTATTTACGGTGGTATTGCCTTTTCCTGATAATTTGAATGACAAATTTTATTAGTTTAACCCATTACCGGCCGAGTAAAGAAATACTTGAAAATATATAATTTTTTCTTTTCAATTGACCTAATAACATGCAAAATAAGGTAAATTGAAAATGTGGGCCTTCAAAAAAATTTGCTTATGGTAAAAAAAAAATGTTGCGTTTTCGCAACGTTGGCCGAATCCGGTATCTGTATGCAGTTATGCAACCCGCATTACAATACATTGCCGCCTCATAGGAATATGCTGTTTTTACTATCGGATATAATCCTATACCTTTTTATGCCACGTATATGACAAATATCGTCATATTGGATAAATAAAATCCTTAGATATTATGTTTCCAACGAGATGTTGTTGTTATTTGACCTAAATCCACTATAAAATAGACATGCTTTACGGTTTGAAAGAAATAAGTCAAAGCGAAAATTTTCTCAGAAGAGCATGTATTTCACATTTTTTCATTGACTTTAATTTTATCATTGCGGATTGAATTACAAAAATTAATGGCTAATTATGAAATACTCAAGCATTTTGGGTGCAATGGAACATAAAATTTCGAACATTCAAACATGGTTTGGCTTTTACACTGTTTCGGCAACTACTGAATTTTTTTTAACTCTCTGGCCAAATTCGTCCCTTCATGCTTCACGAATCCGTGATGAATTATATGGCCTAACTTTTTCTATGTTTATGGACGCGAATTGTATAGGGGTACGTCATCTACTGACTTATTCACTTCACTTTTTAGATGCGTCCCTGCTAGATACGATTTGGAGTCTACCAGTGAAATTTACTTCCGTTGCATAACCTGTACAATCTCCTGGCGTTAGTGCAAACGCTGTCCAGTAAGTTGATAAGCTAGGACCGTTTTTCCCCTGAATTCTAGTGCGGTAATTTTCATTTGCATTATCAAGTAGGTCCACACCTCCCATGTATTTACTATACTACCCAATAACACGAATGGTATTTTCTTTTATTAACATAGAATATTATGTGGAATAGTATTTTCTTTTTTCTGCTGAAACTTTTCCCTGTGCCAAATGGAAGCGAAAAACTTGTATTGCTGTCTACAGGGACAATCTATTTATCATTCCATCGAACAATACTAAGACCTTGGGCTTTATCAAATGTTTGTTTTCATGTTCCTCTCGGTTTCACGTCGATGGTTTTATTATATTCTATCAGGCACTCCTCCATTATACATATTTACTCGTATTTTCACGGATGGCTCCATTGACAAATAATCCTTTTTCTTTCAAAACAATAAATAGTCTTCAAGATGAAAAGAAGTTATTGAAAAACATACGATGATTCGAGGATCAGGGATAATCTTGAGAAATTCCAGAGTAACACTTGCTTCCAAGCCCAAATTTCGATAGAAGTAATTTTCTATCGTCTGGTTGAACCCTAAAACCGTCTGAATAACATAAGCACCAAAGTTAAAAGCAAAATCTAAAAGGCTTGTTTTAAAAGAACATTTATGCACTGTAGTGACCAAAGTAAGGTACCATTTGCTCATTATTTCAAAATTTATGCGCAAATATTCCGAATTGTAATAATTTTTCAAGTCGTCAAATTGAGGTCATAATTTACAAATCTGTCATTTTTGTCCAGACAGGAATTGTCTGAAAAGTGTAGATTATTTTTTATTAATCTAAATATGTTTTGGTTCAATCATTGCCGAACCATATCTACGCCTTATCGTCTTCATTCACCCAATATCCTGTTGTGGAAGTTGGTGATATCGCTGAATCGTGAAGTAAGGAAGGACTAATTCGGATTGAAAGTACAAAGTTGTGTGTTCCATTCCACCCGAAATGCTTTCATATAACTCATAAATAATCATTATTTGTTGTAATTCAATCTGTTGTGATAAATATGTCAATTAAAAACTGGAAAATATGTTATCTTCTGTAAAAATATTCACTTTGACTCATTTCTTTCAAGCCGTAATGCATCTCTATTTTATATTGGATTTAGGTAAAATAATGCAGCATCTCATTGGAAATATAATATCTAAGAATTTTAATTATCAAATATGACGGTATCTGTCAAATACGTGGCATAAAAATGCGTAGGATTATATCTGACAGTAAAAACAGCATATTCCTACGAGACGGAAATATGTAGTAATGCGGGTTGCATAACTGTCTATAGATATCGGATTCGGCCAACGTTGCGAAAACGCAACATTATTTTCCGGATCTGATTTTCGCTTAATGTTGACTCCCTGATGAAATATAAGCTTTAATATCTGTTAATTGAAATTTCTACGTCCACATTGACGAATAAAAAACTTAATAAAGGGAATAGTTACTCTTAGGAAAAATTATTTATCTTGCTTAACAGGAGACTCGAAAATTGACACATTTTGAGTATTTTTATAAATATCGAAATACTTATTAAATGTCATTATAATCTCACTAAAAATCAGTTTAAACTTATTTTTATCGAAAAAAGCGAATTCTAAATGAATAATATTCAATTGAAACATTTTTTTTGCATTTCTCAATAATGTTGCGTTTTCGCAACGTTGGCCGTAAATGGGTTAAAGTATACCGGGACTAGCCGCGGTGATAACTTTTACGGGAGTCACCCGCAATGCACATTCGTGCGAAAGATCCACAGAGAAAAAATCATTCGCCTTGACCGGGATTCGAACCTGGATCCCCCGATTTCCGGTCGAGTGCTTTAGCCAGTTAAGCTACCGAGGCGTCATTCTTCTCTGTGGATATTTTTCCACAGGGAATCGGGGGATCCGGGTTCGAATCCCGGTCAAGGCGAATGATTTTTTCTCTGTGGATCTTTCGGACAAATTTTATGGTTAACTCTTACTTTTTTATTTTTTGCTGCAATTTTTAATTTGTGCATATTGTGAAACTTTATTGTTGCCTGTGAAAGTGAAGACTGAATCAGGTGATCATTTTTCCATCCCTCCGAGTGTTAGCCACTGCGATGGGTTTTCAGGGACCAAAAAAGTGATTGTGGAACCCATCATTTATGTACTGAATTTCAGTCATCTTCCCATCACTTCCTCAGTCACTTGTAGTATTTAGAGATGTCATTTATTTAAAAGCTGAATTTGGCATTAAAATCGCTGTTATTGGCCATGCGTTCTGATTGGCTGAAAGACTGTGCCAGCGATGGAAAAACGGACATGACAAGTGATGGGAAAAGGAATGGGGCTTCCCAACCCTTGAGACAGTCACTTATGAAAATAAATAGAGCATATATGTGCAATACAACACTGAAATGTACTGTAACTTAGAACAGTGAATTATGGCCATTAAAAAGAAAAAGCAGAAAGCAAACTATTGACCAAGGAAATACACCTCTGGTGAAGATTAGCTGGCAAATCAAAAACTGGAAAAATAAGAAATTTAATAATAAGGAAAATGATGAATATAAGTGACACAATAGCTGATGAAATAAAAACAGCAATTGTAGTGTTTTGGTATGTGCAATGAATGGGAAATGAAACTCCTAAAAATGGGAAGTCCTATCCTGGAGCCATCATGAAAAAAATATCATTTACAATGATCATTTTTCATTTTTGTGGAAAAAAATGATCATTGCAAATTATCATCAACGTAGCGATCTCTGGAGATATAGATTAAAGGGATGGAAATATTGATCAGGTGCAAGTGTTCTTTGGATTTCGCTATGAGTTCCTTACGTCCCATACTCTCTCATTCCTACCCTATTGTACTCTCTCTCTTACCCTTCTCCCCATCTATTCAACGAGTACAAATTTCAATGCAATGGATAGATAAGAGTCAAAGGAAGCATGGAGATATGGTAGCCTACATCGAAGCTTCCAAGGAAATGATCATGAATGGACTGGCCATCATTTTTGATTTTGTCACAGCTTTGGTGTCAAGTGATTTTTGCATGAATTTTTTCTTCAGTTTCACCTATCTTTGATGACTCCTTGCTACCAGTTTATGGGAGATCTTCATTTTATTTTTCTTGCCCCTGTGAACGTGAAAGTAACCTCTCTTTTTGGAAGACGAAGTTCAGCTACAATTTGAAATATTCTTACTCTTACGTTAATTAATGGTAAAGTTAGGTCTTTTCATGAGGATCTTTTTATTCTTAGGTCTTCTTAGACTTATAGATTTAGTTCTTCTTAGATCTTTTTAGACTTAGGTCTTTTCATGAGGATCTTTTTATTCAACCGAAGTTTCTGCATTCTATCTTTCCTTCATCATGAATTATGAATTCATGAATCAGAGAACAAAGAAAAAATATTTAGTAAGTTTGCATAAAAATAACTAATAATAAAATTCAAGGAATTCGAGGCGAGATGGAGTAGAATTGATTCATAATGAAAGATGATTTGCAATTTTCCACAAAAATAAATTTAATCCTTATTAAACAGGATTAAATTTATTTTTGTGGAAAATTGCAAATCATCTTTCATTATAACTAATAATAACAATAAAAACCATAATTTGACCTATTTACCAGCTGTACATTAGAGGCGTGGGCACAAAACGTGGTTTCTCCTTGACTGGGAGCCATGCCCGCCTGTACATACATCAAACCTGATTAATAGGGGGCCTGTCCACCACTGTTAGCACATAGTACCCATTATCGTAGCTAAGAGATCGGGTCCTTACCTCAGCCTACTCCCTCGGAATGAAGGCAGCTCATAGGTTCAGCAGTGGGTTAAGGGCATTTTTGAAAGGGCCAGTAATCTCATTAATTTGATTTTGAGTTCACTTGATGAAATAGGACTATGATCTCCTATGATAATAGGGTAGATTCCTTTATCAAAGAAAACGAAAAGCATTGATTGTGATTCATTACCCAACATTAGTGTATTCATAATATACAAATGACACTGCTTAAATACCTAAATGCCATTATAATGATAAAAAATTTCTCTCATGCCTATGCTTCCTGCCATTAAAATTAATTATTAACTCCACACCGTATGATCACAATGAAAACTACAAAATATACTGCCGCAATGGACCACTGAACCCTGCCTCCAGGGGTGAAAATCAATGACAGTAACCACTACACAAACTGACCCATCTGCAAGATTACATGCTATTTTGGAAATCTACTTGGCTTGTTAAAAGTACAGCGTGAAAATTAATTAATTAATGCCAAACTAAGGTCTTTTCAGTGGAACAAGTACCATCGTCACAGAGTAGATATATACAGAGGGGACATTAGGTGGCTGTACCATAGGTTTCTCTGTAATGAAGAATGCGCCCGTCGGCCATATTGAAAATAAGTAAAAGTATGCGGTAAATTCAAACCAAATAGTGCTAACGACTTGCCATCCACCGAAAAAAGAGGGTTTAAAATTCAAAGTAGCCTAATTATTTCTTTACTAATAAAGGTAGAGCAAGGAACGCCAAATCGCACGCACAAATCTGGCATTTATTATGTAAATAACTGACAGTCTTGTTTTCTAAATCCGACCGACGACATCGAATCACCCATTCCTTGGACCTGCGCCAACATCACAAGTTCTGATTAAAATTTTTCGACAATTTCATTTCGCATGCAGAATAATACTCGAATATAAGTTTAGTTTCTTCGATCAGCAATGTAACACAGAAAAAATATGAAATTACTTACCTCACAGGGTCTTTAGGGAAACTGAAGAAACTCAACTTTGCTTCCGTTATACCCGCATTGTTTTTGCAGTTAATGGCTGAACACCTAGCAAAACCTTTTCTTCTCGTCTTATTTTCCACTTCCTTCATTTTACACGTTTCTTTAAAACACTAGCACACTACGTGAAAGCATTGAAGAGCGGAGGAATAAAAAAAATTTGTGCGACAACACTCCACGCCAAGCGCGAATGATAGCAACGATAGCAACCAAATAGCAACTCAAGCCACGTTTCCTTATTTAGAACATGGTGAAATGCGCAATGAGCTGATTACAGCTTTCAGCCGTTTTGTCCTCTCTGTATATCCCTACTCTGTGCCATCGTTGCTAACAGCTTCCGGGTGCAGCTGTGTGTTGCGCTTTGTCGTGCAAGAATTTGCGTCCGTTACAGGGCACATCATCAGGCGATGGATGAAAATACAGAATTGGTTGTCAATTAAAACTCCTAATATTATTTACTTTAATTATTATTACGGATGCGAAAGCTTGCACGACAAAGCGCAACACACAGCTGCACCCGGAAGCCGTTAGCAACGATGCCCCTCGCTGCAAAAACCTACATTCTAAGGAATAACTGCCAGTTCCAAATGTGTTCACCATTCTGAATGCCATAAAAAATATGGCATTGAAAAAGGCAGAGCAAGATACATACTTGGGTTCCCCTTGTTAGAGGTATTACATCCTGCCTAAGCACTGCAGAAAGTAATGAACTGCACCCTCAAAACTATAACCTGGATCTGGCTCTTCCATTGAAACATCATTAGCCATTGAAACATGTGCAGCAGAAGTCCTAACCTGATGGAAAATTTACATAGAATTTTCCTCATTAATTCAGTAAGAAACAACTTAACCCTAGAATACAGCTATGAGGGTTATTCTTTCAAGGTCAGATTGATTGCAAAATGAAAATTGCCATGATAATCCAAATGTGTAGCTCAGTATCCCTAGTAAGTTTGTTGAGCACTTTCTGTTGAAATTGTGTGTTTTGAGCCTGCAATGAGAACTTAAACATACCTACAACAACAGTGTCTCCTGCCAAGTGTGATTTGAATGCTGTAGTTTGATTTCTTCATGCTGA